>NW_027362762.1:217452368-218052368 GCF_046119375.1 Phyllobates terribilis | reverse complement strand
TTTCTGAGCTATTGTAGAATTTACAATAGATATCACTCATGTAATATAAGAAGTGAAATCTTTGGCCTTGTACTATATCTATATTTCTCTGCCTTATCCTTGCATCATGAATCGTGGTATGTGTTAAAGGGGCCCACTGAGACTCTTTCGCCCGGGGCCTACGAAAACCTGGAGCCAGACCTCGCTGGAGTGGTGCTTTAAATTTCTTATGACCATCAAACAAGTATATTTAATGCTTATATTGATTTAGCCTATGATTACCTCACCCAAAAGAAAATAGATTTAGTACCAAAGAAACAATATCCATAAATATATCCAAATTGTATTAGTTGAGAATTAATTTTAATGTCTGGTGGCATCAGTTTTGACAAGGCATCTTCCTTAGCTGGGCACAGAAAGTTTGAATACCACGTTTCTCAGTCTAGTTTTTAATCATAAGTTCAGTTGCCCCCCCCAAAAAACTGGCAAAACAGAACTGTTATTTTAGAACCAGCTTTTCAGAAAAGGATCTTTATTGAGTGACTGCTTTATCAACCAATCTAAAGTTATTTCTATATAGCATAGTCTTTGTCAGCTTTTTAAGCTCTTGAAAAAGTAACACTGAAGATAAAGATGATGGATCGGCTCTCGGGAGAGGAACCCAGCAAAGGCATGTGTGGTTATCATTACAGTACATGTATCATAGGCCATAATGAACTGAGAAGGCATATCAGTATAGCCACATTCTGCATTTGGGTTACACATATATTATAAGATTATGTAGTAAATCAGAACTAGAATAAAGTCTAAAGCCAGGTTTTCAGTGCAGATAGGGAACTTCTCAGCTTCATTTCTATTTGATCTCAATCTCACATTTTCTGAATGTCTAAGATCCAGCCGAGACCCAAATGTAACTGCCTACTCTCCATTATTTAATCCGCACCCTCTCTATATTTAATATCAGACAAATTATATTATTTACATTTGTAAAAACTTTAATATAATTTTATCACATAATTAAAAAAATGTATCCTAGATACTTCATTAACACATTATGGAAGCCATACAAGGAAATAAAGGCACCAGCCTAGTGGATGGCATCGTTTTTATATCTGGCTTTCTTGGGAATTGAACATAAGTTTCATTAGATTTTCAGAAAAAAAAATGTAATTAGGTTGGGATATTAGGGATGTTAACATGTGTCTGGGGACTGCTAGTACAGTTTCAAGCAAACAGCGGCATACTACTCATGCAAACTGTATTTCGTGATCCTGCTCTCGCTTAGGTTTAGTGTGTCTTCTGCACGCTTCACATTAAAACGTAACTCAGCTTAAAGGAAGAGTAGTGCAGATTTAATAATATTTGCCCCTAGACCTAACCCTAACCCTAAATGCCCCAAAATTTGGCACATAGTGGGCTAAAATGGATCAACAATAAGACCTATTCATTATTTGTTGTAAATACTTATTGATGCTCATTCTGAGTGTGGGTGAGTGAAAGTAGTTGTGGATTGGTGGAGAAAGACAATGGCTTAATAAGCAATAAGTGCCAAATTGCATCAAAATTTAAGTGCCGAAAATAGCCTCAAAGCCAGCCATTCCTGTTACACGCTGGAGGAAAAAATGAAGCCAGAACTAATCCCATGGTTTCTATGGTATCATTTGTCCATATCATTTGTCCAGTGCATCAGTTGTTGCAATGGATTACCTTTAGAGCTGGTACAGATTCAGGATTTTCTGACATGGTTATGGATACCAGACCCAACTTTGCATTAGTTGTGTCTGGTTCAGGCATAAAGAAAAACTTACTGACCCATCTGATCATGGCTACCATCAGCAGTTTCAGGGCCCCATACTGGCAAAATTTTCGGGCCCTCTTGAGACTCCACCCAGGCTCCACCCCAGGTCCGCCTCCACCCCTCAAACCTTTCACAGTTCCACCGTCCACTCTTGGAAAAACTCCACTTCTGCACCATATCCTCACCAATCACACATTAACAATTCCCATCAAACCATATCACATACATACTGTAGCCATCAGGTTTTGTTTTGGCCAAAAGATTTTTTAAGCCGCCACCACAACAAGGTAGACTCTTCTGGTAGGACTCTACTCTACTCTAACCTATTAGACATTTCTTAAAATATCCAGTACTCTTTTTAGGTATATTTTTATTTATTTGTCTTTAAGGGAATGTGTCATACAGTAATTTTTTTAAAACGACCAATAATATCACATACAAGGGACAAATACCGTCACACCATGGCAGGACCACATATTACCACCACATAGTGACCGAATAATACCACATACAAGGAACAAATACTGCCACACCATGAATGGAGTACATACTACCACCACATAGTGACCGAATAATACCACATACAAGGAACAAATACCTCCACATTGTGACCATACCATATATTGCCACCACATAGTGACCGAATACTACAATACTGATCATTAATAAAAAAACACAATACTAATATTACCGTAAGTGCCTTTATACATAGGAGCTCTGTACATAGTATACAGTGTATAGTGTACAGGTAATACAGTGATCACCAGTGACATTATAAACAGGAAAGTAATACAGAGATCACCAGTTACAGTATGCACAGGAGCTTTGCGCATAGTGTCAGTGTACAGGTAATACAGTGATCACCAGTGACTTTATACACAGGAGCTCTCTATATAGTATCAGTGAACAGGTAATAGAGGGATCATCAGTGACATTATACACAGGAGTTCTGTATGTTATGCACAGGTAATATAGGGATCACCAGTAACATTATACACAGGAGCTCTGTATATAGTGTCAGCATACAGGTAATACAGTGATCACCAGTGACATTATACACAGGAGCTCTGCATATAGTGTACAGGTAATACAGTGATCGCCAGTAACATTATACACAGTAGCTCTGTACATAGTATATAGTGTATAGTGTCAGTGTACCGATAACACACTGACTCACCAGTGACGTTTCTAGTTGAAGTCCTTCATCTTTGCTTTTCTCCTTCATCCAGTGCAGACCGCCATCACTTCTTCCAGCCAGGACTCTCTCTGCATAAAATAACACAGTTATCTAGAGCATATTCACCAGCTTCTACACTACGCAGCTGAATACAGACGTGCACCCACCATTAATATATAATTAGTTACTATGCAACCCACCATTCCAAATATAAAATGTAATCCAATCATTACATCTCCACTAACTGTAAATAGCTATTTTCCCCACCTAATAAATATATAAATTAATTAGCACCTGTACTCTTTCCCCAATTCATTACCAGGCACTCTCTGTCATCCTCAATGCCCCCCTCTCCCAATTCATTATATTTACATGCCCCCTCTGCCCGATTAATTTTGTCATGTCCTTTCTCTCTCCCATCCCCACTTCATCATTTACTTTCCCCCACCCCCAATTCATCATCATTTCCTGTCCCCCACCCTCAGTTCATTATCATTTGCTCTCCCCACCCCTAATTCATCATTAATTGCGCTATCCCACCCTCAATTCATTATTTGCTCTCCTCATCCCCCACTCCCAATTCATTTGCTCTCCCTACCCCCCATTCCCAATTCATCATTTGCTCTCCCCCTCCACTCCTAATTCATCATTAGCTCTCTCCACCCCCACTCCCAGTTCATTATTTGCTCTCCCCATCCACCACTCCCAAGTTCATCATATGCTCTCCCCACTCACATTTCATGTACTCTCCCCACTCCCAGTTCATCATATGCTCTCCCCACCCCCACTTCATCATGTGCTCTCCCAGTTCATCATATGCTCTCTCCACCCCCCACTCCCAGTTCATCATGTGCTTTCCCCCACCCCCAGTTCATCATGTGCTCTCCCCACCCCCCACTCCATGTTCATCATGAGCTCTCCCCACTCCCAGTTCATCATATGCTCTCCCCACCTCCCACTCCCAGTTTATCATGTGCTCTCCCCACCCCCCAATCCCAGTTCATCATATGCTCTCCCCACTTCCCAATCCCAGTTCATCTTGTGCTCTCTCCACCCCCCAATCCCAGTTCATCATCATATGCTCTCCCCACCCCCCACTCCCAGTTCATCATGTGCTCTCCCAGTTCATCATATGCTCTCCCCACCCCACACTACCAGTTCATCATGTGCTCTCCCCACTCCCAGTGCATCATGTGCTCTCCCCACCCCCCAGTTCATCATGTGCTCTCCACCCCCCTCCCCCACTCAAGAACATTTAGTTAATTCTATTAAAAAAAAAGAAGTTTTTCATACTTCAGACTTGCATCGTCGCACTCGATGCCGGCGATAACGTCATCGTGTATGCTCCATCTCCAGCGCGTCACAGAAGAGACGGAGGGACTCCCTTGGAGCTGCACAGCCATTCTGCCTTGAGAGCTCCAAGGCTGAGCTCCCTACGCTGAGAAATACGCCGCCGGTGGTGGTGGCACGCCAGCATGCGATACTCCGGGGGCCCTTGAGCAGAAGCACAAGAGGGAGGGCCCTGGACCGGGCCCCCGCTCTTTACTGCTGTTCACCAGGCCCCATACAGCAGTAAGGGCAGTAATGCCCTGATGGCGGACCTACATGTGAAGTATGGAAACAAGGCTTTAAACAAACTGTCTAAACATGCACTAAATGTATCATCCATGGCGAGTCATGGTTTACTAATCCTCTAGTGATAATCTCCTGCTAATAAAACAGATTTTTATCAAAACTACAGCAAGCAGCCCAGTAAGTAACATATTGCTGTAATCAGGATCTCTGCCCTTAAATTACACTGCTTTCAGATTAGGTGGCAAAAGCCTGGTGACAGATGTCCTTTACGAGATCCTGCAACATTGGTTTTAAAAGCAGTGATTGAATTAAGGGAAAATAAGGTAACATAAAAAAATCACTATCACATTGATGGCACAGTAAGGTGTGTGTGTGGGGTGGGTGAATAAGGCTTGAACCCTCCAGGTCAGGGATGGCAATACTGCACCCTGAAAGAGCATGAGAAGGTGGACATTGACTGCACGCTTGTAATAGTACCCACTTTCTTATTTTCACAGCCTACATGGGTAATTTTAAAGGAAAATAAAGTATTTTTTCTGAATGCAGAGACATCTCCACTGTCATAGAGGTACTGTCTAATGCAGAAGCATCAACTAGACTCAGGATAGTCATATGGGCAGCAGTGAGTTAATGCATTTCAGAAATTTTTGATCAAATGTCTGTCTGGTAAGTCAGTTTTCAGATTTTTTTTTTCTGAACTTGTAATATGAAAATTCTCAAAAAATAAAGAGATAAAAGACCAGACAAAAATCAGTGATGTTATCCTGGTCCGCAACCATATTAAATAATGTACGACAGTCTATCTTAATTCAATGTGCTGTTTAGGACTAGAGACAATAGGGAATGGGATTCTCTCAGATCCTCCAGGGGTTTCTGCTTTACATTGCAGTCATGTAAACCATGAGATGAGACTAGAGACAAGAGGTATCAGCTGCTCCATGACATCCTGGGGAAAATTCTACATTTTTTTTACTGCGACTACATTTTTCTATGCAATTGGTAAGAATACATTTAGGAGACATTTATCTTTATCAGCATGTAACCACAATGGTTATTCCGGCGAATGTAAATTTCTTCTGTCATGCATAACTGACAGTTATCCAGTCTTCTTAAAACTGTGGCCTATCAATACAAGATCAGTGGGGGTCTGACACTTGGTGGCCCTGCTGATCATATATTTAAAAGAGACCAGGGGCCCAATTCATTATTTTTTTGGTCACTTTTCTTTAGTGACTTGTGCTTTTCGCTGATGTTTTTTGCACCAAATTCATCTAAATGGCATAAGCGATTCATACATTTTGCACAAAGATAAAAATTTTCTTTTTTTCTGTCTTTGTTTTTGTGACTTTTCAGTGTGAAAAGTCGCATGTTTTGCAAAATGTAAAAAAAAAATGCAGCAAAGTGACTAACATACAAAAAAATCTTTCCAAAGGGGAGTACTGGGGGTAGAATTGCTCAAAATTTTCATGAAACTGTTTTTAACATCTGTAAAAACCACATTAACGTAAAAATCAGAAAACTAACTAAACCAAAGACATTTATTTATTATCATATTCCACAGCACTTTACATACATTATCAACGCTGTCCCCAAAGGGGCTCACAATCTAGATTCCCTATTAGTCTGTCTTTGGAGTGTGGGAGGAAACCAGAGAACCCGGAGGAAACCCACGCAAACACGGGGAGAACATACAAACTCCTTGCAGATGTTGTCCTTGATGGAATTTGAACTCAAGGGCTCCAGTGCTGCAAGGCTGCAGTGCTAACAACTGAGCCACCGTGTTTGAAAAAAAGTATTGTGACGAATGACACTAGAGAGATCATGCAGAATCCCACCGCTGCCACCACATGTGACGATCCCCACCGCGTCCCCGCCTGATGTCGTTATTACGTCAGATGGATTGCGTGATACGGATCCGCACTTTGCACCAATGTGACATTCCGCATACACATAAGGTCAGATTGGTACAGTTCTACACAGACACCCCCTTCACTCACGGATTCAGGAAGGCACTGGCAGTGAGAAGAGGTGGCCCACTCAGTCACTGATGTGGCACCATACTTGCTCACACCCCTGACAGGCTGAGAGGCCCCTCTCACTGACCCCAGTGAAACAGAACCTTATCAGCCCGGTAGCGCTGCCACCAGTTCCTATTAGACATAAGTCTCAGTCCGTAACGGGAATTATATCTAGCCAGAAACCAGCCCCGATAGCATGTGAGTTGAAACTAACAACGGACGGGTGGATTTGTGGATCGAGATAAAAGAACAGCCCAAGGTTAAAATTATGTATTTAATTGCCTTAAGGGCACACTAAACAATACACTATATACATAAGGGTTATACATACATAATGGTCAGAGATGCAAACACAATAGTAGTGGTACTAAAGATATAAGCAGATATTAAGAGTCAATTACCAGTCAGATGAAAGGCCTGGCTTGTGGAGGAGGGGCTGCCACATGGGAGGCTTGTGGTTCCCTCTGTTGGGTAACTTCTCTCACACGAGGTGTTGTCGCAACCTCCCAGAGAAAAAGCAAAAGGGCCAAGAGCTGCAAGAGCTTTTTAACCCTTCTGTCCCCTGGGCTGGACCCAAATCTCCACCCCTGGCCTCTATCAGCTATAAACTCCAGAAACTAAGATAGGTAATAACTCCTGAATGGACAGTCCTAGGGAACCGGTTTTGGTGTCATCGGATCCAGCGGGGCACCTGCTACGAGTGGAGACTAAACACAGTGGCTTTAGGGGTTTATGAACGTCTGTGCCGTGTATCTCCCTATGTGCTAAAACTTGCTTTTGCCACGATTTTGATGGGTTTTTTTGGAAGCGTTTTGGACATCAATGAATGCTTTTTGGAGCTAAATAAAGATATTTGAAAAAAGAAACATGGGACATTGCTTCAACCCTTGGATTACTGTGAGCACATAGCCTAAAAAAAAAATTGACATGGGTTCCCGCGTCATTTTTATAACCAACAGAGGGAAAGCCGACCGCTGGGAGCTGATATTAGTAACCGGGGAAGGGGCCATTAGCCAAAAAATGTTCCCTGTCTTTTAATAACAGCCCACAGATGTTTGCTTAGACTTTACTGCCTAGATTACAGGGGGACACCAGAAAAAATTAACGTATGGTCCCCCTATAAAATCTAACCAGAAAAGGCTAAACAGACAGCTGGGGGCTGATATTAATAGCCAAGGAAGGGGCCATGGATACTAGCCCCCCCCGCGGCTTATAATATCACCCCTCAGCAGTCCCAGAATTGGCGCATCCATAAGATGCGCCAAATCTCGCGCTTAGCCTCCGCTCTTCCCACTGATGTGTAGCGGTGGCGAGTGGGGTAATGGGGTTGGGGTTCATGTCAGCCTCGTATTGGCGGCTGACATGAAGCCCAGGTCAGTAATGGAGAGGCGTCTATAAGACACCCCCATTACTAACCCGTTAGTAAAGTTTTCGATGCTTTTTCAATAAAGACACGGCAAGAATAAAGTGTTTTTATTGAAATAAAATGACACGGTTTTAATAATTTTTTTATTGTGCTCTCAATCCCTGATGCCCTCGTCTCCTGAAAAAAAAAATAAAAACAACCATATCCCTCACATGTCCGCCGTCATGACGTAATCCAGATTGTCCCATGGCGATCCGTCTACAGCAGCCACATCAATCACTGATGTGACTGCTGTAGAAGACAGCACTGTACACTGGAAGGAGAGTAAAATCACTACTGTCAGTGTACATGGCTGTGCTGCAGGCTGAAGATCAGCTGATCAGCTCTGGTGACCTCATACTGCATCAGTGGTACGTGGGAACATTCTTGAGAAAGTTCCCACGCAGCACCGGAGCCGCAAACTATGGTCCCGGAGCTCTCAGCTGATCTTCAGCTGATGAACTCGTGTGACCTCAGCTGACATTGCAGTGATGTACACTGCAGGGAGCGAGAGCGTTCCCGTCAATGTACCGCCAGCAGTCAAGATGATTGCGTCGCCGGGGGACATTAGGAGGATGGCGGGACACCAGGTGAGGATAGAAGGTGTTTTTTATTTTAATAGTAATTTTTACTTTTTTTTTATTTTTTACACCGCGCACAGCCCCGGCTCGGCTGAGGAGACTACTTCTACCCTCAGCCGCGCTGCTCTTGCTGTTATCAGCGGGAGCGGCGGTCGGATGATGGGAAAAGTAGTCTTCTTCCCCGGCCTGGGTAACATTCTTTGAGCACTTTTGTGCTGCAGAAACGCTACAAAGAAAGGACATGCTGCGTATTTTAACGCAATGACAACCCTGAGCGGAAAATTCCACATCATGTGCACAGCACAGCAGGATGTTCATTGCATTAGCTGGCAGACGGATTACCTAGCATTTTTGGAGCATTTCCGTGTGGAAAAAACGCTGTGAAAACGCATCAAAAACGCTCAGTGTGCACTTAACCTTATAATCCTCTGCCAAATAGGATACAATGATTGACCTGTAATTATATCTCCAATATTCTTCACAGGCATAAATAATTTCATTAATTTGCCGCAATTCAAAAAGCCACTAATTGAGAGGTAATCACGCCAAAAAATCTGGGGGGGAAATGCAATGATGCATAGGGCCTATAGTGTTCATGTCATCGCTGCAGCCTCTTCAATGTTTGCATCAGAATGTAAGCTGTTTGTACTAGTGAACACTGTGGGCTGATTCATCAAAGCTTTGACGGCAGAATTCTGGCATAAAAGGTTTGAAAAATTGCAAAATTTAAGAGCAACTCAGAGTTGCCCCAAAGTTTTGAGACTTTTGCCATTTCCATGCCAGTTGCTTCCAGCTCCGCTGAAATGGGTGGAGCTGGAGCAGGTCGGGGGCATGACGCCACGCTCATCTAATTTATGACCAGTAACTGACTGGAGTAAGATTTCTCTCATGGTGCATGGAGGCACAAGCGGCTTGTCAGATGCTCCAGATTCATGATGAGCAGTTCATTTTTTCATGAATCAGTAGCGTCTACGTCTCGTATCTCCAGCATGCCCCTCATCAAGACAGGCATGAACAACGCTGTTCTTGATTAATCGTGCAGTGCATGTATTGCTGCAGTGTCTCTTTCACTGAAGTGTACCTGGGACAATTCACCCACACATGGCCATCCAGGCACTTTTAGGTACAATTACACCAAAGTGATGATGCAGTGTCAACTGCGCCAAGATCACTGTATTGTATGCATCTCCCTAAACGATTACAAAAAGTATATTTGCCATCTCATGAAGCCTGTCCAGGAAAAATTAAAAGGGAGAATTTTTGAAACATGTTAGATACTGTTGATGGGGATGCAAACTACGGCTGACACTGTTAATAAGGAAATTGTCTGGCAAGCTGTATTAGCCCTACTTGTACTGCAAAGTAATTGTATGGTGCTGGGATCTTGAGCCTAAGGCCTTATTCAGACATACATGTTGCACTGACGTGTTCTATCCAGCAGCATGTACCCATTATAGCCTATGGTGCTATTCACATGCCAATACAAATCAATGGGTCCGTGAAAAACATGTACAGCACACGGATGGTGTCCGTATTTAACACTGCAAAAGATAGAAGCTTTGTAATTTATTTATCCATACGTGAAAAACACTGGTGACACACTGATGGTAAAAACAGACACACGGACCATACACTGGTGACATACTGATGGTAAAAACAGACACACGGACCATACACTGGTGACACACTGATGGTAAAAACAGACACACGGACCATACACTGGTGACACACTGATGGTAAAAACAGACACACGGACCATACACTGGTGACACACTGATGGTAAAAACAGACACACGGACCATACACTGGTGACACACTGATGGTAAAAACAGACACACGGACCATACACTGGTGACACACTGATGGTAAAAACAGACACACGGACCATACACTGGTGACACACTGATGGTAAAAGACACACGGATCATACACTGATGACACACTGATGGTAAAATCAGACACGCGGACCATACAATGGTGATACACTGATGGTAAAATCAGACACGCGGACCATACACTGGTGACACACTGATGGTAAAACAGACACACGGACCATACACTGGTGACACACTGATGGTAAAAACAGACACACGGACCATACACTGGTGACACACTGATGGTAAAAACAGACACACGGACCATACACTGGTGACACACTGATGGTAAAAACAGACACACGGACCATACACTGGTGACACACTGATGGTAAAAACAGACACACGGACCATACACTGGTGACACATTGATGGTAAAAACAGACACACGGACCATACACTGGTGACACACTGATGGTAAAAACAGACACACGGACTATACGCTGGTGACACACTGATGGTAAAATCAGACACGCAGACCATACAATGGTGATACACTGATGGTAAAATCAGACACGCGGACCATACACTGGTGACACACTGATGGTAAAACAGACACACGGACCATACAATGGTGACACACTGATGGTAAAAACAGACACACGGACCATACACTGGTGACACACTGATGGTAAAAACAGACACACGGACCATACACTGGTGACACACTGATGGTAAAAACAGACACACGGACCATACACTGGTGACACAATGATGGTAAAAACAGACACACGGACCATACACTGGTGACACACTGATGGTAAAAACAGACACACGGACCATACACTGGTGACACATTGATGGTAAAAACAGACACACGGACCATACACTGGTGACACACTGATGGTAAAAACAGACACACGGACCATACACTGGTGACACACTGATGGTAAAAACAGACACATGGACCATACACTGGTGACACACTGATGGTAAAAACAGACACATGGACCATACACTGGTGACACACTGATCCAAAACAGACACTGGACCATACCCTGGTGACACACTAGTGGTAAAAACAGACACATGGACCATACACTGATGACAAAAACAGACACACGGACCATACACTGGTGACACTGATGGTAAAAAAAGACACACAAACCATACACTGGCGACACTGATGGTAAAAACGGACACACGAACCATACACTGGAGACACCGGTACCATTTTTTCATATGTGTTCAAACACGGACGTGTGAATGAGGCCCAAATGAGTTTTCCACTTTAGGAAAGTGGACTGCAAATGCTCATAGATGCCTAAAAAACAAACACAGTAGGTAGTCACCCTCCCCGGCTCCTGCTCGGGTCTCGGCAGCAGTGGTGACGTCATGTTGACAGGGCACATCTCTGCTAGCTCGTCACTGAGCTTGGCACATTCTATCATCTATCTTGGGACAACCATTGAGCTCAGTGATTAAGCTACAGCGGTGATGTGCGCCGTCCCAAGACTCATGGTTGGGGAGCCGGCGCTGGACCTGGAGAGGGCAAATACCTGTTCTGTTTGTTATTTTAGGTATTTCACAGTTTTGGGGACCACGTTCCTAAAAGTAGAAAACTAATTTAACAACTTCATGCTCTATGACTTATATACCCTTCTTGTGCGGGGTTAATTACAGCTCCATCACAAATGACTAAGTCATGGAAGATTAGCAGCCTGTCTGATACTCAAGGCCCTGCTCCTGTAGAGACTGCAGGTATTTGAGAAACTGCCAATCCAGTTTAACCCTTGCTGCTGTCAATAGTGACCTTGGCATCTAAGTGGTAAAATAGACTCCTTTTTCATCTCATCGCCCCACACATTGCGATTGTGGGGTGCCGATGCGGTGTCTTGGCAGCCAGTAACCTAACAACGGCCTCCATGGCTGCCATCTTAACTCTCCTGCTTGACCCTACAAATCTTAGTACATTTCCCTATATCCTTCTATTGTTTATGGCTGTTTCTGATGTCCGTGATAATCGGTCCAATGTCGGCTCCTGCATTGCAATCCATCATCGGACCGCTTATCTCAGACATCTGAAACAGCCCTTACTAAAATATTTTGCTTGAAAAACATAACAAATTTACCTATCAGTGATAAACACTATAGAAAATGCACGGCAATCATCGATATCCGGAATTATATGTGTCTGGAGAACTACATAGAAGAAATCTGTGTTGACATTGAAGGTTTCATTTTTTAATGTCTAACAATGTAAAATGATATCAGAAATACAAAACCTAAAAAGCGCTCAGGCACCTATAATGAAGGCACTCTGGCCCTGCAATCAGCTGGCACATGTTACAAGCTTTCAGGAACTCATTTTTTGGAAATGGTAAAAAAAAAAGAAAACTTGGTAACTAATTCCAGCAGACTCCCCTCTGCAGCTGCCCCCGCAGTTACAGAACCGCCACTTCCGGATGTTTTGCAATGTTCTTGTTTTGACCTCTGTGGCCACCGTCCTCCTGAGTCTGTCATGGCGACCTCCAGCAGCGGCATGGTTTTCTCCGATGCTCTGCGATATGCAGAATATAGGACCAAGAGCCCTGCAACCCCGGGCGCGGAGTTGGACCGGAGGCTGGTGAGAATCCGCAATGTTGTGATCAGTGGGGGTTGGGGAAGTGAAGCCGGCTCCGTGCCCTGGTTATGACCTACAGTCACAGTGATAAGCGGCGGTGACAGGTGGCAGCTGCTGATCTCTCATCGTGTAGTGATGTATGTGCTTATTATATTCTTCTATGTCTGGTGCGTCCCCAGTCGCCAGGATCTGACATTGCGCTGCTCTTGCATCAGCTGTGCCGGGCTGTGTGCATAATGGTGTGCTGTATGTGCCCGGGGCTCTGTGTGCCATGATGCCGACACTATATGCCAGGCTGTGTGGCATGATGCCAGGCTCTATGTGGCATGATGCCAGACACTACATGCCACGCTCTGTGTGCCATGATGCCAGACACTACATGCCAGACACTATATTCCAGGGTTTGTGTGCCATTATGCCCGACACTATATGCCAGGGTTTGTGTGCCAGTATGCCAGGCTCTGTGTGCCCAGCTGTTTTCCAGTATGCCAGGCTGCATGTGCCAGGGGCTCTCTGTGCCAGTATGCCAGGCTCTGTGTGCCACTATGCCAGACACTATATGCCAGGCTCTGTGTGCCATGATGCCAGACACTATATGCCAGGCTCTGTGTGCCATGATGCCAGACTCAATATGCCAGGCTCTGTGTGCCACGATGCCAGGCTCTGTGTGCCACAATGCCAAACGCTCTATGCCAGGCTCTGTGTGCCACGACGCCAAACACTCTATGCCAGGCTCTGTGTGCCACAACGCCAGACACTCTATGCCAGGCTCTGTGTGCCACAATGCCCGACACTATATGCCAAGCTCTGTGTGCCACGACGCCAGACACTATATGCCAGGCTCTGTGTGCCACGACGCCAGACACTATATGCCAGGCTCTGTGTGCCACGACGCCAGACACTATATGCCAGGCTCTGTGTGCCACGATTCCAGACATTATATGCCAGGCTCTGTGTGGCATGATGCCAGACACTATATGCCTGGCTCTGTGTGCCATCATGCCAGGCTCTGTGTGCCATTATACCAGACACTACATGCCAGGCTCTGTGTGCCATTATGCCAGACTCTATATGCCAGGCTCTGTGCCATTATGCCAGACACTATATGCCAGGCTCTGTGCCATTATGCCAGACACTATATGCCAGGATTTTTGTGCCAGTATGCCAGGCTCTGTGTGCCCAGCTGTTTTCCAGTATGCCAGGCTGCATGTGCCAGGGGCTCTCTGAGCCAGTATGCCAGGCTCTGTGTGCCACTATGCCAGACACTATATGCCAGGCTTTGTGTGCCACGATGCCAGACGCTATATGCCAGGCTCTGTGTGCCACGATGCCAGAGTCTGTGTGCCATTATACCAGACACTACATGCCAGGCTCTGTGCCATTATGCCAGACACTATATGCCAGGGTTTGTGTGCCAGTATGGCAGGCTCTGTGTGCCAGAGGCTCTCTGTGCCAGTATGCCAGGCTCTTTGTGCCCAACTTTGACAGTATGCCAGCCTGCATATGCCTGAGGCTGTGTGCCAGTATGCCAGGCTATTTGTGCCAGGGGCTTGCTGTGCCAGTATGTCAGACTGTGTTAGTATGCCAGGCTCTGTATGCCAGAGCCCAGCTAAATTTTCCAGTATGCCAGGCTCTGTGTGCCCGGATGCATGTGCCAGTATGTCAGGCTCTGTGTGCCCAGCTCTATTTTCCAGTATTCCAGGCTGCATGTGCCAGTATGCCAGGCTGTGTGCCCAGGTGCATGTGCCAGGGGCTCTTTGTGCTAATATGCCAGAATCTCTGTGCCCAGCTGTTTTCCAGTATGCCAGGCTCTGTGTGCCACGATGCCAGACACTATATGCCAGGCTCTGTGTGCCACGATGCCAGACACTATATGCCAGGCTCTGTGTGCCATTATGCCAGACGCTATATGCCAGGGTTTGTGTGCCAGAGGCTTTCTGTGCCAGTATGCCAGGCTCTGTGTGCCCAGCTCTGTTTTACAGTATGCCAGCCTGCATGTGCCTGAGGCTCTGTGTGCCATTATGCCAGGCTATTTGTGCAAGGGGCTCGCTGTGCCAGTATGCCAGACTGTGTGTTATTATGCCAGTCTCTGTATGCCAGGGGCTCTGTGAGCCCAGCTAAATTTTCCGGTATGCCAGGCTCTATGTGCCAGTATGCCAGGCTCTGTGTGCCCAGCTCTGTTTTCCAGTATGCCAGGCTGCATGTGCCAGGAGCTGTGTGTGCCAGTATGCCAGGCTGTGTGCCTAGGTGCATGTGCCAGGGGCTCTTTGTGCTAATATGCCAGAATCTCTGTGCTCAGCTCTGTTTTCCAGTATGCCAGGCTGCATGTGCCTGGGGCTCTCTGTACCAGTATGCCAGGCTCTGCCTGCCTGGCTTTGCCTTCCAGTATGGCAGGCTCTGTGTGCCCAGCTGCATGTGCCACAGGAGCTGCATGTGCCAGGGGGCCGGTCTGTGTGCCTGGCTGCGTGTGCCAGGGGTTCTGAGGTGTTCATCCTTATGAGATTCATGACCTACCCATAGGACAGGTGATGAATATCACCCTTGCGGGGGGACTTCTGTGTATTGTGCCACTTTTTGGGGGGAAAATTATAATGTATTTAAATGTCTTTAAATACTATATCATTCTGTTTGCCATATCATTTGTATTTTTGTTGATGCAGCTGTCTAAGGATTTATTTTTGGGGGGGATAGGGTGAATTATAGCTTTCGTTAGAACCGTTTGGGGTACATCAGACTTTAGGCTCTCATACATATCAGATTTTGTCTGAAAGATCATTCAGACAGCAGTGAGCTCGCCGAATCCCCGTATAAAGGCTCATCTGGACATAAGCCATGTACTAGAGGAAACACAGCCGCCCCGTACATTTCTTGGTGCTGGGGTTTTCCGGGACAAGTAGTAGTTTTGAATGACGCCATTCATTTTGCAATATAAAGTGCTGAAAAGCAGGAAATAAATGCGAGTAGGGTGAAATAAAAAAACAAATTAAAATCATCAATTCCACCTTTTTTTTGTCTTGCCTTTACAACGTTCCTTCTCTTTATAGTAAGAATTAAATGGCAACTTGATCCTCTGGATCAGTATGAGGATGGTGATACCGAATATGGAGTTTTTGTTTCACTGTCTAATTATTTGACCTCATTTGCCATTTATGAGAGCCATAACTTTTTATATATTTTTTGGTCAATAGAGTTGTAGAGGGGTTTGTCTTTTGGGGACTAGATGTAATTTTTATTTTGACTTTTTGATCTCATTATATTCCATTTTTGGTGTAAAAATGAAATGCTAAATCACCCCTCTTGTAGCACATCGCTCACAGAATGGGATTTTTTTTTCCCTGCAGGAAGGATTTTTGTATATAACTTTATATTTAGATATATTCTTGCAGTTTTTCTTCAACATGATTAATTTGACTTTTACAGCCGTAGTAAACTTTCTTTATACATTTTCCTATTTTTAATACTTTCTAGAAAAGCCTCAACTGTGAATAAACTCCGAAGAAGAGACACGAACTAAAAGAAGGTTTTTCTTCTATTTTTGTTGTTGACGGTTTTACCGGAGCTGTCAAAATCTTTGGTTCCATATGAATGAGGAGTCTCATCTGTGGGTGACATTTTAATGGGATTTTTCTAAAGGTCAAGTCTGTCAATAAAACTTGCCATGCTAAGTGCGGGGTAAGCTTTCTCCTTAGAATTGTGAATGGATGAAGATGATGTAGAAGTTACTTAAACAGCAGTACTTCACTCTTTGTAAAATCAGGAAATCTCAGTGAAATAAAGGCTTTTTGCTGTTTCTTAGGCATCTTCCAGATGTTCACTTTTCACATACATTTTCTATTTGTGTTTTTCTCCAATAGAACATGCACCCATTATAGTCTATAGGGCTTTTCACATGTTCATGTTTTATTGCCCGACCGAATGGTCCTCAAACTGAGACATGTCCATTTTTCTCCAAGTCACGGAACAAATTCGCCAATGCAAGTTTATGGGATCACTTTTATTTTTGCATACGAGAAAATCACTGATGAAACACTTACGGTGGAAGCTGACGCGCGGACCGCGCGCTGACGGTGGAAGCTGACGCGCGGACCGCGCGCTGACGGTGGAAGCTGACGCGCGGACCGCGCGCTGACGGTGGAAGCTGACGCGCGGACCGCGCGCTGACGGTCTTAGGCTTCGTGCACACTGTGTCCGTGGGTATACTTTTAAAGGATTTTCCACTACTATTATATCGATGACCGATCAGTGGGATTTCAGCTCCCCCACCCATCAACGGTTATCAGTTCTAGAAGTGGCTGGATGTGAAAAGTGTACAGAACGTAACACCATTGCTCCGTCACATTGTTTTGTGATCGATATCAAGATTAGCATTTTTTTGTGGCCTTTTTCTGTCCATTAAAAATTCCCAAACCTAATAGAGTCGGATCAGTCATGGGAACCAATGGCCTGACACTAGTGTGAACAGAGCTGTATGTATAAAATATACTAATGTCTACTAAAGGCAAACAAAATGATGCCATTTGCCACCAAAAAATACTCAATGAGATAAAATACTTCTGTAAAAGTGAACAAGGAGAATAAGGCCAAATACTGGTGTAAAGTCTTGTATTTACTGGTACTATACCATAATTGTTAATATTGGCAAATATTTAGGAACGCTACAGATAAAATTCACTCCAGTCTTTAGAAAATTCCCACTTTCTTTTATCAGACTTGGATTTTTTTTGTGCCATAGCGGTATTGTGAGAAGTGTGACTTACCTTGTGTAATGTTTTATTTATGGGGTTGTCTTCTACTGGTATTCCCGTTCCATTTTTTTAGGCAATGTCTGCTATGAGTCAGCATCTTATGGTTTCAGTACATAGAAATAAAGTCAAAGCGCTTTGCTCACAGAATTTGAAATAAACTATAGAAGCATAAAATACAAGGATGGCACATAAAATACAGAACAAACACCTCAGCAGAATGGAAAATGTCACTGCCTGGGATTGGGACGTGAATCATTTCTGTTCGCTGGAGAAATTCAAGTCTTCATAACTATTTCAGCTGGGGTGGAGGCAGATGGATCGTGTCCTCACTCGCTGCTAATCAGTAGTACTTGGAAATTATACCCAGAGATGTCCGGACGCAGAAGTAATATGACGGCTCGCGCTTATTCAGACGTAACTTTTCAGACTTTATAGATAGGATCTCCAATTACCATTTAAGTAGATATTACTAATTTTTACTGTTGTGGATTTAGCCCCCAGTGCACAGAACATATGAACATCACATAGCAAAGTTATTAATTAGAGGTAACTCCAAATTAGTGAAGTACTGTATGGCAGATCTGCGGGAAGATGCATCATACAGAAACTAGTTGGTGTTTCCGGCTGCAGACATGGAAGTGTGAAAGAACAGCATCTCTAGCATATCCTTAGGTGGAAAGAAGGGTATCGGTTATATGGTACTTATTTTACACCTTCCAGTTTTCTTTTTTATGATTTTCATTTTTCTTCCCCCTATCATTGCAGGCTGTTAGCTTTCCTGTTAGCTTTCCCAAAGAGATGGGTTTTCAGGTTCTGTTTTTATATTGAATGTTGGAAACAATCGGATGTGTTGGGGCACTGAATTCCAGAGGATGGTGGATGCTTGGGGGAAGTCTTGAAGGCGATTGAGTGAGGAATGTGGAGGAGAGAAGGAGGTCTTGTGAGGACTGGAGAGTACGTGTGGGAAGATAACGGGAGATATATGAAGAAGACAGATTATGGATGGCTTTGTAAGTCAGTGTTAGTTTAAACTGTATCCACTGGAAAATTTGGAGCCAATGAAGAGATTTGCAGAGTGTAGAGGTTGATTATTCTGGCAGCAGAGTTAAGGACAGACTGGAGAGGTTCGAGAGTGTTAGCAGGTAGGCCACAGAAAAGGATATTGCGGTAGTCGAGGAGGGCGATGAGGGCATGCACTAACATTTTAGTAGATTGAGTGTTGAGGATGGCTCAAATTTTGGAAATATTTTTAAGTAGAAGGCAGGAGGTGGTAAGAGCTTGGATTGGTGGTTTGAAGGACAGGATAAAGTCAAGGGTTACTCTGAGCCACCAGACTTCTGGCATCAGGGAAAGTGTGATATCGTTTATAGCGATAGATAGTAGGTAGGGGAGTTAATTGAGATGGAGGTCAGATGATTAGCCTAGTTTTGTCCACATTACATATAAGTAAGCATGACGAGATGAAGGAGGATATGTTTGATGGACACTCTGGGATTCTGGACAGCAGAGAGGTGACGTCTGGGCCAGAGAGGTAGATTTGAATGTCATCAGTGTATATATGATACTGGAAGCCATGAGACTTTATGACTTGTCCAAGGCTAACGGTATAGATGGAGAAGTAACCTAAGACCGAAACAAAATGAACATATACCCTGCTGTGAGTATATAAGTAAAGCAATAGTGCCTATACATAACATAGGGTACTTAGTAAACACAGTTTTTGATCAAAAAAAGTGTAAAAGCCATCCCACCCAGCATCCAGGTGTATTCAAATTCAGGATGGTCTTAACCTCTAGTATGTGTCATCGTGACGTCTGTGTGAATAAGGGCTGAGCTGGATCGGGGTCTCGAACATGGACACACAGCTAATGGGAAGCTATATAAATGTTATGTCCAGCTCAAAGAAAGTGAGGCCACAGCCTTACCTGCACTAAATGCAGACACCAGAAACTAAACCGAACAAAAAATGAACTGGAGTATGAGCTGGTAGGCATGCAAACTAGGTGCATGTGATCGCAATCATGGGTAAGATGGCTGGTTCTTTGCAAGTGATTATACTTATGTGATACTCATTTACTGACCATTGTGTCAATTACTTTAGAACCGCTGTTATACCCATCAACATGGCACTATATAATTGAGGTATTGAATTCACCAATGTTTGGTACCTGTCTGCTCGTCTTTTGTACACACTTTTTTCTAATTTTAATGGAATTTTTATTTATTACAAAAAATCCAACTTTTGTACCTCTAAACTCCCATTTGTCCTCCTTGTTATATAATATTCTTGTTTGGAGTGGTGCATTGTGGAATAATTTTCTGACCACTGTATGTGGCAGTATCCACATTTAATACAGTTTTAGGTATTGGTATATATCTAACTAGGTGTGATTATTGCATGTTTGACAGCAGAAGGGAAGACACCAGAGGTTAGTGATGGCGTAGGGCTGGGATAAGCAGGATGGTGAGGTTGGGGAGGAGATGGGATGGGATAAGGGCAAGAGAACAAGTAATGAGATATGATTTTGAGAGAAGTTGGGTAAGCTTTCCTTTAGAATGGTGCAAATGATGGTTATGGGAGAAGGACATGGGGTTGTGGTGGTTGAACAGTAAAGGCTTGTCTGACTTTCTTGATCTTATTTTATATCTATTTTAGTAGTTAAAAAAATTCTGACTTTTGTAAATAAAATAAAATATAGTATCGCCATTTTCGGAGATCTGTAACTTTTACTTCTGTCAGTGGAGCTGTGTGATGACTTTTATTTTCTTGGTAAGCTGTAGTTTTTATTGCTATCATCTTGGGGTGAATACAATGTTTTGATTGCTTTTTATTGTATTTTTTTATACTTGCCTAGTGGATTTGATCCTGCAATTATTTGATGCACTTACTATGTACTGCAATAATACAGTATTGCAATATTTAGTGCATTTAGTGTCTCCTACGCCCACATGTTTGGCTTCATAGAAGCACAAAGATGGCAGTGATTGGGTCCTACAGAAAGCCACCGGCTTCCATGGCAATCGATCAGCAACACGTTGCCACATCATAGTGGGGTAATGAGCACTCGGAGCTGAGCTGCAACCGGATTGCACCACTTACATAACTGTTACAGTCGGTGCTCTTAGCGGCCGATGCTGGCTGTATAATCCAGCCGAAACCTGCTGTGTGTGGAGCAGGCTCCACTCATGAGCCTGCTCTATATACCCGCATCCAACATGTGCTGTACTTGTACAGTGATTGTCAGGATGGGATTAGCAAAACTACAACTATCATCATTCTCAGACAGCCCCGGACTGTGGCGAAATGTTGGGATTTGTAATTTTCCAACCCCTAATCTGATCTCTGTCGGCGATCAGGTTGGAGACCGCAGATCTGTAGTATTAGCATATTTTATGCCTAGTACACTAATAGAATAGCTGGAGGAATCTTGCCAACTGTTTATTTGGATCTGTAAATTACCAGAAGTGTTATGTTCCATCAGCATACTTGTATGTGTGTATATATTATTTATTCTTTTATTCTTTTTGTGTAGGGGGGCACTATGATTGCAGTGGGACTTGGAGTTGCAGCAGCAGCTTTTGCAGGTATGTACATTATTTTATTTTTTTTAGCCTGGCAGTGGTTTTCAGCAATTTATGTGAATTGGGGAAAGCTCTTGGCTCATTGATCAGGGAACTCTTGGAGCTTTGTTACTAATGATTGGTGTAAAAATAAGAGGGGCCCTTTTATTCAGGATGTTTTTTTTTTTTAGTCCATAATCTCTGATGTATTGTATAGAAAAATATACATTGCCTATAAAAACTATTCACCCCTAAGACTTTTTGTTAATATATTTTTAATGTTCAATGCCAGGAAATCACAGCAGATTCTTTAAGCTGTTTTCAAACCGATCAACAATATAATTATTTTGTTATAAAGATGCAATCTGTAGCCCTCTGTGAATATTCACCTTCCAATGTCCACAATTCTGTTTGTCGCTATCTAAATAAATAGTTTTAAAATACTGACAACCCAGAATGACGTGTCTGCCTCTTCAGTGTTATAATACTGCATGTCAAGTAAAACAGCCGATCTTTATATTTGCACATCTGTTACTTCCTCCCCTTTTTCAAAGAGCCCAAACTTTTTTTATATATATATATTTGTGTCGACTGCATTGGATCCTCTTTTTTTTTTTTTTTTTTTTTGTTGCAGGATGAGTTGTAGATTTGATTGACACCATTCATTTAACCATAAAATTTACTGAGAAATGAGAAATAAATCAAACTGTGATAAAAGAAAAACATTTCTGCTATTGTTTTTGGGTTGTATTTTTATAGTGTTTATTGTGTGGTAAAAATATTTCACAATATCAGTATGATTATGGGGATATCAAACGGTTATTGTTTACTTGTTAAAATAAAAAATAAAAAAAACTTTTTAAATTTTTATTAAAGGGAATCTGTCGCCCCTGGGAGATACCAGACCTCTACTATGGGCATACAGGTTATAGAAAAGTAAATCTATACTTACCTGTATTTC
Organism: Phyllobates terribilis; assembly: GCF_046119375.1. Classification (NCBI taxonomy): domain Eukaryota; kingdom Metazoa; phylum Chordata; class Amphibia; order Anura; family Dendrobatidae; genus Phyllobates; species Phyllobates terribilis. The sequence goes on along the minus strand of NW_027362762.1, from coordinate 218,030,131 downwards.
CCATAATAGAGGTCTGATTGCAGAGAAATCTGTTTTTTATAAACTCCTTTTTCACAGGCTTGGCGTCCCCCGGACGCCAAGCAATCCCCGCCTATGTGCTTATTATTTCCCCAAATCCCCGCCTATATGCTTAATTATCATATTCCGCCCTCTCCTGCACGTCACAGGGCCATGTGACGTGCACTGTGCTCCCTGACCTCCCGGGCATGCGCAAAGCACCGCTCACATAGAGCTCACATAGAGCACACTTTGCTTCCTCCCGGCCCTGTCTACCTGTGCACGACACTGCTGGGTTCTATTGCGCAGGCGCCGGGAAGTGACTGTGACTTCCCGGCGCCTGCGCAATAGAAACCTGCGGTGCAGTGCACAGGTAGACGGGGCCGGGAGAAAGCAAAGTGTGCTCTATGTGAGCTCTATGTGAGCTGTTCTTTGCGCATGCCCGGGACATGCAGGGGAGGGGGGGAATATGATAATTAAGCATATAGGCGGGGATTTCAGGGAATAATAATCACATAGGCGGGGATTTCTTCAAGCCTGTGAATAACAGAGTTTATAAAAACACATTTCTCTGCAATCAAACCTCTACTATGAGCCATACAAGTATGTATAGATTTACTTTTCTATAACCTGTATGCCCATAGTAGAGGTCTGATATCTCCAAAGTGGTGACAGATTCCCTTTAATTTTTACATCACATTTTTTTTTTATTTACCTAAGGGGATTTTAATTTGCATTTGTTTGATTGCTTTGCACTTTTAGCTTGCTTTAATATTACAGTATATATTGATATTATATTAATAATGATATTATGTTAATATTACATTAAATTGTGATATTAACAATCTCTTTTGAAGCTCAACTCATTGTGGGGCTTCATACTAGTACCAAGTTGGTTGTGATGGCTGCCTTGATAACCTGTATCTCATGAAAAAACATTTACCATCTACAGGATAGGTGATAATTGTATTACTTTGGGTCTAACCTCTGGAACTGCTTTTGATCATTAAAGGAGTATTCCCATCTCCAAGATCCTATCCCAATATGTAGCAGGTATAATAATAATAATAATAATATTATTCTCATATTCCTCCAATTAGAAATGTAGTATAGTTCTTCTGATTCGCTATGTCTCTTTTTCTTCATATGCAGACATTGCAGGACCTTGGGTATCCATGGTCAGGACCACTGATATAGTAACAGCTAGTTGCTACTTGTCGTAACCATGGATACCTAAGGTCCTGCAATGCCTGCACATGAGGAAAGAGACATAGCAAATCAGAAAAACTATACTACATTTCTAATTGGAGATATTTGAAAATATTATTATTATTACACCTACTACATATTGGGATAGGATCTTTGAGATGGGAATACCCCTTTAAAGGGGTTGTCCACTACTAGGACAACCCCATCTGACTCTGAATGTTTGCCCCGTTTCTGGGGCTCACTTATGGTTGTTATGCCACATAAGCCCTGCGCCCAATCAGCGTTGGTGTCACTGTCCCCACCTTCAGACGTACACGTAATCAAGAGGAGGTGAGGGCTGCGGCTGGCCACTCACTACCTCTTGATTACTAATACGTCTGAAGGTGGGGACAGTGACACCAACGCTGATTGGGCGCAGGGCTCATGTGACATAACCGCACGTGTGCTCCGGAACACGAGTGCTGACACCGCAGGAACAGCGCTGGCACGGGAGGTGAGTATAAGTGTTTTTATTTTCAAAGGGGAAAACATTCAGATCGATAAGGGGTTGTCTTAGTAGTGCACAACAAATCAAAATGGGTCAGTTATGCACTATGTGGATAAAAGTATAGGAATGCACCTGTCAATCATTGAATTCAGGATTTTCATTCAGTCGCATTGTCACAGGTGTATAACATCCAGCGCCTGGCCATGCAGTCTGCTTTTACTAACATGTGCGATCAAAGGCTGATTCTAAAGAGCTCACTGAATTTGAGCGCAATAATGAAATAAGATGCCTACATGTGAATCTGCTCAGCTTCTCCTGTACCAAACTTCCGGTGGATCAGAATGCATGTTCAATCCTGACAGATTCCATTAAGGGGGCTGTCCAGGCTTGGGGTTCAAGTCTGCAGTCACTCTACGTGATGGCAGATTCGTGAATTTTCTGGCTCAGGGAGTGGGCGGGACGTGTGACTGCAAGTATTTGACTCCTCGGAGATCTCATTTACATGTATAAATATATATGTGTGGTCAGTACAAAGAACTAGCCCATGACTTATTTCTTCCAAAGAGCATACTAAGGACCAGGGGGCACTCATTACGGGTGGAAGAAAGGTGATTCCGGCACCTAAACAGGAAAGGGTTCTTTGCAGTCAGAGCAATCAGACTGTGGAATGCCGACCACAAGAGGTAGTGATGGCAGACACTAGAACCTCTTGATAGGGCTGGATGATTTCCTCAATGCACATAACATTGTGAGTTAGGCTATGTGCCCACGTTGCGGACCTGAAGCATATTTTTTACGCTTCTCCCTGGCGGGAAAATCGCATGCGGATATTACATGCGGTTTTCCCGCCAGGTAGAAGCGTTTGTGAGGCGTCTTTGCATGCATTTCCACATGCGGGTTATCAAGCACTTCTCCAAGCATCACTTGGAAAAGTGCTTGACAACTTGTTCAGAAAGGTAAAAAATAAAAAAATAAACTTTATACTCACCTTCTGATGCATTCTCTGCCCCGTCCGGAGGCTTGAGCGGCTCACGCTGTTGTGTGCAGGACCTGCGGTGACGTCATTGAGTCATGTGGTGGGTCACATGACTCAATGACGTGGCAGGTCCTTCAGACAACAGCCCGACGGAGGGAAAACATCAGAAGATAAGTATAAACTTTATTTTATTCTTTTTTTTACAGGTTCTTTGGTACCCAGGTCTGGATGAGAGTCTCCTCTCATCCAGACTTGGGTACCATCCGCACATTGATTCCGCTGCGCTTCCGCAAAATTAATGAACATGCTGCGGATTTTTGACCGCAGCATATACGCTGCGGAAAAATCCGCAGCATGGGCATTGACATTGCGGAATGCCATTGGGGACCATGGGGTGCGGATATACATGCGTTTTTCAAGCGTTTACGCTGCGGAAATTCCGCAGCATATACGCTTGAAAAATGCTACGTGGGCACACAGCCTTACAGTTAAATTAAACAAAATGTACAATTGGGGGAGGAAGGTTGAACTTGATGGACCTAGGACTTTATTCAACCTACGTTACTATGTATACATGCAGTCATGTGCCAACTAGATGTGAGCGGCCTCGCTCAATTCACTTGTACACGTCTACTCAGAATGTGGATGGAAGTATGCAAGTGACCTCTCAACGCCGGCAACAGAGATTCCTGATAGCGCGCTGTCAGGATTCACAAGTCTGCAGTCATAGTGACTGCAGAATTGAACACAAAGCCTGGACAACCACTTTAAAGAGTAACTAAACCTCCGGTAATGATTTTTCTTATTTCATAGCTTTTATATTTACTGGCAGATCGGAGGGGTCCAGAGATCCCCAATGATCGCTCAAAAACCACCCTGGAGAGGTGTGCAGCTTAAAGCACACCTGTCAGCAGGATTGTGCTCAGTAAACTACATACACTGTCAGGTGGGCGACCTTACACTGTTTAAAATGATACCTTGGTTGATGAAATCTGTCCTGTGGTTCTTGTGTAATCTTTACTTTCAGTTTGGAGATAATGTCACTGTACTTATTATATATGTGACTGACATGTTTCTATGTATCTAATCTATGTGTGATGCTCTATTCTTTCTGTTATAAATTGTCGGGTACCGGTGTATGCCGCTGCTGAATTGCCGGCTTTTCATGTTTCACTGTGAGCACTGTTCCCATCGATTTGGGCAACCACCTCCCCCAATACATTCTACATTATTGTTAGTTGTTTTCCTTCATGTAGAATTAACCAACAAGGAAAGAAAGGGTTTATTTTCATTCCGATATTTATGTCCCATTGACTTGCATTGGTTTCCGGTATCGGAATCGGCGATATCCGATACTTTTTGGGTATCTGCCCGATCCAATCCGATCTGATATTTCCTGATATCGGAAGGTATCGCTCAACACTAGTAGGAGGAGAGTAGAGATGACTGAACTCCTGGGGCATATATATAAGTTTTCGTTATGTAGTTTTTTTTAATTGTGAGAGAGACTACCTTTCATATCTTTATCAGTCTGCAGCATTTCTGCTTCAGCAAATACTTGTATTTTCCATTAAAAAAAAAACAATGCGGACAAGTCCATTTTTATGAGCAACAAATGCTGTTTGTTTTTTTTTTATGTTTTTTTATTTGACGTTGCCTACAGCACAATGAGCGTAAATGCAGAACTAGATGTTATATGTATCTCTAAAACAGTAAACTAAACGATATACAGCTAGTGTTGGCTTCTTCATATTTCTTAATTTGTTTTTCTCCGTCTTCTCCCATTGATATAGATATATATATATATATTCCCACAAGACTCAATGAAAAGACCCCAAGTGAATGAGCGGGAGAGTGAAATTGCCTGTTGGATGACGGCAAATGGCTTGAATGTAGTTAGCAGAATTGCATGGACTGAACAGCCAAAATAGCTGATCTATCACATCTATTCAGATATTAACTATAGGCTTAAATTATTTTCAGTAAGCAAATTGCTACGGAGTCTGTAAATTGTGTGACTTTTTCTAGGTCGCTTCGCTTTCCAGCTGTGGAAACCTTTGGGTCAAGTTATCATGGAAAACGCCAAAAAAATCTCCACTCCAGTAAGTGTGAATTGACTTATTTTGTAAGTAAGGCTGAGCTGTTTGAGCTGTTTGATTGCTCAGTGTAATTCTCCGCTTCGGCTTCTGGTCACGTCCAGGAGTGTGATATTGCTACATTGCTGTTATTTCTGCAATATGACTTGTTTTCTGTTTCTGCAGAGCCTTTCTTATTACTACAAGGGAGGATTTGAGCAGAAAATGAGTAGGCGAGAAGCAAGCCTTATTTTAGGTGTCAGGTGGGTGTACTGGATTTTATCTTTGTTTTATTATTTTTACATAATAGACATCCAGAAATACAGTGGGGATAATTGCCTATAAAGAAATGCCAAAAAATCATAGAAAAGCAAAATTTTGAAAGAAAAAAAAGAAAGTAGCTTTGGTGTTGCTAGCTAAGATCCAGGTCCGGTGTCCATGGCCCGGACTTCTGGCTGGGTAGTCCAGATATCCAAGCGAGCACCACTGAACTTTTTCAGCGTCGACATAATGGCGGTACAGTTGGATCAAGTGTTGATTCTGAGTGAACCAGTTTGGTTATATGCAGACTAGAGACAAACGCAATTTGTTCCAGCACTTCTATTCAAAACTTTAATAAAGGCATAAAAATGTTAGACGGAAATCCAGGATCCAGCACCAGAAAGTGAAAAGAATTAAAAAAAACAACAACCTTTATTATAACATCATTAAAAGATACAGTACAGACACTTCATACACTTATTCATAGACATGTTTTTGTCTGAGTAAGGGCTAGTTCACATGTTAAGTTTTTGCTGCGAAAAAAATGCAAGTTTTTACTGTAACAGCAAAGTGAATGAGATTTCTGAAGTCTCATGCACACGCTGCTTATTTTTTCTTTGCAGATTCAAATCTGCAGCATGTCAATTCTTTCTGTTTTTGGAGCGTTTTTCACCCATTCTAATGAAAAGGGGGAAAAAAACGTGTAAAAAATGCATGCAAAACGTGTATCTTATGCACCGTTTTTGATGCATAAATGTCTTCTGCAAATACTTAAAGGGGTGGTCTGAAATACAACATAATTTTCATCCTAAATGCCTGTCTATTTAGTGCCATAATCTAAACTATTTTCCAATATACTTGAATTAAAAATTCCCTACCGTTCCCTCACTACATTATCTAACGGATTTTCTTAATTTTTGTTTTTTACCAATTACTTTTGATGATTTCATTTGAGAAACCCAGTGCATGCTGGGGCACTAAAACAAAGCGTTATCAGGGGGCAGAGGCTGCGGTCACTGCTTCAGCCCTTGCTCTCTCCCTGAAATGAAGCGTCATCAGCTACACTCATTTCAGGGGCTGGGCTAGTCCCTGCACAATGTGCACCCTGCGATGTGCTGAAACAGTGCACTCTCGCCAACTCACATCAGTAGTAACGAGCCGGCACCAGAGCGCACTATTGGAGTGTGTTGTAAGACTACCGTGCGCGCAGAGACCAGCACCGCCCATGCAGGTATTCATCTTACAACACACACGAATGGCGCTCTAGTGCCAGCTCGTTACTACAGATCTGAGCCAGTGAGAGTGCACTGTCTTTGTGCACAATTTGCAGGGACTAGCCCAGCCCCTGAAACGAGCATCACTGATGATGCTTCGTTTCAGGGAGGGGGCAGGGTCTATGACAGTGACCGCAGCCTCTGCCCCCTGATGACGCTTTGTTTGAGTATCCCAGCATGCATTGGTAGTGAGGGAATTTTTAATTCAATTATATTAGAAAATAGACTAGATTATGGCACTAAATAGATAGGGATTTAGGATGAAAATGAAGTTGTATTTCGGACCACCTTTTTAACGTGTGCGCATACCCTGAGAGTCTGATTTGAAGCACATCAGAGAAAATAAGTCAGTTCGGTTTACTGGCAATCACAACTCCAGGGGGCTTATTGCGCTTGCAGCACTATAATGTGTTATGGTAAAAAACCTGTTCTCCTCCTTCTTTCCCTCCCGCTTCTTTTTCTTTTCCTTCCTGATCCTCCTTCTCTCTTCTCCAGACTGTGGCTGCAGGGGAGCAGAGGGAGGCTTTGTTCACACATTGCTTTTTTGCTGCATTTTGTTCCACAACTAAAACTTGATCTCTTGGTAGTAAAAAAACTGCAGCCAAAACGCATTTTTTTTTTTTTTACGTTTGTGCTGCGTTTTTCAGGATTTCAAGGTTCAGCTTTGCTTCCACCTAGCAAGCATATACTATACAAGACCACCAATTACAAGATGTATGTGAAAACACAAAACAGCTTTGCTAAAAAGGGCAATTTGATCAAATTATTTAGGGGACATTTTTTTTTTGTTTATTAGATAGGGCATTGTTTACTATTAACACATATCCTTAATTTAATTATCACTAATTCAATTAAACTGTGCATGGAGTCAGGAGAAACAAAAGGACTGTTTTAAAGAAAATTAGGGAAAATTCCCATATTTTGTGGACTATAAGACACGCCGGACCATACCATAAGACGCACCCCAAATTTTGGGATGGAAAATAGGAAAACATTTTTTAAATTATAATGGTGGTGCGTCTTGTCCGTTTTAACGGTAGCTTGCCAGGTGGGGAGGCAACAGCGGCGCAGCGTGGTCATGTGAGGCAGGGTCGCTGCTTCAGGAGGCCGGCAGCAGGAGTGGGGCGATGCTGCGGGCCCTAGGCTGGGAGGACGGGCGTTCAGGTCATGCAAGGCTGTAACCCTGGGCTCTCATAAGATGTTGGCGTCGATGGAAAAGGGGACTCCACTCATTGATTTCTCTGTGGTGGGCTTCGGGAAAATGGGCGCCGGAGGCGGCGCATGCTCAGATTGAGACCTCGTCTGCCAAGATCTCAATCTGCACATGTGCCGCCTCCTGAAGCACCGACACTGCCACCTTTTTGACCCCGCTGCACCACAGCCGCTTCCCCCTGGAAAGCTACCTTCGGATTAGAAGACACACCCCCATTTTCCTTCCTGTGTCTTATAATCCGAAAAATACGGTACATTACAATAAAAACCAGTGCTAACATCCATGCTCATGGGACGATACCAAGACATTATGGTTTATACCTGGGAAAACCACAAAAATTAATGTTTTACATCCTCCTGTTCCTGCGTTTTTTCACCAAACCTCTGGCAATGTTTCTGCTGCATTTTTGCACTTACTCATTGCTTTCTATGGGAGAAAGAACTGACATGCTGCAGATTTAAAAAACGTTGCAGTTCTCAAATTCAGTCAGAAAACAAGTGTGTGCATGACATGTCTGAAATCTCATCGCTTTTGCTGGTACTGTAAAAAGCAGCTTTTAATTTAAAAAAAAAAACGCAACATGTGAACATAGCCTTACTGTCACAGGCCAGCGTGAAGGTGCTGCGGTCTTCTACCTATGGTGAGATGTTGACTGCGGAGGTGCCCGGGCTTCTACCACCAGTGAGCAGGATGTTTGTTTTTCTTGCTCAGCTGACATACCTGGCCCCCGCATTCGTTTTCTTAGGTAGAGAGACGTGGTGCTCCGACATTCAGAAGACTGGGCCGTGCCTCTCCTGTTAGTGTCCGCACAGTGTCCTGTAGGGGCGGTTAGTATTGCAGAGTAGCCACATCTATGGCCCACCTGCCGTCCCCACCACCATACTAGCTTCTACAGCTTCTTAGTTACACCCCTGTTTGCAAGTCAACAATAGGGGATCTGTTGTAATAGCGTTTTCATCACCAACACAGTACATTGGGCTATATCTGTTATCTCTACATGCAGACCAGCCCAATGTTTAATGCAGGGGTCTCAAACACGCGGCCCGCATGCGGCCCCTGAGGCTGCTTTATGCGGCCCGCAGGCACAGACCCCTTGACGATCCCGACCTGGTCCAGGAGGAGCCGCCGACAGCAGCGCTGCATTGCCACACAGAGACTTTTTCCCAGCACTGCATTTCCAATGCCAGCCGCTGGCCAGTCAGCTGCTGGCCTCTGATTGGCCGGCGGCTGACATTGAAAATGCTGTGCTGGGAGACAGTCTCTGTGCGGCAATGCAGCGCTGCTGTCGGCGGCTCCTCCTGGACCAGGTCGGGATCGTCAAGGGGTCGGACTCTGTGGTGCCTGCGGGCCACATCTGCAGGAAGGCCGCCGAGGGAACGGAGGACAGGTGAGAATCATCTTTTTTTTTTTCTATTTTATGTGTGTGAAGAACAGGGGGCACATAGCCACAAGATGGGGACCTGGATGGGGCACAGAGCCACAAGATGGGGACCTGGATGGGGCACAGAGCCACAAGAGGGGACCTGGATGGGGCACATAGCCACAGGATGGGGACCTGGATGGGGCACAGAGCCTCAAGATGTGGACCTGGATGGGGCACAGAGCCACAAGATGGGGACCAGAGCCACAAGATGGGGACCTGGATGGGGAACATTGCCACAGGATGGGGACCTGGATGGGGCACACAGCCCCAAGATGGGGACCTGGATGAGGCACATTAGTACAAGATGGGCGCCAGGATGGGGAACGTTGCCACAGGATGGGGACCTGGATGGGGCACATAGCCACAAGATGGGGACCTGGATGGGGCACAGAGCCACAAGATGGGGACCTGGATGGGGCACAGAGCCACAAGATGGGGACCAGAGCCACAAGATGGGGACCAGAGCCACAAGATGGGGACCAGAGCCACAAGATGGGGACCTGGATGGGGAACATTGCCACAGGATGGGGACCTGGATGGGGCACATAGCCCCAAGATGGGGACCTGGATGAGGCACATTAGTACAAGATGGGCGCCAGGATGGGGACCTGGATGGGGCACATAGCCACAGGATGGGGACCTGGATGGGGCACATTAGTACAAGATGGGCGCCAGGATGGGGAACGTTGCCACAGGATGGGGACCTGGATGGGGCACAGAGCCACAAGATGGGGACCTGGATGGGGCACAGAGCCACAAGATGGGGACCTGGATGGGGCACAGAGCCACAAGATGGGGACCAGAGCCACAAGATGGGGACCAGAGCCACAAGATGGGGACCAGAGCCACAAGATGGGGACCTGGATGGGGAACATTGCCACAGGATGGGGACCTGGATGGGGCACATTGCCACAAGATGGGGACCTGGATGGGGCACAGTGCCACAAGATGGGGACCTGGATGGGGCACAGAGCCACAAGATGGGGACCAGAGCCACAAGATGGGGACCAGAGCCACAAGATGGGGACCTGGATGGGGAACATTGCCACAGGATGGGGACCTGGATGGGGCACATTAGTACAAGATGGGCGCCAGGATGGGGAACGTTGCCACAGGATGGGGACCTGGATGGGGCACATAGCCACAGGATCGGGACCTGGATGGGGCACATTAGTACAAGATGGGGACTTGGATGGGGAACATTACTACAAGATGTTTTCCATTATTACTATATGATGCTAATTGTAAGACAATATTACTGTATGTGGCCAATTGGGGGAAATAAAATTGTAAAAAAAATAAAAAATAAAATAAAGCATGAAAAAATATTGGGCACTAAAAATTCTGTTTTATATCTAAACTAAAGTAAACACAAAAAAGTGCACGTTTATTATCGCCACATCCATAACGACCCAAGCCATAAAAAAATAAACACGGCAAAAATGTTCAAAAGGTGTATACAAAAAAAATGGTATCACTAAAAATGTCACATTGAACAAAGAATGCGGCCCCCCAAATTCAAATTTTTTCCATGTGCGGCCCATATACCCAGCCGAGTTTGAGACCCCTGGTTTAATGGCATTGGTCGTTTTCTCCGAAATACGTTAAATAAACCCATCGTGTTGAATTATTAAATAATTATAAGAGTTAGATTCTGCATGATTAACTTTGTCATGCAGTGATATGTTCCAATTAGTCTGAGTGGATAAGCCTGCAATTTGTCCTTCATGCTCAAAGATATATATATCCATTTTCCTTCATCTGTACGGAATTACAGTAAACGAATCGGTAGAAGAACAATTACTGTGTCAGGTAATTAGCAGTACAGAGCGGACACTTTTCTTAATAGATTTATATTGAAATTGCTTGTGCAATACTAGATCTTGTCCACTAGATGGCAAAAGTCCTGCTCCATTTGGACTTCAGGGCTGTAAAATGTAATTTACACTCAGTAGTTGATGCAGTTTATTGTAAAACTTTACTTTTACAGTCCATCTGCTGGCAAATCCAAGATCCGGATGGCACATCGGAAAATCATGATTTTAAATCATCCAGATAAAGGTAAAAATAACTTTTTTTTCAGCAATAAAACTGCTTTGAAAAGCTGACTCTTTAATATAGAGAACATGGTATTAAAATGTATCCTAACCAGATTCTATATATCTGCCCGTGTACCTTACCGTTGGCATTAATGTGTAATGTACTTTTTCATATTAGAGTTTTCTGACCAGATGATTTTTGAGATGTGTCGTAAGACTCTCGGATGATTTTGTAGCACTCATGGATTTCAGGAGACAATGACTGCCTTCTTCAATGAGTGAACACATGAGATCCCCTCTGATTAACATGGCAAGGGTCTATTGTAGGAAAACATATTGCCAAATTTCACAATCCGATCTTTGATCCGATTTACAATCGTTTTGAAACTTTTCCCACTTCATACCAAGATGAGCGTTTCTTGACTCCTAACTCTTTTTTAATATTGTTCAGGAAAACTTTTAAAAGGATGATATACCCTATCTGATATAGTACACAACCCTCATCAGGCCTAAGATCTATTTAATATTGTATACGGTTTGTATTGTGAGATTTATGACATATACTCTTTAAAGGGAATCTGTCAGTAGGATCAACCCTCCTAAGCTGTCTATATGGGCATGTAGGCCATAGAAAGCTGAATAAAGTGATATGATATCTGCGATCTGATGTCTTAACAAGGATATACAAAAAAGAAACTACAGTGGTGGCCAAAAGTATTGGCACCCTTGCAATTCTGTCAGATAATACTCAGTTTCTCCCTGAAAATGATTGCAAACACAAATTCTTTGGTATTATTATCTTCATTTAATTTGTCTTCAATGAAAAAACACAAAAAGAATTGTCCTAAAGCCAAATTGGATACAATTCCACACCAAACCTAAAAAAGGGGGTGGACAAAAGTATTGGCACGGTTTGAAAAATCATGTGATGCTTCTCTAATTCGTGTAATTAACAGCACCTGTAACTTACCTGTGGCACCTAACAGGTGTTGGCAATAACTAAATCACACTTGCAGCCAGTTAACATGGATTAAAGTTGACTCAACCTCTGTCCTGTGTCCTTGTGTATACCACATTGAGCATGGAGAAAAGAAAGAAGACCAAAGAACTGTCTGAGGACTTGAGAAACCAAATTGTGAGGAAGCATGAGAAATCTCAAGGCTACAAGTCCATCTCCAAAGACCTGAATGTTCCTGTGTCTTCCGTGCGCAGTGTCATCAAGAAGTTTAAAGCCCATGGCACTGTGGCTAACCTCCCTAGATGTGAACGGAAAAGAAAAATTGACGAGAGATTTCAACGCAAGATTGTGCGGATGGTGGATGAAGAACCTCGACTAAAATCCAAACAAGTTCAAGCTGCCCTGCAGTCCGAGGGTACAACAGTGTCAACCCGTACTATCCGTCGGCGTCTGAATGAAAAGGGACTGTATGGTAGGATACCCAGGAAGACCCCACTTCTTACCCCGAGACATAAAAAAGCCAGGCTGGAGTTTGCCAAAACTTACCTGAGAAAGCTTAAAACGTTTTGGAAGAATGTTCTCTGGTCAGATGAGACAAAAGTAGAGCTTTTTGGCAAAAAGCATCAACATAGAGTGTACAGGGAAAAAAAAAGAGGCATTCAAGAAAAGAACACGGTCCCTACAGTCAAACATGGCGGAGGTTCCCTGATGTTTTGGGGTTGCTTTGCTGCCTCTGGCACTGGACTGCTTGACCGTGTGCATGGCATTATGAAGTCTAAAGATTACCAACAAATTTTGCAGCATAATGTAGGGCCCAGTGTGAGAAAGCTGGGTCTCCCTCAGAGGTCATGGGTCTTCCAGCAGGACAATGACCCAAAACACACTTCCAAAAGCACTATAAAATGGTTTGAGAGAAAGCACTGGAGACTTCTAAGGTGGCCAGCAATGAGTCCAGACCTGAATCCCATAGAACACCTGTGGTGAGATCTCAAAATGGCAGTTTGGAGAAGGCACCCTTCAAATATCAGGGACCTGGAGCAGTTTGCCAAAGAAGAATGGTCTACAATTCCAGCAGAGCATTGTAAGAAACTCATTGATGGTTACCGGAAGGGGTTGTTCGCAGTTATTTTGGCTAAAGGTTGTGCAACCAAGTATTAGGCTGAGGGTGCCAATACATTTGTCTGGCCCATTTTTGGAGTTTTGTGTGAAATGATAAATGATTTGATTTTTGCTTCATTCTCTTTTGTGTTTTTTCCTTGCAAGCAAATTAAATGAAGATAATACCAAAGAATTAGTGATTGCAATCATTTTCAGGAAGAAACTGAGTATTATCTGACAGAATTGCAGGGGTGCCAATACTTTTGGCCACCACTGTATTAAACATCTTGAGTAATAGTAAAAATACAAAACATTATTCAAAAGATCAGATAAAAGGAGGGGAAAGGAAATTATAAATGCACCCATGCAATCAATAGGCGCGTGTCAAACACAGGTGCTAGTCAAAAGGCTCAATGTATCTAGGTATAAACACTATAACTCAAAACAAATTATATAATTGCACAACCCCATACGGCTTATATAATATAGCATAATCAAGGTATAATAGTGAGTATAAGTATGTGTTCCTAAATAAGGTATTTATAGTTACCTCAAGTAATAAGGCCAAGTGGCAAAGCAATTCCTGGATGGACGTATTCCTTCCCTGACGCGCGTTTCGGCAAAGCCTTTGTTAGGGGGCGGCACATATAGAGGAGGGTATAAAAAGAGGCCTCCAACCGATGACATTACGGTGCAGACTGGAAGTGATGCGTGTGTCACTTTGGTAATCAGACTATCCGGCGATGTCAGCATCATGTGATGAGTGAAGTCAGGATCACGAGTTGTGTCACATGATCTGACGTCAGTCAGCACATGAAGATACTGAGAGCCGGCAGGGACCATGATGGTGCGCATGTGTACAGGTCCTGAAACCGTGTAATACAGAAACACATATATATCTATTATATACAGTTGCACATAGAAGATCAGTCGCAAATCATGTTCACAGAGCGACGAAAACTTAACACCCGAGCACGATGAAGATAATAGGTGCTCGCCCGAGCATGCTCGTAAATCTCGAGCAACGAGCATGCTTGCTCATCACTAAGTCTCACCCTTCCGCTGGCCCGCCGGGAATAGATCAGCTGCGACTTTGGGACTTCCAGGGCCAACTACCTCAACGAGTGGCACCACACTTTGGTTGGACACCTACAGAGAGGAAGTAGCAGCAAGCTTAGGAAGCGGACAGTCCATCGGGTACAAAGCCTGGAGACCAGAGGGTCCCACCCTGGCTTCTCTGAGAGTTTCCATGGGGCCAGATGACCGGCTGGTCCCAAACTGGCTTCTCCGAACGTTTCCATGGGTTCCAGGCGACCGGAGGGTCCCACCTGGCAACCTCAAACAACATATCCATGGGACCAGCTGACCTCATTGTCCCAACCTGGTTTCTCCAAATGTATCCATGATTTCTCTGATGGTTAACCCCTTTACGACTTTGGGATTTTCCATTTTTGCATTTTCGTTTTTTGCTCCCCTTGTTCCCAGAGCCATAGCGTTTTTATTTTTTGGGCAATATGGCCATGTGGGGGCTTATTTTTTCGGGACGAGTTGTACATTTAAACGCCATTACTAGTTTTACCATATCGTGTACTGGAAAACGGGAAAAAAATTCCAAGTGCGGTGAAATTGCAAAAGCAATGCAATTCCACAGTTGTTTTTTTTATTTCCACGTTCACTGGATGCTAAAACTGACCTGCCATTATTATTCTCCAGGTCATTACGAGTTTGTAGACACCAAGCATGTATAGGTTCTTTTTTATTTAAGTGGTGAAAAAAAAATCCAAAGTTTGCTTAAAAAAACAAACAAAAAAAAATGGCGCTACTTTCCAAGACCCTTAACGTCTCAATTTTTCGGGATCTGGGGTCAGGTGAGGGCTTATCTTTTGCTTGCTGGGCTGATGTTTTTATTGATACTATTTTGGGGTAGATACAATGTTTTGATCTCCCGTTATTGCATTTTATTGCAATGTTGCGTCAACCAAAAAAAAAACGTAATTCTGGCATTTGGAATTTTTTTCTCGTTATGCCGTTTACTGATCGGATTAATTCTTTTTTTATATTGATTGGGCGATTCTGAACGCGGCGATACCAAATATGTGTATGTGGGGTTTATTTTTTATTATTTTATTTTGAATGGGGCAAAAGGGGGGTGATTTAAACTTTTATATTTTTTTAATATTTTTAGAAACATTTTTTTTTACACTTTTTGCATGCTTCTATAGTCTCCATAGGAGACTAGAAGCAGCTACTGTCTGATTGCCTCTGCTACATAGAGGTGATGAACAGATCACCTATATGTAGCAGAAATGCTCCTGTTCTATGAGCGCCGACCACTAGGTGGCGCTCGTAGCGATCTTTACATGACAACCACTGGGGTCTGCTGCAGACCCAGGGTTGTCATGCCCACCCATCAGTGACCTGCGATCATGTGATGGGGTCACCGATGGGCGGAGTAAGTGACGCTCTTCCAGGGCTGTTAAATGCCGCTGTCAGAGATTGACAGCGGCATTTAACTGCTTAACAGCCGTGGGTGGATCGTGATTCAACCTGCAGCTGTTGCGGGCACATGTCAGCTTTAATAATCAGCTGACATGTGCCCGGTTCAGTGCGGGCTCGCCCCTGGAGCCCTCACTGAACCGGGGGTGATGGCCTGGGGCGTACTAATAGGCCCCAGGCCAGTAAGGGGTTAATGGAGTAGATCTGTATCCTTCCTGTCAGGACTGTGTATCCTTTGGCTGGAATCCTTTAGAATCCAAATCTGTGTTTCTCTGGATAGAGCAATTCTACCAAAATACCATTCTGAAGAGTCTCTCTGATCTTTGATTCTCTTTGCAGCAGGATAGAAAACCCTTTTTATATTTACATATGTGGCTAAGGTCATCAGTCACAGGTCAGGAGAAAAGGTGCAGGGCTCAGGTCTCATTGTTTGAGCATTTCATCAATTTACATAGTTGTTATCCTCCTGCTCTGTAAATGAACAACTAGCTGGCTTAGTACAATAGGTAATTAGCATATTAACAAACATTATTGTTTCCAGACCAAGAGAAGTCAACATTCAGGGTTATACAAATACTATTATGTCCTTCTTGACTAGCCAAAGAAAAACACATACATTCAAAAGTCAACACAAACAAAATAGCGTATTTCTCTTGGCCTAACAAATCTAGACGTCTGGCTAATTAAGATTAGAAGTTGTGTTGTCAGTGTCTCTAAATATAACACAGGTGTGGTACAAGATACCAGCCCTATTTTGGATATCTCCATTGTTTATTGATATCCTTAACACCAGTACATGGACAATCCTTGTTCAATCCTTTCCTCTCCAGTGCTTAGAAGTAAACTATATTCTATGTGCTGCCTCTGTTTGCAGGAACCTGCGCTCTTTTCTTTTCCATCATCTACAATGCTAGTTGTCCAGGTCTGCTCATGTCTACATTATTGTAAAGCAGGCTGTGCTTAATCATTTATAACCGGTGTTGCTAAAAGTGGGAAAAAAGTCTGCTCAATCACTTTCATTTTGGTAATACACAAGAAATAAAAGCTCTTCTGAGTGAGATTGCCTTCTGTAAACTTGCCATAAAATATTAATGCCATTCAGAGTTTGGAAATTACAGGCTGCAGAGCCGGAGCACAAATGCTGTAACTAGCCAGGTTTTGAATGTAAATGATTTATTTTACAGAAAGACTATTATTATAACTTCTAAGTAGACCGCATCTGCTGGAGAAAAGCTCGCCCATATGCTCATGCCTGCATCAGCTTAAAAATAGCAGATGGTAAAACATTACGCTGTATTTCAAAAGTCAAAGAGGAGACTATTTTTTGCTTTCCTTTATAGTAAGATTTACTACGTGCTTCACGTTTTATAACACTGCGCTTCTACTTTACCCGCACCATAAAATATAACCCCTGAACCTAGGAGTATTTGTAGAAATGGGCATATCCAGGGCATGATGTTATAGTCATCTGAATATATTCTAATGCCACATATAGTAAAACCTGTTTCATATAGACTTATTGTAAAGCCATGTACACGCCTTCATATTGAAATTGCAGCACCAGGAAGGAAAAGTCGTGAAGTTATGGAAATCACTGGATCTATAGACATTTTATTAATATGCAAATGATGGAAAAATAGAAACACAAATCAGTATCAAGGGTAAGCATGATGAGCACAAATCCCCGCACTTACATCCTTGGCTGGTATCAATGACCTTATTAATGGTTGTCTGAGGAATGCTCTGCAATGCTGAATGCATCTGGGCACAGAAACTGTCATGGTCTTTTGTTGGCTGCTTGCTTTACTATTGCCAATTAGTGACATCCCAGAGAGACCAGTCCAGAAACGCTGCAGGCCACAGTAATACGTTTCGGCCCTGTAGGGTGCTCCCATGTATCCTGGCGTTGTCGTGTTTAAAAATTACTTGTGTGACATTTTGGAGAAATGGCTGTACTGCTGAGTCCACAACCAAATCAATGTAATGCCGAGCTGTTAGTGTACCTGGAATGAAGACTAGACTGGTCCAATTACTGTATGCAACCCTACATTATCCCAGCAGTAGGACTGGTATGGCGTTCCCTCATGATTTTTAAATCTCTAAGTATCATTGCGTCCAAGGCAAAAGCAGTGCTCATCGTTAGAGCATAGACCTCCATTGCTGTCTTGCTCTGTACCATGAAAGCCTCTAAAAGCCATGGTGTGAGGTCTATGGATCACCTGTAGCTGAACATTTGTCTCATAGCCCAATGTTGCACAAACACCTTCTTATGTTTTGTGTAGACACTGTTTGCCTTAAGCTTGGTATGTGACATCCAATTTCACTTCCAGTACAGAATGGATCAGTGGTGGAATAGCTGATGGAGCAATTTCTCCAAAGTGTCCCAGGAGCCCTTTTTTGTTAAAATGACAACTCCAGGCCACATGTTTCTCGTGGTAGTGTGATAAGCAGCCTAAGTAGCCTAAACGTGCTATCGTGACCTGCAGTGTCTTTGGCTTGTCTCCAATTGGGCACTGGGATTACATTGTTTGGCAGTTGCAAAAGGAGATGCCAGCAGCTGATCTTGATGATTGTGTGCCCAAGTGCATTCAGTGTGGCAGAACATTCCTCAGGCAATCTTTAATAACATACCGTATTTTGCAGATTATAAGATGCACTGGATTATAAAATGCTCCCCAAATTTTGGGGAGAAAATTGGGGAAAAAATGTTTTAATAAAATGAAGATGCGTCTTATAGTCCGCTGGTACAGTAGCTTACCTGGGGGATGGCGGTGGCGACGGCGGTGGAGTGCGGTCCTAGGAGGCAGGGTTGCTGCAGGAACCTCGCAGCGGAGGTAGTGGGGCAATGCTGCGGGCCATAGGCTGGTAGAAGGGGGTGGTCGGCGGTGCAGGGGTTCCAATGACATTTTGTGAAAGCCCGCATTTCCTATGGATTTCAATACTGTAGACTTCAGAACAAATGGCCGCCGGAGTCTGCGCATGCGCCTCCTCCGGCGGCCATTTTCCCGAAGTCCACCGCATTGAAATCCATGGAAAGTGCAGCGGCTCTGGCCTTTCACAAAATGTTGGCGGAGCCCCTGCACCGCCAAACACCCACTCCTACCAGGTTGGGACCCGCAGCATTGCCTCACTCCTGCCTCCAGAAGCTTCCTGCAGAAGCGACCCTGGGACCCCGCTCCACCGCAGCCGGTGAACTACATTTGGATTATAAAACTCACCCCCATTTTCCCCACAAATATGGGGGGTGGAGTGCGTCTTTATAATCTAATAATTAATAACATGTAATGGCATACAAGTGTGTATACTGTGTGTGGCGCTCATACTCAATACTGAATAAATCAAGGTGTTATGCAAATGATGAAAAAATGGAAACATTTTCAAATTATTATCATAGCCATCGATCATGTGATTTCCATAATTCCACAACTCTTCCTTCATGGTGTTGCAATTTCAATATTGAAGACTGTATATTATAACTAACAACAAGTGCAACATCTGCAAGGGTTGTATGTTCTCCCCGTGTATGTGTGGGTTTCCTCCCACACTCCAAAGACATATTGATAGGGAATTGACCTTGTGAGCCCCAATGGGGACAGTGATGATAATTTCTGTAAACTGCAGTGGAATATGATGAAGCTATATAAATGAGTAAAAATAAATAACTAGACAAGTAGCTGTGGGGTTTGTTGCTCTTTAACCTAATATATAGCATCAGGGTCCTGACTTACTTTACTATACCTAAGCATACACCCTCCACCTAAGCTGCAAATATATAGCATGCCATCATCGTATGTCATTCTTTGGTAAGGGGTTTATTCATGCGCTAAAAATGCAGAATTTATTTGTATATAGTAAAAGTTTAGTCCTCACTGCGCAGTTTTGGTTACTTATGACTTTACTTCTGCCTTTTCTTTTTAGACTTCAGCAAATGTAAATAGTAAAATTAGCAGTGGTTAGTAAAATGTGACCTTTGTTACATTATAAAACTACTGCGGCCACACGGGGTCTTTTACAAGCCATTTGAAACATTCTCATGATATATGGGGCTAGGCTTTCCTGCATTGTCTAATAAAAAGGGGAGAACATATTTTAGGGTTATTTGCAAGTCCCCGGTGCCTAAGGTTTTATTTATGGCTTCTTATTATTCATCTTATACTCTAAATAAAGAAACATAGTAACACAGTGAAGAGACATGTGAAAACAAAAAGGCATCATAGTTGTGTACGTGGACAAGATAGAAAGAGCTTAGTTTTTATAAACTTATTGTCTTAAATAGTAATTAGTGAAGATAAGAAACTGTAATGTATTTTATTAAGGCAATATGGTTCTTTCCCCACTTATCAATCTTTTTTTAATCTCTTGCACTTTTCAGTCACTCTCAAAAACTGCTTAAAACTGTCTACAAATCTGTCTGCAGTGCATATGAAATCATATAAAAAGAGGGGATGGGGAGAAGTTGGAGAGAAAAAAAGACAAACTACACAAACTGAAAATGTGGAGACTTCGAATGCAGAAAAACTGCTAAAAAACAGGATACAAGTCCTATAATGGCCAGAAATAATAGTATTCTCCATGTACACACAGATATGACAGCTTATTCTGAAGAGTCACTTGAAGGCACAGTTACACTTTAATGGTAGGCATGCTGAAGTTACATCTACACAGACAAGAATAGTTATTGTACATTTGCTCTTTCTCTTCAACGTATACAATGGGGAAAATAAGCATTTGATACACTGCCGATTTTGCAAGTTTTCCCCCATACAGAGAAGTGAGAGGTAAGTGATGTTTATTGTAGGTACACGTCAACTGTGAGAGACAGAATCTTTAATAAAATGTGATTTTTTTTGGATTTTTTTTTTTTAATTTTTATAATTAATTTGCATTTTATTGCATGAATTAAAGGGAACTTGTCATGGCTTATCTACTATGTAAACTGCCACCATAGCGTTGTTAGTGATGCAATGTGCATCACTAACATGCTTTTTTCATTAAAATTGGTGCAAATATAATGAGTATATAACATTTTATATACTTATAATCCTACCTGCTCGTTCAGTCATTGGGTGTGATCCTCGTAGTCAGTCAGGGGCGGGCGCCACATTCAGTCAGAGCTGGCGCCGCCCACGTATTTGAATTTTGCTCCTGACAAGCTGTGAAGTTATGTGGCGCTTGCGCAGTATGACACGGCCAGGCAGTAAAGCTTCGAGCGCTGGGAGCCGCGCAGCCCCTTCTCTGACTCTGGTGTCTTTTTATTTTCTTTCTGTTTTAAATTTCGCACTAGTGCCGTCCTTATTGATCTCTTAGTGGGCTTCAGTAAAATGGCACTCGTGACATTGAGCAATCTGCCAGGAGATCAATCTGCGCAAGTACCTCCCGCAGCTAGGACTGCGCCGTCGCAAAATTTTAAACAGGAAGGTAAAGACCCCAGGGGAGGGTCTGGATCAGAGCTGAAGACCCTACCCACAGTCCCGCCTTGATGCACAAGTCTATGATTACAAAGAAACTTCCAACGCAGATTAAACAAAATCCACAAAATGGATTTCTATAACAGCGCCAATATAGTCATGTCTGTCCTCTCCTTGGCAAAATCCCGTTGGTATGAAGTGGCCAAAAATGTGCAAACGAATTTTGGTTGAAAAGGCCAATATTAAACATTTGCGAGGGTTGATGCCGATTAGTGGCATTTTTTACGCTAAGTTTAATTGCCTACCCCTTTACCTGGTCATAGCTAAATGGGATTTGTAGCCGTTTGATGGAATCGTGAGCCACATTTGTTGCCTCTGCAATATATTGGTTTGATCACTATTGCGTTAGACACAGTGGATGATCCCATGCTATCATTGTACAGTACAGACCAAAAGTTTGGACACACCTTCTCATTTAAAGATTTTTCTGTATTTTCATGACTTTGAAAATTGAACATTCACACTAAAGGCATCAAAACTATGAATGGAATTATATACTTAACAAAAAAGTGTGAAACAACTCAAAATATGTCTTATATTCTTGGTTCTTCAAAGTAGCCACCTTTGGCGACTGCTTTGCACACTCTTGGCATTCTTTTGCTGAGCTTCGAAAGGTAGTCACCGGAAATGGTTTTCACTTCACAGGTGTGCCCTGTCAGGTTTAATAAGTGGGATTTCTTGCCTTATAAATGGGGTTGGGACCATCAGTTGTGTTGTGCAGAAGTCTGGTGGATACACAGCTGATGGTCCTACTGAATAGACCATTAGAATTTGTATTATGGCAAGAAAAAAGCAGCTAAGTAAAGAAAAACGAGTGGCCATCATTACTTTAAGAAATGAAGGTCAGTCAGTCCGAAAAATTGGGAAAACTTTGTGTCCCCAAGTGCAGTTTCAAAAACCATCAAGCGCTACAAAGAAACTGGCTCACATGAGGACCGCCCCAGGAAAGGAAGACCAAGAGTCACCTCTGCTTCGGAGGATAAGTTTATCCGAGTCACCAGCCTCAGAAATCGCAGGTTAACAGCAGCTCAGGTTAGAGACCAGGTCAATGCCACACAGAGTTCTAGCAGCAGACACATCTCTACAACAACTGTTAAGAGGAGACTTTGTTAAGAGGCCTTCATGGTTAAATAGCTGCTAGGAAACCACTGCTAAGGACAGGCAACAAGCAGAAGAGACTTGTTTGGGCTAAAGAACACAAGGAATGGACATTAGACCAGTGGAAATCTGTGCTTTGGTCTTATGAGTCCAAATTTGAGATCTTTGGTTCCAACCACCGTGTCTTTGTGCGACGCAGAAAAGGTGAACGGATGGACTCTACATGCCTGGTTCCCACCGTGAAGCATGGAGGATGAGGTGTGATGGTGTGGGGGTGTTTGCTGGTGACACTGTTGGGGATTTATTCAAAATTGAAGGCATACTGAACCAGCATGGCTACCACAGCATCTTGCAGCGGCATGCTATTCCATCCGGTTTGCGTTTTAGTTGGACCATCATTTATTTTTCAACAGGACAATGACCCCAAACACACCTCCAGGCTGTGTAAGGGCTATTTGATCAAGAAGGAGAGTGATGGGGTGCTACGCCAGATGACCTGGCCTCCACAGTCACCAGACCTGAACCCAATCGAGATGGTTTGGGGTGAGCTGGACCGCAGAGTGAAGGCAAAAGGGCCAACAAGTGCTAAGCTTCTCTGGGAACTCCTTCAAGATTGTTGGAAGACCATTTCCGGTGACTACCTCTTGAAGCTCATGAAGAGAATGCCAAGAGTGTGCAAAGTAGTCATCAAAGCAAAAGGTGGCTACTTTGAAGAACCTAGAATATAAGACATATTTTCAGTTGTTTCACACTTTTTTGTTAAGTATATAATTCCACATGTGTTAATTCATAGTTTTGATGCCTTCAGTGTGAATGTACAATTTTCATTGTCATGAAAATACAGAAAAAACTTTAAATGAGAAGGTGTGTCCAAACTTTTGGTCTGTACTGTACGTCCCCTTGAAATGGTATGGAAACTTTAACATGGGGCCTGATTCATCAGAGATTTTCAGCTAATATTCTGGCATAACTTGAGTTTGCACTAAAATTTTGGGACTTTTGGCATTCTCTGCCATTTTCACACAGCTCCATCAAAGTGGGTGGAGCTGGAGCCAGACGGGGGCATAGTGACTGTGTCAATTTTATGATGAGCGATGACGTTCGCTTCACCACAAATCTTACTACAGCAGAGACTGGAGTAGGATTTGTTGCGAGGCGCACAGAGAAGTGTGCGCCACTCGTCCGACCCTCCTAATTTATGAAGAGGCATACACATCTTTATGAACAACGCAGGTCTTGATGAATCGGGCCCATTGTATTTTCCTAATTTCAGTGGTTAAGTCTAGAGATGAGCGGTGTTCGACTAGAACTGTTCGCCAATCTCAAATTCGAGCTGTTTTGGGTGGTGTTCGTGTTGTTCGAGGAACCCGAACGATTTGCAAAAAATTCGGCTGTTCGAGGTTATGTTCGATAACTGTTCGTGCACCAAAAGCGTGTCCTGCATGTCTGGTGCTATTTAGAGCACCAATCATGCAGGGATTGTCTGCCACTCACTGTAATGCCACAGCCATGGTGGTTGTGGCATTACAGTGATTGCCCAAATCGATGGGAACAGTGCTCACAGTGAAACATGAAAAGCCGGCAATTCAGCAGCGGCATACACCGGTACCCGACAATTTAGAACCGAAAGAATAGAGCTTCACACATAGATTAGATAGATAGAAACATGTCAGTCACACATATAAGAAGCACAGTGACAGTGTTGCTTACTGTACTTGTCATTTAGTGTAAAGGATTTATCAAAAAAAATAATAGTGTTTTCGTGCACCGTCTCTTTAAAAAAGCCGGCCGGCAATTCAGCATCTGTACCCGACAATTTATAACAGAAAGAATAGAGAATCACACATAGATTAGGTAGATAGAAACATGTCAGTCACATATATATGAAGTACTGTGACAGTGTTGCTTACTGTACTTGTCATTTACTGCAAAGGATTTATTAAAAAAAATAATAGTGTTTTCATGCACCGTCTCTTTAAAAAAGCCGGCTGGCAATTCAGCATCTGTACCCGACAATTTATAACACACAGAATAGAGCTTCACACATAGATTAGGTAGATAGAAACATGTCAGTCACATATATAATAAGTACAGTGACAGTGTTGGTTACTGTACTTGTCATTTAGTATTAAAATAAAGGATTTATTATTAAAAAAAATTGGCGTGGGGTTCCCCGTAATTTTAGTCTCTAGCGGAGGGTAAGCAGACAGCTGGGGCAGATGTTTGAAGCCTGGGAAGGGGGTAATACCCACGGAGCTTCCCAGGCTACTAATATCAGCCCCCAGCTGAATACCTAGCCTTTAGTAGCTATTAAAATGGAGGACCCCCCCAAAAAAATGACGTGGGGTCCCCCCTAATTTAATAGCTAGCAAAGGCTAGGCAGACAGCTGGGGGCTGATATTAATAGCCCAGGAAGGGAGCCATGAATATTGGCCCCCTCCCAGGCTAGAAACACCAGCCGTCAGCTGCCCCAGAAATGGCGCATCCATAGGATGCGACAATTCTGGCACTTAGCCTCGCTCTTCCACGCTGCCCTGGTGCGGTGGCAGGGGGTAATAGGGTTGGGGTTGATGTCAGCTTATAATGCCAGCTGACATCAAGCCCAGGTTAGTAATGGAGAGGCGTCTATAAGACACCCCCATTACTAACCCCATAGTCAAAGTTAAAAGAAAACACAAACACCCAGAATAAAGTCCTTTAATTGAAATAAAGACACATTCCTTTATTGTTCTAAATTAAACCATACTTACCGTCACGCCCATTCCAGCTGAAGCCAACGATCTCCTGCAATAAAAGAAAAATAATAAAGCAACCTAATCCTTACCTTTCCATGGTTCCCACGACAGCTTCAGCTCTGCTACATCGAGATAACAGGCTGGACCGCAGCAGAACGCTGCCATCCAGCCTGTCATCCCGCAGACACTGAGAAGCGCAGGCATGCTTGCGCTCTGCAGTGTCTGGCTGTGACGGCATAAAGATGAGACGAGTTCATGTCCAATGAACTCGGCGCACCTCATGCACGTCACTGACAGCGTGGGAGAATTCTCCTGCACTCAGCACTTCAGCGTGAGAATTCTCCCACGCTGTCAGTGACGTGCATGAGGTCAGCTGAGTTCATTGGACATGAATGAGGTCACCTCATGCACGTCACTGACAGCGTGGGAAAATTCTCCTGCACTCAGCACTTCAGCATGAGAATTTTCCCACGCTGTCAGTGACGTGCATGAGGTGAGCTCATTCATGTCCAATGAACTCAGCTGACCTCATGTACGTCACTGACAGCGTGGGAGAATTTTCACGCTGAAGTGCTGAGTGCAGGAGAATTCTCCCACGCTGTCAGTGACGTGCATGAAGTGCGCCGAGTTCATTGGACATGAGCTTGTCTCATATTTATGCCGTCACAGCGAGACACTGAGGAGCGCAAGCATGCCTGCGCTTCTGAGTGTCCGCGGGATGACAGGCTGGATGGCAGCTTTCTGCTGCGGTCCAGCCTGTCATCTCGATGTAGCAGAGCTGAAGCTGTCATGGGAACCATGGAAAGGTAAGGATGAGGTTGCTTAATTATTTTACTTTTATTGCAGAAGACATTGGCTTCAGCTGGAATGGGCGTGACGGTAAGTATGGTTTAATTTAGAACAATAAAGAATTGTGTGTTTATTTCAATTAAAGGACTTTATTCTGGGTGTTGTGTTTTTTTAAATACTTTACTAGAAATTCATGGTGGTCATGTCTAATATTGGCGTGACCCCATGAATTTCGGGCTTAGGGCCAGCTGATAATGCCAAGCTGGCCTTAACCCCTTTATTACCCAGTGAGCCACCGCACCAGGGCCCTGGATGAGTTGGGTACAGCGCCAGAAGATGGCGCTTCTATGAACGCGCCATTTTCTGGGACGGCTGCGGACTGCAATTTGCAGCTGGTAGGGCCCAGAAAGCTTGGGCCTCCCTGCGCTGCGGATTCCAGCTCCCAGCTGCCTAGTTGTACCTGGCTGGGCACAAAAATAGGGCGAAGCCCCACGCATTTTTTTTTTAAATTATTTCATGAAATTCGTGGAATAATTAAGAAAAAAACGGCTTCCCTATATTGTTGTGTCCAACCAGGTACAAATAGGCAGCTGGTGGTTGGGGGCAGCCCGTCCCTGCCTGCTGTACCTGACTGGACACAAATATAGGGCGAAGCCCCACGTCAATTTTTTTTAAATTATTTCAGGAAATTCATGAAATAATGAAAAAAAAATTGATGTGGGGCTTCGCCCTATATTTGTGTCCAGTCAGGTACAGCAGGCAGGAACGGGCTGCTCCCAACCACCAGCTGCCTATTTGTACCTAGCCGGACACAACAATATAGGGAAGCCCTTTTTTTCTTAATTATTCCATGAATTTCATGAATTTAAAAAAAAAAATACGTGGAGCTTCGCCCTATTTTTGTGTCCAGCCAGGTACAACTAGGCAGCTGGGGGCTGGAATCTGCAGCGCAGGGAGGCCCAAGCTTTCTGGGCCCCACCCGCTGCAAATTGCAGTCCGCAGCCGCCCCGGAAAATGGCGCGTTCATAGAAGCGCCATCTTCTGGCGCTGTACCCAACTCATCCAGGGCCCTGGTGCGGTGGCTCACTGGGTAATAAAGGGGTTAAGGCCAGCTTGGCATTATCAGCTGGCCCTAAGCCCGAAATTCATGGGGTCACGCCAATATTAGACATGACCACCATGAATTTCTAGTAAAGTATTTAAAAAAAAACACAAACACGCAGAAAAAAGTCCTTTAATTGAAATAAACACACAATTCTTTATTGTTCTAAATTAAACCATACTTACCGCCACGCCCATTCCAGCTGAAGCCAATGATCTCCTGCAATAAAAGTAAAATAATAAAGCAACATCATCCTTACCTTTCCATGGCTCCCACGACAGCTTCAGCTCTGCTACATCGAGATGACAGGCTGGACCGCAGCAGAACGCTGCCATCCAGCCTGTCATTCCGCAGACACTGAGAAGCGCAGGCTTGCTTGCGCTACTCAGTGTCTGGCTGTGACGGCATCCAGATGAGCCGAGGTCATGTCCAATGAACTCGGCTCACCTCATGCACGTCACTGACAGCGTGGGAAAATTTTCACGCTGAAGCGCTGAGTGCAGGAGAATTTTCCCACGCTGTCAGTGACGTACATGAGGTGAGCCGAGTTCATTGTCTGCTCATCTGGATGCCGTCACAGTCAGACACTGAGGAGCGCAAGCATGCCTGCGCTTCTCAGTGTCCGCGGGATGACAGGCTGGATGGCAGCGTTCTGCTGCGGTCCAGCCTGTCATCTCGATGTAGCAGAGCTAAAGCTGTCCTGGGAACCATGGAAAGGTAAGGATGAGGTTGCTTTATTATTTTTCTTTTATTGCAGGAGATCGTTGGCTTCAGCTGGAATGGGCGTGATGGTAAGTATGGTTTAATTTAGAACAATAAAGAATTGTGTCTTTATTTCAATTAAAGGACTTTATTCTGGGTGTTTGTGTTTTTTTTTTAACTTTGACTATGGGGTTAGTAATGGGGGTGTCTTATAGACGCCTCTCCATTACTAACCTGGGCTTGATGTCAGCTGGCATTATAAGCTGACATCAACCCCAACCCTATTACCCCCTGCCACCGCACCAGGGCAGCGTGGAAGAGCGAGGCTAAGTGCCAGAATTGGCGCATCCTATGGATGCGCCATTTCTGGGGCGGCTGACGGCTGGTGTTTCTAGCCTGGGAGGGGGCCAATATTCATGGCTCCCTTCCTGGGCTATTAATATCAGCCCCCAGCTGTCTGCCTAGCCTTTGCTAGCTATTAAATTAGGGGGGACCCCACGTCATTTTTTTGGGAGGGGTCCTCCATTTTAATAGCTAGTAAAGGCTAGTTATTCAGCTGGGGGCTGATATTAGTAGCCTGGGAAGCTCCGTGGGTATTACCCCCTTCCCAGGCTTCAAACATCTGCCCCAGCTGTCTGCTTAACCTCCGCTAGAGACTAAAATTACGGGGAACCCCACGCCAATTTTTTTTAATAATAAATCCTTTATTTTAATACTAAATGACAAGTACAGTAACCAACACTGTCACTGTACTTATTATATATGTGACTGACATGTTTCTATCTATCTAATCTATATGCGAAGCTCTATTCTGTCTGTTATAAATTGTCGGGTACCGCTGCTGAATTGCCGGCCGGCTTTTTTAAAGAGACGGTGCACGAAAACACTATTATATTTTTTAATAAATCCTTTACACTAAATGACAAGTACAGTAAGCAACACTGTCACTGTACTTCATATATATGTGACTGACATGTTTCTATCTATCTAATCTATGTGTGATGCTCTATTCCTTCATGTCTAAATTGTCGGGTACCGGTGTATGCCGCTGCTGAATTGCCGGCCGGCTTTTTTAAAGAAAGCGTCTTCTGAGCAGTTTGTCAGCTTTTGGACACCTTTGAAGGTGTTTTCTATGTGTTCCTATGTGTTTTTGTTTGCCTGCCATTGGTTTTAACGGTGTTCGACGGTGTTCTAAGGTGTTCGACGAACAGTTCCACGAACAGTTCCTCGAACATCCCGGTGTTCGACGAACCGAACCGAACCCGAACACTACGGGGGTGGCTCAACACTAGTTAAGTCCTTCACCGTTGCCCCAATATGTGTATTATAAAGGAGATGGACACTACCGGGTTACTTCGTAACAAAGCAGTTGCAGTCATATAATGCAATATGTCAGGGAAAAAAGATAGTTATTTTAGTCAGACACCAGTTATTTCTTTTTACTGCCCCCATTTATTAAAGGGCAGTAAAAATGTACTATCAAATTCTTACAGCTTTATTAACTTAGTTTTAATCAGTGTTTTATTGGTGAATGGAAAAACAATAAAGGTGGCGACCAAGTGTAATTGATTATGTCTCTTGAGGAAGTAGATTGTTTCTGCCAAGACATTTTGTGTGCTTTCTTCATGTTAATAAACAACTATATTAAACGTTGGGTTCCTTTTATACTTTATGACCTGTTTCTATCGTGAATATTCTTTCCTGCCTGAAATGAGCAAGAAAAGATATCGCTTTTCCTGGGCAGGTGACTGCTCTGCTGCAAAGTCATGGAGCAAAATGAGTTTCTAGAATTAAGTATTAGTGTCATAGGCACTTATCAGAATGTCCTGAACCTGAGGAAGATCCCAAGACGGTCCCTAATACAGTTATAATTAATGCCTTCCTTATTTCTTCATTGGAAGTTGTAGTCTACTAGAAAATCTGGATTCCCCAGGCATAATGGTCAACATACAGAGTATAGGAAAGGATGCTTCCTACGGGGCATGAGGTCAAATCCTATAACCACATTGTTGAATTACAACAATCAAAGAGCCACCTATGAACATGTTTCTCTTTTACTGTGATATCTAGTGGATACAAAGGCATTAGTGCAAAGGTCATCAGCTTTGTCTTTGTCATATTACATCGCCAACAATATAGGTTTGAGATCATGTAAAACCTTTATTTTGCCCTGTTTATTTTTAAAGCTTTAAATATGGCATGGAACTGATAGCATAGTGCGTATACTAGACTGAAAGGTGTGTAAGAAAAATAAATAAATTCTGACTCTAATAGTTGCTATTAGTTTATGCCAGTTCTCCAGTAGGGTTCATGGGTTATCATGTACATTCACAGTCGCTGGTGGAGTTGCCACTAAAATTTATGGGGTAGGCTCTACCCAAAAAAAGGTACACTGAATTGGTTTTATTTGATGGGTCAAATAAAATGCATTGATAATGTAAACAAATGTAGTTGCTTATTTCAAATATGGCCCCTTGTTGGTACTGTACTGTGAAGGTTGGGTGTTGGCTTACCACTGTCTGTTATACTGGAATCAATACACGAAAATACCCCTGAGTGGGCAGAACTTTCGGAGCCAAAACAAAACTACTTTATAGATAGAGGACAGCTCCCGCTTTCGTCTCCCACCTATTACAGTGATATAACTTATTAGCCTAACAGCTGGGCAACCAAGTAAGTGGATAATCACAATGCCCAACCAATAAAAGCCAGAGCTCGGTGTGATGACAGTATATATTACCAGCCAATGAAAAGTTGGATGTTTTTTGTTAGGTTCCCACCCACATGGAATAGCTGAGCATGATACTTATTAGCCTTAGTAATTTTACAATTTGTTAGCACCACGCCGGATCCCCACTCTGACTGGCAGGTACTCAGGCATGTCACTTCACTCACCCGCGCTGCGGCCGGCGCTTCCCTCCCCCATTTTCTACCTGCTTCCAGCAGGGCTTCTGGTCGTGTCTTTAGGGCTCGCACTCCCACCCTCTTAATGGGCCAGCAGGTGCACTTGTTATTACATCCCCAGCCAATGGCTGTGGGACATTACATATATATTGCTTCCTCCCAGCAGGAAAGGTGCCTGAGCAACCTTCCTGTTCTAAAGTCTATGTTGTTAAGGTTGCGTACTAGTCCATGCTACCAAGCCAGCTGCACCCCGGTGCAAACCAAGCCAGCTGCACTCCGGTGCAAGCCAAGCCAGCTGCACTCCGGTGCAAGCCAAGCCTGCTGCACTCCGGTGCAAGCCAGTCTACCTGTCCTACTGGGTCCAGCTGCCGTTCGTCCGTTGGTCTGTTTTGGAGTAGCACCTGGGCGTCCCTCCCTGGATCACGGAGTCGTAAAGCTGCCGTGCGTCTGGGGTCGGATTGGGCGAGTCCCCTAGTTACGCCCCTCCAGGTACTCCTCGGTCCGGGGCACAGTGGTTCCACATACCACGTACGTGACACAATTCTCGAACCTTGAGGAGTGCAAATACAAGAGCCGTTTGGAACCTCTATACCAGTGTTCCCCCCCAACTCAAGTCCTCAAGTGCCATCAGCAGATTATGTTTTCAGGATTTCCTTAGCATTTCACAGGTGATGGAATTACCACCTGGACAATACTAAGGAAATCCCAAAAAATGATCTGTTGGTGACTTTTGAAGACTGGAGTTGACGAACACTGCTCTATACAAAGGGAGAAATTATTATTATTTATTATTATAGCGCCATTTATTCCATGGCGCTTTCCATGTGAATAAGGTGGTATTCATACAAGAGCAATTACAATAATCTTGAACAAAACATGACGGCGACTGGTACTGGAGAATCGAGGGCTCACAGTCTACAAGGCATGGGTGAGGATACAGTAGGTGAGGGCAGAGCTGGTCGTATGATGGAGCGAGGGTTACTGCAGGTTGTACGCTTGTCTGAAGAGGTGGGTCTTCAGATTCCTTTTGAAGGTTTCCACGGTAGGCGAGAGCCTGATATGTTGGGGTAGAGAGTTCCAGAGTAGGGGGGATGGGAAGAGGAGATAAGAGGGGAGTAGAGAAGGACATCTAGTGAGGATCGGAGGTTGCGTGTAGGTATGTATTTGGAGACTAGGTCACAGATATATGGAGGAGACAGGTTGTGGATGGCTTTGTATGCCAAGGTTATGGTTTTGAACTGTAGTCTGTCTATCCCTTCACTGGCTCCCCATTGCCCAGAGAGGAGAGGCCGGGGAATAACTGGGTACAGGTGGATTAGTCGGGCAGCAGAGTTTAGGATAGATTGGAGGGGTGCAAGAGTGTTGGAAGGAAGGCCACAGAGCAGGAGGTTGCAGTAGTCGAGGCGGGAAATGATGAGGTTGTGCACTAGTGTTTTTGCAGATTTGTGGTTGAGGAATGTATTTACTGCATGTTTTATTGTATTTCAGAAGTATTCACACCTAAAAACATTACTTCTAGGATACCTCAGACAAATATATTCACAGTCTAGAGGGGTCATCCTTATTCTCATTTGCAAATGGACACACGAGAAGCAATGGAATAAAACTGAAAGGGAGAAGATACAGATTAGATATTAGAGAAAAAAAATTGACAATGAGGGTGATGGATGAGTGGAACAGGCTGCCACGAGAGGGCAGTCTTCAAACAGAGGCTAGACAGACTTCTGTCTGAGATGGTTTAGTGAGTCCTGCATTGAGCAGGGGGTTGGACAAGATCACCCTGGAGGTCCCCTCCAACTAACATTCTATGATTATATCGTCAGTCCATATGTTTGTATGTGTAACAAACTGCACCCAGGCCTTTTGTAGCTCTATGTGCTCATGCACGTGGACTATTTTCCACGCTGACTTGAAAATCCACAGCATATGCTAGTCTGGTCTGATTTTCAGACCAGTGTATGTAGATAGCATGGAGCTCCTATACCCGAACACAGTACACCTTGCAGATGTGACTGGTCCTTAAACTTTGGAGTTTGTCTGAACTCTAATACATTTTACCTCTGTAATAACTTGTGAGTGGATGTGTGAAAACTAAGCCTCTGTGTGAACTAGAAACTATATGGAGGTTCATGAGCCTAAATATTTATTTATTTAGGTACAACATGGCAGGGAACAATTTAGAATATACATTTGTATGCATAATTAAAGGGGTTGGCCAAATTATTTAGAAATCGGCACACAGGCTGAACTATAGAAAAAGGAATCTTATACTTAACCATATCATCCCCTGTGCTCCAGCACTGCCTCCCCAATTCTCCCCATTGACCCTCTCTTTTCCTTAGTAACAGTGATAACTTGTACCCCCCCCCCCACACCTGACCGCTGCAGCCATTCAATAGCTTCAAAGGGTAAAATTGGGTTTGTATATATTACCTAGCTGTGTTGCTGCCTGTGTGTAGCTTTTTGATTAAATTGGACAACCCCTTTAAATTTATTGCACTAATAAAAGCCGTATTTCTAGACATTGCTCACAAAGACGTTAACACAAACAGGCACACACAAACATACACAGATATGTTCACAGTTTTTTGCTGCTCTTTTCCTCTGTCTTTTCTTTGATTTAGCACTGCTTGTGGATACTGCGATTTGCATGGATGCTCGGCTTAATTTATTAACAGCAGTCATCTATGCTGTCACTCCTTCAAAGAAAGAAGATTTTAAAGCGCTAGAACTCCGCTGGCAGCATATCATGTTTGTGGAAAGTGAAATAAACAACTACATGCATTTGATCTATTTAATTTGCGTTTTACTGATTAAATCTTTTGTTTTTCGTTTTAGGCGGATCCCCTTATATAGCAATGAAAATAAATGAAGCAAAGGACTTACTGGAGTCTAGTACAAAACAATGACAGAAGAGAAACAAATAATTAATGTGTATTAAGTTATTTGCTGGCAGGAAAGATAGCGCACTGCCTGCGCTTGTCTACCGGTTACCAAGATTTTATTTTTATTTTTTTTTTTATTTTTAAATGTTATTTATACACTTTATAAACCTATATACTTGATGAGAGAAACTGTCTCCTTTCTCTTGTATTTTCATACAACTGCAAGGAAATTGTGCAATGGTAAAACTACAACCGAACACCGGATACCAGTGCCATGCATGATCTCAATTACATGGATGTACATTACATTTCTAAGTTTGGACTAAATCAGCCATCTCTCCAGAATCTGAATATTTTTCAGCCTATTTTGTGTACATGCCCGGGCAAATAGACATTGCTGTAACCTTGGCATGCTCACAAGAGCAGGAGCTGTAGAAACTTCATCACATTCTGTGCCTGGATCCCAGCTGTTCTTATAAGGGGCCATCCGCCAGCTTCACAATCATCTCTCTCTTTGGACCATCGTCTTTATACATTAGATGCAGAGCACGTCCATGTAATGTGGAGAAAAAAATAAATATGTAATAAAATGTTTTAGTCGCTGCCAGCTTCTCCCAGCAATCAACGACTACTGGCTGAATAGAGCGGAAAACTCACAAACAACTTCAACAAGAGGGGAGGGAAAGCTATCCGTTTTATTTAAAGGGAAATGTCAGAGCTGGCAATTATATAAAATGTAAATTGTATGCGTAGCACATTAGAAATGACATTTTATAGGACTCATCAAGGACCCCCTGAGCTTTAATAAGCTGTAAGTTCAAAAGATCAGTCTATGCGAGTGGGCAGAAAAACAATGCCTGGCATCATTATGAATGTTCAGCCCTGGCTGTGAGCTGGGAGATGCATAATATTTAGGAGGAAATTAAAGTACAGGCCTACTGTGTTAATGGAGTATGCATCGGTGAGCTACACTACCTTTGTTTTGTGAATTGTGTTGTGAGGTCAATGAGCCATGTGATATATTGAGCGTGTAGTGACCTATAAATGTTAGCATGCTGCAATAGAGGTTCCCTATAGAAAGCCTAAATGCTATATTTCCTGCCATTTTATTTCAATCTTCTAATTAACTAATTTGTTTTTAAATGAATGCTTTTTCCTTGTCAAATGACCTTATTCAGTTATGCTTTTTAAAACAAATGTCATTTATATCACAATGTGGAGACACCTACTTTGTGAATTAAAGCGTAGAACGACTGTTCAAACCAAGTACAGGCGCTCGGTGCACCCTTGGTGTGGCCAAACATTTAAGTGCACCTTCCCACCTACTTGCCTTGATGCACCGAGTGCCAGTACTTGGTTTGAACTGTCATTCTTTGCTGACAGAGTCGCTTTAAAGCTGATCTGTCACCGGATTTTACAATATAAACTGAAAACATTATTAAATAGATCCCTTAGACCTAATACAGATTAGACAGGTTAGTGGATTTATTCATGTCTTGGAATGGAAAGTTGCATACTGGAAGGGTTAAGCTACAGGTGCTCTAATGACTCCTAAAACCTTTGTGGTGCAATTTTTATTTTATGCCAAGTCAGAACCCTTCCTACAGCTAGTTCTTTATATGCGCCCATACAGAAATATTCTCCTGGTGAGGCTCATTAGTGTTCGCTGACAGTGGTATCCTTTCATGGTCCCTACAGTGCCCCCTTCTACATAATTGAATGCACACACAGTTCACATCATACGGTATGATGCACCCACAGTATATTCTCCCCCCACAGTCTGATACCCCACACACAACATAAAACCCCCACAGTGCCCTCTACACACAGTATTATGTCCCTGCAGTACATTACCTCCACAAAGTCTGATGCCTGACATAATACCCCACACACACAAATGTTACATTAAAACATAAAGCTCTATATTAACACACAGCTCTGCAACATCAAAACATGCGCACACATCCATTATATAACAAATCACTATAGAAAACCTATGATAGAAACAAAATGAGCAAATATGCTGTAATAAGTAATGTAGTAGTACATGGTTAACACTATTTTGATCAAAAAAGCATAAAAGCCTTCCCACTTCGACAAGGTGTACCCAATTGGGATAGTGCCTAAATCTTGTAGTTCACATCACTGTGTGTCAACAAACCTCTAAATAGACCAGGGCAGATCAGGACCATGTCCTAACTGTGCTGCCACTTCTTCGTGGAAAGCTATATAAACAAAATTGTCTGCCCAAAAAGGGGGCAAGGCTGCACAGTTAGGGTACTATTACTATTCACTTATTACAGAGTATTTGCTCATTTTGTTTTTATGTTAGGTTTTGTCTGTTAAATGGCCACAGTGTGAATGCACACCTATTATGCATTGCACTTATATCAACATATGGTCTGACTCCATTTTTTTTTTGTTTTCTTGTACATCACTATATATACATTTAAAAACAGGGAGAGGTACATGGTATCTTGCATCATGTACACAGTAATTATGCCAATACCCAAACCCCTTAGTGCTCTCACCATATACTTTATCCCTTTCACGGCCCTTATAATATATGACACTCCCACAGTGAATTGTCACCCACGTGCACAGTATGACTCCACAGTGCCTTTAGCAAAGAATGATGCCACCACAGTGCCTCTCAGACATTGATGCCACAGTGGCCTCAACACAGTATAATACCTACCAGTTTGAAGGCCACTACAGCCCCTCACACACAGTATGAGGTTCCTGAGAGCACCCCCCCAAAATAAGTCCCACAGCACCCCACCTCACTATGTTGGGGGCTGAGGGGATATACTATGATGTCCCTACCAGTCCCCTATACACAGTATGATGTCCCCACAGCCCTCTTATACATCGTAAGATGCCCAATCAAACCCCTACCCACAGTATGATTTCCCCGTACACACATTATTATGTCCATAAAGCTCCCTACACAGTATGATGCCCCTATAGCCCTCCACACATTATAAAAGCCCCAAAACAGCATCATGTCCCCCACAAGTACTGACATTTAAAAGATTAAATAAACACTACTCACTTAGCTGCATTTTCCCGATGTGCTGCTTCGGTCTGTGCAATAGGCAGACTGAGGTTCTGCACATAGGCGCAATCTAGTGGCATCATAATGCCTGATGCCGAGTCTTGGATGCGCAGACTGAATAGTGCAGCAGTGAGCATACGGCAGAAGATGCTGATACCCTTCAAATTGTTGTTAATGCTGTTATGAATGATAAACCCCTGTGCACATATATAATATTTATGCGCGCGCGCACATATATATAATATATATGCGCGCGCGCACACAAGCAAGTGCATACGTTATATTTAATCACACAAATCAGTGTATAACACACGTAATTATACACACATACATCAGTATATAATGCAAACCAAAGGCTGGAGAATTTTAGCCTGTGGGGCAATCGCAGAGTTCTGGCCCACAAGTTGCAGCTGTCCATCCTTAACTGCTTATCTACGGTTGCAGAGGTAGCAAGGTTATAAAAAATGGTGATTGGTGTGTATATATTGAGACACAAGTGCAATACTATATACATTTTCAAGCTGTTAGTAACAGCACCATCATTTTAGAAGGAGTAAAAATTAGTATAGTCATTTATTTTGCTTTAGACGTAGTTGGTGCAGCGTAGTTCAGTGATGTTAAACCACAACAGCCTTAGGCTATGTTCACATGTTGCTGTTTTGCTGCTGCAGAAACCTGATCTCTTGGCAGCTGCAGACAAAAAGCCGGTTATGCTCGCTTTTTTTTGCTGCTTTTCTTGCTGTGTTTTTCAGGATCCTAAAGTTCATCTTTCCTTCCACCATACAAGCATAAACAATGCAAAGTGTTGGGCCACCAATGCAAGGTGTATGTGAAAAAAGGGCAATTTGAACAAATTATTTAGTGAAAAAAGATGTTTGTCTGAAAAAAGTGACTGTTCTGAACAAAAAAGTTAATGAAAAAATACACAATTCCAAATGTAAAAACTCCCAGAGTTGACTTGGTCCAGAATAGTTTACCTAAGACATTAGCAGAGCATTTTGTAGGTTTGGCACCGTTTACTTTTACACATTGGTCAGGCAATTTTTAGTTTGGCACATATCACGAATTTAAACTGCACTAACCCTCTCTGCCAGGCTTCGGTGAGGAGACCAACACATTTTGGTTTAAACTTGAGAAAATGACAAAAATAAATGGGTTTCAAATCGTGCTGTACATGCTTTTTTCACAAAAAATGCAACAAAAACCAGTGGCAATGTTTTAGCTGCTTTTTACCCACTGCTTTCTATGGGTGAAAAACGCTGAAACAATTGACATGCTGCAGTTTTAAAAAAAAGCAGCAGTTTTCCGATTCAATGTGTGTGCATGAGATTTCTGAAACTCTCATAGCTTTTGCTGGTACTGTAAAAAGCAGCTTTCAATTTGCATAAAAAAGCAGCAAAAATGTAACGTGTGATCATAGCCTTATAGTTTACCTAGTTGTCTGTCTCAGACATGTCACACCAGCACCCCAGATACAAATCTAGTAGTCCACTACACCTACCATGGAGTGGATCCAAAACATCACTTTCTATATAGAAATATCTTCACCAAAGATTCAACACTTACTACATAGATACGGAAACACAACGCAGCTCAGTACATAGATACGGAAGCAGAACAGAGCTTACTACATAGATACGACAACAGAACTAAGCTTTCTACAGAAATATGGGAACAGAACTGAGCTTACTACATACAGTAAGTACAGGAACACATCCGAGCTAACTTCTCTATGTACGTATGTATGTGTGTATATTTATTTGTATAAATATACACACACAGTGACATGTAAAAGTTTGGGCACCCCTGGTCAAAATTACTGTTATTGTGAACAGTTAAGCAAGTTGAAGATAAAATTATCTCTAAATGGGCTAAAGTTAAAGATGACACATTCCCTTTGTATTTTAGGCAAAAAAAAATATTGTAATTTTTTACATTTTAAAAATTCTAAAAATGAAAATAAGTCGATGCAAAAATTTGGACACCCTTGGAGATTTTTGTGCTCAGATAGCTTTGACCAAGGTTTCCGACCTTAATTAGCCTGTTAGGGTTATGGCTTGTTTACTATCATCCTTAGAAAAGGCCAGGAAATGTAAATTTACCAGCTTTATAAAAACACAGCTTCCTCTAACGTTGTGTCAAAAAACAGCAGCCATGGGTTCTTCTAAGCAGCTGCCAAGCACTCTGAAAATGGTGGAGGCCCACAAAGCAGGGGAAGGCTATAAAAAGATAGCAAAGCGTTTTCAAGCTGCTCTTTGTTCAGTTCAAAATGTAACTAGGAAGTGACAATTAACAGGAACAGTGGAGCGCAAGATAAGGTCTGGAAGACCAAGCAAAATTTCAGTGAGTGCTGCTCATAGGAGTGCTAGAGAGGCAAATAAAAACCCCTGCTTTACTGCAAAAGACCTTTAGAAAGATTTAGTAGACTCTAGAATTGTGTTACATTGTGCTGTTCAGAGACACCTGCACAATATAGCACTCATGGAAGAGTCATCAGAAGAAAACCTCTCCTGTGTCCTCACCATAAAATTCAGCATCTGAAATATGCAAAAGAACATCTGAACTAGCCAGATGCATTTTGAAAACAATTCCTGTGGACTGATGAGGTTAAAATAGAACTCTTTGGTCACAATGATCAAAGATATGTGTGGAGGAAAAAGGGCACAGAATTTTAGGAAAAGAACATCTCACCAGCCATTCGGAATGGGGGTGAATTAATGCTTTAGGGTTGTGTTGCAGCCAATGGCACGGGGAACATTTCACGGGTAGGGGGAAGAATGGATTCAATGATATTTCAACACATTCTTGATGCAAATATAACACCATCTGTAAAAAAGCTGAAGTTGAAAAGAGGATGGCTTCTACGAATGAATAATGATCCTAAACACACGTCAAAATCCACATTAGACTACCTCAAAAGGCGCAAGCTGATGGTTTTACAATGGCCCTCACAGTCCCTTGATCTGAACATCATTGAAAATCTGTGTTTAGACCTCAAAATAGTAGTGAATGCAAGATGACCTAGGAATCTCGCAGACCTAGAAGAAATTTCCAAGGAAGAATAGATGAAAATCCCTCAAACAAGAATTTAAAGGGAATCCGTTACCCCGTTTCATTGTAGAGAAATGTATTTTTATCAACTCGGTTTTGCACAGGCTTGGCGTCCCCTTCGTTTGTCTGTGCACTGCGCCACAGGGATCTATTGTTCAGGTGCCGCGAAGTCAGTAACTCCCCGGCGCCTGCACAATAGAACCCTGTGGCGCAGTTTACAGACAGACAGGGCCGGAAGGGAACAAAGCGCGCTCTATGTGAGTGGTGCTTTGCGCATGCGCGGGAAGTGAGGGAGACCAGTGCACGTCACAGGGCCCTGTGATGTGCAGGGGAGGGGGCAATATGCTAACTAAACACATAGTCGGGGATTACTAAGGAGGTAGCTGGGGATTTCTTGGCGTCCGGGGGACGCGAAGCCTGTGCAAAATCGAGTTGATAAAAACACATTTCTCTACAATGAAACCTCTACTATGGGCCATACAGGTAAGTATAGATTTACTTTTCTATAACCTCTATGCCCATAGTAGAGGTCTGATATCTCCCAGGGGGTGACAGATTCCCTTTAAAGACTCTTGTCTGGCTACAGAAAGCATTTACAAGCTGTGATACTTGCAAAAGGGGGCGCTACTAGGTACTAACCATGCAGGGTGCCCAAACTTTTGCATTGGCCCATTTTCCTTTTTGTAATTTTTAAAATGTAAAAGATAAAAATATGTTTTTTTGCCTAAAATACAAAGGAAATATG
Source organism: Phyllobates terribilis (assembly GCF_046119375.1). Taxonomy (NCBI): domain Eukaryota; kingdom Metazoa; phylum Chordata; class Amphibia; order Anura; family Dendrobatidae; genus Phyllobates; species Phyllobates terribilis. The sequence continues at coordinate 217,990,088 of NW_027362762.1, read as the reverse complement.
TAATCTTTGACTTTTAGAGATCATTTCATCTTCAACTTGCTTAACTGTTCACAATAACAGTAATTTTGACCAGGGGTGCCCAAACTTTTACATGCCACTGTGTGTAATATATATTTATATATATCAAGAAATAGAAAAAATCGCACTCACCATCTCTTTAACCCCTTTCTGACGTGAGACATATCTATACTTCCTTGTGGCCTGGGCCATAACGACCAGGAACGTATAGATACGTCTCCCCTTTAATGCGGCACTGTGACAACATTCGAGGTGATCACATTAAAATTCCGGTGCCTTCTTATCTCAGGGTAGATGGCGTCAACGTTCCGGTGCCCCCACCCCCGGCCAGCAACTACAATTGCTGTCAATCGCAGCATTTCTCAGTGTTTTAGGCAATCAGATTGCCTGAAACACTGATGTTCGGCCTAGGATCGGTGCTGTAAGAGCACCAATCATAGGCTGGTGCCTGGCGACGCCATGCCTCTCCTGAGCCAGCTCTGATTGGTTGGATCGACGATGACCGATTGCACCAATCACAGCGCATAGACACAGTCTGGCCTCAGGGTGACTGCCCTGTACTTCCTCATTGTAGCTTCGAATTTGTACAGGGTGGTCACTCTGTCAGATTGTGCGCCGTTCTGGGCCTTGTGGTGCCACAGAAGCCTGTGACACCACAATCACTGCGTCTTCTGGTGAAGTCAGAAGACAGATTTTTTAATCTCTGATCCACACCCCCTTTCTGCCACTGAGCGCTGATCAGTACTTGCTCACTGATCAGTACTTGCTCATTGATCAGTACTTGATCGCTCGATTTTTGGCAGTTTTTATTTTTTTCATGCTTCCTGCAGTGGCCGAGCGCTGATCAGTGACTCAAATCACTGATAACGTCCGTGCTCGCTGTTTTCCAGGACTTATTTTTTTGTCTCTGTCCATTTTTCTCACCCTCCTTTGCACCACGTCCGTGCACGCATCCAGCAGCCGCCGAGCGTTGATCAGTGATGCAAGTCACTGATCCGCACTTGTGCTCGCTTTTTTCCTCTTTTTTTTTTCACTTACTATTTCCTCCCCCTTTTGCACCACCTCCATGTGCACATCCAGGAGCCGCCAAGCATTGATTAGTGACGCAAATCACTTATTCGCACTCTTGCTCACTGTTTTCCACTTTTTTTTCATTAACTTACTTTTTATCTTCACCCACCCCTTTGCAGCACTACGTGTGTGCGTCCTAAAGCCGTCGAACGCTGATCACTAACACACATTAGTGATCAACCTCTGGTTGTTACTTTTTTTCTTTTACCTTTTTCTTTTGAAAATAAAAAAAAAGTTTACACCAAGCATTCTCACACAAACACAACTGAATAAAGTTTGGTACTCACACAAACACCACATACATAAAAAAATGTCCCGTTCGTCCCAAATCCGGTATTCAGTGGAGGAGGCATACACTTTCCTTGCCTCCGACACTGACAGTGAGGGAGAGGATGCCACCTTCCTTTATTTTAACGACTCTGACCCCTCTTCCTCCTCTTTATGCTCAGGTGATGCTGAACTGCCACGAAGACGCCTCAGGACAGAAGCTGAACCAGCGCCCACCGTTACTGGCCCCTTTATGGACCTTGCTCCCCTAAAATTATGAGCCACTGTTTCCTGATTTTGTGGCGCAATCAGGAATCAAGTTTGACACCACTGGTCTCTCAGAAATAGACTTTTCCAAAGTCTTTTTCTCTGAGAATTTTGTAAACCTCATGGTGGGCCAAAAATTTTTTGTATGCTCAGCATTTTTTGCACAAAACCTATCTCTTCATCATTTTCTAACTGGACTCCTGTAGACACAGTAGAAATGATGCAGTTTTGGGGCCTGGTCTTTCATATGGAGATACTGAAGAAGCCAGAAATTTGGCAACATTGTAGTGTTGATGTTTTGTATGGCACTTCAGTGTTCCGAATGGTCATGCCCTGATACATTTTGAGGCCATCCACAAATTCTTGCATTATGATGATAATGCATGGTGTCCTCGCTGAGAGGACCCCAACTTTGATCGTCTTTTCAAAGTTCGGCCAGTTATTAAGCACTTCAACAACAAGTTTGCTGAGGTGTACGTGTCCCAAAGAGACATCTGCTTGGATGAGTTCCTAATCCCTATTAAGAGGAGACTTAAATTCCGGCAGTACCTGCCCAGTAAGAGGGCCAGGTACGGAATTAAGCTGTACAAACTGTGTGAGAGTACCTCAGGGTGCACCCACAAGTTTAGGGTTTATGAAGGGAAGGACTCCCGGATTGAATGCCCCCCTGTTCTGGGAGTAAGTGGGAAAATTGTGTGAGATTTGGTGCACCCACTGCTGGACCAAAGTTATCACCTCTTACGTGAATAACTTTTACCAGCATCCCACTGTTCACGTCCCTCTGCACGAGGTACAGCAACCTGCGGTACTGTCTTCAAAAATCAGAGAGGCCTCCCTAAGACGCTAATTGGGCAGATGCTCACAAGTGGTGAGCGCAGAGCCCAATGTAGTGTCAACCTGCTGGTGGTCAAGGGCAAGAGGGATGTCCTTTTCTTTACCACCATACATGGCGATGGCACCACCCCCAGCACTGTACGAGGTACCTCAACCCAGGTCACCAAACCAGACTGTGTACTAGTATAAAAACATGGGAGGAGTTGATCTCTCTGATCAAATCCTCCAGCCGTACAGTGCCTTGAGAAAGGCCAAGGTGTGGTACAAGAAGCTAGCCGTGCACATCATACAGATGGCAATGCACAACTCTTTCCTGCTATCATGATGTCCAGGCCAGACCGCTACTGTTAGAACTCTCCTGTTAGGTTTTTTCTAGTTTGCTGGTCACATGACCATTTTTGCCTATTTAATCCGGCTCCGCCCTCCTGGCCTTGCTGGACTTCATTGTATTTACTACTCTTGAGCTAGCTTGGTGCTCTGTTACCGTTCTCTGTTAGTTGTGCTAGGTCTTCGGACCTCTATGTTCTTTGTTGTGTGTTTGTCTTTGACTGCTACAATTTCTGCTAGGAGGTGTCCAACTTTATCCCAGTCCCTAGTTCTTGTAGGGATCCCTGCCTTGCATCTATAGGTCTTCGTACAGACTAGCCGAGGACTTTAGCGGGTCTGATCGCAGGATCAGGCTCCCCGTTACATCGTAGGGATCCAGCTTAGTTCTATTGTAGGGACAGATCTTCTGTCTTTCCTTAGTGCTTGTAGCAGATCATAACTAGAGATGAGCGTTGTTCGACTCGAACTGTTCGCCAATCTCAAATTCGAGCTGTTTTGGGCGGTGTTCGAGCCGTTCGGCGAACACGAACGATTTGAGAAAAATTCGGCTGTTCGAGGTTATGTTCGATAACTGTTCGTGCACCAAAATCATAACTGGATTTTTTCTCAGTAATGATGAAAATTAATGTTAATACGCAGTTTGAGTGTACAGCGGGGTGGGGGGAGGGGCAGGGGATGGATCTCTGCAGGAATAATGAAGATCTCCATTTTTTTTTCTCTTTCCCGCATTTACAGTGGGGAGGTGCAATCTGTCAGCCTATCAGCAGCGCACACACGGAGCGAAGTGCTTTTTTTCACACAAGCAAGGGCATGTGTCATTGGCAGTGTATGTCACATGTCCTTGCCCTATAAGACCAAGCCATTTTCCCCGTCGCCACCATTTTCTCACTGCTGCAGCTGCGTGTTAGACGGCACCGCTGTTGCTGTGTGCGCTATACCTTGTTAATAGAATCCTGCTTTGAGCAGGGGGTTGGACCAGATGACCCAGGAGGTCCCTTCCAACTCTACCATTCTATGATTCTATGATTCTATGATTCTAATTTCAAGCCAATTTTCGCACAAATCTACAGATAGCTTGGGAGTAGGGAATAGTTGTGATTGCAGTCCTTTTAAGGACTAGGTTACAGCATTTCCTACGACTTTTATCAGGCAGGTCTGTGCTCTTAAATAGATAGATTGTGGGAGTAAAGACTAATTGTAATTGGAGTCCTTTTCAGGACTAGGTTACATCAGTTCCTATCAGTTTTTGCCAGGCAGGTCTGTGCCAGTGCTGTGCAAGTTTTTTTCACAGCATTTGGCTGAATCTAGCAAAGCTAATCCTTTTTGGCCTATTGCAGAGTGTGTTAGTCAGTGGAGTAGCCTATCTGTGTTGCAAGATATACCACCTGTGTATAGAATACCAATTTTTTTACTGCACCTAGTGAAGTAAAATCTTTTGGGCATAGCATCATTCTATTAGTCCATCTATACTGACCTCCATCAGGTTGCAAATTGAATATAATTTTTTTCTGCATCTAGCTCTGAAAAAATATTTGGGCTTCTAGCAGTGTGTGGGACTTGTTCTATTAGTCCATCTATACTGACCTCCATCAGGTTGCAAACTGAATATAATTTTTTTCTGCATCTAGCTCTGAAAAAATATTTGGCCTTCTAGCAGTGTGTGGGACTTGTTCTATTAGTCCATCTATACTGACCTCCATCACGCTGCAAATTAAAAATAATTTTTATCTGCATCTACCTCTGAAAAAATATTTGGGCTTCTAGCTGTGTGTGGGACTTGTTCTATTAGTCCATCTATACTGACCTCCATCAGGTTGCAAACTGAATATAATTTTTTTCTGCATCTAGCTCTGAAAAAATATTTGGCCTTCTAGCAGTGTGTGGGACTTTCTCTATTAGTCCATCTATACTGACCTCCATCAGGTTGCAAATTCAAAATAATTTTTATCTGCATCTAGCTCTGAAAAAATATTTGGCCTTCTAGCAGTGTGTGGGACTTTCTCTATTAGTCCATCTATACTGACCTCCATCAGGTTGCAAATTAAAAATAATTTTTTGTCTGCATCTAGCTCTGAAAAAATATTTGGCCTTCTAGCAGTGTGTGGGACTTTCTCTATTAGTCCATCTATACTGACCTCCATCAGGTTGCAAATTAAAAATAATTTTTTTCTGCATCTAGCTCTGAAAAAATATTTGGCCTTCTAGCAGTGTGTGGGACTTTCTCTATTAGTCCATCTATACTGACCTCCATCAGGTTGCAAATTCAAAATAATTTTTATCTGCATCTAGCTCTGAAAAAATATTTGGCCTTCTAGCAGTGTGTGGGACTTTCTCTATTAGTCCATCTATACTGACCTCCATCAGGTTGCAAATTCAAAATAATTTTTTGTCTGCATCTAGCTCTGAAAAAATATTTGGCCTTCTAGCAGTGTGTGGGACTTTCTCTATTAGTCCATCTATACTGACCTCCATCAGGTTGCAAATTAAAAATAATTTTTATCTGCATCTACCTCTGAAATAATATTTGGGCTTCTAGCTGTGTGTGGGACTTGTTCTATTAGTCCATCTATACTGACCTCCATCAGGTTGCAAACTGAATATAATTTTTTTCTGCATCTAGCTCTGAAAAAATATTTGGCCTTCTAGCAGTGTGTGGGACTTTCTCTATTAGTCCATCTATACTGACCTCCATCAGGTTGCAAATTAAAAATAATTTATATCTGCATCTAGCTCTGAAAAAATATTTGGCCTTCTAGCAGTGTGTGGGACTTTCTCTATTAGTCCATCTATACTGACCTCCATCAGGTTGCAAACTGAATATATTTTTTTTCTGCATCTACCTCTGAAAAAATATTTGGGCTTCTAGCTGTGTGTAGGACTTGTTCTATTAGTCCATCTATACTGACCTCCATCAGGTTGCAAACTGAATACAATTTTTTTCTGCATCTACCTCTGAAAAAATATTTGGGCTTCTAGCTGTGTGTGGGACTTGTTCTATTAGTCCATCTATACTGACCTCCATCAGGTTGCAAATTGAATATAATTTTTTTCTGTATCTAACCCAGCCAATAGTTTTGGCCTAATACCACAGTTTGGCCACTCAGCTCTGCTCGGTTCCCATCCATTGTTTTTTTGTGCAAACAACTCCAGAGTTGTGAATTAGTTAACCACCAAAATGAGTGGAAAAAGGCCTGCTGCTGGTGGAAAGGGGAATAGGCGTGTTGGGAAGGGGAAAAAAGGTTGTGTCCGTGGGGTAGGTGTTAAAGCAACAGTAACATTTGCAGAAGAAAGACCATCTTCCAGCCAAACTAAAATGTCTACTTCTTTTAGCGGACAATGTGATAAGATCCCTTTCTTACGGCCACGCCAATCGCTACAAATTCCAGATGAGGCACAAAAACAGCAGGTGCTTCAACGGATATCAAGTGCTCCTTTAAGTGGGCTCTCCTCCACATCAACTTCAACATCACAAATACTCCAGTCCTCAAAGGTGTCACCCCAATCGCACTTGCTTCCTCACAGCTCCCAAATCTCCAGCTGCCCGTCTGAGTATGAGGTAGAACAGATGGTTGAGTCTGCAGAGCTGTTTACTCATACTATAGCCTGGGAATCAGAGGTCGACTCCAGCGCTTCTGTGAATCCAGACGAGGAAATGATCTGCACTGATGCCCAGAATCTTTATGAGTCGGATCCAGGACCAGACGCAGAAGGTTCTGACCATAATGTAGACCCTCATTCCCAAACTGTAACTCCTGTTGGTGGAGACAATGAGGAAGACGATGATGAGACTCAAATACCTGATTGGAGCGACAACTTTAGTTTTTTGTCAGGGCAGGAACAGGTTGGCTCTGAGGACGACGGGTGTGATAACGCACAGGGTGATGATGATGAGGTTGGAGATCCCACTTACTGTCAACCCACAGTCAGCCAACAGATGAGGTCAGCAGAGGAGGTGGAGGAAGATGCTAGTGACGACGAGGTCAGGTTGCGCCTTCCTGGACAGAGACGTAGTACTGGAAGCACGTCAACAACTGCATCCTCAAACACAACTCTGCCTCTCACCACAAGTCGTGGTGGCTCTTCAGGTCGCATGGGTGCTAAGCCTTGCATAGCCTGGGCATTTTTTCAGATCGATAAAGATGACCCAACTCGTGTTATCTGTAAGATTTGTCAGCAAAAGCTAAGTAGAGGCCAAAAAATACATAGTTTGAGTACTTCATGCATGAACCAGCACATGGACATGAAGCATAAGTTGCAGTGGGAAGCTCAGTGTGCTACAATGCGGCCTAGCCGGCCGGGCCAACCACCGTCTGTCATATCTTGTGCATCCGCGGCCTCTTCATCCTCTGTGACTGGGGAGACAACAGTCACACCTGTTTTGGGGCGCAGACCTGCCACCTCTTTACCCGCAACAGCCAGCGTGATTGGCAGGTCATCATTTTCTTTGGAGGTGGTAACACCAGCTGGTGTTGAGCGCTGTCCGACATCGATAGCACTACCTTTGGATCAAGGCAACCTAACATGTCCGACTGCATCTTCCTCACAGACCAGCAGTTTGCCGGGGACACCCTTATCAACCCCGTCTAAGCACAATAGCCAGCCCTCGGTCCCTCAGATGTGGACAAGTAAAAGACCATTTCCTCCTAGCCATGAGAAAGCTAAGAGGTTGAATTTCACCATCTGCAAGCTCTTGGCTACAGAAATGCTCCCTTTCCGCCTGGTGGACACAGAGGATTTTCGAGACCTTATGTCCGTCGCAGTGCCCCAGTACCAGATGCCGAGTCGGCACTACTTCTCAAAGAAAGGTGTGCCTGCGCTCCACCAGCATGTCGCACACAACATCACCGCTTCTTTGAGAAACTCTGTGTGTGACAGGGTGCATTTCACCACAGACACTTGGACGAGTAGGCATGGACAGGGGCGTTACATGTCGCTGACTGGGCACTGGGTAACTATGGTGACAGCAGGACAAGGGGCTGCTGTCCAAGTCTTGCCGTCCCCACGAGTTGTGCGTCAATCCTCTTTATGTCAAAGTTCCTCCACTGCTTCTGCCTCCTCAACCTCCTCTCGGTCTTCCACCTGCGCCCAAAGCCTGTCTGGTCATGCCACAAGCTTTCTAACTGCGCAGAAGGGATCCTGCACACCTCCTTACTATGCTGGCAGTAGGGCTCAACGTCATCAGGCGGTTTTTACATTGAAATGTCTGGGAAATGTGAGTCACACAGCTGAGGAGTTGTGGTCAGCTCTGGAGAACCAATTTCATGAATGGTTGTCTCCACTGGACCTGAAACCAGGGAAGGCCGTGTGCGACAATGCTGCAAACCTGGGTGCGGCCCTTCGCCGGGGCAATGTCACACATGTGCCTTGTATGGCTTACGTGTTGAACCTGGTTGTCCAGCAATTTTTAGCCCACTATCCCAGACTAGATGGCCTTCTGCAGAGGGCACGGTCGCTGTGTGCTGACTTCCGCCGTTCGCATCCCGCAGCTCAGCGACTTACATCTCTACAGAAGTCGTTGGGCCTGCCACTTCACCGGCTAAAATGCGATGTGCCTACCCGGTGGAATTCAACTCTGCACATGTTGCAGCGACTGTGGCAGCACCGACAAGCCCTGGTGCAATACGTTCTGACATATAGCCTGGGCCAACGAGATCCAGAGGTGGGGCAAATCACGCTGGAGGAGTGGTCTCAGATCAGGGACCTATGCACCCTTCTGCACAGTTTTGAAATGGCGACGAAGATGTTTAGTGCTGACGATGCCATTATCAGCATGACTATTCCGGTGATTTACATGCTGGAGCACATGTTAAACAGAATTCGGAGTCAGGTGGTGGCACAAGAGGAGGTGGAGGAAGTAGAGGAGGAGGAGTTGTATGCGGAAGGGCTAACATCTGCAAGGTCCAGACGGTCGGCAGCACCAAGGCGGCAGGCATGTGAGGGTGGGGGAGATGGTTTTACCAGGGCGCATGGTAGCAGCCAAACTAGTGAGGAAGGTGCAGGAGCCCAGGAAGAAGTGGAGGACGAACTGGAAGACTCATCAGATGAGGGAGACCTTGATCACATTTCTGTTGTGCGAGGTTGGGGGGAGAGAACAGAGGAAGGAAGCATGATTGTTACCTCACCACCAATACAACAGGGACTGGATGCGCAACACACATGAGTGCCTTCTTGCTGCACTACCTGCAACATGACCCTCGAATTGTGAGAATTAGAAATAATCCTGACTACTGGGTTGCCACACTGTTAGATCCCCGGTACAAAAGTAAATTTGCAGAAATTATTCCTGCCATAGAAAGGAATGCACGCATGCAGGAGTATCAGCAGAGACTGTTGCAGAATCTTACATGTGCTTTTCCACAAAACACCAGTGGTGCACGTAGTGAATCTCACAGTTCCAACTTGCCAACCGTGGGACCGTCAAGTGTTCAGCACTCAAACCGTAACAGAACCACAGTATCTGCTGGTAACATCAATTTTGCGGAATCATTTCACCACTTTTTTAGCCCATCCTTTGCAAGGCCACAGGAGACAAGAAGTCTGACACATAGTCAACGCCTAGAGACGATGGTACAGGAGTATCTCCAAGTAAACATTGAAGCCATGACTGTGTCACTGGACCCTTGCTCTTTTTGGGCTTCCAATCTGGATAAATGGCCGGAGCTAGCCACTTACGCCTTGGAGATCTTGTCATGCCCCGCAGCCAGCGTTCTGTCTGAACGTGTGTTCAGCGCTGCTGGTGGTGTACTGACAGATAAGCGCACGCGGCTCTCCACTGATAATGTAGACAGACTCACGTTCATAAAGATGAACAAATCATGGATCCGAAACGACTTTTCTACCTCTGTGTCATCCTGGGGAAAGTAAAAGCTTGATGATTGGTTAAAATCACCCTACCAACCGTTTTAAGCTTTCAAATTACTAATCATGTTTATCTGTATCTTGGCTGGAAAATAATTTGGGCTTTGTAGCAGTGTGCAGCACTGATTCTATTAGGCCATCTATAATAAGCTCCACCAGATTTAAAATTACTAATCATGTTTATCTGTATCTTGACTGGAAAATAATTTGGGCTTTGTAGCAGTGTGCAGCACTGATCCTATTAGGCCATCTATACTAAGCTCCACCAGATTTAAAATTAATAATAATTTTTAGCTGCATCTAGCCCGGAAAATAATTTTGGGGCTCCGAGATGCGCAAGACACATAAGTGCCTTCTTGCTGCACTACCTGCAACATGACCCTCATATTGTCAGAATTCGAAGTAATCATGACTACTGGGTTGCCACACTCTTAGATCCCCCAAACTTTTCGATCAACCTTTTCATTTTAATAAAGACCAAAAAAATGGTCATTTTTGAAATTATAAGCATTAGCAGGTTATTAGAAACTGAAATCAAACAGTTTTCAACTCAAAACTTTATTCTAGGTGATGTTACATTTTCACATAGGACCCCTTGTTCGAAAGGAGCTTCTGAACTCTCTCGTCCATTGAATTTGTCAGGTTTTGGATGGTTTCTGCTTCAATTGTTTTGCATGAGGACAGAATACCCTCCCAGAGCTGTTGCTTAGATGTGAACTGCCTCCCGCCATCATAGACACTCCTTTTGATGATGCTCCAGAGGTTCTGAATGGGGTAGAGGTCAGGGGAGCATGGGGGTCACACCATAAGTTTGTCCCCTTTTATGCCCATATCAGCCAGAGATGCAGATGTTTATGTGCAGCATGAGATGGTGCATTATCATGCAAAAAAATGATCTTGCTGTGAAATACACGGTTCTTCTTCTTGAACCATGGCAGGAAGTGCTGTTTGAGAAAATCCACATACATTATGGAGTTCATCTTTAGCGCCTTCAGGGATCCTAAAGGGGCCGACAATCTCTCTCCCCATGATTCCAGCCCAAAACATTACTCCACCTCCTCCTTGTTGGCGCTGTAGCCGTGTTTGCGTGGGGTGTCCATCAACCAGCCATCCTCCACTCCATCCATCTGCACCATCGAGCGCTGCACGGCACTCATCCGTGAACAAAACAGTTTTGAAATCAGTCTTCATGTAATGTTTGGCCCACTGGAGCCGTTTCTGCTTGTGTGAAGTGGATAGAGGAGGTCGACAGGATGGCGTATGCACAGCTGCAAACCTCTGAAGGACCCTGCATCTTGTTGTTCGGGGGACGTTGGAGGCACCAGCAGCTTCAAAAACTTGTCTGCTGCTATGACAAGGCTTTTTTGCCGCTGCTCTTTTAACCTGACGTAATTGCCTGTAGGAAAGAGTCCTCAATTTGCCCTTATTAGCACGCACACGTGTGTACTGTGAATCAGCTACATACTTCTTGATTGCCAAGACACTTCATCCTGATCATCGCACAATGTTGATTGTAGTCATGCTTTGACCTAAACACTCCACAATTTGTTGCTTCTCAGCAGCCGACACATCCTTTTTCTTTCCCATTTTGGCAGAAAATGTAGGCTGCTTAATAATGTGAGACAGCCTTCTTAAGTAGTCTTGCCTTTCATTGGACACACCTGCCAAACTAATTAGCACAGGTGTCTGCAATTGCTTACAGTGATATAAAGAGCCCTGACACACATCACCATCAATGAGTTTAACTGACAAACAAACAAATTCTTCCCTTATCACTCCTAAACACTTTTTGCATAATAATTTGGAACACAGTGTACATGTGCTTTTCCACAAAACACCAGTGGTTCACGTAGTGAATCTTACAGTTCTAACTTGCCAACCGTGGTCTGTATGGAGTTGTTCAATAAAGGGCCCAAAATTAAGATAACATAGATGGGAGAGGTCTCTATGAATAGGAATTCCTAAGTATTTGATACCCTGTGAGGGCCAGGCAAAGGGAAAGTTGGACTGGATGGAATCCTATATGGATTTGGGGAGGGAGACATCGAGGGCCTCAGACTTTGCTGCATTGATTTTAAAATTTGACCATGTAACAAAGTGATCTATTTCAGCCATAACAGCATGGATGGATATATGTGATTGAGTGATATATACTAGGACATCATCAGCAAATAGAGAGCACTTGTACTCGGTGCCTCCCACCTCAATCCACCTAATATTGGGGTTATGGCGAATTGATGAGAGCAGGTACTCCGTCACTAGGATGTATAAGAGAGGGGACAGAGGACATCCCTGCCTTGTCCCATTGGTGATTGGTGATTGTGAAAGGTGATGAAAATGTTCTGATGCACCCCCTGGGCCTTGGGACACCCGGAGCCGGACCCTTTTTGGTGGATGCTGGTGGTTGTAGTCTTCGTGGCGGCGACCCGGTTCCGTGGCTCAGGGTGGTCAAACCAGTGGTGGTTCACTCTGACTACGCCACCCGTGGATTGCGGTCAGAGTGAACCGCCGCTGCAGCGCAGACCGCTGAGGCTGGTGTTGTGGGTGCAGCAGAGCGTAGCATAACTCCCCACGGGAGGAGTATAGCCTCAGGGCAGTGTATGCGGAGGATGGGGGTGATGGTGCAGGGCAGCAGCAGTAACGACACGGAGTCAGTGATGCAGTCCAGGGCCTTTACTCACAGTTCCTATTATCCAGACCACGTCTGCAGGTAACGGCTGCCCACGTCGTACTGTGCTCACCAGGTGAGGGGCTCAGACAACTCCCAGATAACTTTGGAGCGCTTCACAGGACCCTCTTTGTGTGTCCTTTGTCTGGCCTTTCTTACCAACCCTTCTGTCCGGCTGCCTCGGGCCTCCTCTTGGTAAACTTGGCGCCAGTTTCCCTGACCCTATGTGGTGCCTTCCTAGCGGGTGTAGAAAGGGGCTGCGCCACATAAAATGTCACAGCCTCCGGTTTCTAGCTGAGGGTCGTTTCCTGCCTCCACTAGTTTCGGGGACCGGTCTCCCCCTTTGGCAGGTGGATTCGGGCGTGCGGTGGCGACTCGCCCGTCCGCACCCCTGGGATCCCTTCATTCCTCGTTCCTGGAGCCTTCTCCGCTCCTCTTCCTTCCTTCTCCCTCTTCCAGGCCTGGGCCTCTGTTACTAGGCCCGCCTCCAGAGCAGAGATCATGCAGAGCCCCTGCTCCCTGCCACTTCTGCTCAGACTTCTCTGCACTGAACTAAGATGGTGCCCACCTTTTATACTCCCTTCTCAATGCACCCAGGAACTGCTTCCTCCCTGCTCCTGCACTACAGGGTTCCCCTTCCTCAGTGTTCCCTCCCCCCACTCCAGGGACAGTGACTGTCGTGCCCATCTCAGAGGCATATTGGTCGCCCTGCCCCACGGCAATGTGGTGTAATGCATGCAGGTGTCGGGTCCTGATCCACACTCCATCCTTACCTGAGAGTGAGATATCACACCTCTGGGTGAGGTGCAATACCTCTGTAGCAACCGAGCCCTCAGGGTGCTACAGTTCCATTTATCTTCAGCCTAGGTGACGTATTGTGATACAGGGCCGTGATTTTGGCTATAAAAGGGTCCCCTAGACCCCTACCCCAAGCTTTTTAAGAGAATCATATATGGCGTGCCAGGAGACTCTATGGAATGCTTTCTCAGCATCCAACGAGAGTATCTAATTACAAATTTTTAACTGCATCTAGCCCAGGAAATACTTTGTGCCTAGTAGCAGTGTCTGCTAGTCAGCGGATTATCCCGGCTGTTAAGCAAGCTACACCACCTGAAGTTTAGACACTTAATTTTTTCAAAGGAAATGCTTCGGGACCATGGGATACTCAGTGAAGAGCATCAGGAGGCACCCCAAGGCATAGGGGCTGGGACTGGCAGTAGGATGCCTTGCGGTGGACAGCCGAGCTCGATCCTTATAAAAGCTTTTTAACTGCAGCAGCTTTAGTGGACGCTACTGGAGCTGGAATTACGCGGCTGCTGGCATGAGACTTGCCCTCCAATAGATCCTTGTAAATGGATTTAAAGTGTATTCATTCAAATTAGAGAGACAATTTAAATTAAAAAGCTTAGAGCTGCCTCCACCACAGGGGGGCTCACTCGACCCACCAGCGGACAGGCACCAGTATTGGGAGAGGGGGGCTGGCCGTCAGGGTTCACCGCGGCTCTGGCACAAACCCGGCGACACGGGGGTGGCACGGGCAGGAGCGGACTGAACATGTCGGCTTCTCACTTTTTGGATTTTAGAAGGGCATGACATGCCTATATCTGTGTCTCCCCCTCCTTTTACTCCTCCACCTCTTTTCTTTTCGCATGACTATATGTACTTGTCACTTTTCCATGTGTTAGTTGTGTCTTCTGAGCAGTTTGTCAGCTTTTGGACACCTTTGAAGGTGTTTTCTATGTGTTTCTATGTGTTTTTGTTTGCCTGCCATTGGTTTTAACGGTGTTCGAAGGTGTTCAACGAACAGTTCGACGAACAGTTCGGCGAACACACGGGTGTTCGACGAACCAAACCGAACTCGAACACTACGGGGGTGGCTCAACACTAATCATAACAGTAAGTCCAGCCCAAAAAATTTCTCTAAGGAAAGACCTCCAGTTTCCATCATGGTCTCAGTTCAAGATTTGGCTCAACGCTTGCAGGGACTCTCTCTGGAGGTGGCCGAGCTCCAACAACACGTGAGTAGCTGTTCTGGAGCACATTTGGTAGAGCCAAAGGTACGTCTGCCTGATCTATTTTTTGGTGAACAACAAGATTTTTTTTCTTTTAAAAATGCTTGTTTATTGTATTTTCGTTTAAGACCCGGATCCTCTGGTGATGAATCACAGCGCATAGGGTTCATAATGTCACTTTTGCGCAAGGATCCTCAGGGATGGGCTTTTTCTCTCCAACCTAGTGATCCGTGCTTTAGATCAGTGGATAGTTTTTTTTCTGCTTTGGGTTTGTTGTACGATGATCCTGATCGTGTCTCATCTGCTGAGTCTGAATTGAGACGTTTGAGGCAGGGATCAGGTAATGTGGAAAAGTATTGTTCTCACTTCCGTCGGTGGTCTGCCCAGGTGGGGTGGAACGATTCAGCTTTGAAAAGTTTGTTTGCTAGGTGAAAGGGTTAAAGATTTGCTGATTGCTTATCCCACACCTGGAAACTTGCAGGAGGCTATGCAATTAGCTATACGGGTAGACAAGAGACTGCGTGCAAGGGTTAATGAGAGCAAATCCTCTGCTATGTCAGCTCCGAGTCTTGAGAGGGTCTGTACTGACAAAGGAGAGCCGATGGAGATTGGGGCGATGACACCCCGCTCTCAGGAAAAAGACCGCAGGCTTTCTGAAGGTTTGTGCTTCTATTGCGGAAATTCTGGTCATTTTATTAAGAACTGTGTGCTTCGTATGAACTAAGAAAAAAAAATGGTCAGTTATGCACGTATAGCTTGTTTAAATACAAAGGGAGTATTCCTATCTGCTACTACCGCTGCTCAGGATGAATTAATTGAATTTCTGGTATTTGTGGATTGTGGTTCTACTCTGAATGTGATTGATGGGGGTTGCTTGGAAAAACTTACATTAAAACCTTAACGTTTGTCATCCCCTATTGCTGTGGTTTCTGTTGATGGCTCTCCCTTGAAGAGTGTTACTCACAAGGTCTGTGAGTTTCCCCTCACTATAAATGGTGTTCATCAAGAGAATTTGGATTTGGTAGTATTGAATAATTTGCCTTCTCCAGTAATATTGGGGTTGCCCTGGTTAAAATTGCACAATCCTGTACTGGATTGGTCTACCAATGAAATTAAGTCCTGGAGCCCTAAATGTTATGACAAGTGTTGTAACGGACGTATTGCTGCGGTGGAAAAAGGGGAATTACCTGTACCTATTCAGGATTTTTGGAGAGTTTTTTCTGAGGAGGAGTCACAAATTTTGCCACCCCATAGAGACTATGATTGTACCATTGAATTTGTCCCTGGAGCGACTCTTCCTAAAAGTCGTTTATTTAATCTTACTATTCCTGAGAGAAAGGCTTTGGAGGAATACATACAGACAAGCTTGGCCGCCGGTCACATTAGGCCTTCCAAGTCTCCTGTGGCTGTTGGATTTTTTTTTGTTAAAAAAAAAGATGGTGGTTTACGTCCTTGTCTGGACTTTCGTGAGATTAATAAAATTACTGTACGCAATCCTTACCCACTGCCATTGATTCCTGATTTGTTTAACCAGTTAGTGGGGGCCAAGTGGTTCTCTAAAATTGATCTCCGGGGGGCATACAATTTGTTGCGCATGATGGAGGGTGATGAATGGAAGACTGCTTTTAACACTCCTGTGCGTCATTTTGAGAATCTGGTTATGCCTTTTGGTCTTACCAATGCTCCAGCATTTTTTCAGAATCTTATTAATGACATCCTTAGACCTTTGATCGGCAAAAATGTGGTTGTGTATTTGGATGACATTCTGATTTATTCGCCTGATCTGGAGTCTCATTGGCGGAGCGTACGTGAGGTTTTACAGTTATTAATGGACAATTCGCTTTTTGCTAAGCTAGAGAAATGTGAGTTCGCTGTACAGAGAATTAGTTTTTTGGGTTACATTATCTCCAGTGAAGGTTTTGAGATGGACCCTGTGAAGGTTCAGGCGGTTCAGGAATGGCCTAGGCCTATTGCTTTGAAATCGATACAGAGGTTTTTGGGTTTTGCCAATTATTACAGAAAATTCATAAAAAAAAATTCTATTATTGTCAAACCGCTGACCGATCTCACCAGGAAAGGTGCTAATGCGGTTTAGTGGATTTCTGAGGCCATTGAAGCTTTTGTGTTTCTAAAGGAGAGGTTCACCTCTGCTCCCATCCTTATGCAGCCTGATGTGACTAAGCCGTTTTTGGTTGAGGTTGATGCTTCTTCTGTGGGGGTTGGTGCGGTGTTGTCTCAGGAAAGCAAGGATGGAGTACATCCCTGTGCCTTTTTTTCAAAAAAAATTTTCTGAGACAACTTAATTACGATATTGGTAATCGGGAATTGCTGGCTATTAAACTCGCATTTGAACACTGGCGTCATCTCTTGGAAGGTGCTGAGTTTCCCATTCAGGTTTTCACTGATCATAAAAATCTGATCTATCTTGATGCTGCCAAGCGCTTGAATGCCCGTCAGGCTAGGTGGGCACTTTTTTTCTCGCGGTTTAATTTTTCCGTTACTTACATCCCGGGTACCAAGAATGTTAAAGCGGATGCTTTGTCTCGCAGCTTTTCTCCCATGGTCAGTGCTGAGGAGGAGGAGGAGAGCATTTTACAAGAAGGTGTTGTGATTGCTGCTTTGGACTCCGTTTTGGAGGATGAGATTCTTAAAGCTCAGGAGAATGCCCCATCTAACACTCCCCATGGGAGGTTGTTTGTGCCTAGGACCTTTAGGAGAGATTTGTTTGCTGAGTGTCATGAGTCTCGGTTGGCAGGTCATCCAGGAATTTCTGAGACCAAGAGACTTGTGGGTCGCAGTTTTTGGTGGCCTGGATGGCAGAAGGAAGTCATTAAGTGGGTACGTCAATGTACTGTGTGTGCTAGATCTAAGTCTTCGCATGCTCCTGCTGCGGGGTTGTTTTGCCCTCTGGAGGTTCCTAGTGCACCTTGGACACATCTGGCTATGGACTTTATTACTGACCCCCCCCTCTGAGGGTTTCACGGTCATCTGGGTGGTCGTGGACCGTTTTAGCAAGATGTGTCACTTGGTTCCCTTCATCAAACTGCCTTGCGCTAAGACACTCGCTAAGGCCTTTGTCAAGGAAATTGTCAGACTACATGCCGTTCCTACTGACATTGTTTCTGATAGGGGACCTTAGTTCGTGGCTCGTTTTTGGCGTGCCTTTTGTGACAGGTTGGGAGTTCATTTGTCGTTTTCATCCGGATATCATCCTGAGTCTAATGGCCAGACAGAAAGAAAGAACCAGGATGTTGAGCCTTTTTTTTGTTGTACTGGGAGACATCCGTCTTTTGGGTCATTCTCCAAATTGGTATCGGCTGTGCCGGAGGAGGAGAGTTTTTCCGGTGATTTGGAGAGAATTTGGACGGATGTGCGTGATAATCTTCAGGAGGCTAACAAAAAATCTAAGAGGTACTTTGATTGGAAACGGCAAGAGGTTTCGTTTGCTATTGGTGACATGGTTTGGTTGTCCTCTAAGAATCTGCGATTGAGGATTCCTTCGAAAAAATTGGGTCCCAAGTTTGTAGGGCCCTTTAAGGTGCTTCAGATAGTTAACCAATCTGCTGTTAGGTTGGAGGTTCCTACCTCCTGGAAGATTAATCCGGTGTTTCATGTTTCTCTGTTGAAAAAAGCTGATGTGTCGGTTGGTGACGCCTCTGCCACTGTTCCTCCGGTGGTGGAGGACGGGGAATATGAAATTTCCCGCATCCTAAATTCTAGACGGTATAGAGGGAGTTTGCAGTATCTCGTCGCTTGGAAGGGTTTCGGACCCGAGGATAAATCATGGGTGAGGGCGGATGATGTTTCTGCTTCCAGACTTGTCAGAGCGTTTCACAGGAGGTTTCCTGATAAGCCCGGTCCTAGGTGATCCGGAGGATCCTCTTAGAAGAGGGGGTACTGTTAGAACTCTCCTGTTAGGTTTTTTCTAGTTTGCTGGTCACATGACCATTTTTGCCTATTTAATCCGGCTCCGCCCTCCTGGCCTTGCTGGACTTCATTGTATTTACTACTCTTGAGCTAGCTTGGTGCTCTGTTACCGTTCTCTGTTAGTTGTGCTAGGTCTTCGGACCTCTATGTTCTTTGTTGTGTGTTTGTCTTTGACTGCTACAATTTCTGCTAGGAGGTGTCCAACTTTATCCCAGTCCCTAGTTCTTGTAGGGATCCCTCCCTTGCATCTATAGGTCTTCGTACAGACTTGCCGAGGACTTTAGCGGGTCTGATCGCAGGATCAGGTTCCCCGTTACATCGTAGGGATCCAGCTTAGTTCTATTGTAGGGACAGATCTCCTGTCTTTCCTTAGTGCTTGTAGCAGATCATAACAGCTACGTCGTACCTTCAGTTCCAGGAGGTAGTGATCAAACCCCTGATATTTGGCAGTCGTGATGGAGCAGGCTTCAGTACTTCCAGAACTGAAGGCGCTCCTATCGTACCAGGCCAACATTTCCTGGAGGAGGTCCCTCAAAGCACAAAAAAAGGTAGTTCACAAAATAGGTGCAGAGTGTGTTACCGAAGGCGGATACGCAAGTACACCATTTATCAATGCGACACTTGCCCCAACACACCTGGCTCATGTATGAAAGAATGCTTCAGATTGTACCACACATCCATGGACTACTAAATTCATTTCTGACTTGCACAACAACTCACGTATGACAACCTGACGAACACTACACAGCTGACGTATGACAACCGGACGAACACTACACAACTGACGTATGAAAGCCTGACGAACACACAACTTACGTATTACTAACCTGATGCACTCTACACAACTCACATATGTCACTACATTATAAAATTCACATACCAGGAAACAGTAGATCAATTCAAAAAAGGGGACACTTCTTGGGCATTTCCACTGTTTAGGCACATAAGGGGCTCTGCAAATGCGACATGATACCCGCAGATCATTCCATCAAAGTCTGCATTCCAAAATGTCACTCCCTTCCGAGCCCTGACGTGCACCCAAACAGTAGTTTTCTCACACATATGGGGTATCTGCGTACTGAGGAGAAATTGCACAACAGATTTTGAGGTCCACTTTCTCCTGTTACCCTTGTGAAAATAATTTTGTTTTGGCTAAAATAACATTTTTGTGGAAAAAATGTGATTTTCTTTTATTTTCATAAGTCAACATTATAATTTTCTGTGAAGCACCTGGGGGTTCAAGGTGCTCACCACACATCTAGATAAATTCATTGGGGGGTCCAGTTTCCAAAAAGTGGGCACTTATTGGGCATTTCCACTGTTTAGGCACATCAGGGGCTCTGCAAACTCGATACGATGTCCGCAGACCATTCCATCAAAGTCTGCATTTTTAAAACGTCACCACTTCCCTTCCGAGCCCTGATGTGCGCTCAAACAGTAGTTTTCTCCCACATATGGTTATCCGCATACTCAGGAGAAAGTGTACTCCAACTTTTGGGGTCCAATTTCTCCTGTTACCCTTGTGAAAATAAAAATATTGGGGCTAAAAGATCATTTTTGTGGAAAAAAAGTGATTTTTTATTTTCACAGTTCTGTTATAAACTTTTGTGAAACACTTGGGTGTTCAAAGTACTCACCAAACATCTAGATAAGTTCCTTAAGGGTTCTAGTTTCCAAAATGGGGTCACTTGGGGGTTTACACTGTTTAGGCACATCAGGGACTCTCCAAATCCGCTCTCAATTCCAGCAAGTTTTGCATTGAAAAAGTCAAATGGTGCTCCTTCCCATCTGAGCCCTATCGTGCGCCCAAACAATGCTTTTTTCCCACATATGTTGCACAACAACTTTTGGGGTCCAATTTCTCCTGTTACCTTTGTGAAAATAAAAAATTTGGGTCTAAAGTAAAATTTTTGTGAAAAAAGTTAAATGTTAATTTTTTCCTTTCACATTCCATTAATTGCTGTGAAGCACCTGAAGGGTTAATAAACTTCTTGAATGTGGTTTTCAGCACCTTGAGTGCAGTTTTAAGAATGGTGTCACTTTTGTGTGTTTTCTGTCATATAGGCCCCTCAAAGTCACTTCAAATGTGATGTAGTCTCTAAAAAAATGGTTTTGTAAATTTTGTTGGTAAAATGAGAAATCGCTGGTCAACTTTTAGTCCTTGTAACTAGTGATGAGCGAGCACTAAAATGCTCGGGTACTCGTTGCTCGGGTCGAGCAAATTGGAATACTCGGGTGCTCGACCCGAGCAACGAGCCCAATGTAAGTCTATGGGAAACTCAAGCATTTTTCAAGCGGCTCCCCCCAGCGGTCTGCAGAGGGCCTAAAAATTGCCCAAATCGATGGGAACAGTGCTCAAATGACACGGGAACAGCATGGGGAAGACCCTTGGAAGCATCTCTGACTCCCAGATCACTGCTGTCAGCAATGTGGTCAGAGTATTACACCACATTTACGGACAATAAAACATACAAAAACTAAAGCAAAATGGATTTTCCTGGGAAATACACCGCGTGCAGAATTATTAGGCAAATGCGTATTTTGATCACTTCGATACTTTTTATACATGTTGTCCTACTCCAAGCTGCATAGGCTTGAGAGCCAACTACCAATTAACTAAATCTGGTGATGTGCATCTCTGTAATGAGGAGGGGTGTTGTCTAATGACATCAACACCCTATATAAGGTGTGCTTAATTATTAGGCAACTTCCTTTCCTTTGGCAAAATGGGTCAGAAGAGAGATTTGACGGGCTCTGAAAAGTCCAAAATTGTGAGATGTCTTGCAGAGGGATGCAGCAGTCTTGAAATTTCCAAACTTTTGAAGCGTGATCACCGAACAATCAAGCGTTTCATTGCAAATAGCCAACAGGGTCGCAAGAAGCGTGTTGGCCAAAAAAGGCGCAAAATAACTGCCCATGAATTGAGGAAAATCAAGCGTGAAGCTGCTAAGATGCCATTCGTTACTAGTTTTGCCATAATTCAGAGCTGCAACGTTACTGGAGTATCAAAAAGCAAAAAGTGTGTGATACTCAGGGACATGGCCAAGGTAAGGAAGGTTGAAAAACGACCACCTTTGAACAAGAAACATAAGATAAAACATCAAGATGGGGCCAAGAAATATCTTAAGACTAATTTTTCAAAGGTTTTATGGACTGATGAAATGAGAGTGACTCTTGATGGACCAGATGGATGGGCCAGAGGCTGGATCAATAAAAGGCAGAGAGCTCCACTCCGACTCAGACGCCAGCAAGGTTGAGGTGGGGTACTGGTATGGGCTGGTATCAAAGATGAACTTGTGGGACCTTTTCGGGTTGAGGATGGAGTGAATCTCAACTCCCAGACCTACTGCCAGTTTCTGGAAGACAACTTCTTCAAGCAGTGGTACAGGAAGAAGTCAGTATCGTTCAAGAAAAAGATGATTTTCATGCAGGACAATGCTCCATCACATGCATCCAACTACTCCACAGCGTGGCTGGCCAGTAAAGGTCTAAAAGAAGAAAAAATAATGACATGGCCCCCTTGTTCACCTGATCTGAACCCCATAGAGAACCTGTGGTCCATCATAAAATGTGAGATCTACAGGGAGGGAAAACAGTGCACCTCTCGGAACAGTGTCTGGGAGGCTGTGGTGGCTGCTGCACGCAATGTTGATTGAAAACAGATCAAGCAACTGACAGAATCTATGGATGGAAGGCTGTTGAGTGTCATCATAAAGAAAAGTGGCTATACTGATCACTAATTTTTTTTGTTTTTGTTTTTGCATATCAGAAATGTTTATTTCTAAATTTTGTGCACTGATATTGGTTTACCTGGTGAAAATAAACAAGTGAGATGGGATTATATTTGGTTTTTATTAAGTTGCCTAATAATTCTGCACAGTAATAGTTACCTGCACAAACAGATAGCCTCCTAAAATAGCCAAATCTAAAAAAATCCCACTCCAACTTCCAAAAATATTAAGCTTGGATATTTATGAGTCTTTTGGGTTGATTGAGAACATAGTTGTTGATCAATAATAAAAATAATCCTCTAAAATACAACTTGCCTAATAATTCTGCACACAGTGTATGTTAAGGAACATCTTTCCAGGGTAACAACTTGTATATAAGGCAAAATAAATAACCAAAAACAAAAATACTCCTCCTGAACTTGGGCTATGTTCACACGTAGCGTTTTTGATGCGTTTTTGCACTTTTGAAATGTCATTTTAACATTTGCCATGTTAAAGGCAAATAGAGTCATGGCATGCATCAGAAGAGGAATAGGGGCATATGATGAGAACATTGTTCTTCCTCTGTATAAAGCGCTGGTAAGGCCGCACTTAGAATATTGTGCACAGTTCTGGGCTCCGGTGCTCAGGAAAGACATATTGGAGCTAGAGAGGGTACAAAGGAGGGCAACTAAGGTAATAAAGGGAATGGAGGGACTAGAATACCGAGAGAGGTTGTCAAAATTAGGCCTATTTACGTTGGAAAAGAGAAGGCTTAGGGGAGACCTCATAAACATGTATAAATACATCAGGGGACAGTACAGAGATCTCTCCCATGACCTGTTTATACCAAGGATGGTGAAAAAGACGAGGGGGCACACTATGCGTCTGGAGGAAAGGAGGTTCCTGCACCAGCATAGAAGGGGATTCTTTACGATGAGAGCCGTGAGACTCTGGAACTCTCTGGGAGAGGAAGTGGTGATGTCCAACTCTCTTAATGAGTTCAAGAGAGGCCTGGACGCCTTTCTTGAGAACAATAAAATTACATCTTATGCTTAGTGATAGTTAATTAATCCAGGGATTTAATCTGACTGCCAGATTGGAGTCGGGAAGTGAATTTTTCCTCAATGATGTAAACTGGCCTATACCGCATGGGGTTTTTTGCCTTCCCCTGGATCAACGCTGCGGAATAGCTGCAGTGCACAAGAAATAGGCTGAACTGGATGGACGCTTGTCTTTTTTCGGCTTTATAAACTATGTAACTATGTAACATTTTACAACCTTATCTGGCCATGTGGTGTGTGACACATCATCAGACACATGCATACAGTGCTGAAAAGACATGGGAACAGCATGGGGAAGACCTCTGGAAGCATCTCTAACTCCCAGGTCACTGCCTAAAAGTGTGCCCATCATAAGTGATCCTTCGCACATGCGAAGATGCCTCACGCCATGCACCTGTCGTTGCAGACTTGCAAAAGTCACCGTCCATGTCCTTGTCCCATTGCAGCGTTCAGTTGTCCCTACCCCATTCCTTGGAATGCAAGCGCAAGTATGCAGCCACCCACGCACCCACAGGCTGCAATACTATACTGCCAAATTTTTGACAGCTGCTTGCACTTGAAATATTGCCTTTTAAGCTTGTGGAGGCAGAAGCTTTTCACAACCTAATGCCGGCGGCGGCCGGGTGTCCATACTCGATCCCCAGCCGCCACTATGTTTCCCGGTATCGCCTCCACCTTCCACAAGCATGGGTCCCACAACATTACCCGTGCCCTCCCCAGTGCACTTGCTGGGAAGGACCGCCTAACCACAGGTGAATGTGGCCAGGGACGGTACGGAGCCAGTCCACAACTTTTTTTGCTAAGAGTTGTATTTAGCTCGGTGAAAGGACTGGCATAGATGGAAACCATATGTACCCTGTGTGTCATTTCTCTCAGGAAGTCCTCTAAATCTGCTTGCACTTGAAATGTGGCCTGAACATTACTGCTGGTACTTTTCTGTGGGAATTTGCTTGCCTCCTTCCAGCCTGGAATACTTCCAGCAAACTATGGTACGACGCCATGGTATTAGCACTGCCCCCAGTACCAGTAGCGAAGCCATCCCCAATTTCCTTCTCAGGAATTTTATTTGGTAGACTGAGTGGCTGCCCAAATACATTTTCTCACAAAGGAGCTGAAGATAGAGTGGCAGTAGGTGCAAATTTCTCCAGCCTGTTAGATATTAGAGGGTGAACGGCAACACATTGGATCAGTGGTTAGCACTGAAGCCTTGCAGTGCTGGGATCCTGGGTTCAAATCCCAGCAAGGACAACATCTGCAAGGACTTTGTATGTTCTCCCCGTGTTTGCGTGTGTTTCCTCCTCAGTAAGAAAGCAGGCAGAGAGTGTCCGGGAACCTTCCCACACACTTTTCTTAGCCAGGACTGCTTCTCAGCAGGGTTGGACGGTCCCAAAATTCCTTGGCTTCTACCTCAGGAGAGTTCATGATAGCGCTAACTTTGCAGCTACGATGGGGCTCTTGAGCGGGTGAGAAAGGTTAGCCCTCAGAATCAAATCCTCTGGTGGGCACAATGTTTGTCAATCTGAAACAGCTTCTCAGTGGGAGTTGTATTTCACCACAGCCATATTCTTTAGCTCGGTGAAAGGGCTTGGATAGAGGGAAACCGTATCTACCCCGGCTGTCATTTCTCCGTCACCAGGTTCCGCCCATTGTCACACACGACCATGCTTGGCTATATGTTCAGCGGTGAGAGCCACAGATCAGGCTGCTCTGTTACAGCTTTCAACAACTGCAGAGCTGGGCGGTTTGTCAATTAAGCATTAAGCATGTTATCTTCAGCACAGCCTGTTGCCGCTTGGCCAAGGCAGTGCTGCAGTGCAGCTTGTGACTGATGTGATCATTTCGGAGATGGAGGAGGAGGTGCATGAGCTGAACAATGTGATTACATTGAGGTTAAATTGGTGACGCTGTTTTTTATACTAAAGAAAGATCCTATTGTTTTGTTTTTTTTACGTTATTTTTTAAGATAAATGCATTCACCGGGAAATGTCATTTTAACATTTTACAACCTTATCTGGCAATGTGGTGTGTGACACATCATCAGACACATCCTTTTTTATTTATGATGGAGGGACTCTGAAAGTCATAAAGCCTATTTTTACAGGGACATCAGACGGCCGTAGCTATTGTTAGAGAGCCATCAGCCGGCTATGCTTTGTTGTTCCCATTATTAACAAATGGGTCTCCTATACTGTTATTGCATATCCAGTGACTGCAAGGGCTGCCAAAAATTTGGACGCAACCCAATACCCCTTTGAAGAGACATAGAGTAGGGTCTCAGTAAAAAAAATGTTCCCATTAGAAAGGAGCGGGTCTCCTATAGTGGTAATGCCCATGCTGTGACTGCAAGGGCTGCCAAAATATGGGAAAAACCCAACTAAGAATTTAAAGACACATAGAGCAGGGCCACAGTAACAAGGTACGACATGTTCCCATTAGAAAGGAGAGGGTCTGCTATACAGTTATAGGGTATGCAGTGAGTCCAACGGCTGACCAATTTTAGGAAAAACCCCACTAAGAATTTAAAGACACCCAGAGCAGGGCCACAGTAACAAGGTATGACATGTTCCCATTAGAAAGGAGAGGGTCTGCTATACAGTTATAGGGTATGCAGTGAGTCCAACGGCTGACCAATTTTAGGAAAAACCCCACTAAGAATTTAAAGACACATGGAGCAGGGCCACAGTAACAAGGTACGACATGTTCCCATTAGAAAGGAGAGGGTCTGCTATACAGTTATAGGGTATGCAGTGAGTCCAACGGCTGACCAATTTTAGCAAAAACCCCACTAAGAATTTAAAGACACATGGAGCATGGCCACAGTAACAAGGTACGACATGTTCCCATTAGAAAGGAAAGGGTCTGCTATACAGTTATAGGGTATGCAGTGAGTCCAACGGCTGACCAATTTTAGGAAAAACCCCACTAAGAATTTAAAGACACACTGAGCAGGGCCACAGTAATGACAAATTCCCATTAGAAAGGAGAGAGTCTCCCATAGTGTTGGCCTATGCAGTGACTGCAAGGGCTGCCAAAAATTTGGAGGTACTTCAATGCCCCTTGGAAGAGACGTGGAGGAGGGCCTCATAAAAAAATGATTCCATTAGAAAGGAGCTGGCCTCCTATACTTGTAATGCCCATGCACTAAGTGTATGAGCTGACAAACATTTACCTGTGGGGGGTATACATGAACATACTGTATAAAAAAAATTTTTCACTAGCATCATAAACACCCTTTAAAAAAAATGATGTGGGTGTTGCATCACTGACCACGGTCACCCTGGTGATATGTTGGTGGAGGATGAGGAGAAGGAGAAGGACAAGAGCAAATAGACAAAATCAGGAAGCGTATCCCATGTGTGGGTGTGAAAAGGTGCATGGGAATACACCTCCCAAGAAAAGACACTGGATTTTAGTTTATGTTACGCTGCTATCATTCGGTGGTGTTGAGAAGTCTGGCCCAATCCAGCCCTTGTTCATTTTTATAAGAGTCAGCATGTCAGCATTTTCAGTTTACAGCCGGATGCGCTTATCAGTTATAATTCCACCAGAGGCATTAAAAACCCGCTCTGATAAAATGCTGGCGGCAGGGCAGGCCAGGACCTCCAAGGCATTGAGAGCCAGTTCATTCCCCGTATCCAGCTTGGATGCCCAATAATTATAAGGCACAGAGGAATCACGGAGGACGTTGGTACGGTCGGCAAGGTACTCCCTCAGCATCTTCCCAAACTTTGCACTCCTTGTGAGAGTACCCCGCGCCTCAGGGCCTGTGCGATTGGAGGGTCTGAGAAAACTCTCCCAGAACTTTGACAGTGTTCCCCTGCCTCTGCTGGATTGAAGTTGTGTCTCTCTCACCTGTACTCCTTGGTTGTCCAACGAAGTGTGCCCTCTGCCACCAGCGTTTTCAGATGGGAATTTTTTTAATAGTTCCGCAAAAAGGGCCTTCTGGTACTGCCCCATTTTTGTACATCTGTCCGCCTCAGGAATAAGAGATATAAAGTTCTCCTTGTAGCGTGGGTCTAGAAGTGTCACCAACCAGTAATGACAGTCACCCAAAATTTTGAGAACATGAGGGTCATGGGAAAGGCAGCGTAACATAAACTCAGCCATGCGTGCCAGACTACTAACAGGCAAGACTTCCATGTCCTCACCAAGAGGATGACTGACCATGCTCTCCTCCTCCTCCTCCTCCTCTCTGTCTTCTGGCCATCCACGCTGAACAGACGGTATGACAGCTGTGCAGGTAATACCGTCTATAGTACATGAAACTAGCTCCTGTGCTTCCTCCTCCTCCTCCTCCTCTTCCTCATTGCCACCCAATCCACATTGGGATGAGATGAGGCTTGGCTGTGTGTAATCACCCTGTATGGTTCCTTGCTCTATCTCATCATGCTCCGCCTGCAATGCATCCTATTTGATTGTGAGCAGAGAGCGTTTCAGATGACAGAGAAGCGGGATGGTGACGCTAATTATGGCGTCATCGCCGCTCACCATCTTGGTGGAGTCCTCAAAGTTTTGGAGGATGGTACATATGTCTGACATCCATGTCCACTCCTGAGGTCTTATGTGTGGAGTCTGAACTGAATACCGACGGCCTTGTTGATGCTAGTACTCAACAACTGCCCTCTTCTGCTCACAAATTCTTCCCAACATCTGCAGTGTAGAGTTCCAACGCGTGGGGACATCACTCACTCGTCTGTGAGCCGGAAGCTGCAGACACTGCTGAAACACTGCAAGAGCGGCGGAAGCTGTAGCTGACTTTCTAAAATGAGCACACAGGCGGTGTACTTTAACAAGCAGATCCGGCAGCTCCGGGTAGTATTTGAGAAACTGCTGATCCATGAGGTTAAGCACATGGGCCAGGCATGGTACGTGTGTGAGCTCGCCTCAGAGCCGCAACCAGGTTCCGGCCACTGTCACACACGACCATGCCTGGCTGTAGGTTCAGCGGTGTGAGCCACAGATCTGCCTGCTCTTTCAGAGCTGTCCACAACTCTTCAGCATTGTGCGGTTTTTCACCTAAGCATATTAGCTTCAGCACAGCCTGTTGCCGCTTGGCCGAGGCAGTGCTGCAGTGCTTCCAGCTTGTGACTGATGTGGTCATTTCGTAGATGAAGGCTGAGGAGGATGAGGTGCAGGAGCTGTAGATCGTGGGGGCAACCCTGATTGACCTAGGGCCCGCAATCCTTGGCGTCGGGAGGACGTGTTCCGTCCCAAGGTCCGACTGGGTCCCGGCTTCCACTATGTTAACCCAGTGTGCCTTCAGCGAGATGTACCGTCCCTGCCCACAAGCACTTGTTCACGTGTCCGTGGTTAGGTGGACTTTACCAGTAAGTGCCTTGTTGAGAGCACAGCTAATGTTTTGGGACACGTGCTTGTGTAATGCGGGGACGGCACACCGGGAGAAATAGTGGCGTCTGGGGACCGAGTACCGAGGGACGGCCGCTGCCATCAGGTTGCGGAATGCTTCCGTCTCCACGAGCCTAAAAGGCAATATTTCGAGCGCAAGCAGTCGTGAAATGTGAGAATTTAGTAGTGTGGCCTGTGAGGCGTTGGCTGCATATTTGCGCTTGCGTTCCAAGGACTGGGGTATGGACAAGTGAATGCTGCACTGGGAAAAGGACATGGACGTGCTTCCTGATGCTGCTACTTGAGAGTGTGCAACGGCAGGTGCAGGGCTGGAGGCGTCTTCGCATGCACCATGGACAGGGGATTGGCTTGCATGCACAACAGTGGAAGAAGCAATGGTGCCACTGTATCTGAACACTGGGGTTCGGCCCACAAAGTCAGGTGCTTTGCTGCCATGTGCCTGATCATGCTGGTGGTGGTCAGGCTGGTCGTTTTGCCACCCCTGCTGATGCTGGCCTGGCAGGTGGTGCAAATGGCCTTTTTGGGGTTATCGGCAGAGTCTTTAAAAAAACAACCAGACTCGGGAAGACCTAACAGTTGTACTGGCAACTTCCTTCGTGTTGGTGTTACGGGGAACAGTTGCCTGCCTTCTGTCTGCGGCCACCACACTGCTTCTTCCTGCCTGTTGGGGTGCTCTGCCTCCCTCCCCCTGTGTGCTTCTGTCCTCGCTCTGCATGTCCTCCTGCCAGGTTCGGTCAGTTACTATATCAACCACTACCTCATCTTCCACTTCCGCACCCTGGTCCTCCTCCTGACCTTCTGGCAATTGTGTCTCATCATCGTCCACCTCTTGTGACACTTTCCCACCGTCGCCTTCGTGTGACCGTGGCTGCTCCAATGTTTTGGCATCACTACACGCGATCTCCTCTTGCCCCGCTTCAAGTGGACCGGGCGAGAGGCCCGAATCTATAAATGGAAAAGTGAACAGCTCTTCAGAGTGTCCAAGTGTGGGATCAGTTGTCTCTGGGTACTCGGCATGGTGGGAGGAAGAAGGATCAGGGTGAGGAATATGCGGTCCAGACTCACGGCTACTGAGACTTGACCATGTGGAAGACAGGGTGGTGGTGGTGGTGGCTAAGTGACTGGAAGCATTATCCGCTATCCAACCAACAACCTTTTGACACTACTCTGAGTTCAATAGTGGTGTGTTGCGGTCCCCTAGAAATTGGGACAGGAAGGTCAGGCGAGAACATGTGGGTGTTTGTTGTGACACAATTTCGGCTTGCCCACGGCCTTGTCCTCGGCTTCTGCATACACCATTACCATCACGTCCAGTTCCCTGTCCTTTACCACGTGCCTTGCCCATTTTAAATGGAGAACAGTATCTTCCACTCTCACTACAAATGACTGAGTTTGGAGCGAACTTCTATGTGATCCGTGTGACGGAGAAAACAGTTTTAAATACCTGGCCTGTAGGTAAGTAATTTGAACAGCAAACTGCTGTGAATTGCTTCACTGACACACTAAAAGAAATTTTTAATGGAGGCCAGAAATGGCAGTATTTTCTGACTACGTATATGTGATGCGCCCCCTGGGCCGCGTGGGAAACCCGGAACCGGGCCTTTTGTGGGATGCTGGGGGTTGTAGTCTCCGTGGCGGCGACCCGGTCCCGTGTCTCAGGGTGGTCAAACCAGTGGCAGCCTTTCATAGGGGTTTTTATGGTTTTATGTCCGACTACGCCACCCGTGGATTGCGGTCAGTGCGGACCGCCGCTGCAAGGCCGACCGCTGGGGCTTATGGTGTATGCAGCTGAGGTAGTGTGACTCCCCACGGGAAGAGTGCAGCCCCAGGGCTGTGTAGTAGATGGTGGGGGTGATGGTGCGGGCGTCCCAGCACTAGTAGTGCTGTATGCGGTGAGAAAGCACAGAGACAAGGTGTTGAAATTCAAGTTCTTTACTCACAGTTCTCATCCAGGTCACTTGTGCACAGATAGGACCGCCCGAGCCGTGCTGCGTCCACCAGGTGAGGAGCTCGGTCAACCCCCTGGCAATTCAGGAGTATGGCTCAGGACCCCCTTCTGTCCTTTCGTCAGCCGTGCCCCACCAGTGACACTACTTCTGTCCAGCTGCCTCGGGTCTTCTCTTGGGAAGCTGGGTGTCCACTTCCCTGACCCTATGTGGTGTGCCTTTCTAGTAGGTGTAGTGAGGGGTCGCACCAGTAAATGGTCACGACCGCCGATCCTTGGCTGAGGATTAGTCGCCTCCACCAACTTGGGATCCGGTACCCTGTTCTGCCAACCCGTCACCCGTAATCTCCTGGGTCCTTAGGGTTCCTTCTGCCCTCGTGTCTCTGGGCCTCTCTTGGTGTTCTGTTCCTTCTTACTTTCCTTTCTGTTCCTTTCTGTTTCCATTCCTCTCCTCTCGCTCTGGCCTCCACTCCAGGCCTGCCTCGTGGAGCTGGGCCCAGACTGAGCCACAGCTCCCTGTCAGCTCTCTCTGGCTGAACTCCTTATCTCTCTTCTCCTCCTGTCTGAACTGACTTTCTTCTCTTTCAGTGCTGGCTGGGCCTCACAGGCTAGGCCCGCCTCCGGAGCAGAGCTCCACAGAGGCCCTGCTCTGTCACTTCCTCTCTCAGACTGAACACTGATCTAAGATGGTGCCCACCTTATATACCCCCCTCTCTGTGTATGAGCCCAGGTGACTTGTAACCAATGGGCTCCTACCTATGCCCAGAGACCGTCCCCTCCTGCTCCTACATCACTGGGTTTTCCTCCCCCCTCCCCACTCCAGCCAGGGACATGTTCTGTCGTGCCTGCATTACTGTACTAATGGGAGCACCGTTGAGCTGTCCCCCGGAAATGGGGTGTGTGTGATGCATGCAGCTAACTGAGTCCCGGTCCACACACCATCCTTACCCGGGAGTGGGATATCACACCTCTGGTTGAGGTGCAATACCCCTGTAGCGACCGAACCCTCGGGGCGCTACATATGTGATCCGTGTGATGGAGAAAACAGAGTTTTAAATACCTGGCCTGTAGGTAACTAGTTTGAACAGCAAACTGGTGTGAATTGCTTCAATGACACACTAAAGGAAATTTTTAATGGAAGCCAGAAATGCCTGTATTTTCTGACAACGTATATGTGATCCGTGTGACGGAGAAAACACAGTTTTACATACCTGGCCTATAGGTAAGTAGTTTGAACAGCAAACTGCGGTGAATTGCTTCAATGACACACTTAACAAAATTTTTAATGGAGGCCAGAAATGGCAGTATTTTCTGACAACGTATATGTGATCCGTGTGATGGAGAAAACACAGTTTAAAATAGCTAGATTTCTAGCGCTCTAATATGGAAAGGACCGGCTGTATTCTGCAGTGCCAACAAGCAAATGGTGCAGAAAAAATGGTGTTCTCTGGATTGCTTTTTAAGCAAATAATGAGGATTAAGATCCAAAGAAAAGTATTCCTGGCCCCTGAGACCTAGGCCTTTGTATATAAATATCTAACAGCAGCAGAAGGCAGAATTGGAATAGAACCTCTTGTGCTATATGCACTGCAGTCTGCTATATACACTGCCTGCCTATATACACTGCCTGCCTGATATCTCTGCCAATAGATTAGTCCTCAGAAGGACTGTTTGTTAAGATGGATATGTGTAATGTACGGTTTTTCTCCCTACACTACCTAATACACGATCAAATCTCTCCCTGACACAGCAGCAGCTCTCCCTACACTGTCTGATCCGGAGTGACTGTGACAAGCATGGCGGCGCCAGGTCTGATATAGACCTGATGACGCTGTGCGGCCAGCCAATCACTGTAATGCCCACAACCAACATGGCTACGGCATTACAGTGCATGGCAGGCAATCCCTGCATGTTCATTGGCTCTCTAAAGAGCGCCAAACATGCAGGGAGGGGACCCGAGTTCCCGCCCGAGCAACCCAGAAATACTCAGCGAGCGCCGAGCATCTCGAGCAGTGAGATGCTCGGGCGAGCACCGAGCAGTAGTGAGCATGCTCTCTCATCACTACTTGTAACTTCCTAACAAAAAAAATTTTGGTTCCAAAATTGTGCTGATGTAAAGTAGACATGTGAGAAATGTTATTTATTAACTAATTTATGTGACATATCTCTCTGATTTTAAGGGCATGAAAATTCAAAGTTTGAAAATTGCAAAATTTTTAAAATTTACACAAAATTTCTAATTTTTTCACAAATGAATGCCAGTTATATCAAATAAATTTTACTACTATCATGAAGTACAATATGTCACGAAAAAACAATCTCAGAATCAGTGGAATCCGTTGAATCAGTATATATATATATATATATATATATATATATATATATATATATATATATATACTGCTCAAAAAAATAAAGGGAACACTTAAACAATAGAATATAACTCCAAGTAAATCAAACTTCTGTGAAATCAAACTGTCCACTTAGGAAGCAACACTGATTGACAATCAATTTGACATGCTGTTGTGCAAATGGAATAGACAATAGATGGAAATTATTGGCAATTATCATGACACCCTTATTAAAGGAGTGGTTCTGCAGGTGGGGACCACAGACCACATCTCAGTACCAATGCTTTCTGGCTGATGTTTTGGTCACTTTTGAATGCTGGTTGTGCTTTCACACTCGTGGTAGCATGAGACGGACTCTACAAACCACAGAAGTTGCTCAGGTAGTGCAGCTCATCCAGGATGGCACATCAATGCGAGCTGTGGCAATAAGGTTTGCTGTGTTTGTCAGTGTAGTGTCCAGAGGCTGAAGGCGCTACCAGGAGACAGGCCAGTACACCAGGAGACGTGGAGGGGGCCGTAGGAGGGCAACAACCCAGCAGCAGGACCGCTACCTCCGTCTTTGTGCAAGGAGGAACAGGAGGAGCACTGCCAGAGCCCTGCAAAATGACCTCCAGCAGGCCACAAATGTGCATATGTCTGCACAAACGGTTAGAAACCGACTCCATGAGGGTGGTAAGAAGGCCAGACGTCCACAGATGGGGGTTATGCTCAAAGCCCAACACAGTGCAGGACGCTTGGCATTTGCCACAGAACACCAGGATTGGCAAAGTCGCCACAGGCGCCCCGTTTTCTTCACAGATGAAAGCAGGTTCACACTGAGCACATGGGACAGACGTGACAGAGTCTGGAGATGCTGTGGAGAGCGATCTGCTGCCTGCAACATCCTTCAGCATGACCGGTTTGGCAGTGGGTCAGTAATGGTGTGAGGTGGCATTTCTTTGGAGGGCCGCACAGCTCCATGTGCTCGCCAGAGATAGCCTGACTGCCATTAGGTACCGAGATGAGATACTCAGACCCCTTGTGAGACCATATGCTGGTGCGGTTGGCCCTGGGTTCCTCCTAATGCAGGACAATGACAGACCTCATGTGGCTAGAGTGTGTCAGCAGTTCCTGCAAGATAAAGGCATTGAAGCTATGGACTAGCCCGCCCGTTCCCCAGCCCTGAATTCGATTGAGCACTTCTGGGACATCATGTCTCGCTCCATCCACCAATGTCATGTTGCACCACAGACTGTCCAGGAGTTGGTGGATGCTTTAGTCCAGGTCTGGGAGGAGATCGCACAGGAGACCATCCGCAACCTCATCAGGAGCATGTATATATATACACTGCTCAAAAAAATAAAGGGAACACTTAAACATCAGAATATAACTCCAAGTAAATCAAACTTCTGTGAAATCAAACTGCCCACTTAGGAAGCAACACTGATTGTCAATCAATTTGACATGCTGTTGTGCAAATGGAATAGACAATAGATGGAAATTATTGGCAATTGTCAAGACACACTCAATAAAGGAGTGTTTCTGCAGGTGGGGACCACAGACCACATCTCAGTACCAATGCTTTCTGACTGATGTTTTGGTCACTTTTGAATGTTGGTTGTGCTTTCACACTCGTGGTAGCATGAGACGGACTCTACAACCCACAGAAGTTGCTCAGTTAGTGCAGCTCATCGAGGATAGCACATCAATGCGAGCTGTGGCAAGAAGGTTTTCTGTGTCTGTCAGTGAAGTGTCCAGAGGCTGGAGGCGCTACCAGGAGACAGGTCAGTACACCAGGAGATGTGGAGGGGGCCGTAGGAGGGCAACAACCGAGCAGCTGGACCGCTACCTCCACCTTTGTGCAAGGAGTAACCGAAGGAGCACTGCCAGAGCCCTGCAAAATGACCTCCAGCAGGCCACAAATGTGCATGTGTCTGCACAAACGGTTAGAAACCGACTCCATGAGGGTGGTATGAGGGCCCGACGTCCACAAATGGGGGTTGTGCTCACAGCCCAACACCGTGCAGGACGCTTGGCATTTGGCACAGAACACCAGGAATGGCAAAGTCTCCACTGGCGCCC
Source organism: Phyllobates terribilis (assembly GCF_046119375.1). Taxonomy (NCBI): domain Eukaryota; kingdom Metazoa; phylum Chordata; class Amphibia; order Anura; family Dendrobatidae; genus Phyllobates; species Phyllobates terribilis. The sequence continues at coordinate 217,955,341 of NW_027362762.1, read as the reverse complement.
TGTGCTCTTCACAGATGAAAGCAGGCTCAGACTGAGCACATGTGACAGATGTGACAGAGTCTGGAGACGCTGTGGAGAGCAACATTCTTCAGCATGACCGGTTTGGCAGTGGGTCAATAATGGTGTGGGGTAGCATTGCTTTGGAGGGCCGCACAGCCCTCCATGTGCTCATCAGAGGTAGCCTGACTGCGATTAGGTACAGAGATGAGATCCTCAGACCCCTTGTGAGACCATATGCTGGTGCGGTTGGCCCTGGGTTCCTCCTAATGCAGGACAATGCCAGACCTTATGTGGCTGGAGTGTGTCAGCAGTTCCTGCAAGATGAAGGCATTGAAGCTATGGACTGGCCCGCCTGTTCCCCAGACCTGAATCCGATTGAGCACATCTGGGACATCATGTCTCGCTCCATCCACCAACGTCATGTTGCACCACAGACTGTCCAGGAATTGGCGGATGCTTTAGTCCAGGTCTGGGAGGAGATCCCACAGGAGACCATCCGCAACCTCATCAGAAGCATACCTAGGCGTTGTAGAGAGGTCATACAGGCACATGGAGGCCACACACAATACTGAGCCTCATTTTGACTTGTTTTAAGGACATTACATAATGGTTGGATCAGCCTGCAGTGTGTTTTTCCACTTTAATTTTGTGGGTGACTCCAAATCCAGGCATCCATTGGTTAATAAATTTAATTTCCATTGATGATTTTTGTGTGATTTTGTTGTCAGCACACACATATATATATATATATACACACACAGTTGAAACCAGAAGTTTACATACACTATATAAAAAGACACATATGCATGTTTTTCTCAATATCTGACATGAAATCAGATTAAACCTTTCCTGTTTTAGGTCAATTGGGATTACCACAATTTTTAATATTTGCCAAATGCCAGAAAATTGAGAGAGAGAGAATGTTTAAAGCCATTTTTATTACTTAATACACAGTCAAAAGTTTACAGTTAGGTCCATATATATTTGGACAAAGACAATATTTTTCTAATTTTGGTTCTAGACATTACCACAATGAATTTTAAACAAAACAATTCAGGTGCAGTTGAAGTTCAGACTTTCAGCTTTCATTTGAGGGTATCCACATTAAAATTGGATGAAGGGTTTAGGAGTTTCAGCTCCTTAACATGTGCCACCCTGTTTTTAAAGGGACCAAAAGTAATTGGACAATTGACTCCAAGGCTATTTCATGGACAGGTGTGGGCAATCCCTTCGTTATTTCATTCTCAATTAAGCAGATGAAAGGCCTGGAGTTGATTTGAGGTGTGCTGCTTGCATTTGGAAGGTTTTGCTGTGAAGTAAACATGCGATCAAAGGAGCTCTCCATGCAGGTGAAACAAGCCATCCTTAAGCTGCAAAAACAGAAAAAACCCATCCGAGAAATTGCTACAATATTAGGAGTGGCAAAATCTACAGTTTGGTACATCCTGAGAAAGAAAGAAAGCACTGGTGAGCTCATCAATGCAAAAAGACCTGGGCGCCCACGGAAGACAACAGTGGTGGATGATCGCAGAATAATCTCCATCGTGAAGAGAAACCCCTTCACAACAGCCAACCAAGTGAACAACACTCTCCAGGAAGTAGGCGTATCAATATCCAAATCTACCATAAAGAGAATGAGAGTAAATACAAGAGAGTTCACTGCACGGTGCAAGCCACTCATAAGCATCAAGAATAAAAAGGCTAGACTGGACTTTGCAAAAAAAACATCTAAAAAAGCCAGCACAGTTCTGGAAGAACATTCTTTGGACAGATGAAACCAAGATCAACCTCTACTAGAATGATGGAAAGAGAAAAGTATGACGAAGGCGTGGCACAGCTCATGATCCAAAGCATACCACATCATCTGTAAAACACGGCGGAGGCAGTGTGATGGCTTGGGCATGCATGGCTGCCAGTGGCACTGGGTCACTAGTGTTTATTGATGATGTGACACAGGGCAGAAGCAGCCGAATGAATTCTGATGTATTCAGAGCCATACTGTGTGCTCAGATCCAGCCAAATGCAGCCAAACTGATTGGTCGTCATTTCATATTACAGATGGACAATGACCCAAAACATAAAGCCAAAGCAACCCAGGAGTTTATTAAAGCAAAGAAGTGGAATATTCTTGAATGGCCAAGTCAGTCACCTGATCTCAACCCAATTGAGCATGCATTTCAATTGTTAAAGACTAAACTTCAGACAGAAAGGCCCACAAACAAACAGCAACTGAAAACCACCGCAGTGAAGGTCTGGCAGAGCATCAAAAAGGAGGAAACACAGCATCTGGTGATGTCCATGAGTTCAAGACTTCAGGAAGTCATTGTCAACAAAGGTTTTTCAACCAAGTACTAGAAATGAACATTTTATTTACAATTATTTAATCTGTCCAATCACTTTTGGTCCCTTTAAAAACAGGGTGGCACATGTTAAGGAGCTGAAACTCCTAAACCCTTCATCCAATTTTAATGTGGATACCCTCAAATGAAAGCTGAAAGTCTGAACTTCAACTGCATCTGAATTGTTTTGCTTAAAATTCATTGTGGTAATGTCTAGAACCAAAATTAGAAAAATATTGTCTCTGTCCAAATATATATGGACCTAACTGTACATACACTAAGACTACTATGCCTTTAAACAATTCTGGACTGCCCATATGATGATGTCATGTGTTTGGAAGCTTCTGTTCGTTTTTTTGGCAACATGTGAGTTAATTAGAGACACAGCTGTGGATGTATTTTAATGCACACCTGAAACACACTGTTTCTTTGTGTAGCATAATGGGAAAGTCTAAATAATCAGCCAAGATATCAGGAAGAGAATTGTTAACTTACACAAGTCTGGCTCATCCTTGGGTACAATTTCAATATACCTGAAGGTGCCTCATTCATCTGTACAAACAATTATACCCAAGTACAAACAAGATGGCAATGTCCAGCCATCATACCACTCAGGAAGGAGACGGACTCTGTGTTCCAGAGATGAACGTGCTTTGGTCTGACATATGCATATCAACCCAAGGACTAAAGCAAAAGACCTTGTGAAGATGATGGCAGAAGCTGGTATGATTGTGTCAATACCCACAGTGAAACGAGTACTGTATCAACATGGGTTGAAAGGCCACTCTGCCAGGAAGAAACCATTACTCCAAAAGAAACAAAAAAGGCAGATTAATGTTTGCAAATGCACACAGAAACAAAGACCTTAATTTTTGGAGACATGTTCTGTGGTCTGATGAAACTAAAATTGAACTTTTTGGGCATAATGACCATCGTTACTTTTGGAGGAAAAGGGGAGAAGCTTGGAAGCCTAAAAGCACCATCCCAACTGTGAAACACGGGGGTGGCAGCATCATGTTGTGGGGTTGTTTTGCTGCAGGAGGGACTGGTGCACTTCTCAAAATAGATGACATCATGAGAAAAGAAGATTATGTGGCAATACTGAAGCAACATCTTAAGACATCAGCCAGGAAGTTAAAGTTTGGGCGGAAATTGGTCTTCCAAATGGACAATGACCCAAAGCATACTGCCAAAATGGTAACTAAGTGGCTTAAGGATAACAAAGTCAATGTTTTGAAGTGGCCATCACAAAGCCCTGATCTCAATCCTATTGAAAATTTATGGACATAGAAAAGGCAGGTGTGAGCAAGGAGACCTACAAACCTGAATCAGTTATACCAGTTTTGTTATTAGGAATGGGCCCAAATATCGACCAACCATTGTGAGAAGCTTGTGGGAGGACACCCCAAACGTTTGACCCAAGTCATTCAGTTTAAGGGCAATGGTACCAAATACTAATGAAATGCATGTAAACTTTTGACTTTGTAGTAAGTAATAAAAATGCCTGAAAACATTCTCTCTCTCTCATTATTCTAGCATTTGGCAAATATTAAAAATGATGGTAATCCTAATTGAACTAAAACGGGAAAAGTTTATTCTGATTTCATGTCAGATATTGAGAAAAAGATGCATATGTGTCTTTTTAAATAGTGTATTTAAACTTCTGGTTTCAACTGTGTGTATGTGTATATATATATATACCGTTCAAATGTTTGGGGTAATTTAGAAATTTCATTATTTTTTAAAGAAAAGCTCATTATTTTGCATTGAAGCTAACATTAAATGAATCAGAAATACCCTCTATACATTGTTAATGTTGTAAATGACTACATATCTACATAGGTGTCTAGAGGCCCATTTCCAACAACCACCACTCCAGTGTTTTAATGGTACATTGTGTTTGCTAACTGTGTAAGAAGGCTAATGGATGTTTAGAAAACCCTAGAAAACCCTTGCACAAGTATGTTAGCCCAGCTAGTTTGGCTGATCTGAGAAGCTATAAATTTGAAATTCTTTTGAGCTAGTTGAGAATCCAGAGTATTACATCTGTTTGTTCTGTGAAACTCTCAAAATGGCCAGAAAAAGAGAACTTTCATGTGAATCTCGATAGTTTATTCTTGTTCTTAGAAATGAAGGCTATCGCATGCGAGAGGTTGCCAAGAAACTGAAGATTTCCTACAACGGTGTGTTCTACTCCCTTCAGAGGAGAGCACAAACAGGCTCTAACCAGAGTAGAAAGGGAAGTGGGAGGCCCCGCTGCATAACTGAGCAACAAGACAAGTACATTAGAGTCTCTAGTTTGAGAAATCGACGCCTCACAGCTCCTCAACTGGCAGCTTCATTAAATAGTACACGCAAAACGTCAGTGTCAACGTCTACAGTGAAGAGTCGACTCCGGGATGCTGGCCTTCAGGGCAAAGTGGCAAAGAAAAAGCCAAATCTGAGACTGACTAATAAAAAGAAAAGATTAATATGGGCAAAAGAACACAGACATTGGACAGAGAAAGATTAGAAAAAAGTTTTATGGACAGACGAATCAAAGTTTGAGGTGTTTGGATCACACAGAAGAACATTTGTGAGACGCAGAACAATTGAAAAGATGCTGCAAGAGTGCCTGACGCCATCTGTCAAGCATGGTGGAGGTAATGTGATGGTCTGGGGTTGATTTGGTGCTGGTAAAGTGGGAGATTTGTACAAGGAAAATGGGATTTTGAATAAGGCAGGCTATCATTCCATTTTGCAACGCCATGCCATACCCTGTGGACAGCGCTTGATTGGAGCCAATTTCATCCTACAACAGGACAATGACCCAAAGCACACCTCCAAATTATGCATGAACTATTTAGGGAAGAATCAGGCAGCTGGTATTCTATCTGTAATGGAGTGGCCAGCGCAGTCACCAGATCTCAACCCCATTGAGCTGTTGAGGGAGCAGCTTGACCGTATGGTACACAAAAAGTGCCCATCAAGCCAATCCAACTTGTGGGAGGGGCTTCAGGAAGCATGGGGTGAAATTTCTCAAGATTAACTCATCAAATTAACAGCTAGAATGCCAAAGGTCTGCAATGCTGGAATTGCTGCAAAGGGAGCATTCTTTGACTAAAGCAAAGTTTGAACGAGAAAATTATTCTTTCTAAAAAAAAATACTATTTCTAACCTTCTCAATGTCTGGACTATATTTTCTAATTATTTTGCAACTCATTTGATAAATAAAAGTATGAGTTTTCATGGAAAACACTAAATTGTCTGGGTGACCCCAAACTTTTGAATGGTAGTGTATGTATATATATATATATATATATATATATATATATATATATATATATGTGTGTATATATACTGTATATATATATACAGTGCAGACCAAAAGTTTGGACACACCTTCTCATTTAAAGATTTTTCTGTATTTTCATGACTTTGAAAATTGTACATTCACACTGAAGGCATCAAAACTATGAATTAACACATGTGGAATTATATACTTAACAAAAAAGTGTGAAACAACTGAAAATATGTCTTATATTCTAGGTTCTTCAAAGTAGTCACCTTTTGCTTTGATGACTGCTTTGCACACTCTTGGCATTCTCTTGATGAGCTTCAAGAGGTAGTCACTGGAAATGGTCTTCCAACAATCTTGAAGGAGTTACCAGAGATGCTTAGCACTTGTCGGCCCTTTTGCCTTCACTCTGCGGTCCAGCTCATCCCAAACCATCTCGATTGGGTTCAGGTCTGGTGACTGTGGAGGCCAGGTCATCTGGCGTATCACCCCATCACTCTCCTTCTTGGTCAAATAGCCCTTAAACAGCCTGGAGGTGTGTTTGGGGTCATTGTCCTGTTGAAAAATAAATGATGGTCCAACTAAACGCAAACCGAATGGAATAGCATGCCGCTGCAAGATGCTGTGGTAGCCATGCTTGTTCAGTATGCCTTCAATTTTGATTAAATCCCCAACAGTGTCACCAGCAAAGCACCCCCACACCATCATACCTCCTCCTCCATGCTTCACGGTGGTAGCCAGGCATGTAGAGTCCATCCGTTCACCTTTTCTGCGTCGAACAAAGACACGGTGGTTGAAACCAAAGATCTCAAATTTGGACTCATAAGACCAAAGCACAGATTTCCACTGGTCTAATGTCCATTCCTTGTGTTCTTTAGCCCAAACAAGTCTCTTCTGCCTGCTGCCTGTCCTTAGCAGTGGTTTCCTAGCAGCTATTTTACCATGAAAGCCTGCTGCACAAAGTCTCCTCTTAACAGTTGTTGTAGAGATGTGTCTGCTGCTAGAACTCTGTGTGGCATTGACCTGGTCTCTAATCTGAGCTGCTGTTAACCTGCGATTTCTGAGGCTGGTGACTCGGATAAACTTATCCTCAGAAGCAGAGGTGACTCGTGGTCTTCCTTTCCTTGGGCGGTCCTCATGTAAGCCAGTGTCATTGTAACGCTTGATGGTTTTTGCAACTGCACTTGGGGACACTTTCAAAGTTTTCCCAATTTTTCGCACTGACTGACCTTCATTTCTTAAAGTAATGATGGCCACTCGTTTTTCTTTACTAAGCTGCTTTTTTCTTGCCATAATACAAATTCTACCAGTCTATTCAGTAGGACTATCAGCTGTGTATCCACCAGACTTCTGCACAACACAACTGATGGTCCCAACCCCATTTATAAGGCAAGAAATCCCACTTATTAAACCTGACAGGGCACACCTGTGAAGTGAAAAACATTTCCGGAGACTACCTCTTGAAGCTCATCAAGAGAATGCCAAGAGTGTGCAAAGCAGTCATCAAATCAAAAGGTGGCTACTTTGAAGAACCTAGAATATAAGACATATTTTCAGTTGTTTCACACTTTTTTGTTAAGTATATAATTCCACATGTGTTAATTCATAGTTTTGATGCCTTCAGTGTGAATGTACAATTTTCATAGTCATGAAAATACAGAAAAATCTTTAAATGAGAAGGTGTGTCCAAACTTTTGGTCTGTACTGTATATATACTGTACATATATAATATATACAGTACATATACTATACATATATATATATTATATATAATCACAACAGAACAAAGTTTTGACTTTGTAGTAAGTAATAAAAATGCCTGAAAACATTCTCTCTCTCTCATTATTCTAGCATTTGGCAAATATTAAAAATGATGGTAATCCTATCTGGCCTTAAACGGGAAAGGTTTATTCTGATTTCATGTCAGATGTTGAGAAAAACATGCATGTGTCTTTTTGCATAGTGTATTTAAACTTCTGGTTTCAACTGTGTGTGTGTATGTATATGTATATATATATATTATATATAATCGCAACAGAACAAAGTTTAGTACATACAAATGGGAACACACCCACGTTTACTAAATTGATACTTGATAATAAATGAGGTTACTATACAGATACAAGAACAGAATCTGATGTCAGAAACATAAGTACTCGTATATATCTTGGCAATTGCTTGTTATCCTCATAGTTTTGACTTATTCAAACTGCATGTTGTGTAAACTATGCAAAAATTACATGGGCCCTTTTGGATATCACTTTTATGAAGAGCTTTTAGAAACTTTATTTTCAGCCAAAAAATAGATTCAAAGGTAATTTACATAAAAAGTATTGATGGAATTCAATGGAAAGCATTTTCAATCCTAAAGGGATTATGTAAAGCATCTGATACTTCCTCTTACATGCAGAATCCTAACAGCGCGGCTTACTGTATGGTTTCCGTTACGTGTTGCATACTTACAGGGGTTGTACACCTTTAGACTGATGGACATGTCTGGTCACATTCTCCTCCACCAGCAGCCTTTGTATGGACAGAAGAGTTGTGCAATCGGTGAGGAATGTGGCACAAACAAGTGCAGAAGTAGAACCTATCATATCTATATAATAATACTTGTCACAAAATCATGTCTCTAACACATCTGTTGAAATGAAGATAAAATGTTATACAGAGGATATAGGAGGCAAACTATGCTAAATGTTTAATGAAACCCAATAGCAAAAAATTATATCTAGCCCCAATTGCATGCATTTGAGTAAGGAAAAAAAATTGTCCCTACAGGTTGACAACCCCTTTAAGATTACAAGCCAAATTATTTCTCTTCCACTTCTCTCAGTTTTTACCACTGAGAAATTATGAAAAATGGTTGGCTTGTGATCAGCTGTATTCAAATTGAATAAAGACGTGACGAGCGTGCAGAATGTAAAACAACGGTATGTTAACAGTATATTACAAACTTAGGATTCTCCATGTTAGAGACATTGTCAAATCCAATAAATGTCTCGGACAACCAATTTCAGCAACAACATTGCACAGTCAGTAGAAAAATATATCCACCACCATTGTAAAACATAACAAAACAAATCCATCTAAAGCAGCTTATAGTTTATATACAGTTCACATCCTTGTTTGTAAGAAACTTGGATACACTTAAAAACGTGGTACGAATCTAAAAAAGGGATTCCTATTGCAGCATCAGCCAAGTGAATACATTTGGAAAACTACATAAAAAAGGTATTCAAAGGTAGTGCGCTGAAGATTGAATCAATCACATCAATGGTGCTTACTTTCAACAACAGTCTTTACGCCAGGCATATTTTTAGGTTGTTTTTTTTAACAGTATGCAGTGCCTTGAAAAAGTATTCATACCTTATGAACTTTTCCACATTTTTTCATGTTACACCTAGAAACTTAACTGTATTTTATTGGGATCTTTGTGATATACCAACATAAATTAGCAAGTATTTGTGAAGTGTAAAGAAAATGATACATGGTTTTCTGATTATTTAAAAAATTTAAATAAAAAAATTGTAACGTGCATTTGTATTCAGCCCCCTGTTGTCTGATACCTCTAAATAAAATCCTGAGTGACCAATTGGCTCTTGAAGTCACATAATTAGTCAATTGAGTCCACCTGCGTGTAATTTATTTTCACTATAATTACAACTGTTCTGTGAAGGCCTCAGAGGTTTGTTTGTGCACATAAGGGATCAAATAGCATCATGAAAACTAAGGAATACACCAGACAAGTCAGGGATAAAGTTGTGGAGAAGAGTAAAGCAGGGTTAGGTTATAAAAAATTGCCTAAGCTCTGAACACCTCATGGAGCACTGTTCATTCCATCATCCAAAAATAGAAGGAGTATGGCACAACTGCAAATCTACCAAGACATGGCCATCCACCTAAACTGACATCCCAAACAAGGAGAGCACTAAGCAACCAAGAGGTCCATGGTCACTATGGAGGAGCTGTAGAGAGCCACAGCTCAGGTGGGAGAATCTATCCACAGGATAATTATCAGGGCTTGCTCACACGAGCGTTCAACATGGCCAAGTGCTATGCAATAAAACTTTGCATAGCACTCGGACCAATGTTATCCTATGGGGCAGCTCAGATCTGTTATTATTTTCTCATACTGATTCGGCATCTGAGTGCAGTGTGATTACCTTGGATGCCAGCAATAGAGATGGAGAAATTACTTTCTCTGTTTCCTCCGCACCTGTGCTGCGATTCTCTCATGCAAGAAAATCGGAGCACAGTGCACACTCGGCTCAAACTTTGACAGAATTTGAGCTGAGTGTCATTTGCATAATCAACCCCGATTCTGTCACACAAGCGAACATACGCTCGTGTGATTCCAGCCTTAGTTGCATACTCCACAGATCTGTCCTTTATGGAAGAGTGGCAAGAAAGTAAGTCATAAGTCTCATTTGCAGTTTGCAAAAAGCCATGTGGGACACTAATAGCTGTAACGGGTCTGGGAGTCGGAACCTCTGAGCTACTATACAAGGGGGCGGTCCTTGTAAGGGAGCGGGTGGCGACCAGGCAGGCAGTCACAGCAGATGACCGGGACAGTCTCTGGAAGAACGGGCAGGAGGTCACGGCAAGTGACCGGGGCAGTCTCTGGATGAACGGGCAGATGGTCACGGCAAGTGACCGGGGCAGTCTCTGGATGAACGGGCAGATGGTCACGGCAAGTGACCGGGGCAGTCTCTGGGTAAAGGGTTGGTACGACCTGTGGCGGCTGATGGTAGACGTGAGCTCCCAGGTGAGCAGGCGAGAGTCTCTGGATAAACGGGTGGTCATGGCATGTGACGGCGGAACCTCCAGGAAGACCAACAGACAGGCGGCAGATGAGCGCTCCCAGGTGAGCGGGCAGAAGTCTCTGGACAGGCGGGTGGTCACAGCACGTGACGGCAGAGCCTCCAGGTAGGCTAGGAGACAGGCAGCAGATGAGCGCTCCCAGGTGAGCGGGCAGGAGTCACTGGACAGGCAGGTGGTCACAGCACGTGACGGCGGAGCCTCCAGGTAGGCTAGCAGGCAGGTAGCAGATGTGCGCTCCCAGGTGAGCGGGCAAGCTGGTCCATAGACAGACTGACAGGAGTTGGAAGGCAGACCGTCGGACCTCAGGCAAGCAGGCAGGTAGCTGATGTGCGCTCCCAGGTGAGCGGGCAAGCTGGTCCTTAGACTGACAGGAGTTGTAAGGCAGACCGTCGGACCTCAGGCTAGCAGGCAGGTAGCAGAATATCAGGCAGGAATAAGACAGCAAGCTGACAGGAATCTGGCAGGTATCTGGCAGGTAACTGGCAACGGGACCTGAGGGCTGAAGCAGAGTAGTGAACAGTGCAACAACATTGCTCGGGCACCTCCATTTTGGAGGAGGTGCCTTATATATGGTGAAGTCCTCCGGCCATTGGCCGGGGACTCCTTAGGACGGCGCGCGCGGCCCCTTTAAGAGGGAGGGAGAGCGCGCGCGCCCTAAGCACAGTGGCCGGGAAGGAGCGCGCGCTGCCAGCAGAGCGGGAGGAGGACGCCGGGCACGGAGCAGAGAGGTGAGGGGAACAGCGTCCCTGCCTAGCAGAGGGCAGGGACGCCGACGCTACAATAGCATGTGGAAGAAGGTGCTCTGGTCAGATGGACCAAAGTACAACTTTTTAGGAAAAATGCAAAATGCTATGTGTGGTGGGAAACTAACACTGCCCATCACCCTGAACACACCATCCCCACTGTCAAACATGGTGGTGACAGCATCATGCTGGGGGAATGCTTTTCAGCAGGGACAGGGAAGCTGGTCAGATTTGATGGAAAGATAGATGGAGGTAAATACAGGGCAATCCTGGAAGAAAACCTGTTAGAGGCTGCAAAAGACTTGAGACTGGGGCATAGGTTCACCTTCCAGATGGACAACAACCTTAAACATACTGCCAGATCTAAGCTACAATGGAATCATTTAGATCACGGATGGGGGACCTTATTTCTGCCAAAGGCCATTTGGATATTTATACCATCTTTCGGGGTCCGTACAAATGATGCACTAACTCCGACCACAAAGTATGTCCTTACACTGGCACTGGTGTCAGGATGTAATATTTCATTTTGCGCTGCTTAGCATTCAGTAGTGAACACTGCGTGCGCGTGCTTACAGAGCAAGAAGAAATCAAGGGGCCGCCGCCAGCCATCAAAATACAGCTGCCGACCCAAGCATTGCGATGCCCAGGAATCCTCCCAGGGGCTGGATAAAAGGTTATCACCTGAGGTCCCCCACACCTGGTTTAGATCAAAGCATATTCATGTGTGTGAATGGCCCAGTTACAGTCCAGACCTATAACCCAATGAGAATATGGCAAGATTTGAAAATTGCTGTTCACAGACGCTCTCCATCCAATCTCACTGAGCTAGAGCGAGTGTGCAAAGATGAATGGGCAAAAATTTCAGCGTCTAGATGTGCAAAGCTGGTAGAAACATAACCCAAAAGACTTGCAGCAGCATTTGCAGTGAAAGATGGTCCTACAATGTATTGACTCAGGGGGGCTGAATACAAATACAAGTTACAATTTTCAGATTTATTTTTAAAATATTTAGAAAACTATGTATCATTATCTTTACACTGCACAAATGCTTGCTACTTTCTGTGTGGTATATCAGAAAAAAATCCCAATAAAATACATTTAGGCTGCGTGCCCACGTTGTGTATTACAAGTGTATATGCTGCGGAATTTCCGCAGCATAAACGCTTGTAAAACGCATGTATATCCGCACCCCATGGTCCCCAATGGCATTCCGCAATGTCAATGCCCATGCTCCGGATTTTTCCGCAGCGTATATGCTGCGGTCAAAAATCCGCAGCATGTTCATTAATTTTGTGTTTCCGCATGCGGATGGTACCCAAGTCTGGAGAAGAGGAGACTCTCATCCAGACCTGGGTACCAAAGAACCTGTAAAAAAAAGAATAAAATAAAGTTTATACTTATCTTCTGATGTCTTCCCGGTGTTTTCCCGCTGTCGCGAGGTGTGTGAAGGACCTGCCATGTCATTGAGTCATGTGACCCATCACATGACTCAATGACGTCACCGAAGGTCCTGCACACAACAGCGTGAGACGCTCAAGACTCCGGACGGGGCACAGAATGCATCAGTAGGTGAGTATAAACTTTATTTTTTTATTTTTTACCATTCTGATTCTATTTTTTTAACTATTACTTGGTCACACTATATAAATCCATGCCGGTTGCATGGATTTATATAGTGTGAACAAGTTGTCAAGCACTTTTCCAAGTGATGCTTGAATCACTTGGAGAAGTGCTTGATAACCCGCATGCGGAAATGCATGCAAAGACGCCTCACATACGCTTCTACCTGGCGGGAAAACCGCATGTAAAATCCGCATGCGATTTTCCCGCCAGGGAGAAGCGTAAAAAATATGCTTCATTTCCGCAACGTGGGCACATAGCCTAAAGTTTGTGGGTGTACCATGAAAAAAATGTGGAAAACTTCACGGGGTATGAATACTTTTTCATGGCACTGTAGTATATGAAGTATACTGTAGTATATCTGGCAGAAAGTAGGTGAAACATAAGCATGAGTGTACCATGTCTGACTGTCAGGGTTCCGCAATTGAGAGGTGCAGTATGTTAATACAGGTACTTTGAAAAAGTTACAGAGGATTGGTATTTCTTAATTTTGACATTACATTTCAACTAAAATATTATCTTGTATCATGGGCTTTATGCAGACTATGCAGGCAACAGAACCTCAACTGGATTTTTACATATTGAAACATGTTCAACTAACTGTTCTGTTGGAATAGAACATCATGACAACCATTTTCCCATAACAGCCAATGTCTAGGGTTGTATTTCTAATACACTGAAGACCAACTATATTATAAAACACAAAATGACATCAATGTTTTTCAACTTTTCCCACTGCTAAATTTCATATTGCATGGCACATAGGGAATGTTTCTTAATGATCTTTTATTTTGGTAACACTGCAGTCTGTTCCTTCTTGCAGAGATACAGCTGTTTCATCATGAAGATGGTTTTTGAATTCCCTGTGTCCCAATACTGAGAAAAAGATACATTTTTCAGTATGCGTAATTAGATTTCAGATTCCAAAACATGAGCAAAGATGTGTCAACTTTGCTATATTTTGTTACTTACATTATACTCAATAGTGCTGAATTTAAAATCCAACAGAATTACTTCCAATATACATTTAATCGCTAAAAGGCTAACAAGATTGCCTTGTTACATGTGAAATTGCCTGCATAGCTCTGAAACAGAATGATTAAAATTCAAAATAATTTATTACCTACTAGATTGTTTCATTAGCTGTTTGTTTAAGTCACCCAGCCACCATACGCTACTTTTTGACAATGCAAATGGCATACTAGAAAATGTAGGCTTACAACAAATGGTATGTAATCATTGTGATGAAAAACTAAAAAGAACTAGTTGGAAATTAATCATAATAATAATGCGTAATCAAAGTTTATTTGCACTGTCACCTTCATTTCACTACTGATTCGGTTACAGTGCTCCTTGCAGTGTTTCCAGCTGAGTTGCTTTACTAGAACACAGGGCCGGCTCCAGATTTTTCTGGGCCCCGGGCGAAAGAGTCTCAGTGGGCCCTTTTAACACATACACGATTCATGATGCACAGATACCGCAGAGAAATATATATAGTACACAGGGCCCAGCCTGCCACCTCATCCTTCACATATGCAGTCATGCGCACACACACGGTACGCAGACATATGCACGCACACACACGGTACGCAGACATATGCACGCACACACACGGTACGCAGACATGTGCACGCACACACATGGTACGCAGACATATGCACGCACACACACGGTACACAGACATATGCATGCACACACGGTACGCAGACATATGCATGCACACACGGTACACAGATATGTACACATACAGACATACACACATTTTTACTCAAATTCTTAAAAACATATATAAAACAGACAAATATACACTGACATTCACATACATGCACTCACACAGACCCATTACAAATATTTTTAATATGGGGATTGGGGAAGCCTCACTCACCTGTCCCCAGTCCAGTGTCCTGTCCAGCAGCTCCTCAGGCATGGGGCAGTGCAGGGCCCCCGGCGTGTCACAGACATCATGGCCCTGGACCATCAGAGGGGCCCATTTGCGGTCGGGCCGGGCCGCTCCCCCCATCTGTGCAGGACCTCCGACGGTGCTTGATTGCCGTTACTCCCCCAGACATGGCCGCGCGCTGTGCCTGCTAGTAATGACGCGGCAGGGGCGACACACAAGCACAATTAAAGGTGCAGTGCCGTCAACCCTTCCGTGTCATTATTAGCAGACACAGCCGCACAGCGCGCGGCCATGTCTGGGACTGGGGGAGTGCCGGCAATCAAGCAGCGCCTGCATCACTGGACAGGTGCCGATAAAGCGACCAGGGCCCCGACAGTGAGTGGGCGGTGGGCCCCGGCAGTGAATGGGCGGTGGGCCCTGACAGTGAGTGGGCGGTGGGCCCCTCTGATTTTCCAGGGCCCCGGGACTTGCCCGGGTACGCCGGGTGCTGATGCCGGCCCTGCTAGAACAGCACAGTGACATAAACAATTGAATATTGGTTAAATTTGACAGTGCTCCTCGTGGTTTAGGAGCTCTCTGACCCATCATGGGAGTGTTCTAGAGCATCATAAGTCGTTCCTGTAAACAGGTTAAATTATTGATCACTTCTGCCCAAAAGTGACCTCTTTACTTGACAGTGACTTTTTCTGACAGTCCAACAAGACTGTTGTACTCTTTTTTATCTGTCTTTCAGATTTATGGGCACAGACTAAATTAAAGCAGTTGTCCTGGCTTGGAATGAATGTCTGGAGTCATTTTATGTGACTATAAACTTTTGAATCTTCACAGCACGTGCACCATACGCTGTCAGGATTTGGCAGCGGCAAGAGCAGGCGGTCACATGACCACAAGTATGCGATTTACATACTTCCGGCCACATTCCGACTAGACTTGCGTGACCTAGCTCAATACAAGTGAATTGAGCAGGGCCAAACATGTCTAGCTGGAACGTACCTTGCAGTCACGTGTCTGCCTGCTCTACCTGACGGCATTGGAGAATCCTAACAGGAAGCAGTGTGCACACTCTGAAGCTTCGGAACTCTGCAGTCACTCTGTTTTTCATCCCAAATCCTGGAAGTCCCAAAGTTGCAGTTGCTCTATTCCTATTGGGCCAGCAAAGAGTGAGACTGTGTAATTTTGCACCATATTCGGTATTTGCTGGGACTTTTCTATGTGTTTATTGTCCGTTTGGTGGTTCAATAAAGTATTGCCACACTGTTTTACCCTCACCCCGTGTTGTCTGAGCAGCATAACACCCATGGTTGCAGCGGTGGGATACTGCTCAGCCCAGCGTATCTAGGGGAGCTGCAAGGGGACTGGTGTTAGCACACACCATCTAAAAGGCTCCACAACCAGGAAGGCATATGGACAGACCCAGAAGACCATAGGTGAGGCATACACAGCCAGGTGGGACCCGCCGGTCACCTGGAACCCATGGAGACATTCGGAGAAACCAGATTCGGACCAGCCGGTCATCTGGCCCCATGGAAACTCTCGGAGAGGCCAGGGTGGGACCCTTTGGTCTCCTGGCCTTGTACCTTGATGAACTGTCAGCTTCCTAAACTTGCCGCTACCTCCTCTCTGGGGAGGCCTGCCAAAAGCGGGGGCCACTGGTTGAGGTAGTTGGCCATGGAAGTCCCAAAGTCGCAGCTGATCTATTCTCAGTGGGCCAGCGGAAGGGTGAGACTGTGTAATGATGTACCATATTGGGTATTTGCTGGGACTGTTCTATCTGTTTATTGTCCGTTTGGTGGTTCAATAAAATATTGCCTCACTGTTTTACCCTCACCCTGTGCTGTCTGAGTAGTATTATGCCTACAGACGACCCCGTGTCTTCACAATCAAAAAGAATATTTATTAAGTACCCTATGTTATTTATATTCACTATTGATTTTACTTCTTTACTTACAGCAGGGTATATGTTGATTTTGTTTCTATCTTAGGTTTTATTGGGGTGACAGTAGGATGAGGAGTTTGTGCAAGTTTGGAATAGATGGGAACGGTGCAGGAAATGTGAGAAGTCAAATGTGTTTGTTGTAATCTCTGCAGATGAGTCGTGGCTGGAGGAAGTTGTAGTGTTGGTCTGAGCAAGATGGGAGAGATGGGGAAAGTGAATGACTCCATAAGAAAGAACATCAGCTGTATGTCACTTACTGTATTTTTTGGACTATAAGACGCATTTTTCCCTCCAAAATTTTGGAGGAAAGTGGGGGGTGCGTCATATAATCCGGATGTACCTGCATTGGCTGTGGATGGGGAGGGGGGAGCGGCAGCAGCGGAGGAGTGGGTCACAGAAGGCAGGAGCCAGCGGCTGCAGCTAACAAGTGTGCCCGCTATTAAAGAAAATGCATATTCACTGCTTCCCATGCCTATAGTCCCTCCCACCTCTATGCAGTAAAGCTATGGCTAGGAGGTGGGAGGGACTATGGGAGTGGAGAGCAGTGAACATTCATTTTCTTTAATAGCGGGCACAGTGTTAGCCGCAGCCACCGGATTCCTGCAGCGGCTGGGTGATCACATGTGCCCGCTATTAAATTAACTGAATGAATAATCACTGCTCCCCATGCCCATGGAAGTGGAGAGCAATTAATATTCATTTTATTTAATAGCGGGCACACGTGAACACCCAGCTGCTGCAGGAAGCCGGAAGCTGCGGCTAACCGTGTTCCCGCTGTTAAAGAAAATTAATATTCACTGCTCTCCACTCCCATAGTCCTGGGCTTGGGGAGCAGTGAATATTCCAGCAGCTGACCTCGGCGTTTGAGGGTGCATGGCAGTGACGTCATGCACTGCTTACATGCTGAAATCAGCTGCTGGCATTAGAACAGGACGCAGTGCTGAGAGGGAGCGGAGGGAATGTAAATAGAATACTTTATTTTTGTATGTGTACAGCATCATGGAGGTCCATGCATGCCAGATGGGGATGGGGGCCATGTATACCATGGTGGGGTGCCATGTATACCAGGAAAGGGGGCCATGTATACCAGGATGGGGGGCCATGTATACCAGAATGGGGATGAGGGCCATGTATACCAGGGTGGGGTGCCATGTATACCTGATGTATACCTGAATGGGGGGGGCATGTATACCTGGATGGGGGGCCACTTATACCAGGGGAGGGGCCATATATACTAGGATGGGGGGCCATGTATACCAGGAAGGGGGACCATGTATACCTGGATGAGGGCCAAGTATACCTGGATAGGGGGCCTTATATACCTGGATTGGGGGCTTTATATACATGGATTGGGGACATATATGCCTGGATTGGGGCCATATATACCAGGATGGGGACATATATATACCAGGATAGGTGAGATTAGTAGAGAATTAGGGGACATTACCCCTATAACAGTGTCAGCAGCAGATACCCCCCACTCATAACATTGCGTCATGACCACATTTTTTGCTTCTATAATTTTTTGCCTAAAACCTAGGTGCGTCTTATGGTTCGGTGCATCTTATAGTCTGAAAAAAACGGTATCTATAACTGAACTGTAATCTCTTAGGCTGTGTTCCCATGATCAGTATTTGGTCAGGTTTTGACGTTGCAGAATTTCCGTACCATTTCAGCTCCTATTAAGAAAATTAGGTTACTTGCGTTTTTTCATTGCGTTTGTGTGTGCGTTTTTTTAATTTGCGTATTTGACACTATATTTTTTGTCTCTGTTTGGTGTGTCATGCTTTAAAAAAGCTACTTTGTTTTTGAAACTTCCTGGTATTTGACATTCACAGGTGCTGATTACATGCGTTTTTTATGCATTTCCACTGTAGAAATGCTCTAACAATGCACATGTGTGTTTTTTACCTGCGATTTTCCGCATCTAATGTAAGTCTAAAGGAAAATTCTGCACATAAAACTCAGCGGACCCGCAAGAGAAATTGACATGCTACGGATTGGAAAAAAGCACTGTGGGTGAGTTTACGCAGCATAAAAAAGAAGCAGAGTGGGCATGAAATTTCTATAAATCCCATCCACTTTGCTGATACTGTAAAACAATGCGTTTTTGCCGCAGCTAAAATAAAAAAAGGCACACAGCCTAACATGCTCTGCAGCACTGGTATCTACCACCACATGCTCACCTTATGGTGGTAATATCAGTGTTGGTCTTTGAGTACAGATTTATTTTCAGTTACAGCAGGGTCATCTGCTGGTATTCCCCTATACCCACGATTAGGATGCGCCACCTGTTACGGATCCGGGTGGTGGAACCTCTGTGCTGCGGTGCAAGGAGGGACCAGAGGGGCGTAACTAGGTATCAACTCGGACTGACCAAGGTCGCACGGCGGCTCAATCGACTCCGTGAACCAGGGAAGGACCGAGCAGAGGGACCAGGTGCTACTCTGAGCCAGTCCTTGTATGAGAGCAGGTGACTCCCACGGGTCAGAAGGCAGGGACTGACCGATACAGCAGATGAGCACGGCAGGCAGGCTGACGGGTGATCCGGGTAGATCGACTGGCAGACACCACGGGTAACTGGCAGGAGCCTCCAGGTAGGCTGGCTGGTAGGCACGGCAGGTAACTGGTACGTCCTCTGGGTAGGCAGGCAAGCCTGGCCCATAGACAGACTGGCGGGTTTGGACCGTAGGCAGACCATCGGGCTGGAGAGTGTACTTGGCTGGCGGAGACAGGTAGTCAGGCAGGTGGACTGGACTGGTAGTCAGGCTGGTGGAATGGACTGGTAGTCAGGCTGGTGGACTGGACTGGTAGTCAGGCTGGCGGACTGGACTGGTAGTCAGGCTGGCGGACTGGACTGATAGTCAGGCTGGCGGACTGGACTGGTAGTCAGACTAGCAGCGGGACCTGAGGGCTGAAGCAGAGTTTGAACACAGAGCTACAACCTTGCACGGGCACCTCCATTTTGGAGGAGGTGCCTTTTATATGAGAAGTCCTCCGGTCATTGGCCGGGGACTCCTTAGGACGGCGCGCGCGGCCCCTTTAAGAGGGAGGGAGCGCACGCGCGCCCTAAACACAGTGCCCGGGAAGCTGCACGCGCCGGCAGCAGCAGCAGCAGGAGAGCCGGAAATACATTAATGGTGCTTACATATTTTAAGTCATTAAACCAATTGCTCAAAGTGATTCTTTTATTTAATGTTTTTATTTTCTGATTGCAGTTTTTATGCTATTTCCTGTACATAATTGTGGGAGCATAATCCTGCCTGTGCTGCTGCTCTGTTTTGTTGGCAGTATTTTAGAGATATGCTTCACAGCAGCCAAGAAAGCCATAGGAACCTGGTGTCTAGAGACATTCCTTGGTCTCTGTGGGAGATCACAGCCTGAGGTGTGAGAACAGCACACGAAAATACGGTCAAGATAATGTATGCCTATTACTATTGGGGGTCTTTGGTGTTGAATTTTACTTACTTAGGAGAAGACTAAGCAGTGGATTCCTGAACTCTTAAACTTCCCTAGGGCAAGGAATGGAGCTACACTTCTTAAGGACACTCACCTGAACATCCTGAATAGGAAATCTACATACGCTGACTTTTAGTATGAATGGCTATAGCTCTTGGTTTCCAGTGCAATGTGATTGACAGGGGATATCATTCATAATAATCATTGACAAAGGGACTGGATTATATGGCTGTCAGGAGGATGTTTTGCATACGGCACGGAAGATCTATGAAGTCGTTTTTTTTTTGCAGTATGCTGGACTGCAGTGGAGATTTGAAGAAACAATTAGGAAGCATTTTGCCAGACTAACAAAGGTGCGGAATTGTTTCGGTACATGGAAACCCGATGACAGGTGCCCCTTAATGCAACCATAGTATTAAGATGCTGGAATCACTGTTGGGAGATGATGATTAAAAGAACCAAGCAGTTTTCTAAAGAGACCTTGATAAAATAACCTTATAGAACACAGAAACTTGTAGTACCTGCTTGGTTTTCATAATATGTACCTAAACATTTAAAACTTTTCTTTTTGGGTTAGTCCAGATATTGGCTTATCATCCGATATACTAAGGTCATATCCCAAAATAATTTTATTCAGGTAAACCCGTAAGAAAATTTTCCCCAATTTTTCTGTTGAGTGACAAATACCCCGGTCTTGCCAATGGTTTTGTGATCTAATGCCTGTCTGGATTCTCAAGATGCTCATTTTAAATTCAGGATTATACAGCTCTCCTGACGTAAATGATAAAAGTAAGTTTACCAGCCAAATAAGGTCTATTCCAGCCAAATAAGGAGATCTATTTAAATATGTATGGAGCGTATAGTGAAATCTAATGACAGATGAACTTCAACCCCTTTCTGAATTGTGATGCACCTGAGAAGGACCACTACAGAATGTATGCAGGAATGCTGTTTTGACTCTCTACACTGTTTTCATTGGGTCAGGCATTGATCTGATCATGATGACCTATAGTCAGGATAGGTCATCAATATCTAAGTAGCAATCTTTAAAGCAAAGATAGCTGATTATACTTCTACAGATATATTTGTATCATAATGTATCAGGTAACAGCCACAAATATACTAAAGCAATGTTGGAATGTGCCCATGCTCAGCCTCTACTCCATTCATTGTTAATGGTACTGCGGGAGAAAGCCAAGTACAGTGCTCGGCTTTCTCAATCCCATAGACAATGAATGAAGCAGTCATCGAGCATGTGGAAGTCAGCATATTGAGATCGCTGAGGGTCCCAGCTGTCGGACCCCGAGCGATCAGAAAGTTATTTCCTATCCCATTGATAGGGAATAACTTGTTATTTTGAAAATAACCCATTAAAGTATTGTTGACAGAATTGATACAGTAGTTTATGCATAAACATTTGAAGGTTTATCATGTAAATAATAATCTTAATGAATGGAGTGAAACTTTCATTTAGTTACTACTTATTGGTAATCACTTTGTGTAAACATTCGTTCAGCAATTATATGATCATAAAATGTAAAAAGCAATAGGGGGTGCAATACATCTGTGTTCGGAACAACTTACTGCTGTGAGTTCCTTACAAAACTTAGTCTGGAGCACAGTCGACTCTTTGCGATTATGATGCAAATCTGGAAAAGCAGTTGCAAGCAGAAACATCATCCATACCACCTAACATCACACACATCACCAAAGAGAAGCAGCTCCAGCCATGACAATAGTGGTGAATTAATTAAATGTTTTACCAAATATAGCAGGGTAATTTTTAAGTTGATGATTTTGTACAGCCCACAAATGATGTCAACCAAGAGGTTTCTCGCCTCTGTGTTAAAAGATAGGCACTTTCACTACACGTGTGAATATATACATATATAATATGTGTGTGTTTCAAACATTATAGCACAAAAAAATATAAACTGCTCAAATAAATGCTCAAAGCTGGAGTAGGAGTATCTTTTATTACTATCTCTTTAAACAATAAAAAAAAGAACCAGAATGACACACACATCTTCGGGATAGAACAACAGACAAATCAAGGCAGAAAAAGCTGGGCAAATGGAACACTTAGAAAGTCAATACAAATAGTGCTAATAGTAAAGTGCTTAAAGGGAATCTGTCAGCAGGTTTTTGCTATGTAAGCTGAAGACAGCATACTGTAGGGGTTAAAACACAGATAAGTGATCTTATCAAGCACTGTAGTTTGTTTGCTTGTAATGATTGTTTTAGAACCAGTAGCTTATCATTTTTGGGACACAGCAGTGTGCCTCCTCCTGATCCCACACGCCCCTTCCTGTGATAGGCAGCTCACTATCTATGGACATTGTATATACAGAGCCTAGTGTGGGCGAGGTTAGCTTTTCAGCTCTACTTTATGGTAAATCTAAAAATGCTGATTGCGTCAGAATGGCTGCACCCAGTAATCTAATTGATACATCATTGGATTCAGCTTCTTTTTACCTACATCATGCTGCTCTCAGATGAGGTAGCAAAAACCTGCTGACAGATTTCCTTTAAGAGTGAATACTATATAGAATACTTTGGTATTGGTCAATCATATGACCTGGTACTGGGTAAAGTTTTACCCATCATGTATATGTCTAACATTCGTCTGCGACTACATCCCAATCAATGAGAGTTTCTTGTTTTAGCTTCCTCCCTAACATTGTATTATTTCTTTACAAATGAAATTTCAACTTTATAATAGTTTTAAATTGTATGCATGGTCCAAGAACTGTCTGTAATAATGATTAATGTCCCTGATATCAACTTTTTGTCTTATCTGCGTACATTTAATTTAAGTGAATAATGCATTGCTGGAGTAAAGTGATTAATTTACTGGATTTAATTTTTTTCTATTTTAATTAATACTTTTTTGATGTCAGCGTATAAAAATTATTTTTTTCCTTGTTAAATTGAAAATGTCAAATATGCCTATAATTTCATATTCAAGAAATCTTTGTAGCTTTGATTGTATTATGTTTAATGGTAACATTTCTCTAAATGTCCATGCAGTGTACGGACATACACACTTATCTTCCACCTCACAATAAATACATTTACACTAATGTTGAGTAAATCTCCTGAAATTTGATTATGCAGATCCACACCAATTTGACCAGGAAATTAGATTAACACAGAATGTATTCATGGCAAATCCAATGTTCGTTATGTTCTAAGGTCAGCGATTAACCCCAGATTCAGATTTAAATTAATCCACCAGTTTTGGTAAATTCTCTATTTGCTCATCTCTAACTTACACCTTCTTTCTACCAGTCAGTTTTTCAACCACCAAGATCTAGTAGTTTAACCCATTTAATCAGTTCAAGACCAGGCAATTTACCCCCATTCCTGACTAGGCACATTTTCAAGATTTTTTTTTACATGCAGTTTAATTCCTTCATCCTCCAAGCCAGTTTAAACCTTCATGACCTGGCCAACTTTTATAGTTCCCCAGTGTCACTTTATGGGGAAATAACTCTGGAACCCTTCAACAGATACCATTGAATTTGAGATTGTTTTGTCATGACATATTGTACTATCGAAAATTTGTTCAATATGACTTGTGTTTATTTGTGAAAATATCAGAAATTTGGCAAAAATTTTGAAAACTTTCAAATTTTCAAACTTTTAATTTGTATGCCCTTAAACCAGTGAGTTATATCACACAAAATATTTTATAAATAACATTTACCACATGTCTACTTTACATCTACATAATTTTTTAACATAATTTTTTTTGGTTAAGAAGTTAGAAGAGTTAAATGTTGATCAGCAATTTCTCATTTTTCCAACAACATTTACAAAACCATTGTTTTAGGGACCACATCACAGTGACTTCGGGGGGCCTATATGACAGAAATACCCAAAAGTGACACCATTCTAAAAACTGCACCCATCGGAGTTCTCAAAACCACATTCAAGAAGTTTATTAACCCTTCAGATGCTTCACAGGAATTAATACAATGTGGAAGGAAAAAAATTAACATTTGACTTTTTTTCACAAAAGTTTTACTTTAGCCCCAATTTTTTTTATTTTCACAAGGGTAACAGGAGAAAATGGACCCCAAAATTTGTTGTAAAATTTCTCCTGAGTACCCCAATACCCCATCTGTGGGGGAAAACTACTGTTTGGATGCATGGAAGGTTTCAGAAAGGAAGGAGCACTGTTTGACTTTTTGAGCACAAAAATGGCAGGATTCGACAGTGGACACTATGTCGCATTTGGAGAGCCCCTGATGTGCCAAAACAGTGAAAACCCCAACAACTGACCCCATTTTGGAAACTAGACCCCTCTAGGAATTTATCTAGATTTGTGCTGAGCACCTTGAACCCCCAGGTGCTTCACAGAAGTTTATAACATGGAGCCATGAAAATGAAAATTCACATTTTTCCCACAAAATTGTTCTTTTAGCCCCATATTTTGCATTTTCACATGGGTGACAGGAGAAAATGCACTGTACAATTTTTGTGCAATTTCTCCTGAGTATGCCGAAACCAAATATGTGGAGAAAAACTACTGTTTAGGCACATGGCAGGGCTTAGAATGGAAGGAGTGCCATTTGACTTCTTGAAAGCAAAATTTGCTGGAATCATTAGCGCATGCCATTTCGCATTTGGAGACCCATTTGGAAACTAGATCCTTCAAGGAATTTATCTAGATGTGTGGTGAGCTCTTTGAGCCCCAGGTGCTTCATAGAAGTTTATAACGTTGAACGGTGAAAATTAAACAATAACATTTTCCTGCAAAAATGTTGGTTTTCCCCCACATTTTTCATTTTCACAAGGGTAACAGGAGAAAATGGACCATAAAATTGTTGTGCAATTTCTCCTGAGTAGACGAATACCCCATATGTGGTTGAAAATGACTTTTGAGGCACAGTGCAAAACTCAGAAGGGAAGAAGCGCCAGATTTGAGTTCAGATTTTGCTGGAATAGTTTGAGGGTGCCATGTCACATTGGCAGAGCCCCTGAGGTGCCAGAACAGCAGAAACCTCCCATAAGTGACATCATTTTACAAACTACAACCCTCAATGAATTAATCTATGGGTTCTGTGAGCAAGTTGACACCCCATAAATTTATACCATTGTGCGGTGAAGAAAGAATAATTACATTTTTACTACTAAAATGTTGTTTTAACCTCAAATGTTTAATTTTTATAAAGGCTAATAGGAAAAACTGGACCTCTCAGGTTGTTGTGCAATTTCTCCTGAGTATGCCAATACCCTACATATAATCAGGAACTACTTTTGAGGCATAGTGCAAAACTCAGAAGATAAGGAGTGCCATATTATAGTGCAGATTTTACTGTATGGTTTGCGGGTGCCACGACCCACTGGAAGAGTCCCTGAGGTGCCAGAACAATAGAACCCCCCATAAGTGACCCCATTTTACAAACTACACCTATCAATGAATTCATCTAAAGGTGCAGTGATCATATTGACACCACGGGTGTGTCATAGATATTTTATACCATTGGGCAGTGAAGAAATCATACAGTCATATGAAAAAGTTTGGGCACCCCTATTAATCTTAAGCTTAATGTTCTATAAAAATTGGTGTTTTTGCAACAGCTATTTCAGTTTGATATATGTAATAACTGTTGGATACAGTAATGTTTCTGCCTTGAAATGAGGTTCATTGTACTAACAGAAAATGTGCAATCTGCATTCAAACAAAATTTGACAGGTGCATAAGTATGGGCACCTCACCAGAAAAGTGACATTAATAGTTAGTAGATCCTCCTTTTGCAAAAATAACAGCCTCTAGTCGCTTCCTGTAGCTTTTAATGAGTTCCTGGATCCTGGATGAAGGTATTTTTGACCATTCCTCTTTACAAAACAATTCCAGTTCAGTTAAGTTTGATGGTCGCCGAGCATGGACAGCCCTCTTCAAATGATCCCACAGATGTTCAATGATATTCAGGTATGGGGACTGGGATGGCCATTCTAGAACATTGTAGTTGTTCCTCTGCATGAATGCCTGAGTAGATTTGGAGCGGTGTTTTGGATCATTGTCTTGCTGAAAGATCCATCCACTTTGTAACTTCATATTTATCACTGATTCTTGAACACTATTGTCAAGAATCTGCTGATACTGAGTGGAATCCATGCGTCCCTCAACTTTAACAAGATTCCCAGTGCCAGCATTGACCACACAGCCCCAAGGCATGATGGAACCTCCACCAAATTTTACTGTGGGTAGCAAGTGTTTTTCTTGGAATGCTGTGTTTTTTTGCCACCATGCATAACGCCTTTTTGTATGACCAAATAACTCAATCTTGATTTCATCAGTCCACAGGACCTTCTTCCAAAAAGAAATTGGCTTCTCCAAATGTGCTTTTGCATACCTCAGCCAACTCTGTTTGTGGCGTGCTTGCAGAAACGGCTTCTTTCGCATCACTCTCCCATACAGCTTCTCCTTGTGCAAAGTGCCTTGTATACTTGACCGATGCACAGTGACACCATCTGCAGCAAGTTGATGCTGCAGCTCTCTGGAGGTGGTCTGAGGATTGTCCTTGACTGATCTCACCATTCTTCTTCTCTGCCTTTCTGATGTTTTTCTTGGCCTGCCACTTCTGGCCTTAACAAGAACTGTCCCTGTGTTCTTCCATTTCCTTACTATGTTCCTCACAGTGGAAACTGACAGGTTAAATCTCTGAGACAGCTTTTTGTATGCTTCCCCTGAACAACTATGTTGAATAATCTTTGTTTTCAGATCATTTGACAGTTGTTTTGAGGAGCACATGATGCCACTCTTCAGAGGAGATTCAAACAGGAGAACAACTTGCAAGTGGCCACTTTAAGTAGCTTTTCTCATGATTGCATACACCTGGCTATAAAGTTCAAAGCTCCATGAGGTTACAAAACCAAAAAAAGTGCTTTAGTAAGTCAGTAAAAAGTAGGTAGGAGTATTTAAAACAAGAAAATGATAAGGGTGCCCATACTTATGCACCTTTCAAATTTTGTTTGAATGCAGATTGCACATTTTCTGTTAGTACAATAAACCTCATTTCAAGGCAGAAACATTACTGTGTCCAACAGTTATTACATATATCAAACTGAAATAGCTGTTGCAAAAACACCAATTTTTATAAAACATTAAGCTTAAGATTAATAGGGGTGCCCAAACTTTTTCATATGACTGTAATTACATTTTTACCACAAAAATTTTGTTTTAGCCCCAGATTTTACATTTTCACACTGGGAAATATGTAAAAATGACATAAAATGTTGTCACACAATTTCTGATGAACGTGGCAATACACAATATGTGGCTGTACAGTACTACTTAGCTATACGGCGAGAATCGGGAGGAGGGATAGAGCGCTATTTGCCTCCTGGCGTGTAGATTTTCCTAGAATAGTTTGCAGACCCCATATTCACAGCACCTAAGTGCTAGAAGAGCAGAATTACCCCCTCAAATGACCCCATTTTGGAAATTACACCCCTTTGGGAATTTATCTACAGGTGTAGTGATGATTTGACTCCATGGGTGTTTTCCAGAGACAAGCAGCCGTGGATGTTGCTGAGTGAAAGTTGCAAATCTGCTATTGTAGTGTGCGTACATTGTAGTGCCCAGTACGTTGTAGTGCCCAGTACGTTATGCACAGCTCATTCTTCTGGAGGTATGCACTTGTAAATTAGGTGGGCTCTCATCGCTACAGAAATGCCAAACATGTGGACGCTAAATGTGGTTTAGGCACGTTGTGGGGCTCAGAAGGGAGGTGGGCATTTGGATTTGGGGGTGCAGAATTCACTGGATTTCTTTTGAGGAGTGAGGAGCCACAGTGCTTTTCTAGAGCCTTTGTACTACCAGTGACGTGTAAGCCCCCTATATTTCCATATGATGGACCTGAGTGGGGACTTGCTTTTTATGTGGATTGAGTTGAAGCTTTTATTGGGAACATTTTACATAACGTTTGGAATCACATTTATCCAGTGCTTTACCCTGAGCACTTACATGGGAGTTTCCATCTAAATATCCAAATGACGTGATTCAGATGAAACCCCCGAGGGATCCATTCCCTATAATGAGGCAGCAGAGTTACTCTATACTCCATCTGGCATCTGTTTAGCAGTGTCATTTTTTTCAGAGGAGCACAAAACGGTGGCCAACCGCTCTTTTATGCACTCCTAAAAAGATAGACCCCGCCGGATCTTAGGCCAGGCAATGTCCACAGTGACTCCATCTGTATGTCAAGGGTGTGTCAGATATGACAGACAGTCACCTGGCAGTTGGTTGCAGAAGATCTCGTTTGGCATTACAGACACCTTCTTAGATCTATCTCACTTTAGGACCCTGTGGCTACCTCCCTCCTGCTAATTGACACCCAGGCCTGGGTGTTTAAATATTTTCTGTTTGCTACAGGGAGGTGCCGGCGATATTCACATGTTTCCTTGTGAAGGCTTGGAGCTATTGCAGTCTGCTTACTTCCTCTCTGGTGACTAGGAGGACATTTGGTGTAATCACATTGAAGTCAGCTCAAACGTCTCAACCCTAGGCAAGCCAGATGGTTCCTGTTTTTTACTAGGTTCAATTTTGTTATCACTTTTTGTCCAGGGGACAAAAATGTCAAGGCTGATGCTTTGTCCCAGAGCTTCCCTGGTGGCGGTGACCATGAGAACCCTGCCCCGATATTACAGAAGGGGGTAGTCATTTTGGCATTGTATCCTGAACTGGAGGGTGAGGTGTTGGAGGCTCAGGGGGACGCCCCTGCCTCCTGCCCTTCAGGAAGGTTATTTGTACCATCTAATCTGCGCCGCAAAGAATTTAAGGAACATCACAACTCTGTGCTTGCCAGTCATCCAGGTAGTAAGGCAACCGTGGACCTCCTCTCTCATCATTTTTGGTGGCCGGGGTTGCATGTAGTATTTGCTAAAGTATTGCATACCCGTCCGCCTGGTACTTTTCTTCCACTACCTATCCCTAGCAGACCATGGACACATTTTTCCATGGATTTTATTACTGACCTACCAGTTTCTGCAGGCAAAACGGTGGTTTTGATGGTTGTAGATAGGTTCAGTAAAATGGTTCACTTTGTCGCATTACCTGCACTTCCAAATGCCAAGACACTTGCTCAGGTGTTTATAAATTAAATCTTGAAGCTTCACGGGGTTCCCTCTGATGTGGTGTCAGATCGGGGGACCCAGTTTGTTTCCAAGTTCTGGAAAGCATTCTATTTTCGACCCGGGGTGCAGCTGTCCTTTTCCTCTGCCTTCCACCCTTTGTAGAATGGACAGACCGAGCACATCACTCAAAATTTGGAGACCTACCTCAGGTGTTTCGTCTCCGAAAATCAGGAGGATTGGGCATCCTACTTACCTTTGGCAGAATTTGCCATTAATAATCATCGTCAAGAATCCACTGGCAGTTCTCCGTTCTTTGGTGCATACGGTTACCATCCACAGTTTGGTACCTTTAGTGGGGGAGGAGCTTCGGGAGTTCCTGAGGAGAAACATTTTGTTTCATTGCTCTCCTCGGTGTGGTGCGGGGTTCTGAGTAATTTAAAGATCATGGGAGACAGGTATAAACGTATGGCTGGCAGAAAATGCTTGCCAGGTCCGGACCTGAATGTGAATAACTTTATGTGGTTGTCTACCAGGAATATGAAGTTTAAAGTCCCTTCTTGGAAGCTGGGAGCTAGGTTTATTGGTTCCGAAAAAAAAAACGCTGTCATTAACCCAGCAGTGTTTTGTCTTGAGCTGCCTCAGGCCCTTAAGGTCCACAATGTTTTCCACAGGTCCTTACTCAAGAGATATGTGGAGCCTCTTGAGTCCTCACCCCTACCGCCGCCCCCAATAATGGTTGATGGTAATCTGGAGTTTCAGATTTCGAGGATTGTAGATGCTCGTCTCCAACGTCATTCCCTACAATACTTGGTACACTGCAAGGGTTATGGTCCAGAAGAGAGGTTGTGGGTTTCCGCATCAGAGGTGAATGCTCCCAGGTTGGTTCGTTCATTCCACATCTCTTATCCTGAGAAACCTGGTCATGAGTGTCCAGAGGTACTGTCATGGGTGTGTCAGATGTGACAGACAGTTGCCCTGCAGTTGGTTGCAGAAGATCTGTTCGTTTGGCATTACAGACATCTTCTTAGTTCTGTCTCACTCTAGGACCCAGCGGCTACCTCCCTCCTGCTAAATGACACCGAGGCCTGGGTGTTTAAATACTTTCTGTTTGCTACAGGGAGGTGCCGGCGATATTCACATGTTCCCTTGTGAAGGCTTGGAGCGGTTGCAGTCTGCTTACTTCCTCTCTGGTGCCTAGGAGAACGTTTGGTGTAATCTCTCTGAAGTCGGCTCAAGCTAAGTTATTTTCCCCCGTGTTTGTCTCCCTTGTTGTCTTTATTTGTTAGTGGGGACAGACTAGTGCTCAATCCCCCTTCCCTATCCAGGCCCAAGCTCTAGGGAAATAAAGGGTTTAGGTTCCTGTGTGGCGATTGCTGAGGAACCAAGATAGGGATGTTATGAGAGTCAGGGTGATATCAGATCAGCCTAGGAGGTCTTCACTCCCCCTTTTCCTAGTGCCTAGGCTCCCTTACCCTCTTCCCTTTGTGTTGCACTTAGTCTTTCCTATACCTTGCGTGACACTGCCTCATTATAGGGAATCTTCCGCTGGGGGTTCCGTCTGAATCATGTGTGGACACCACTCTTGGCTGTGAGAGCCGGGTGTCAGCTGTCAGTTCCGCTGAACACCCAGTGGCGATCGTGTGCACACAGCTCCTGCGCACGCAAAATTACCATGATATATCCATACATCCAAAGTCGGTAAGTCCTTCTCAATCAGAACGCATGGA
This sequence comes from Phyllobates terribilis, assembly GCF_046119375.1. Taxonomy (NCBI): domain Eukaryota; kingdom Metazoa; phylum Chordata; class Amphibia; order Anura; family Dendrobatidae; genus Phyllobates; species Phyllobates terribilis. The sequence continues at coordinate 217,924,426 of NW_027362762.1, read as the reverse complement.
TACGTCTAAAATACGTATGGATACGCCTTTAATTTTTTTTTGGTGGAAAAAGAGGCTTTAGCTCTTCCTATTACTGTATACATAGTGCTTGTTCAGTGCTATGTATACAGCGATCGATAAGGCAAATACAGTAATAAGTAGTGTTGAGCGATACCTTCCGATATCGGGAAATATCGGATCGGATTGGATCGGACCGATACCCAAAAAATATCGGATATTGCCGATTCCGATACCGGAAACCAATGCAAGTCAAATATCGGAATGAAAATAAACCCTTTCTTTCCTTGTAGGTTAATTCTACATGAAGGAAAACAACTAAGAATAATGTAGAATGTATTACATGAAAAGCCAGTAATTCAGCAGCGGCATACACCGGTACCCGACAATTTAGAACAGAAAGAATAAAGCATCACACATAGATTAGATAGATAGAACCATGTCATACACATATATAAGAAGTACAGTGACAGTGTTGCTTACTGTACTTGTCATTTAGTGTTAAAGGATTTATTAAAAAAAATAATAGTGTTTTCATGCACCGTCTCTTTAAAGAAGCCGGCCGGCAATTCAGCATCGGTACCCGACAATTTATAACAGAAAGAATAGAGCATCACACATAGATTAGATAGATAGAATAGATAGAAACATGTCAGTCACATATATAAGAAGTACAGTGATAGTGTTGATTACTGTACTTGTCATTTAGTGCTAAAATAAAGGATTTATTAAAAAAAAATTGGCGTGGGGTTCCCCGTAATTTTAGTCCCTAGCGGAGGTTAAGCAGACGGCTGGGGCAGATGTTTGAGCTTCCCAGGCTACTAATATCAGCCCCCAGCTGAATACCTATCCTTTACTAGCTATTAAAATGGGGGACCCCCAAAAAAATGACGTGGGGTCCCCCCTATTTTAATAGCTACAGTAGCAAAGGCTAGGCAGACAGCTGGGGGCTGATATTAATAGCCCAGGAAGGGTGCCATGAATATTGGCCCCCTCCCAGGCTAGAAACACAAGCCGTCAGCCGCCCCAGAAATGGCGCATCCATAGCCTCGCTCTTCCCACTGCCCTGTAGCGGTGGCAGTGGGGTAATAGGGCTGGGGTTGATGTCAGCTTATAATGCCAGCTGACATCAAGCCCAGGTTAGTAATGGAGAGGCGTCTATAAGACACCCCCATTACTAACCCCATAGTCAAAGTTAAAAAAAAAACACAACACCCAGAATAAAGCCCGAAATTAATGGGGTCACGCCAATATTAGACATTACCGCCATGAATTTCTAGTAAAGTATTTAAAAAAACACAACACCCAGAATAAAGTCCTTTAATTGAAATAAACACACAATTTTTTAATGTTCTAAATTAAACCATACTTACCATCATGCCCATTCCAGCTGAAGCCAATGTCTTCTGCAATAAAAGTAAAATAATAAAGCAACATCATCCTTACCTTTCCATGGTTCCCACGACAGCTTCAGCTCTGCTACATTCACATGACAGGCTGGATCGCAGCCGAAAGCTGCCATCCAGCTTGCCATGCCGCAGACACTGAGAAGCGGAGGCATGCTTGTGCTCCTCAGTGTCTCGCTGGGACGGCATAAAGATGAGCCGTGGCCATGTCCAATGAACTCAGCTCACCTCATGCACGTCACTGACAGCGTTGGAGAATTCTCCTGCGCTCAGCGCTTGAGCAGGAGAATTCTCCCACGCTGGGATGGCATTGAGATGACAGGCTGGATCACAGCTGAGCGCTGCCATCCAGCTTGTCATCCTTCAGAGACACTGCAGAGCACAAGCATGCCTGCGCTCTGCAGTGTCTATGAAGGATGGCATGCTGGGTGGCAGCGCTCAGCTGCCATCCAGCCTGTCATCTCAATGCCATCCCAGCGTGGGAGAATTCTCCTGCTGAAGCGCTGAGCGCAGGATAATTTTCCCACGCTGTCAGTGACGTGCATGAGGTGAGCTCATGTCCAATGAACTCAGCTCACCTCATGCACGTCACTGACAGCGTGGCAGAATTGCCTGCACTCTGCAGTGTCTATGAAGGATGGCATGCTGGATGGCAGTGCTCAGCTGCCATCCAGCCTGTCATCTCTATGCCATCACAGCATGGGAGAATTCTCCTGCTGAAGCGCTGAGCGCAGGAGAATTTTCCCACGCTGTCAGTGACGTGCATGAGGTGAGCCGAGTTCATTGGACATGACCTCGGCTCATCTGGATGCCGTCACAGCAAGACACTGAGGAGCGCAAGCATGCCTGCACTTCTCAGTGTCTGTGGTGTGGCAAGCTGGATGGCAGCTTTCGGCTGCGATCCAGCCTGTCATGTCAATGTAGCAGAGCTGGAGCCGTCCTGGGAACCATGGAAAGGTAAGGATGATGTTGCTTTATTATTTTACTTTTATTGCAGGAGATCGTTGGCTTCAGCAGGAATGGGCGTGATGGTAAGTATGGTTTAATTTAGAACATTAAAAAATTGTGTGTTTATTTCAATTAAAGGACTTTATTCTGGGTGTTGTGTTTTTTTAAATACTTTAGTAGAAATTCATGGTGGTCATGTCTAATATTGGCGTTACCCCATTAATTTCGGGCTTAGGGCCAGCTGATAATGCCAAGCTGGCCCTAACCCCTTTATTACCCAGTTAGCCACCGCACCAGGGCCCTGGATGAGTTGGGTACAGCGCCAGAAGATGGCGCTTCTATGAACGCGCCATTTTCTGGGGTGGCTGCGGACTGCAATTTGCAGCGGGGGGGGGGCCCAGAAAGCTTGGGCCTCCCTGAGCTGTGGATTCCAGTCCCCAGCTGCCTAGATCTACCTGGCTGGACACAAAAATAGGGCGAAGCCCCACGTATTTTTTTTTTAATTATTTAATGAAATTCATGAAATAATTTAAAAAAAGGGCTTCCCTATATTGTTGTATTTAGTAAATAACCTGGCACTCAAATAGACTTGAAGATTTTTTTAGAAATAATTGTTTAATGATAATGTAGTACAGTAAGCAGATGTTTCGGTCACAAGGACCTTCATCGGTGTACAGAAAATGTAGATATAATGGATGAGGCAGAAGCCTGGAGGAGGTGAACTGTAGGGTATAGTAACCACATGTAGCTGTAATCTTCAAGTCTATTTGAGTGCCAGGTTATTTACTAAATATTACTTCGGGCTTGCAACCCTACCTGAGCACCTCACTACTCCAGGAGTGCGGTAGTTTCTCTATTTTCCCTATATTGTTGTGTCCGGCCAGGTACAAATAGGCAGCTGGTGGTTGGGGGCAGCCCGTTCCTGCCTGCTGTACCTGGCTGGACACAAAAATAGGGCAAAGCCCCACGGCAATTTTTTTTTAATTATTTCATGAAATTCATGAAATAATTAAAAAAAGGGCTTCCCTGTATGTTTGTTTCCAGCCAGGTACAAATAGGCATCTGGGAGTTGGGGGCACACTGTTCCTGCCTGCTGTACCTGGCTGGACACAAAAATATGGCGAAGGCCACGTCAAATTTTTGGTGAAAAATTCAATAAATGTAAAAAAAAAAAAACACATTTAGGGACTGCATCTTTATTAACCCTTCCACGTGAGGGGTTAATAAAGATGCAGTCCCTAAATTATTATACATTTTTATTATTTTTTAATTAATTTTTCCCAAAAATGTTGACGTGGGCTTCGCCATATATTTGTATGCCAGCCAGGTACAGCATCCAGGAACGGGCTGCCCCCAACCACCAGATGCCTATTTGTACCTGGCCGGACACAACAATATAGGTAACCCTTTTTTTTTATTATTATTTCATGAATTTCATGAAATAATTTAAAAAAAAATACGTGGGGCTTCGCCCTATTTTTGTGTCCAGCCAGGTACAACTAGGCAGCTGGAATCCGCAGCGCAGGGAGGCCCAAGCTTTCTGGGCCCCCCCCCGCTGCAAATTGCAGTCCGCAGCCACCCCAGAAAATGGCGCGTTCATAGAAGCGCCATCTTCTGGCGCTGTACCCAACTCATCCAGGGACCTGGTGTGGTGGCTCACTGGGTAATAAAGGGGTTAGGGCCAGCTAGGCATTATCAGGGCTGGGGTTGATGTCAGCTTATAATGCCAGCTGACATCAAGCCCAGGTTAGTAATGGAGAGGCGTCTATAAGACACCCCCATTACTAACCCCATAGTCAAAGTTAAAAAAAAAACACAACACCCAGAATAAAGCCCGAAATTCATGGGGTCACGCCAATATTAGACATGACCGCCATGAATTTCTAGTAAAGTAGTTAAAAAAACACAACACCCAGAATAAAGTCCTTTAATTGAAATAAACACACAATTTTTTAATGTTCTAAATTAAACCATACTTACCATCATGCCCATTCCAGCTGAAGCCAATGTCTTCTGCAATAAAAGTAAAATAATAAAGCAACATCATCCTTACCTTTCCATGGTTCCCACGACAGCTTCAGCTCTGCTACATTGACATGACAGGCTGGATCGCAGCCGAAAGCTGCCATCCAGCTTGCCGTGCCGCAGACACTGAGAAGCTCAGGCATGCTTGCGCTCCTCAGTGTCTGGCTGTGACGGCATCCAGATGAGCCGAGGTCATGTCCAATGATCTCGGCTCTCCTCATGCACGTCACTGACAGCGTGGGAAAATTCTCGGCTCATCTTTATGCCGTCACAGCGAGACACTGAGGAGCGCAAGCATGCCTGAGCTTCTCAGTGTCTGCGGCACGGCAAGCTGGATGGCAGCTTTCAGCTGTGATCCAGCCTGTCATGTGAATGTAGCAGAGCTGGAGCCGTCGTGGGAACCATGGAAAGGTAAGGATGATGTTGCTTTATTATTTTACTTTTATTGCAGGAGATCGTTGGCTTCAGCTGGAATGGGCGTGATGGTAAGTATGGTTTAATTTAGAACATTAAAGAATTGTGTGTTTATTTCAATTAAAGGACTTTATTCTGGGTGTTTGTGTTTTTTTTTTTAACTTTAACTATGGGGTTAGTAATGGGGGTGTCTTATAGACGCCTCTCCATTACTAACCTGGGCTTGATGTCAGCTGGCATTATAAGCTGACATCAACCCCAGCCCTATTACCCCACTGCCACCACTACAGGGCAGTGGGAAGAGCGAGGCTAAGTGCCAGAGTTGGCGCATCCTATGGATGCGCCATTTCTGGGGCGGCTGACGGCTGGTGTTTCTAGCCTGGGAGGGGGCCAATATTCATGGCACCCTTCCTGGGCTATTATTATCAGCCCCCAGCTGTCTGCCTAGCCTTTGCTAGCTATTAAAATAGGGGGATCCCACGTCATTTTTTTTGGGGTCCCCCATTTTAATAGCTAGCAAAGGCTAGGTATTCAGCTGGGGGCTTATATTAGTAGCCTGGGAAGCTCCGTGGGTATTACCCCCTTCCCAGGCTTCAAACATCTGCCCCAGCCATCTGCTTAACCTCCGCTAGAGACTAAAATTACGGGGAACTCCACGCCAATTTTTTTTTTAATAAATCCTTTATTTTAACACTAAATGACAAGTACAGTAAGCAACACTGTCACTGTACTTCTTATATATGTGACTGACATGTTTCTATCTGTCTAATCTATGTGTGATGCGCTATTCTTTCTGTTATAAATTGTCGGGTACCGGTGTATGCCGCTGCTGAATTGCCGGCCGGCTTTTTTAAAGAGACGGTGCATGAAAACACTATTATTTTTTTTAATAAATCCTTTAACGCTAAATGACAAGTACAGTAAGCTGAGCGCTGCCATCCAGCTTGTCATCCTTCAGAGACCCTGCAGAGCGCAGGCATTATGGAAACTTCCGATTCCGGTATTCGATATTCTAAAAGTATCGGAACTCAGTATTGGAACTCCGATACTGTGAATATCGGTCGATACCCGATATTTCAGTATCGGAATGCTTAACACTAGTAATAACCCATTTTTGCCTTCTCTATGGGGAGTCTGGCTGTGTCTGACTGCCAGCTCCCCACTCCCACAGCTGCATCATTGTATGCAGCTGCTTTACTATGCAGAGAGATTTTAGAATGTCACTGTGGAGTGGAACGCAGACATCCCAGACATTTATCACCGGTGGGTTGTTAGGAGGTATTTAATGATGCATTTTTATTTTTAACTCTAATGTCTTTTTCAAAAACCTTACAATGAATGTTTAGCAAAAAGCATTTTGTAATTTTTCAGTCCAAAAATTTGGCTCTACTTAATTGCTTAGCCTTATACAGCAGTCAGAACTATGCATTTCTGATACAAAGATCAACATAGAGTTTTACTGCATAGTTTATTGAGCCTAATGTGCAGACACCGCATTGACCACTATAAACTTTTGATACCTCTTTGCTTGACCTGAAAAGATCCTTTTAATCGTATATAGATTAATCAATCGCAGTGCCACATACCTTAAAAACTTAAGTTAGAGAAACACCTTTACTGCTTGCATATGACCAGTCAAGTGTCTAAATCTAATTTTCGCTGAGCCACTTGTAACGTGCTGGAGCGCAGGGTGTATGGGAACCCTCCAGTGCGCCGGGAATTGGTTGGATCTTCTCGGTCCCTTGTTACACAGTCGGTGGTGGCCGTGCTTAGCGCTTCGGAGGTCATAGAGATAGGGAGTCACAGAGCCGGGTTAATGATGAACAGGTTAACTTTTACTTCACACAGCCTGAACAGTGACAGCCATAGATGGTACAGTGGAAAGCACATGCAATGGTAACAGGTTCCAATATCACAGACAGCATTTGGTAGCAGAGAAAGAGAGATGAGTACAAATGAAGAGTGATACCAGTAAGTCCCTCCAGTTTCTAAAGCGGGTGTCCATTACAGATGCTATAGAGTTTGTATTTCACTCTTTCAGGGTCTCAATCCATAAACGGCCTCCTTGTCCCAACCTCATTAACTTTCATATCGTTTGAGGTGCAATAGCATAACGTTATTCTCAGTCTTCTATGAGCAATAAAGTGTAATAAATGCTGACTCATAGTCACATAGTTCATAACCTTAAAGGCACATATATAACGTACATTATTCCTTATAAAACATTAATGTTATCCCCAACTTTGGGGCATTACACACTCCTCAGGTCTTTTGATTCACATGGATGATGCTTTAACCTTAGAGTCCCATGCTTTGCAAGATAGAGACAAAATTTGGAGCGTTTGCCTTTGTGTGGGCATCAGAATCATTTTTGTTCTTTGTGCAGTATGTAGCTTCAGCCTGATAAATGGTGAAGCTGATGATCTGGAGGTGAGCTCGAAATTGGTGTATGTGCAGACTAAAATGATTACACAGATTTGGACTTGGACCGAGTAAGGCTACATTCCACATCAGTTTCTGTTTTTACATCTGTGTAAAACTGACCACATTTCACTTGTGTGTCATCCATTTTGCCTCTGTTTTTAGCTGTGTTAGATCTGTTTTTTTCTCATCCCTTTTTAAAAAATAAAGCAGGGAGACTGAACTTTTTTTTTTATCCATTGACTCTTATCAGTTAAAAACTGATGAAACATGGATGGAACTCATATGTCATTTATATTTCATCTGTTTTTTTTTAATGGATCTCAATAGCCTTTAATGGTTAGATCAGCAAAACAGATCAGAATAGGGCATGCTCTGAGTCTAAGATCAGACACACGGATCCGTCATAAAAAGAAATGTTTGTATGCAGAACAGATGTGCACTCAGACTGTACAACGGATGAAGTATTTTTTTTATCCATTATTAAGAGTTAAAGGATAAAAAAGTTCAGTCAGACTTATGACCACTAGCAGCTAGCTAACTAAATGTCACTATGTTAATGATCGTAACCATGGATACCTAAGGTCCTGGTAGCCACCCCCCTATACCCCAATAAAAGGGGGGTCTCATGGGAACATGGACACTGGATTGTATTAAGTTTTATCAGTATATGGTTTTCAATACAGTTTAATAATCGCCTGTGAATGGCTTTTTGGGGTCAAAGGTTATGCTGTGGTCTCTGGTGTCCACAAGCAGGTTCTAACCAGTTTGAGCCAGTTATTCTTGGCGCTCTTTTGTGACCTCCTGATTGGTTGTTTTAAGAAAGTGCAGGAATTTCAAATGTATAAATAGAACAGCGTGTCTGGGGTCCCCTCATTATCCTATCAAAAGAGCGAAGACCCCACCCCCCCTCCCTTGGTATCGATAAAGTTTTGTATGTCGTGCTGTTTATTTGTGGGAAAATCGCCCAGTTACTGGGTGGATTGGATTAATGTGTTGGTAATTTTATTGAGTTTTATTGGTTAAAAATTAATCAATTTATTTAATTTATTTAGTTACCCTAAATAAACATCACGGACATTTTCTTCCAGCTGGTGTTATGTGTCGTTATTTCAGGTTATTTACACAAAATGTGTTCTATGTTACCATGCAATGCCTGCACCTGAGGAAAGAGACATCAGAAAATGAGAATCAGAAAAACTATACTACATTTCTAATTGGAAGTATATGCTAATATTATTATTATTATTATTATAATACCTACTACATATTGGGATAGGATCTTGGAGATGGGAATACCACTTTAAGTTTAATAAATGCCGTGGCCAATATTTATCCATCAAGCAACATGTCAGGTACTTATTGTATGTCTTATTATTAACATGGATGATTAGAAGTAGAAAAGGTAGTGGATTATGTAATGCCATGAACAAAACACTTAAATTATCTGAATGTGCTCCTCCGGCCCCTGAGCTTTCATTTGCATTCAGAGTAGGAGTTTCTTCTTTTTTTCATATTTATAGAAGTTATGCTGTGAATCAATAGATTAATCTCTATAAATTTAGAATCATATTTTCAAGTCAGACAAGGTAGTGACAAAAAAGGGAAAAAATTATATCCAAGGGTGGACATTAGTGTTGAGTGAGCATGCTCGACACTGCTCGGTACTCGCCCGAGCATCTCACTACTCGGGATGTTCAGCGAGCACCGAGCATTTCCGGGTTACTCGAGCGGGAGCTCGGGTCTCTGCCCTGCATGTTTGGCGCTCTTTACAGAGCCAATGAACATGCAAGGATTGCCAGCCAGTCACTGTAATGCCGCAGCCATGTTGGTTGTGGGCATTACAGTGATTGGCTGGCCGCACAGCGTCACCTCGAATATTTAAAACCGGGCGCCGCCATCTTGGACACAGTCGCTCCAGATCAGACAGTGTAGGGAGAGTGCTGCTGAGATAGGGAGAGATTTATACTGCGAAATAGGTAGTGTAGGGTCTCTAAAGCCTGCAAAATCAAACAAACAGTCCTTCTCAGGACTAATATCCATCCCAGATATCAGGCAGGCAGGCAGACTGTATAGGAGATGCAGTGGTTATACCAACAAACACTGCATTACAGTCCTGTGTGCTGCTTTTCAAATTGCTAAACTTAGCCCCAGGTCTCACGGGCCAGGAAAAATCCTTTTTTTTTCATCTAAATCCTCTTTTTATTTTTTTTCCTCAGTCAGACTGTACAAATACACGTCTTATTAACCTTTTGGTATTCCCCCCCCCCCAAAAAAAATATTGAGTGTGTCTGTGAGTGTTCAAACACAAATATATATGTTTAAAAGAGTCTGGTGTAGGCCAGATAACTAGAACTGTGGTTTTGCAGTTCCACGGTTCAAATCTCTGTATTATCCACTTTTTTGTCTTTTTTCAATAAAAAAAAAACATTTTGAGTGTCTCGCTGACTGTTCAGACACAAATATATCTGTTTAAAAGAGTCTGGTGTAGGCCAGATAACTAGAACTGTGGTTTTCCTCTTCCACGGTTCACATCTCTGTATTATCCACTTTTTTGCCTTTTTTCACTAAAAAAAACCATTTTGAGTGTCTCGCTCACTGTTCAGACACAAATATATCTGTTTAAAAGAGTCTGGTGTAGGCCAGATAACTAGAACTGTGGTTTTCCTCTTCCACGGTTCAAATCTGGGTGTAATCCACCTTTTTGCATAAAAAAAAACAGTTTCAGTGTCTCGCTGACTGTTCAGACACAAATATATCTGTTTAAAAGATTCTGGTGTAGGCCAGAGAACTAGAACTGTGGTTTTCCTCTTCCACGGTTCAAATCTCCTTTTTATTACCCTTTTGCCATTGATAGTGCGAGTGTAAGTTATTTTACTTCATTTACAATGGGCAAGGCGCGTGGCAAGGGACGTGGAACTGGACGTTCTGGTGATAGTGCGTGCAGAGGACGGGGACGTGGCCAAGGTGAAAATGTGCCACAACCAACAGCCACAAGTTCTCGCTCCCAGTTCTTGACCGAATTACTAGGGAAGCACACAACAGCACCACTATTGCGAACTGATCAGTGTGAACAGGTTATTAATTGGATAGCAGATAATACTTCCAGTCACCTGGGCACCTCGACCTCCGGTCTGTCTTCTACACGGTCAAGTGTTAGTAGCCATGAGTCTCGACTGCATACTCCTCCTCACCCTGATGCTCCTTCCTCCCACCATGCCGAGTGTCGTCAGACAGCAACTGATCCCACAGTTGGACACTTTGAAGAGCTGTTCACTGGTCCATTTCCATATTTTGGCCCTCGCCTGCTCCGCTTGAAGTGGTGGAAGAGGAGATCCCATGTAGTGATGGCCAAATATTTGAACAGCCACAGCCACAGGAAGGCGACGCTGGGAATTTGTCACAAGAGGTGGACGATGACGAGACACAATTGCCACGAAGTGAGGAGGAGGACCGTGGTGCGGAAGTGGAAGAGGAGGAGGTGGTAGATGATCTAGTAACTGACCCAATGTGGCAGGAGGACACGCAGAGCGAGGCCAGCAGCACACAGGGGGAGGCAGGCAGAGTACCCCAACAGGCAGGAAGAAGCAGTGTGGTGGCCGAAGACAGAAGGCGGGCAACCGTTCCCCGTAACACCAACACGAGGGACGTTGCCAGTACAACCGGTATTTCATCCAGAGTCTGGAATTTTTTAAAGACTCTGCTCATAACCCCAAAAAGGCCATTTGTACCACCTGCCAGGCCAGCATCAGCAGGGGTGACAAAACTACCAGCCTGACCACCACCAGCATGATCAGGCACATGTCAACAAAGCACCCGACTTTGTGGGGCGAACCCCAGGGTCCACGACCAGTGTCAGCGGGTGTCACCACTGCTTCTTCCGCTGTTGTGCATGTAAGAAAACCCCCTGTTGTGCGTGCAAGGCAATCCCCTGTCCATACTGCATGCAAACATGCTCCCTCCTCTCAGTCTTCACTTGTTATGGCAGTTTCTCAAGAAACAGCATCAACGTCCACGTCCCACCGCAGCGTTCAATTGTCAATATCCCAGACCTTTGAATGAAAGCGCAAATTCGCAGTCAACGCCCCACAGGCCACAGTCCTAAATTCGCACATTTCACGACTGCTTTCATTGGAAATGCTGCCTTTTAGGCTGGTGGAGACGGAATCCTTCCGCAACCTTATGGGGTTGGCCGTCCCTCGGTACTCGGTCCCCAGCTGACACTATTTTGCCCGGTGTGCCATCCCCACACTACACAAGCACGTGTCCCAAAACATCTGCCGTGCCCTCAACAACGCAGTTACTGGGAGAGTCCACCTGACAACGGACACGTGGACAAGTGCTTGTGGCCAGGGACGGTACATCTCCCCGACGGCACAGTGGGTAAACATAGTGGAAGCCGGGATCCAGTCGGACCTTGGGATGGAGCACATCCTCCCCACACCAAGGATTGCGGGCCCTATGTCAGTCAGAGTTGCCCCCACAGTGTACAGCTCCTGAGCATCATCCTCCTCCTCCTCATATTCAGCCTCCATCTCAGATATCACCGCATCAGTTACAAGCTGGAAGGACTCCAGTACTGCCTCAGCCAAGCGGCAACAGGCTGTGCTGAAACTCATAAGCATAGGTGAACCTACATGCAGGCATGGTCGTGTGTGACAATGGCCGTAACCTGGTGGCGGCTCTGAGGCGAGGCGAGATCACACACGTACCATGCCTGGCTCATGTGCTTAACCTCGTGGTTCAGCGGTTTCTTAAATCGTACCCCGAGTTGCAGATCTGCTCGTCAAAGTACGCCGCCTGTCAGCTCATTTTCGGTAGTCGGCTACAGCTTCCGCCACCCTTGCTCTGTTGCAGCAGCATTTGCAGCTTCCTGCACACCGACTGGTGTGTGATGTCCCCTCACGTTGGAACTCTACTCTCCACATGTTGCAAAGGATTTGTGAGCAGAAGAGAGCAGTTGTGGAGTACCAGCTGCAACAAGGCCGTCGATATTCCGGTCACACATAAGACCTCAGGAGTGGACCTGGATGTCTGACATATGTACCATCCTGACAAACTTTGAGGAGTCCACCAAGATGGTGAGTGGCGATGACGCCATCATTAGCGTCCGCATCCCACTTGTCTGTCTTTTGCAACGCTCTCTGCAGAGAATTAAAGAGGAGGCATTGCAGCCAGAGTATGATGAGATGGATCAGGAAGCCGTCACGAGCGATTACACACAGCCCAGCCTCATCTCATCCCAACGTGCATTGGGGGACAATGAGGGAGAGGAGGAGGAGGAGAAAGAACAGGAGCTGGTATCATGCGCTGTAGACGGTAGTATCTGTACAACTGTCATACCGTCGGTTCAGCGTGGGTGGCCTGAGGACAGGGGGGAGGAGGAGGAGGAGTTGGAGGAGGAGAGCATGGTCAGTCATCATCTTGGTGAGGACACGGAAGTCTTGCACGCATGGCTGGAACGCATCGCTGACTTTATGTCACGCTGCCTTAACCGTGACCTTCGCGTTGTCAAAATGTTGGGTAACAGTCATTACTGGTTGGTGACACTTTTAGACCCCCGCTACAAGGAGAACTTTCACTCTCTTATTCCTGAGGTGGAGAGGTCTACAATAAAAGGGGCAGTACCAGAAGGCCCATACTGCAGAACTGTCAACGCTCTGGGACAGTTTTCTGAGACCCGCCCAGCTTACAGGCCCTGAGACGCGGGGTACTCTCACAAGGAGTGGAAAGTTTCAAAAGATGGTGAGGGAGTACCTTGCCGACCGTACCAGCATCCTCTGTGATTCCTCTGTGCCTTTTAATTATTGGGTATCCAAGCTGGACACTTGGAATGAACTCGCTCTGTACGCCTTGTAGGTCCTGGCCTGCCCTGCCGCTAGCGTGTTATCGGAGCGTGTTTTTAGAGCCGCTGGGAGAATTATAACTGATAAGCGCACTCGCCTGTCAACTGACAATGCTGACAAGCTGACCCTTATCAAAATGAACAAGGGCTGGATTGGACCAGACTTCTCATCACCACCAAATGACAGCAGTGTAACATAAAGTCAAATCCACTGTGTTATTTTGGGAGGTGTATTCCCATGCACCGCTTCACACCCACACATGGGTATACGCTTCCTCATTTCGGCAGTTTTTTGCTCTACTCCTTATCCTCAGCCTCCACCACCACTATACCACCAGGGTGACCGTGGTTCGTGTTGCCAGCATTGCAAGTTCCTCCGTCCTAATTTTTGGCAGCTTTTGCAAGGAAGGCATAGGCAAAGACTATGGGAGACCCACTCCCCAATAATGGGAATAATGTTTTTAATATGCTGTACTGCATGGCTCTTGTAAGGGGCATTAAAACCGTCTTGTTAAGCTACTGTGACCTCCTCGTCTCTTCCAAGGGGCATTAAAACCATCTTGTTAAACCACTCTGACCTCCATGTCTCTTCCAAGGGGCATTTAAACCGTCTTGTTAAGCTACTGTGACCTCCACGTCTCTTCCAAGGGGCATTAAAACCGTCTTGTTAAACCACTCTGAACACCACGTCTCTTCCAAGGGGCATTAAAACCATCTTGATAATCCACTCTGAACTCCACGTCTTTTTCAAGGGGCATTAAAACCATCTTGTTAAACCACTCTGACCTCGACGTCTCTTCCAAGGGGCATTAAAACCGTCTTGTTAAGCTACTGTGACCTCCATGTCTCTTCCAATGGGCAATAAAACCATCTTGTTAAACCACTCTGACCTCCACGTCTCTTCCAAGGCGCATTAAAACCGTCTTGTTATGCTACTGTGACCTCCACGTCTCTTCCAAGGGGCATTAAAACTTTCTTGTTAAACAACTCTGAACACCACGTCTCTTCCCAGGGGCATTAAAACCATCTTGATAAACCACTCTGAACTCCACGTGTCTTCCAAGGGGCATTAAAACCATTTTGTTAAACCACTCTGACCTCGACGTCTCTTCCAAGGGGCATTAAAACCGTCTTGTTAAGCTACTATGACCTCCACGTCTCTTCCAAGGGGCATTAAAACCATCTTGTTAAACCACTCTGACCTCCACGTCTCTTCCAAGGGGCATTAAAACCATCTTGTTAAACCACTCTGAACTCCACGTCTCTTCCAAGGGGCATTAAAACCGTCATGTTAAGCTACTGTGACCTCCACGTCTCTTCCAAGGGGCATCAATACTGTCTTGTTAAACCACTCTGAACTCCATGTCTCTTTCAAGGGGCATTAAAACCGTCTTTTTAAGCTACTGTGACCTCCACGTCTCTTCCAAGGGGCATTAAAACCATCTTGTTAAACCACTCTGAACTCCACGTCTCTTCCAAGGGGCATAAAAACCGTCTTGTTAAACCACTCTGAACTCCACATCTCTTCCAAAGGGCATTAAATCCATCTTGTTAAACCACTCTGAACTCCACGTCTCTTCTAAGGGGCATTAAAACCATCTTGTTAAACCACTCTGACCTCCACGTCTCTTCCAAGGGGCAGTAAAACCGTCTTTTTAAGCTACTGTGACCTCCACGTCTCTTCCAAGGGGCATTAAAACTGTCTTGTTAAACCACCCTGACCTCCACGTCTCTTCCAAGGAGCATTAAAACCATCTTGTTAAACCACTCTGAACTCCATGTCTCTTCCAAGTGGCATTAAAACTGTCTTGTTAAGCTACTGTGACCTCCACGTCTCTTCCAAGGGGCATTGAAACCGTCTTGTTAAATCACTCTGACCTCCACGTCTCTTCCAAGGGGCATTAAAACCGTCTTGTTAAGCTACTGTGACCTCCACATCTCTTTCAAGGGGCATTAAAACCATCTTGTTAAACCACTCTGAACTCCACGTCTCTTCCAAGGGGCATTAAAACCATCATTTTAAACCACTCTGACCTCCACGTCTCTTCCAAGGGGCATTAAAACCATCTTGTTAAGCTACTGTGACCTCCACGTCTCTTCCAAAGGGCATTAAAACAGTCTTGTTAAACCACTCTGAACTTCACGTCTCTTCCAAGGGGCATTAAAACCGTCTTGTAAAGCTACTGTGACCTCCACGTCTCTTCCAAGGGGAATTAAAACCATCTTGTTTAACCACTCTGAACTCCACGTCTCTTCCAAGGGGCATTAAAACCATCTTTTTAAACCAATCTGACCTCCACGTCTCTTCCAAGGGGCATTAAAACCATCTTGTTAAGCTACTGTGACCTCCACGTCTCTTCCAAGGGGCATTAAAACCGTCTTGTTAAACCACTCTGACCTCCCCGTCTCTTCCAAGGGGCATTAAAACCATCTTGTTAAACCACTCTGACCTCCACGTCTCTTCCAATGGGCATTAAAACCGTCTTGTTAAGCTACTGTGACCTCCACGTCTCTTCCAAGGGGCATTAAAACCATCTTGTTAAACCACTCTGACCTCCATGTCTCTTCCAAGGGGCATTAAAACCGTCTTGTTAAGCTACTATGACCTCCACGTCTCTTCCAAGGGGCATTAAAACCGTCTTGTTAAGCTACTGTAACCTCCACGTCTCTTCCAAGGGGCAATAAAACCGTCTTGTTAAACCCCTCTGACCTCCACATCTCTTCCAAGGGGCATTAAAACTGTCTTGTTAAGCTACTGTGACCTCCGTGTCTCTTCCAAGGGGCATTAAAACCATCTTGTTAAGCCACTCTTAACTCCACGTTTCTTCCAAGGGGCATTAAAACTGTCTTGTTAAGCTACTGTGACCTCCACGTCTCTTCCAAGGGGCAGTAAAACTGTCCTGTTAAACCTCTCTGAACTCCACGTCTCTTCCAAGGGGCATTAAAACCGTCTTGTTAAACCACTCTGAACTCCACGTCTCTTCCAAGGCGCATTAAAACCGTCTTATTAAACACTCTGAACTCCACGTCTCTTCCTAGGGGCATTAAAACCATCTTGTTAAACCACTCTGACCTCTATGTCTCTTCCAAGGTGCTTTAAAACCGTATTGTTAAGCTACTATGACCTCCACGTCGCTTCCAAGGGGCATTAAAACCGTCTTGTTAAGCCACTCTGACCTCCACATCTCTTCCAAGGGGCATTAAAACTTTCTTGTTAAGCTACTGTGACCTCCGCGTCTCTTCCAAGGGGCATTAAAACCATCTTGTTAAGCCACTCTTAACTCCACGTATCTTCCAATGGGCATTAAAACTGTCTTGCTATGCTACTGTGACCTCCACGTCTCTCCCAAGGGGCAGTAAAACTGTCTTGTTAAACCACTCTGAACTCCACGTCTCTTCCAAGGGGCATTAAAACCGTCTTGTTAAACCACTCTGAACTCCACGTCTCTTTCAAGGTGCTTTAAAACCGTCTTGTTAAACACTCTGAACTACACGTCTCTTCCAAGGTGCATTAAAACCGTCTTGTTAAGCTACTATGACCTCCACGTCTCTTCCAAGGGGCATTAAAACCGTCTTGTTAAACCACTCTGACCTCCACATCTCTTCCAAGGGGCATTAAAACCGTCTTGTTAAGCTACTGTGACCTACACGTCTCTTCCAAGGGGCATTAAAACCATCTTGTTAAACCACTCTGACCTCCATGTCTCTTCCAAGGGGCATTAAAACCGTCTTGTTAAGCTACTGTGACCTCCTTGTCTCTTCCAGTGGGCATTAAAACTTTCTTGTTAAACCACTCTGAACTTCTCGTCTCTTCCAAGGGGCATTAAAACCGTCTGCTAATCTACTGTGACCTCCACGTCTCTTCCAAGGGGCATTAAAACCGTCATGATAAACCACTCTGAACTCCACGTCTCTTCCAAGAGGCATTAAAACCGTCTTGTTAAACCACTCTGATCTCCACGTCTCTTCCAAGGGGCATTAAAACCATCTTGTTAAACCACTCTGAACTCCACGTCTCTTCCAAGGGGCATTAAATCATCTTGTTAAACCTCTCTAATCTCCACGTTTCTTCCAGGGGGCATTAAAACCATCTTGTTAAACCACTCTGAACTTCACGTCTCTTCCAAGGGGCATTAAAACCATCTTTTTAAACCACTCTGACCTCCACGTCTCCTCCAAGGGGCATTAAAACCGTCTTGTTAAGTTACTGTGACCTCCACGTCTCTTCCAAGGGGCATTACAACCGTCTTGTTAAACCACTCTGACCTCCACGTCTCTTCCAAGGGGCATTGAAACCGTCTTGTTAAGCTACTGTGATCTCCACGTCTCTTCTAAGGGGCATTTAAACCGTCTTGTTAAGCTACTGTGACCTCCACGTCCCTTCCAAGGGGCATTAAAACCGTCTTGTTAAACCCCTCTGACCTCCACGTCTCTTCCAAGGGGTCATTAAAACCGTCTTGTTAAGCTACTGTGACCTCCACGTCCCTTCCAAGGGGCATTAAAACCGTCTTGTTAAACCACTCTGAACTCCATGTCTCTTCCAAGGGGCATTAAAACCGTCTTGTTAAGCTACTGTGACCTCCACATCTCTTCCAAGGGGCATTAAAACCATCTTGTTAAACCACTCTGAACTCCATGTCTCTTCCAAGGGGCATTAAATCCGTCTTGTTAAACCACTCTGAACTCCACGTCTCTTCCAAGGGGCATTAAAACCGTCTTGTTAAACTACTCTAAACTCCACGTCTCTTCCAAGGTGCATTAAAACCGTCTTGTTAAACCACTCTGAACTTCACGTCTCTTCCAAGGGGCATTAAAACCGTCTTGTTAAATCGCTCTGAACTCCACAGCTCTTCCAAGGGGCATTAAAATGTTGTTTTTAATAAACTCTAACCTCCACGACTCTTCCAACGGGAATTGCATTTCCTCCTAATTTTAGTCAGCTTTTGCTTTTCAATGCATAGGCGAACACTAAGGGAGACCCACTCCCCAATAATGGGTAGAAGGTTTTTAGTACGCTGTAATCCACGTCTGTTTTAAGGGGCATTGCAGTTCCTCATAATTTTTGGAAAGCCTTCCATTCACTGCTTAGGCCAACAGTTTACAGGAGACCCAGTCGCTATAAATGGACTAAACGGTTTAGTTAAGGCCCTCTGACCTCCATGTCACTTCCAAGGGGCATTGAAGTGCCTCGAAATTTTTGGTAGGCATTGCACTCACTGTATGCCCTATAACTGTGTAGCCGAACTGCTCCTTTTGGTACAGAAACATATCCTACAAGACATGTGTGGTTGACTGGCCTGATATTGATGTGAATGGTCCCTGTTCCTCCTGCTCTTTCTCCTTTGCCACCACCTCATCCATCATTCATCACCTGAAGCTTTGTTTTAACGGGAGTCATAGAACTGGGATAGTAGCAGGAAAACATCCAGCAATCCTCGGAGGAGGTAGGACATGCGCCAAAACGCTGACCACCTCAGGCCTAGCCGCTACTACATACATGCACTTGCATTCCAAGGAACAGAAAGCTAAGGAGATGGATGGCCTCATGATCATGAATAATTTACTCGTTGTGTAGGAGGCCGACCACTGCTGCTGTCTACCTTCTGAACTTTGTGTTGAAGCCTGATTGACCCAGGACCCGCAATCCTCTATGTCTGGAGGACGTGCTGCATCCCAGTGTCCAACTGTGTCCCGGCTTCCACAATATTAACCCAGTGTGAAGGCGTCAGTGAGATGGACCATCCCTGGTCACATTCACTTGTCCACGTGTTTGTGGTTAGGCTCTCTTTCCCACTAAATGCACTGGGGAGGGCACAGGTAATGTTTTGGTATGCGCGCTTGTGTATAAGGCGCACCGGGACAAATAGGGGCGGCTGGGGACCATTTATGGACACCCGGCAGCCCACAGGTGGCTGGGGACCGTGTGTGGGCACCCGGCCGCGGGGCGGCCCGGCACCGAGTATGGATACCAGGCCACCGATGCAGCCATGATGTGGTGGCCAGATTCCTCCTCCACATGCCTAAAAGGCCCAATTTCAAGTGCAAGCAAGCAAGCAGTATGGTATTGCAACCTGGGGGTGGGTGGGTGGCAGGCTGCATACTTGCGCTTGCATTGCAAGGAATAGGGGAGGTACAATTGAACACTGCCCTGGTACAAGGACTTGCACGGGGATAGTTGTAAGTCTGCATCTTCTGATACGGCAAGGATCACTTCTGATGGGCACACTTTTAGGCAGTGACCTGGGTGTCACAGATGCTTCCAGGGGTCTTCCCCATGCTGTTCCCATGTCTTTTCAGCACTGTATGCATGTGTCACACAGCACATGGCCAGATAAGGTTGTAAAATGTTAAAATTACATTTCGCAGTGAATGCATTTTGTCACGGTTGAAAGCAATACAAAAGTGCAAAAATGCATAAAAAATGCTACTTGTGAACATAGCCCAAGGTGTGGAGGAGTATTTTTGTTTTTGGCTATTTATTTTACCTTATACACAAGTCTTTACCCTGGAAAGGATGTTCCTTAACATATTTCACAGGAAAGCAGTTTCAGTTTCGTTTTTGAACTTTTTATTGTGAGCCCGTAAAAGTGGCTTAATACCTCTGACCACGCTGTTGACAGCAGTGACCTGGGGGTCAGAAATGCTTCCTGGGGCGATCCCCATGCTGTCCCCATGTCATTTGAGCACTGTCACTATCGTTTTTGCCACTTTTTAGGCTTTCTACAGACTGCCGGGGTGCCGCCGCAAAAATGCTCGGGTCTCCCATAGACTAACATTGGGCTCGTTGCTCGGGTCGAGCACCCGAGTATCACGGTGAGCTCGGCCTGAGCTTCGAGCACCCGAGCATTTTAGTGCTCGCTCAACTCTAGTGGGCATTCATTTTAATGTGAAGAGAAATTGACTCTGTGCACCTATTTCTGGATCTATTTTATCAGCAGTTAACTGGTAGTTTCAGCAGGATTATCATCTAAAAGTTTCTATGGTAGACATGAGCCTGGAGGTAAAAATATATCTGGTACGGGCGTGCCTTGCAGAGCTGACTTGTACAGTATCCACATCCCTATTTTAGAGATCTGATTTCACATTCTCTTAAGTGCTGTTGCTTGGCAACCTCCATATAAACTCCTATCTTATGCGATTGTGTTACAACATTTCTATAGCACTGAAGAATAAGTCCCACCAGGGTTCTCATATCCATGCATGAGCATTCAAGTTATGTGCCGTCCTTCTCTGTCACCATATTATGTACCAGAATTACTACTGACACATCACAGAGATCTCAGAAATAATCTTAGCTCATTCTATTCTTTATGCAATTCATACAGGATTATTTATATTCCTTCTTCCTATTTCTTAAAACTTTTAGTTAAAAAAGAAATCATGTTTTTTATTACTTTGCTATGTGTTTTACTTTATCATTTAACTCTATAAATATATAAAAACATGATTAATTATACTGTCATATATGAGGAGATGCTCCTCATACCGAACTCCACAACAAAAAGATTTAAAGGGAATCTGTCACTACATGTGATCTATGTAAACTATTAATCTGGGCATACAGGTTATAGACTGCTGAGGAGAGTGATACCTGTATGTCTCATATCAGATGTCTTGTTGTGGATAAATCATCTTTAATCACTTTATTAAATGACCTCTTCCAGGTTCTCGAGAGGACGCTGCCAGGAAAATAACTCGGTCTCCAGAGCTTATTTTACAGAGGAAGTTCCCAGTGTGATGTGTGATGGCCGCTCTCTGCTCTCCTCATCTCACTGCAGAGCTGTGTGTGATTATACCTGACACATCTACAGGTTCCTCTCAGCTTCCAGCTCACAGGCAGACAGGGTTGCAATGTTGTTACAATATAGCAGAGGTCAGAGAGCTGCAAAAAATGTGTTTTCAAGAAGACAAATTTAATTTCTCCTGTTCTGTGTTAGTTACTTGTCTCACACTGGTAACTCCCCTTCATGTAAAACAAGCTCTCGAGGCTGCATTATCTTCCAGGCAGTGTCCTCCCCATAACCTGGAAGAGGTCATTTATATAAAGTGATAAAAAATAATTTATCCACAAGACATCTGATATGAGACATACAGGTATCACTCTCCTCAGCAGTCTATAACCTGTAGCCCATATTAATAGTTTAGATAGGTCAAATGTGGTAACAGATTTCCTTTAAACAGGGTGAGCACACAGCTTTTGCAAAGTTTTTCATAGTGTTCTCATTGACATTTTTTCCCCCAAAACACTGTGGCCAGATGTAACTTTAAAGGGAATCTGTCATCAGGCTTTTCCAATATAAGGTAATGCCACCACCTTTGAGCCTTCTATTACAGCATTCTGGTATGCTGTATATATGTCCACAATCCCCTCTGCAAGGCACAAAAAAGACCTTTCATTATACTCAGCGGGGTCCTGTCCGATGGGCGTCTCTGGTCTTGATCTGATGTCTCCTCTGTTCCTATGATCGTCGTTCTTCTTCCCTGCTTCATATGGATGACGCATCCTAAATCATTCACACAGTGTCCCTAATCATGCTCCCACACAGGTGAACTTCTCTCTGCTCTACTGAGAGCAGAGCAAAGTACTGTAGTTTTTTGTGTGCCGGCTTTACCTATGAGTCATCGGCACTCTTTGGCCTTTTCCGGTGCTTGCGCACTGCAGTACTTTGCTCTTCCCTCAGTAGGGCAGAGAGAACTAAACCTGTGCAGGAGCTCGATGCCCGGGACACTGCGTTGATGAGGTAGGACGCATCATCCACATGATGCAGGGAAGGAGGACAGCGATCATAAGAAGAGAGAAGGCGTCGGATCAAGACCAGAGACGCCCATCAGACTGGACTGCGCCATCTGTGTGTATAATGAAAGGTCTTTTTTGTGCCTAGCAAAGCGGATTGGGGACATACGTACAGCATACTAGAATGCTGTGAAACAGCTTAAAGGTGGTGGCATTAGTTTATATTAGGAAAACCTGGTGATAGGTTTCGTTTAAAAATCTATGTGCCGTAGTTGAAAAGTCTACATAAGTTTTTGTTTGTTGTGTTTCTTTTCTAAGCAGCTTTTACTGGTTATGACATTTTTCCTGGCTCTGGTCCCTTAGGCTTCTCCATGAAATAACAATAATGTTGAAAGACAAAACAATAAAAAGCACTTGTAAAACAACTCCATGAAAAACACTTAAAATCTATGGTGTTTTTTTTTACAAGCATTTAAAAATTGACTGTAGTAGCTTCTAAGAGAGTTAATCACACAACTAGGCTAGTCAAGGTCAAGTTGAATCAGTCAGGCTCAATCAGCATTTTAAAACTAGATTCAATAGGTAAAGTTTCCACTTGAGTAGAGTGCCAAGCTCAACAAAGAGAGACTTACAGGCCAGGTAATGCACCCAGGGATGGGTGGCTTTATAGGACCACATATCGGAGGCAGCCCAAACCACAGTATTCTCCAAAAGATATTGTTGTATGCCAAATAGTACCAATGAAAATGTCAACTCACCCCGCAAAAAAGTAAGCCCTTATGATTGAAAAAAAAAATGTAAAAATGGATGCAACAATATAGCAACACAAAAGATGTTTTTTATTTTTTTTTACAGTGCAAAAGTAGAAATACACTGAAAAAATATGTATTAATTTGGTATTGCCATCATTGTACTGACTTGCAAAATAGAGTTAAATGTTATTTATGCCACATGATGAAAGCTTTAAAAAAATTAAACTGCTGTTTTTAATATCCCCCCAAAGATAATTAAAAGTTGTTGAATTTATTGTACACTGTGTGCCACAAATTTGTGACAAAAGAAAAACAACTTGTCTAGCAAAGAGCAGGCCCTCATAAGGATACATCAAAAGGAAGATAAAGGAAGATAAAATTGGTGTAGCTTGTAGAAGACAGATTCTGGAACACAGATACATCCTTCAGGCCACAAGTGCATAAGGCTGGATTCAATCATGCAGGGATTTTTTTAGCTGAAGACAGAAGTGAATCCAAAAATTAAAAAATAATATGAAGCAAAGACTGATACATTTAACCAACTTTTCATCAACTCATGTTTGGCTCTAAAAAATTACTACAAAAACATCATTGTATAATGCCAGTCCAAGGCTGGGTTCATATATATCAGATGCATCAGGCTCCTTTTTTAACATTTGATGTCACTCAACTGATCACAACTAATGCAAAACGGTTGCAAAAATGCATCAATTGCACCAGGCAATTTCACCATTATCTCTCAGATACTGGTCTGGGGCCAGATCCCAATGTTGCACTAAATATTGTGATCCAGCTCTCGGACCGGCACCCACACCTGTCTAGTGCAACAACTGATGCTTTGGACCATTGGGATTCTTGGTAATGATCCTTAGCAAACAATGGGATTGCTTCTAACAGCAGTTTTCATCTGACATTTTGGTTTCTATGTGCAGGTGACCTTAGTATGAACGAGCACCGTTGCAGTTCTAATTCATCTATTTATGTGGCAACTCTTCAATATGACCAACACTTTATATTGTTAAGGTTTGTATGTAAAGGTTGCAGGACTTTATGCTTTATTATTTGCACTTTTAGCAAGATAGAAACTATTAAAGCCATTGCATGGCTTTGTGCTTAATTTGCTATACGTAGTTGTTAGTAATTTGAAGCAGAATCAATCTGTTAGAAGGGATGTTTTCATGCCAACATTTTTGGCTATTGTGCATCTATAGAGAATATAAACTTGCAGAGCATATAGTTCATAGCACACCTATTAATAAGGATGTAACAAGTCCAACAACAATGTGCAGGGGCCAGCGGTGTCAATTCCTCAATTAACATTCCCATGATTAACATTTATCTTCCTACTCTAATCTTTTTTCATCCAGTTGTCACTAAGTGTGCTCTGTGGAGATGCATCCACTTTAGTTTCTGTGCTCCATAGCTGGGCCTAATACCCTGGTAGTCACCCAGTGCTACGTAGGCTGGTACAGATCACAAATGCTAATGTCAATCCACAAATATATTCATTTATGCATACACTTTCTTAGAAATGAATACAATAGACTGTTACTACTACAACATTTTACATGAGGTAAATTCAATTTTAAAAAAATCATTGTGTAGTAATAGATTTTTTTTAATATATTGGGTCATTATTTATGTATTTCTGTAATCCACAAGGTTCATTAGCTTTACATGTATCTGGATAAATAGATTGCAGCCATGAAAAAAATGAATTTATTTCTCATTTAAATTCAATTTGTCAAAAATTGATACAGTGTTCCCAAAAACTGCATGCATATAAGCAATGCTGTGTATACTTTTATTCTTTATGCACATATGTGAGATATTTATTGTCCTACATATAAATTGAACTTGTATATTTTTTTGTGTGATTTTCTAGTGTTCTCAAGGGACATTATGTCACTGGGGTATCCTGTCTGTTGCTGAGCAATGGGGGCCAGACGTTGGGGCCCCTCATTTTTGGATACATACAATGGTCTACTAAAACCTAATATTTTAAATGGGGCTGAGTTGCAGGTGTCTGTCTAGGGCCAGAATGAGGGGGATGTTCTGCAGGGAAAATACCAAATCATCTGGTTCTGCGGTGAGATTGCCCACAATTGTATTTATTTATTTACTCACTTTATAGCGCCATTAATTCCACAGCGCTTTACAGACATTATAAGTACTATTTCCATTGGGGCTCACAATCTACATTCCCTATCAGTATGTCTTTGGAGTGTGGGAGGAAACCGGAGAACCGGAGGAAACCCACACAAACACGGGGAGAACATACAAACTCCGTGCAGATATTGCCCTTGATGGGATTTGAACCCAGGACCCCAGGGCTACAAGGATTCAGTGCTAACCACTGAGCCACCAAGCTACAATTAAGAAAGGGAATCCAGCTCACCTAACTCAATGAGTGCATGGAATCCAAATACGACGTGAAGCAAGAAAGTCCAAAAAAGAGATCCAGCACATCTAAAACATATTCAGTTTTATTCCAAATATATAAAAACATTTTTACATTAAAAGGGGTGTGTGCCAAGTGGAACTGGCACAAAAAGGAAAAAAAGTCTCTTCAAATTTAGACCATAGTTGTTGACGCATTTTAAGGTTATTAGTAAGAGGGGTTTGCTTCGAAACACATCAACAACTATGTTCTAAATATGAATGGACTTTTTTTCCTTTTTGTGCTAATTCCACTCGGCACACCAACCTTTTTAATGGACAAATATTTTTATAAAGTTGGAATAAAATTTAAAACGTTTTAGATGTGCTGGGTCTTTTTTTTTAACTTTATTGCCCACAATTAGCTAATTATAGCATGTCCTAGCAATATGCCATCTTCTAAAATAGTTTTGCCAGGGGTAAGATAGGTGCATATGAGAGAAGAGTTTCATTAATACTGTTCTTTTGTCTTTTACATATACTGTAAAGTAAGAATGCATTTAACTGTAATTGTTCCATTAGTTATTTCAGTGAGTATTGGTGTAAGAGATTAATAGGAGGCAAGGATGCCAATGTTTTAGATGGTTCTGGCTCAGTAAAGTAATTTCTCTTTGACACAGCATGAGTACAATTGTACAAACTACAAAGAGCAACAGCATCAAACATTATACTGAACTGGTTTTAAAGGCCTTTGTAAATGTTAACTGAAACGCATGTATTTGGAATACACAGCCCACAACTCATGTATGTGGACTACATACAGTAGCTATGGGACTGGGTGCACATTGACTACTATATTTAATTGCTGAAATGAATTTAGATGTAATTGTGCACTCATTCTTAAATGCAGGATAGAAAAGAAGATGACAATGACCATGCAATGCTCAGATAAGTATTTCCATTGAGATTTCTAGCATGCCTTTACTTTTGTTTGATTTTGATTGTGAACTGTGTAAAAATGTGCACATTATTTTGTTTACTTCTATAAAGCCATCATATTCCGCAGCACAATACACTGGGTGCACAATTATTAGGCAATTTGTATCTTTGATGATTCATTTTATTATTGTGCAACTCCAGTGCTGTTGTTCAATCCAAAAGGTTAATAAACCTGATGCTTGAATATTTAAGAAAGTAAAATGAGGTTTTATCTTTCTTAGAAAAATATCTATGTGTGCAGAATTATTTGGCAACTGTTATCAGTGTAGATTATTATGCAACTAAATCTCATCCCATCTCAATTGCTTATTTTCATCTGATAAAGTGAAAAATCACCTGATCTCTTTTAAAGGGATTGGAGCCAGGTTGATTTTCCGGAGCTTTTGTGCTACAAGTAATGCAGTAGTCCCCTGTATTTCCATCAACAGATGACAGACCTTAATTCCCCCCTTCCCTTCTGAGCCCCACAATGTGCCTAAACCCACATTTAGAATTCACATGTTTGACATTACTGTAGTGAGCAGAGCCCACTTAACAGATAATGGGGTGCGTAACTCCAGCAGCACAAGCTGGACACAATGTATTGGGCACTACAATGTATGGCCATTACAATGGCATATTTGCAATTTTCACTTTGCAACATCCACTGCATGTTTGTTTCTATAAATCACCTATGCAATCAAAATCATCACTACACCTGTATGTGAATTCACAGAGTTGGGTAATTTCCAAAATTGTGTCACTTAAGGGGAGTTTCTGCTGTTATGGCAATTAGGGGCTCTGCATACAGTGTCTACAACTATTAGTAGGAAAATCTGCACTCCAAAAGTCAAATAGTGCTCCTGTGTCACCCAGGGGGAATATAGGGGACTCGGTATCCAGGCCTTTTACCTTGTTTAGGAGGTCAGGGCAGTCGGTCCCGGGCCCGTACTCTTGGTCTCTCTTTAAAAAGGGGTTTTAGTATACAGTTTGTCTCGTGACGCCACCTGTGGTTTCCGGTAATGGTTACCGGCGCTGCTGCTGACCTCCGGGGGTGATGGGATGGCAGCTGGGATGTTCCAGCTCCCCACAGGATGTCAGGTACGGTCCAGGGTACTCGGTAGGAAAGGTGCACTTCAGGACTTCTCCCCAGTGAGTGGGTATAAAGCCTCCTGGTCCGTGTCTCCCTCTCTCTAAGCTCCTGGCCAGCCTGCAACTGGGCCTAGCTTCTGTGTCGTGCTGTTCCTTCACCTGTCGCTTGGTAGTAGGATCTTTTTCTGGCAACCACTATCCCTGGACGCCGGGGCCTTCGTGGTTCCTAGTCCTGTCAAGGGTTTAGCTTCAGGTCGACCAGTAACTTGTAGTCCTCCTGGTATGCCGGTGATCCCTACTGGGTATAAAGGACCCTGTAGGCGCGGACCTGGTGTCCGGTTTGTGCCTTGGGGTGAGCCTATGATGCTCGTCTGCCCTCTCAACTCCTCTCTCCTCTCCTCTTTGCCTCCAGCCACACTCGGGGCCCTCAATACAGCAGCAGCTGTGCTGCGTCTTCACTGCTCTCAGTGGCAGCACACTCTCCCTCAGACTGAGACTGAACTGCCTGGCTCCACCCTCCATATATATATATCCCTAACAGGGCTCCCTCTGGTGGTATGAGGTGGAAGGGTGGAGGTGTTTGTTTGTAGTGAGGGCCTCTTGTAGAGAAGTCCATCCATGCACCCTTTTGGGTCCTGTGGTACCTGTGAACTGCAGGGTGCCACACTCCCTTCCTCTCAAGCCCTGCCGTGTGGCCAAACAATACTGTATGACCACATATGGGGTATTGCCACATTCAGAACTAGTTGTGTAATAAATTATTGGGCCATTTCCACTTATTGCCCCTTGTGAATATGTAAAATCTGGGTTAAATCAACATTTTAGTGATAAAAATGTAATTATTCATCGCCCAATGGTATAAAATTCTGTGAAACACATGTGACAATATGCTACACCTATGGATGAATTTATTGGGACGTATAACGCCAACTAACTGGGCACTTATGGGGGCGTTCTGCTGTTCTGGCACCTCAGGGGCTTTGTTTGCCAGTTTTGGCATCTTAGGAAATCTCTTAATATGATATGGCATCTGCAATCTATTCTAGCAAAAATTATGCGCTAAAAGTCTGATAAACAGTAATTTCTGACCACATATAGGATATCAGCGTACTCAGGAGAATTGCACAACAAACTGTGGAGTCAACTTTCTTATGAAACCCTTGTGAAAATGAGAAATTTTGGAATAAATCAATATTTTTATGGAAAAGATGTAAGATTTCAGTTTCACAGTCCAGTT
Organism: Phyllobates terribilis; assembly: GCF_046119375.1. Classification (NCBI taxonomy): domain Eukaryota; kingdom Metazoa; phylum Chordata; class Amphibia; order Anura; family Dendrobatidae; genus Phyllobates; species Phyllobates terribilis. The sequence goes on along the minus strand of NW_027362762.1, from coordinate 217,896,198 downwards.
ATAAAACTCTGTTAGTCACTTGTGGGTTAAATTAAAATGTAAAACTTGGCATTCAGATGAATGATTGATTGTGGAGTTTATTATTAGGTGACTGCAATTCAACTAGTTAGTAGTGTTGAGCGAACGTGCTTGGATAACATGCTATCCGAGCATGCGCAAGTCGTATTCGAGTATCTGCGGCGTGCTTGAATAATATGTTTGTCTCACTGCAGCTGCATGTTTTGCGGTGGTAGACAGCCGCAACACATGCGGGGATTGCCTAACAAATAAGAAATCCCTGCATGAGCAGCGTCTGTCTACCACCGCAAAACAAGCAAGCGACCGCAGGGAGACAAACATATTAGCAGAGCATGCCGAAGATACTCAAATAACACTCGAGCATACTCGGATAGCCCGTTATCCGAGCACGTTCGTTCAACACTGCAAATTAGATGTTTCGTTCTATACACCAGACCTTCATCAGTAAATGGATTGCCCAGGAAAAAACATGTCAGGGAAAGCAAATGCAGAGGTATGTGAGCAATATGGTCAAGAAAAATAGCTTTTTCCTGTCTAGATCGAACATCTTATTTATTGGATTATAGTCGCCTAATAATAAACTGTACAATCAATTATTCATATGATTGCCAAGTTTTACATTTTATTATACTACGGGATAGGGTCCTGCTTTGGCACCTATAAGCCAGAAGTGCTGTGTTTTCTGTTTCTGTTCTATTTGTGGGTTAAAAACTCACAAAACTCCTAAATAAATTCATCAAAATGTGCAGTTTCCTAAATGTGGGCAATTGTGAGGGGTTGCTGCATTTTTGGCACCTGCAGGACTCTCCCGCAATCTATTCCAGCTGAAATTGAGCTCCAAAAGTCAAATGATTCTTCTTCCCTTCTGAGCCCTGCTCTGTATCTAAACACTAGTTTCTGAGCAGATGTGGGGAATCGGCAAAGTCAGCAGAAAATGGAACCCACAATCTATTGAGCAATTTCTCTAGTTATCCTTTTGAAAATGAGAAATTAGAAATTTGAGTCTAACGCAAGATTTTGTGGAATAAAACATAATATTTAATTTTCACGGTCCAATACTGTAAAATTTTGTGAGGCACCTGTGGATTAAAGATAGTCATCTCACCCATACATGAATTCCTTGAGGGGTCTTGTTTCCAAAATGGGGCTACATGTGGGCGGTTTCAGATGTTTTGGCACCTCGAGGGCACAGCAAATGTGACATGATGGCCACAATCTGTTCCAAACAAATTTATGCTTCTAAAAATCAACCAGCACGCCTTTATTTCCGAGCCCTGTCATGTGCCCAAAAAGTATTTCCGACTACATATGCAGTATAAAGTTACTCAGAAGAAATTGCACAACAAATTTTGGGGTCCATTTTCTTCTTTTCCCTTGTGAAAACAATAAAATTTGGGGTTAAAGCAACATTTTAGAAAAAAATAATAATTTTTCCTTTTTTTTTGTTCCTGTTTGCATTAATTCTTGTGAAGAACCTGAAGGGTTAACACATTTTCTGAATGAATACTTTGAGGGGTGAAGTTTTTAAAATGTGGTCTTGTTTGTGGGTTTTCTGACATATAGGCCACATACAGTCTCTTCAAAAGTGAAGTGGTCTTTAAAAGTACATGTTTTGTAATATTCATTGAAAAAAAGGAAAAATTTCTGCTAAATTCTGTTAATTCTTATAACATCCTCCCAAAAAAAAGTAATTTAAAAAATCTGACATTCTGCTTTAAGGGCATAAAAATTCAAAGCTCAAAAATTACATATATTTCTACATTTTTGTTAAACTTTAGATATTTTCATAATAAGCGTAAATTGTATTGGCCTAAATTTACCTCTACAATAAAGTTCAATGTGTCATGTAAAAACACACGGAGAAGTATTCCAGAGTTATTATCACGTTAATTCCGATTTGAAAAATTTGGCCTGGGCAGGAAGATGAAAAAAGGATTTGTCAGTAAGAGAACCCAGTCTGAATACTTTAAAAGCCGCCTTCAACCAGGAAGACGTTCTGAAAACCACAGGCAGGGTGTTACTGGAAACCGCAGGCAAGTAGGAAGCGATACTGGAAACCACAAGCAGGTAGGTAGCGATACTAGAAACCACTGGCTCTCCTGATCCAAGCGTGACCGCTGCATAGAAATACATGCTGTCATGCTTGGGTCAGGAGAGCTGCTAGCCAGTCTGAGCATTGCGATGTGATTGTCGTTCGTGTTATATGGCCGTCTGACTGCACCCTTAGAGCAATACCAAGACACAAGTGTGAGTCTTGGGAGCCTTATGTAGGACAAGGAAGTTCATTTCATGGGAGCATGCCGCACTGCTTGCAAAGCCCGACGTGGAGCACAAGAAGATCAAACGGACCAGGGCATGTGCGTAATGACGCGCTCCCTGGGCCTGTGTTGTGCAGGGAATACCCGAAGCTGGATCGCTGGGGGTTGTAGTTTCCGTGGCGCTGACCCAGTCCGTGCCCAGGGTGCTCAATTCAGTGGCAGTCTTAATAGAATTATGATTGTTCGACTACGCCACCCGTGGATTGCGGTCAGTGGGGACCGCCGCTGCGATGCAGACCACTGAGGCTGATGTTGTATGCGCAGCCAAGTATGGGATGACTCCCCACGGGAGAAGTATAGCCTCAGGACAGTTAGTTCGATGATGGGAGTGATGGTGCACGGGCGTCCCAGCACTGGTAGTGCTGGTGCGGCGAAGAAGCACAGAGACGTGTGGTTGCAGTTTCCAATGCTTTACTCACAGTTCTTTACTGGTCCTAGTCACCTCGGTACCGGCGGTGACTGCCCAAGCCGTGCTGCGTCCACCAGGCAAGGGGCTCGACCAACTCCCAGGCAATTCCAGAATATGGCACAGGGCTCCCTTCTCTTCCCTTCTCTGGCCGTGCCCCACCAGTGACTCTACGCTTGTCCGGCTGCCTCGGGCCTTCTCTTGGTACGCTGATCTCTGTGTCCCTGACCCTATGTGGTGTGCCTTCCTGGTAGGTGTAGTGAGGGGTCGCACCGAGATATAGTCATGACTGCCGGTCTTTGGCTGAGGATTAGTCACCTCCACCAATTTGGGATCCGGTACCCTGTTCTGCCAACCCGTCACCCGCAGTCTCCTGGGCCTATGGGGTTCCTTCTTCTCTCGTGTCTCTGGGCCTCTCTTAAAGTTCCTTTTCTTCTTTCCTTTCTGTTCCTTTCTGTTTCCGTTCTCTCTGGCTCCGGCCTTCACCCTAGGCCTGCCTCGTGGAGCTGGGCCCAGACTGAGCCACAGCTCCCTGTCAGCCCTCTCTGGCTGAACTCCTCTCTGAACAGAACCCTGTTCTAAGATGGTGCCCACCTTATATACTTCCCTCTATGTGTGAGCCCAGGTGACTAGCAACCAATGGGCTCCTACCTATGCCCAGAGACCCACCCTTAACTGCTCCTACACCACTGGGTTTTCCTCCCCCTCCCCACTCCAGCCAGGGACAGATGCTGTCGTGCCTGCACTTCTGTCTAGTGGGAGCACCGTTGGTCTGTCCCTCGGAAATGGGGTGTGTGTGGTGCATGCAGCCTACCGAGTCCTGGTCCACAATCCATCCTTACCCGGGAGTGGAATATCACACCTCAGGTTTGAGGTGCAATACCCCTGTAGCAGCTGAGCCCTCGGGGTGCTACATGTAACACTGCTATATGGTTCCAAATATATAGGCCTTTTTATTTACTGTATCCAATATGATAATTTTTATGGTCTATACTAAGGGGGGCATTACACATTCTCCAGGGGGGTGTCTTTAAACTGCTTTACTTATTTACCCATGTGATCAATACCCCTTCGTAAAGACCAGGAAAACTTGCAAATTAGGTACACTTCATGAAAAGCCTGTGTCTCTGGAACCATAAACCAGAATTTAAAAATGAAATAATGGATTACTCAGAGGAGCAGAAGGAATAAAATAAGAACAAAAAGTGATCACTTTTGGCCTGGTGACAGATCCTTTTAAATTTAGCAATTACATGGACTTGATGTTACTTTACAATATAACAAGTCCATCCTGCTTTGACACAAACATCTGGAAATCTTTGATTTTTCTTTAGAAGATACTTGGCAGTTGTAGTGTAAGAGCAGCAGAAAATGACTTTTTGCTAATTTTCTTTACTTTTACAGTTAGTTTAATTAGGAATCCCATCAATAAGATGAATGAGAGGAGATATGATGTGACTAGAATACATTTACAGGCCTATTAGTACCCAAAGTTTATATCTGGATCCAGTATACTGTAGCTGCTCAGTGTGAGACTTAATAAGATCAAGACTTATACTAAGATAGTGGCAAATATCAGCTTCTTGACTTCAGATACAGATTTGTTCATTAGTATTTATTTATACACACTTTTGTCAATGAAGCAATGCGTACTGGTCCCTTGTTCATAAGGTTCCATATGTCAACAATGTCCATTTGCCCTATGTGCCGGAAAAGCTTCAGACACATACGTTAAAAGTAACTGCAGGTCATCACTAACCCAACAAAGGCCGAAAGAGTTTCTTCTTGACCTCTGTCTATCAAGTTGCTATATGTTGATATGTTTTTTTTATCTGCTGTATAGAATAATGGAGCATGCTGTGGTATGCTATAGCTCCCAATCATCCCTGATCCAGAGGAACATTCCATGATTTGGGAAGCTGTCTGCAGTATGTCCCAAATTCAGCTCTATCATCTGCGTTTTGAAGATGCAGATTCGGTTGCATACAATGGAGACTTCAGCTCCCTGCTCCACTATTCAGCTCCTGCTCTCGATGCAGGTGGCGCAACGTTGTCACTAAATTGAGCATTCTGCGCGGAATCACAGACAGCACAGAATGGATCAATTCTTCTTGGGAATCAGGCTAGGTGAATACTGTTCATTTTTTATTTAGCAAATGAACTACTAGAATTGGGACAAGGGGCGTGATAATGGAAGAGGAACACTGTGGGGTTAGTTTAGTGTGTGTCTATGATGCCCCAACACAACTATACTTTGTGGAGCAGTACGGCTTAGGGTAAAAATAACATTGCCAGTACCTGCCCCTCTTTCCTTTCTTTCAAAGTCGTGAGCTATGACTTTACCATACAGAGGTATGCAGGGAAAAAGCATATGTAACATACAGTTTATACTTAGCCTATGGGCGATGGAAGCCACAGAATGCCTATAAAATGACATTCATCTGATATCTTCATCGGGAAATCCTCCTGATACATATCTATGACAGACACTACAAAACACAGGGTGAAGGCAGCTGGAACTCACAATGCCACATAATACTCTATCTCCAGCTTTTCCACCAGGGTCTGTCCCCCTCGCAGTCTGCATGTCTGGAAACAGGCTTCATTGCGCCTGGCATTCAGCAATACAAATCCATCCATAGGCTGCATTGGTAATTTGGGCTATCTGAGTGGCTAGTGGAATAAAATCTATAGCAGATCCAAGTAATTTTTGGGTATAACATCTTGGAGGATTAAGGCTTGGCACCAATATCTACAATGCTAGGTGTTTTTAAGAACAAGCTTCCAATGATGGAATGTGAGTGACAGTCCTGTATAAAACAGATATCAGCATAATTCGCAGGAGTTACAATAAAATGTAACTATGTAAAAATAAAACTTTTATTGGAAAAATATATGATTACCATTTAGTTATCATTGTTCTTATCAGTACTAATGTGAAATATATTGCTATGTGGGGGAGACAATTTAACCCATGTATACTAAAAAGCCCACTTTATTGCTAAATATAATACTGGATTGCAATTCTACTGCGCTCTTTTGTGTGCAGTGTTTATTATGGTTTCTAAAGACTGTTCCTGCACACAGCCTTATACAGTATGTGTTTGTGGCATATCCAGCTTGAAACGCAAATCATGTAAAAGATCATTGGTCCCTATGGAGGAACATGTATGTATATGAATATTTATTGAATATTAAGGCTGCGTGCCCACTATGCGTTTTTCAAGCATTTTTGCCGCGGAATTTTTGCAGCGAAAACGCTTAAAAAACGCTTGGTAATACGTGCCCCATGGTCCCCAATGATAATCCGCATGTGCTGTGCACATGCTGCGGAAATTTCCGCTGCAGATTATCATTGACGAAAAATCCACAGCATGTCCATTATTTTTGCGGAAACACGGCGCAATTGCCGCCATTGACTTGCATTGAATCGCATAATATCCGCATGACTACATGTGCACATGCGAATATTAAGCAATTCATTGTGCGGATGGTACCCGGGTCTGGAGAAGAGGAGACTCTCATCCAGACCAAGGTACCATAGTACCAGTAAAAAAAAAAGAATTTAAAATAAAAAAAAACATTATACTCACCTTCTGATGGCCCGCGGTCTTCTCTCCGGTGCATCCTGGCTCCCCGGTGGTTCGCGATGGTGTAAAAGGACCTTCCCTGACATCATTTAGTCATGTGACAGGTCACGCTGACATCGGCGGTCCGGTGACCTGTCACATGACTAAATGATGTCATGGAAGGTCCTTTTACACCACCGTGAGCTGCCCAAGACACCGGAGGCACGGGAGAAGGAGATCGGGGGCCATCGGAAGGTGAGTGTAATGTTTTTTTTTTTTTTTTTAACATTTTTATTCTTTTTTTAACTATTAACTTGGTCACACTATATAAATCCATGCCGGTTGAATGGATTTATATAATGTGACCAAGTTGTCTAGCACTTTTCCAAATGATGCTAAAATCGCTTGGAAAAGCACTTGATAACTCGCATGCGAAAATGCATGCTAAAACGCTTGACAAGCGCTTCTACCTGGCAGGAAAAACGCATGTAAAATCTGCATGCATTTTTCCTGCCAGGGAGATGCAGAAAAAATCCGGAGCATTTCTGCTTCGTGGGCACTTAGCCAAAATGTATGGTCACAACTATCCAGTGTGATTATTAAAAGAATCTATCATTTAAGCTTCTTCCAGCCACAACTCATCTGCACATTACAGCACAGACACATTTGACTTCTTATTTCAAGCACGGTCCCCATCTATTCCCAACCTGCACAAACTCCTCATCTTAATGTCACTCCAATGCTGAGCCGCTGCTGCCGTATGTGTGTTCCTGTATCTGGAACTGCTGTGTGACACAAAAACAGTGCTCTTCTTAGTGCCCCAAAAAATAATGCCCACCACTATGCCCCTTTCAATGTAAAATGCCTCACTTTTGCCCTCTAGATGCTGTCCTGTCTGTATACTCTTTGTAACGGGTCTGGGAGGTGGAACCTCAGAGCAACTATACAAAGGGGCAGTCCTTGTAAGGAAGCGGGTGGCTCCCAGGGAAGGCGGGCATGTAGTAACGGCAAGTGACAGGGACAGTCTCTGGGTAGAAGGGCAGGAGGTCACGACAAGTGACGGGGACAGTCTCTTGACAGGCGGATGGTCACGGCAAGTGACAGCAGGGTAAGAGTCTCTAGACAGGCAGGTGGTCACGGCAAGTGACAGCAGGATAAGAGTCTCTAGATAGGCTAGCAGGCAGGTAGCAGGTGAGCGCTCCCAGGTGAGCGGGCAAGAGTCTCTGGACAGGCAGGTGGTCACGGCAAGTGACGGCAGAGCCTCCAGGTAGGCTAGCAGGCAGGTAGCAGGTGAGCGCTCCCAGGTGAGCGGGCGGGCAGATCCATAGACAGACTGACAGTTGTTGGAAGGCAGACTGTCGGACCGCAGGAACGCAAGCAGATAGACAGGAATCAGGTAGGTATCAAGCAGAGATCTGGCAGGTAACTGGCAGGTATCTGGTAACGGGACCTGAGGGCTGAAGCAGAGTTGAAAGGCTTTGCAATAACATTGCTCGGGCACCTCCATTTTGGAGGAGGTGCCTTATATATGGTGAGATCCTCCGGCCATTGGCCGGGGACTCCTTAGGACGGCGCGCGCGGCCCCTTTAAGAGAGGGGGAGCGCGCGCGCGCGCCCTAAGCACAGAGGCCGGGAAGCAGCGCGCGCTGCCAGCAGAGCTGGAGGAAGCTGCCGGGCACGGACCGGAGAGGTGAGGGGAACAGCATCCCTGCCTAGCAGGAGGCAGGGACGCCGATGCTACAGTACCCCCCCCTTTAGGCCCCCCCTTTTTTAGGCCAGAGAGAAATTTATCAAGGATGAGAGGGGCATGGATGTTCTCCCGGGGCTCCCATGTTCTCTCCTCAGGACCAAACCCCTTCCAATCCACTAGAAAAAAGGACTTTCCTCTTACCCTTTTGGTGGCCAGAATGTTCTCTACCTCAAACTCGTTTTCAGCGGAAACCAGAGCAGGAGGCGTACCTGTAGACTTGGAAAAAGAGTTAAGTACCATTGGTTTGAGTAGAGATACATGGAAGGAGTTAGGAAACCGCAAATTTGCCGGGAGTTTCAATTTATAGGCCACCGGGTTGATTTGTTTGATAACTTCCAGTGGGCCGATGAATCGAGGCCCTAACTTGTAGGAAGGAATCTTGAGCCGGACATATTTGGACGAGAGCCAGACCTTATCTCCAGGACGGAATTGTGGTGGATCCAGACGTCTTTTCTCAGCCTGTTTTTTCATCCGCTCGGATGACTGAAGAAGTGCGGATCTGGTACTTTCCCAAATGGAGGAAAATTCGTTAACGAGAGATTCCGCAGCCGGATTGTCCACCGAGGTGGAGACGGGAAACGGGATCCGAGGATGCTGACCGAAGGCTACAAAAAACGGGGATTTTGAGGAAGATTCGCTCTCGTGATTATTGTAGGAAAATTCGGCCCACGGTAAAAGATCCACCCAGTCGGAATGGTGAGCATTAACAAAGTGCCGGAGGAAACTGGTTAAAATTTGGTTGATCCTTTCTACTTGGCCATTGGACTGTGGGTGATAAGCAGGAGAAAAGTCCAAGGTGACCCCCAGCAGTTTACACATGGCTCGCCAAAAGCGAGAGGTGAACTGAACCCCTCGGTCGGATACGATGTGGAGAGGAAGACCATGAAGACGGAAGACATGATGGATAAAGTCTTTAGCTAACTCTGATGCAGACGGGAGACCCGGCAGGGGAATAAAGTGAGCCATTTTGGAAAAGCGGTCAGCGACCACCCATATGACCGTACAACCGGCAGAGACAGGGAGGTCCGTTATAAAGTCCATAGCTATATGCTGCCACGGGGCAGCAGGTACAGGAAGAGGAAGGAGACGGCCAGCTGGCAGATGTCTTGGAACCTTGTTGCGGGCACAGGACACACAGGCTGAAACGAAGTCCATTATGTCCTTATGCAGGGTAGGCTACCAGTAGTGCCGGGTAATAAGCTGGAGGGTCTTTTTCTGACCAGCGTGGCCAGCTAGCTTGGACGAGTGTCCCCAGTGTAGAACCTTCTCACGATCAGGTACAGTTACGAACGTCTTACCGGGTGGAAGACGATTTAGATTCATGGGGGCCACCTGCATTACTTTGGCGGGGTCGATGATGTGTTTAGGCTCCTCCTCAAGATCAGAGACCAAAAAGGATCGGGACAAGGCATCAGCTTTGATGTTTTTGTCAGCCGGGCGAAAATGAAGAATGAAATTAAAGCGGGCGAAGAACAAGGACCACCGGGCTTGGCGCGGGTTAAGTCTCTGGGCACTCTGGAGGTAAGCCAAGTTCTTGTGGTCCGTGTAAATTATTACCGGGTGAAGAGCCCCCTCGAGCAGGTAACGCCACTCCTCCAGTGCCAGCTTAATGGCCAACAATTCGCGGTCTCCTACAGAATAATTGCGCTCAGAAGAGGAGAAGAGTTTGGAGAAGAAGCCGCAGGTTACCATTCTTCCGGAAGAAGACTTTTGGGTAAGTACCGCTCCGGCTCCGGAGGAGGAAGCGTCGACTTCTAGGAAGAATTGTTTGTTGTCGTCCGGACGATGCAGCACAGGGGCGGAGGAAAAAGCTTGTTTTAAGGAAAGGAAGGCCTCCTCTGCTTCGGGCGGCCATTCTCTGGGATTAGCGCCCTTACGGGTGAGCGCCGAGATAGGATCAGTCCGGGAAGAGAAGTGAGGAATGAAGAGGCGGTAGTAGTTGGCGAAGCCCAGGAACCGCTGAATAGCCTTCAACCCCTCTGGTCGGGGCCACTTCTGGATGGCAGACAGTTTCTCAGGATCCATCCGTAGGCCGGTCTGAGAGATTATGTAGCCCAGAAACGGAAGCGAGGTCTGCTCAAAGAGGCACTTCTCATATTTAGCGTAGAGGTGGTTCTGCCTGAGCCTGAGCAGGACCTGACGAACGTCCCTCCGGTGAGTGAGAAGATCAGGAGAGAAGACCAAGATGTCGTCCAGGTACACCACCACGCAGGAGTAGAGAAGGTCACGGAAGATTTCATTGACCAACTCTTGAAAGACGGCGGGAGCGTTACAGAGACCGAAGGGCATTACAAGATATTCATAGTGGCCATCCCGGGTGTTGAATGCCGTCTTCCATTCATCCCCCTGACGGATGCGGACCAGATTATACGCCCCACGGATGTCCAGCTTGGTGAAGATTCTAGCCCCCCTCAGGCGGTCAAATAATTCAGGAATGAGCGGAAGGGGGTATTTATTTTTCACTGTGATCTGGTTAAGGCCTCTATAGTCTATACAGGGACGGAGTGAGCGGTCCTTCTTTTTGACGAAGAAGAAGCCTGCTCCCGCCGGGGAGGTAGATTTCCGGATAAATCCCCGGGCCAGATTCTCCTCAATATATTCAGACATGGACCGGGTCTCAGCAGCGGACAAAGGGTAAATACGCCCACGGGGAGGAGTAGCGCCGGGCATCAGGTCGATAGGGCAGTCGTATGGTCTATGAGGGGGTAATGTCTCTGCTTCTCTTTTATTAAAGACGTCCGCAAAAGACCAATAGGGAACCGGTAGGCCGGGTAGATTGGCTGGGGTAGGAGAAGGACGAGCAGGATGAACGGGAACTAAACAAGTCTTATGGCAGTCCTGTCCCCAGCGAAGAACTTCTCCGGTCTGCCAATCAAGCACGGGTGCATGTCTCTGGAGCCAAGGTAGGCCTAGCAAGAGGGCGTGAGAGAGTCCAGGCAGAACATGGAAGAAGATGCTCTCAGAGTGCAGCATTCCCATCTGCAGAGTTATGGATTCGGTGATGAGTTGGATGGGATGTGGTAAGAGGCCCACATCCACGGCGGCGACAGATAAGGGTACAGCCAGAGGTTTGGTGGGAATGCGGTATTTCTCTACCAGGGACTGAGAAATGAGATTTCCGGCAGCTCCAGAGTCAAGCTGAGCCAGTTCAAAATAACGGTTCTCCCCGCAGATGATAGAGACCGACAGCATTAGAGATGGAGAGGGTTTACTTCTGTCTAGGGCGACCTCTCTGAGCGATCCTAGACACAGGCGTTTCCCGGCCTCTCCGGGCAGGAACGGATCCGGTGCTCCTTACTGCCACAGTAGAAGCAGCTCCCCTCGGCACGGCGTAATTCTTGACGGGTCTTGACCATCTTGGCATGGTCGACCTGCATAGGCTCGGGTGAGTGCGCCGGGGGAGTAACGGAGGAAGTGACGGGTCTCTGGAAGGTAGGGGCAAGGTGTGGAAACCTCCTCTCACGGGTGGCCTCTTTGGTGCGCTCCTGGAACCGGATGTCAATCCGGGTGGCAAGTGTAATTAAGTCGTCGAGAGTGGTAGGAATGTCCCGACCGGCGAGTTCATCTTAATACGGCCGGACAGACCCTCCCAGAAGACAGACACCAGGGCGTCGTTATCCCAGGCAAGCTCCGAAGCAAGGGTACGGAACCGTATGGCATATTGGCCCACGGTGAGACTTCCTTGGCGGAGGCGTAGCAGAGATGAGGCGGATGAGGTCCTCCGTCCAGGTTCGTCGAAGACCTTCCGGAAAGCCGTGAGAAAGGCTGGCAGGTTGGACACCAGAGGGTCTCCTTTCTCCCATAGAGGATTTAGCCAAGCCAGCGCCTCCCCCGTGAGATGGGACATGATGAAGGCTACTTTGGCTCAGTCGGTGGAAAACTGGTGTGCCAACAGTTCGAAGTGCAGAGTGCACAGGTTAATGAAGCCCCGTGCCTGACCGGGATCTCCGCCAAAACGAGGCGGGGCGGTGAAGCGGGGACCGGGAAGAGATGCCATGGAATTGATGGGCAGCGACGCTGCCGGGGTAGGAGTCGTGCGACTGGAAGCAGGTCCCGAAGAGGTAGTCAGTGTGTCCAGGCGAAAGTTAACACTACGAAGGTGGCTCAGGATGGACTCCTGTTGGGACCTCTGGCGGGAAAGTTCATGACATAGGTCCGAGAGCGAGGGAGCTTGGGTGCCACCGGGTTCCATGGCCCGAGCAAACTGTAACGGGTCTGGGAGGTGGAACCTCAGAGCAACTATACAAAGGGGCAGTCCTTGTAAGGAAGTGGGTGGCTCCCAGGGAAGGCGGGCAGGTAGTCACGGCAAGTGACACGGACAGTCTCTGGGTAGAAGGGCAGGAGGTCACGACAAGTGACGGGGACAGTCTCTTGACAGGCGGATGGTCACGGCAAGTGACAGCAGGGTAAGAGTCTCTAGACAGGCAGGTGGTCACGGCAAGTGACAGCAGGATAAGAGTCTCTAGATAGGCTAGCAGGCAGGTAGCAGATGAGCGCTCCCAGGTGAGCGGGCAGGAGTCTCTGGACAGGCAGGTGGTCACGGCAAGTGACGGCAGAGCCTCCAGGTAGGCTAGCATGCAGGTAGCAGGTGAGCGCTCCCAGGTGAGCGGGCAAGAGTCTCTGGACAGGCAGGTGGTCACGGCAAGTGACGGCAGAGCCTCCAGATAGGCTAGCAGGCAGGTAGCAGATGAGCGCTCCCAGGTGAGCGGGCAGGAGTCTCTGGACAGGCAGGTGGTCACGGCAAGTGACGGCAGAGCCTCCAGGTAGGCTAGCAGGCAGGTAGCAGGTGAGCGCTCCCAGGTGAGCGGGCGGGCAGATCCATAGACAGACTGACAGGTGTTGGAAGGCAGACTGTCGGACCGCAGGAATGCAAGCAGATAGACAGGAATCACGTAGGTATCAAGCAGAGATCTGGCAGGTAACTGGCAGGTATCTGGTAACGGGACCTGAGGGCTGAAGCAGAGTTGAAAGGCTTTGCAACAACATTGCTCGGGCACCTCCATTTTGGAGGAGGTGCCTTATGTATGGTGAGGTCCTCCGGCCATTGGCCGGGGACTCCTTAGGACGGCGCGCGCGGCCCCTTTAAGAGAGGGGGAGCGCGCGCGCCCTAAGCACAGAGGCCGGGAAGCAGCGCGCGCTGCCAGCAGAGCGGGAGGAAGCTGCCGGGCACGGAGCGGAAAGGTGAGGGGAACGGCGTCCCTGCCTAGCAGGAGGCAGGGACGCCGACGCTACACTCTTTTCCTTCCTCCCCTGCCCAGATGTGGTTCCTGAAAGGTCAGACACAGCCATTACACAGTACACAGCAGGGGCACATTTATAAGATTATCTCAGCACAGGAACATTTTATTTAAATTCATCCAATCGTGGAACTTATTATTGTTTCAAGATGTATTGATTACAATGAACTTTTGTTCTTGTGACAACCCCTTTAAGTGCCAACTTAAACCGCCCCCTCCTCATTAGCTACATTACTGATTTAAAGAGAACCTGTCACGCAGGATAATACTATTACCCTGCAGATATAGGGTTAATCTGCAGGTTAGTAGCATAAGGAAGGTTCCCGGCCTTCTTAGGCCATGTTTACTCATTCAGTATTTGGTCAGTATTTTATATCAGTATTTGTAAGCCGAAACCAGGAGTGGAACAATCATCAGAAAAGTATAATAGAAACACGTCACCACTTCTGTATTTATCACCCACTCCTGGTTTTCGCTTACACATACTGAGGTAAAAAACTCACCAAATGCTCAACTGGTGCACATGGCCTTACTGAAGTGCCGCACCTGGGAGAAAATGAACTTTATCTATACAAATCTCATGACCACGGTGCTGTTTTTAATTCTGTGGACATTGAACTGCAGAGCAGTTTTAAAATTTGCAGCATGTCCATTTCCTTTGTGGTAAATATGTTTTTCTTTGTGGATTTTCCCCATAGACTTTACTGAGATACGGAAAGTCCTCAGATAAAAACATATGCGTTTTTAGTGCATTTATCAATTAATAATTTATCAATAAAGTTTTAGTAAAGCAAAGTAACAAGAAGTTTTCAAAACAAAGTGGTTTTATTCATATGATAAAAAACACTTTAAAATAAGTCCTAAAAAAACACAGTAAAAACACAAGTAGCTTTGATTAGGTAACTGGAGCAGAATGCTGCTGAAATCCTGCTGCATCAAAATCACACCCCCAATACTCATTGTGGGAACTTAGCTTTAGTGTAAATGGAGATGGCAAAATGTGCCTCAAATCCTGAAGTGAAAAGAAAAAACCCTATACTTACCTCAACTAGCTTCTATTGTGTCTTCTTTTTGTCTTTCTACAACACAACCTCTTTTAACCACTTTACGATTAATGGCGGACAAAGCACGTCATGAGCAGGTGTCAGTTCTCGCATCGTGATGTGTTATGTCCGTCATAACTTCAAATTGTCACTGCGTGTAAACGATCACAGGAGGAGCTTGGAGCTACTAGTGGCCGAGCTCCTGCTGCGACAGCCAGAGACAGTACTTGCACCACCCCCGGCTGTTTAACCCCTAAATGCTGAGATTCAGAGTGATCGCAATATTTAGGAGGCAGGAAGAGCGAGGTGGCTTCCTCTCCCTTTAGATTGCCGCCCCGTGACGTCACCGCTGGGGTCCGATCGCTGCACCAATAAATACACATTTTTATTTAAAAAAAAAAGTACACATATTTGCTATCACCGCTTCCGGAATGATCTGAACTATAAGGGTATGTGCACACGGTCAGGAGCCGCTGCAGGTTTGACGCTGTGTGCTTGTGCAGCATCAAACCCGCAGCGGCCAGATGTTACAGCATAGTCGATGGGATTTCTAGAAATCCCATGTCCATAATGCGTTCATCTGTGCCTGTGGATCACTCGCGGACATGGACATGCGGCGCGTCTTTCAAGACCGCAACATGTCAATTTCTCTTGCGGAGACTAGCGACTCTGCAAGAGAAATTGACATGCTGTGGTCTTGAAAGACGCGCCGCATGTCCGTGTCCGCGAGTCTGATCAGTACAATGTATTGAATGTGGTGAATCCGCATGGTTCAGTGAACACATGCGGATTCTACTGCATTCAAAAAACGCAGAGCTTTGGACGCAGCATAAAGTACGCTGTGTCCAAAGTGCTGCTTGTTCAGATCGTGTGCACATACCCTAAAACTGTCACACTAGTTAACCCCTTCAGTGAAAGCTATAAAAAAACAAACAAAAAACAACTTGTCAAACTATGGTTTTTCATCATACCGCTGGAAAAAAAACATCATCTTGTCCAGCAAAAAAACAAGCCGCCATACATTTCCATCAGCAAAACATTTAAAAAGTTATAGTTCTCAGAATAAAGCGATGCAAAAATAATTATTTTTTCTATAAATCAAGCAAGCCAGGTCTGGCTAAAACCGTGGGTCGATCTTAAGGGTCTAATAGAAATATGCCAGAAATGGACCAGAAGTGACCAGAAGGTACGAACAACTACTTACTAATTGTACTTAGTTTCTCTTTCTCATTCACACCTAAACTTTCATTATGCTTATATATGCCCTTACTGTTTTTGCTCCACTAATCCTCACTCTCCTTCGCTATCCCCAAACCCCAGCACCCTCAATCCAAATCATCATCTATCATCATCTTTTAACTCTCTCCTCTGCTCTCCACTGCCCCCTCCGACCTCCGTCATCTCTGCTGAGGAGTTTGCCACACACTTCAAAAACAAGATTGACCAAACAAGGCAAGTCTTTACTGTCCAACCACCTCAATTCCTTTGTTTTCTAGACCATTGTCCTTCCCCCATAACCTCTCTTCTCAACATCACGTAAGGAGACCTTACTCGTCTCCTCTCCAAATCACACCTCACCACTTGTGCACTAGACCCCATCCCATCTCACCTCCTCCCCAACCTCACCCCCACTCTCATCCCATCCCTAGCCCATCTTCAACCTATCACTAACTTCTGGTAACACTGACCTACAAAGCCATCCATAGGCTCTCTCCTCCATACATCTCTGAACTTATCTCCCGATACATTCTCTTACACAATCTCCCAAGACCTCCTTCTCTCCTCCACACTTATTCGTTCCTCACCCAATCGCCTCCAAGATTTCTCCCAAATATCCACCATCCTATGGAATTCTGTGCCTCAACACGTCCAATTTGCCTCCACATTTGGATCCTTCAGACAGAACCTGAAAACCCATCTCTTCAAACAAGCTTTCAGCCTGCCACGACCTTGCCTGCTGCCACCTCAACAACACCGGAGCTACCACAATCCCCCAACCTACTGTCTCCTTCCCCATTCCTGTAGAATGTAAGCCCGCAAAGGCAGGGTCCTCTTCCCTCTGTACCAGTCTATCATTGTTAGTTTGTTTACTGTAAGTGATATCTGTATTTTGTATGTAACCCCTCCTTATCTACAGCACCATGGAATCAATGGTGCTATATAAATAAATAATAATAATAATAAAAGTTTTTATTGCGTAAAAGTGCCAAAACATAAAAAAATCATATATATGTTGTATCGCTGTAATTGTACTGATCCGAGAAATAAAGCTGTCTTATCAATTTTATCACACAGTGAATGACAAAAAAAAATAAACGCAAAAAAACAATTCCTGAATTGCTGGTTTTTGTTCAACTCATCCTGCAAAAAACAAACCCTCACATGACTCTGTCAGCTGAAATATAGAAAAATTATAGCTCTCAAAATACGCCAATGCAAAAACTAGTTTTTGCAAACAAAAAAGCGTCTTTTAGAGTGTGACAGCAGCCAAACAGAAAAAAAAAACTATATAAATCTGGTATCACTGTAATCACACCGACCCGAAGAATAAAGTCGTCTAATCACTTATACCGCACGAAGAATGGCATGAAAAATAAATAAAACCTGAGCGCTTACAGCGGGGTCTCCGTTTAAATCTCTGAAATACGTGATTCAGACTGAGTCCCACGGTAAAAGATTCCCTATAATCCAGCAGTGTTCGTCTTTTTAGGCGCGCATAAAAGCGCGGTCTGCCACAGTTTTGTGCATTTCTGATAAGAAGGACAATGCTGAACAGAGGCCAGACAGAGTCCAGAGTAGCTCTGCTGCCTCATTATAGTGAATGGATCTCTAGGGGGTTTGATTTGAATCATGTAATCGAGAGATTTAGATGGAAACCCGTAATCGTAAGTACTCAGCGTAGAGGACAGGATAAACGTGATCCAAAATATTACGTAAAATGTTCCCAATACAACTCAATCCAAAAAAAAAGCAAGTCCCCACTCAGGTCCTTCATCTGTCAATTAAAATATAGGGGCTTCCATGTTACTGGTAACACAAAGACTCTGGAAAAGCGCTATGGCTTCTCGCCCCCAAAAGAAATCCAGCGAAATCCAAATACCCCCCTCCCTTCTGAGTCCCACAGTGTACCTAAATCACATTTAGTATCAACATGTTTGGCATGGGGTATAACTTCCAAAATGGGTCACTTGAGGGGGGTATTCTGCTCTTCTAGCACTTAAGTGCTCTGTATATGGAGTCCGCAAACTATTCTAGGAAAATCTATGCACCAGGAGGCAATACTTTATAACAATAGTTGTCCTTTTTACCACTTCAAATATGGGCAGCACTTCTTATTAATGAACATTTAAACATGTCTGATTTCACCTCGGTCACATTGGTGCCATTTTTACCCATTGTCCCTTGTGAAAATGTAAAATCTTGGGCTAGAACAAAATTTTTGTGGTAAAAATTATTATTTTTTCACTGCCCAATGGTATAAAATTTTGTGACACCCCCGTGGGGTTAATATGATCACTGCACTCTTAGATGAATTAATTGAGAGGTTTAGTTTGTAAAATTGGGTCACTAATGGGGGGTTCTGCTGTTTTGGCACCTCAGGGATTCTTCCAGTGGGTCACAGCACCCGCTAACCATAGCAGTAAATTCTACACTATACTATGGCACAAGTGCAAAATAGAAGAATTCCAGCTTCCACGATATAAAAGTTAAATGTCCTTTATTAGATCCATTAAAAAATAGGGATGAAGGTACAATCACTTGGGGGTGTATGAGGGGATCAAGTAGGCAGACATGCACTGGATGCATTTCGAGCACACTCCGTGCTCTTAGACTCAATGAGTCTAAGTGGTTGTACCTTCATCCCTATTTTTAATGGATCCTCTAAATGATGTTTAACTTTTATATAGTGGAAGCCGGAATTCTTCTATTTTGCACGTGTGCCTCGCGTCTGGCAGGGACGCTTTATGTGCTCCACGCATCTATGGGATTTCCGGCAAAGGGTGAGCTGATTACCTCTTGGATTATACTATAATATGGCACTCCTTCCCTTCTGAGCTTTGCACTGTACCTCAAAAGTAATTTTCAACCACATATGGGGTTTTAGCCCACTCAGGAGGGATTTCACAACAAATTATGAGGTACATTTTCTCCTGTTACCCTTGTGAAAATAAAAAAATTTGGGGCTGAAAGAACATTTTTGTGGTAAAAATTACATTTTTTTATTTTTACGGCTCTATGTTATAAACTTCTGTGAATCACCTGGGGTTCAAGGTGCTCACCACACATCTAGATAAGTTCCTTGAGGGGTGTAGTTTCCAAAATGGGGTCACTTGTGGGGGGTTTCCACTGTTTAGGCACATCAGGGGCTCTCCAAACGCAACATGGTGTCAACTCTTGATTCCAGCCATTTTTGCATTCAAAAAGTTAAACGGTGCTCCTTCCCTTCCGAGCCTTGCCATGTGCCCACACAGTAATTTTCCCCCACATATGGCATGTCGGCATACTCAGGAAAATTTGCACAACAAATTTTGGAGTTCATTTTCTCCTGTTACCCTTGTGAGAATAAAAAAAAATCAGGCTAAATAAATTTTTTTGTGAAAAAAGTAAAATGTTAATTTTTTCCCTTTACATTGCATTAATTTCTCTGAAACACCTGAAGGGTTAATATACTTCTTGAATGCGGTTTTGAGGACTTTGGGGGGTGCGGTGTTTAGAATGGTGTCACATTTGAGTATTTTCAGTCATAAAGGTCTCCCAAAGTCACTTCAAATGCGATGTGGTCCCTAAAAAAATGTTTTTGTAAATTATGTTGGAAAAATGAGAAATTACTGATCAACTTTTAACCCTTTTAACTTCCTGAGAAAAAAAAATATGTTTCAAAAATTTGTTCTGATGTACAGTAAACATGTGGGAAATGTTATTTATTAACTATTTTGTGTGACATAACTCTCTGGTTTAAGGTCATAAGAATTAAAAGTTTGAAAATTGTGACATTTTCAAAATTTTCACAAAATTTCTGATATTTCTACAAATAAACACAAGTCGTATCGAATTTTTTTTTACCACTTTCATGAAGTACAATATGTCATGAGAAAACAATCTCAGAATCACTTGGATCCGTTGACCCGTTCCAGAGTTATTACCTCATAAAGTGACACTGGTCAGATTTAAAAAATGACTCTCGGTTATTAACCTACAAATTGGCTCAGTCCTTAAGGAGTTAATGATCTCTGCTCACAAAAGTTGGGACATCACTGCAGAGGGTCTGGATGTATGAATGTATGAAGATCAACAGGAGACCAAGTAAGAGAGCCATGGAAACGTGAGACAGAGAAAAGATCATGCAAGACTCCGTCCGTTTAATATGAGCATGCCTCCAACATGGGACTTCCTGTTAGGGCTCGCTCACACGAGCGCATAACACGGCTGAGAGCTATGCGATAAAATATCACATAGCACTCGGACCATGCGAGAATCACATCACACTCACCCATTTAAGTCTACGGGTGCGTGCAAAACATTGAACTGCACTTGGATGTCGGCAATGGAGGAGATGGAGAAATTCCTTTCTCCACTTCCTCCGCAGCTGTGCTGCGATTCTCTCATAGCAAAAGATAGGAAAGACAGCGCACATAGGGCTTTATCCGTATAAAAGTAAATACCAGGTCCCACAATCAGTCTGACTCACCTTCTGAGGTTGTGTGAGTCACAACTAACTGTGAAGCACCTGTCAGATGGCCGCTGCAGGAGACCCCGCTGATCAGTAAACAAATGAGAGGAGATGAGAAGCCGGGCTGATCCTCCGCGCTGTTCCAGAAACACACAAGGATTAATGATGAACCAAAACTTTCTTTATTCCATGGCCTACGCGTTTCGTGGCTACACTGCCACTTCCTCATGTGAGAGGATCGGAGCACAGAGCATTGACACTCGCTTACGCTCACAGCAGAGTTTGAGCCGAGTATCATTACAATATCGCATCCAATGATAAACGTTAATGTATCCCCCGCCTTAGTAAAGTGCCAGGAGAGGACGCACACAGCAGCTGAGGACCTAGAATTGTAGAGCAACAACAGGTAAATATCACTGATAGGAACAAAGGCATTGTCAACATGGTCGCGTGAGACAAATCTCATGTGATCACGCTTGCATAGTTCTGACTTCAACGGGCATTTAATTTCAAATAGAACTCTGGGCATCTAAGTTTTCATACCCACAATGCTGCCTTTTTATGAGTGTCATGGTGGGTTGAAAATACACGCCCACAGAGCTGAACAATATCAAATGCCCAGTTGGATGATAACAAAAATATTTCTGATTGGGCGCCAGTAATTTTAGCACCTTTTTAATGCACGTTACTGCCACCATGTGCAGGAATGTACAGTTTATAATGCAAGATTGGTGAAAGGTCCCCTTTAGTAATTTGCTACCTTGATGATGTTGTATTCACTGCATCGGACCATGATTTGTGGACACTGATGTTCATGTGATGACATCTGTATACTATAATAAACCCAGATTTCAGGAATGTGGATTCTACACCAAAAATCTACAACAAAGCACCATAAAATGAAAGTGTTTGGAATCCTGCAAAATTTCATTCACACCATCAAAAATATTAGCTACAATTTAAAGGCATGCTGTGAATTACTAAATCTGCAGCATGTAGCATCGGCGTCTCTGCCCCCTGACAGGCAGAGACGCTGCCCCCCTGCGCCTCCTCGTTTTGGGGGTGACCCCGTCTTATGTCAGGGTTTTCTGAACCAGTGCACGCTGCACTTTGAATTACTGGCACATCAGTTTCCCTCCGACCGGGCCAAGGTGGCGTTCATCATGTCTCACCTCACCCTGGAAGCATTGGCATGGCTAAACCCTCTATGGGAGAGAAGGGATCCCCTGGTGTCCGATCTTCCGGCTTTCCGCACTGCCTTCTGGAAGGTCTTTAATGAGCCCGGACGAAAGACTTCTACTGCCTTCTCATTGCTTCGACTCCGCCAAGGGAGTCTCACCGTGGTATGCCATACAGTTCCGTACCCTCGCTTCTGAGCTTGCCTGGAACAATGAGGCCCTGGTGTCCACCTTCTGGGAGAGTCTTTCCGGATGGATCAAGGATGAGCTAGCCGGCCGGGACATTCCTACCACCTTGGATGACTTGGTGTCACTAGCTACCCGGATTGACATCCGTTTCCTGGAATGAGCTAAGGAGACTACCCAGGAGAGAAGTCTTCCTCGTCTTTCTCCTGTTTTCCAGAAACCTGCCTCCCAACCTGCAACTCCCTGGGTACGCTCGCCCGAACCCATGCAGATCAACCAGACCAAGATGGTCAAGTCTCGCCAAGAAACATGCCGTGCCGAGGGGAGCTGTTTCTACTGTGGTAGTAAGAAGCATCTGATCCTTTCCTGCCCGGAGAAGCCGGGAAACTCTAGTGTCTAGGATCACTCGGAGAGGTCATCCTAGGCAAGAGTATATCCTCTCCATTCTTGACTCTATCCGTTTCTATTTCCTGTGGAGAGAACCGCTTCTTTGAAACCACCCACCTGGATTCTGGAGCCGCTGGGAATCTCATTTCTCAGTCCCTTGTAGAGAAGTATCAGATTCCCACCAAACCTCTGGCTGAACCATTGGCAGTCGCTTCCGTGGATGGAAGACTACTTCCGGTGACCATCTTGCTCGTCACAGAGCTTGTAACCCTTCAAGTGGGAATGTTGCACTCGGAGAGGATCTCCTTCCATGTGCTATCCGGACTCTCTCACTCCCTTTTGCTAGGTCTACCCTGGCTACAGAGACATGAACCCGTTCTGAATTGGCGATCCGGTGAGGTGCTCCGTTGGGGGCAGGATTGCCATAAGACCTGCCTGGTTCCGGTTCGCCGGGTTCCACCTCCGTCTACTCCGGCTAATTTACCTGGTCTACCGGCACCTTACTGGTCCTATGCAGATGTCTTCGACAAGAAGGAGGCAGAGACACTGCCACCTCATCATATGATTGCCCTATCGACCTGGTACCCTGTGCCACTCCACCCCGTGGTCGTATCTACCCCTTGTCGCTGGCCGAAACCTGGGCCATGTCAGAGTACATCAAAGCTGGCTAGGGAATTCATCCAGAAATCTACCTCCCTGGCTGGAGCTGGATTCTTCTTTGTAAAAAAGAAAGATGGTTCACTACGCCCCTGTATCGATTATAGGGGACTTATCCAGATTACTATAAAAAAAAAAAAATTCCCCCTGCCACTCATCTCAGAGCTGTTCGACTGCCTTAAAGGTGCAAAGATTAGAGATGAGCGGTGTTCGACTAGAACTGTTCGCCAATCTCAAATTCGAGCTGTTTTGGGCGGTGTTCGAGTTGTTCGACGAACCCGAACGATTTGCAAAAAATTCGGCTGTTCGAGGTTATGTTCGATAACTGTTCGTGCACCAAAAGCTTGTCCTGCATGTCTGGCGCTATTTAGAGCACCAATCATGCAGGGATTGTCTGCCACTCACTGTAATGCCACAGCCATGGTGGTTGTGGCATTACAGTGATTGCCCAAATCGATGGGAACAGTGCCAACAGTGAAACATGAAAAGCCGGCAATTCAGCAGCGGCATACACCGGTACCCGACAATTTAGAACCGAAAGAATAGAGCTTCACACATAGATTAGATAGATAGAAACATGTCAGTCACATATATATGAAGTACAGTGACAGTGTTGCTTACTGTACTTGTCATTTAGTGTAAAGGATTTATCAAAAAAAATAATAGTGTTTTCATGCACCGTCTCTTTAAAAAAGCCGGCCGGCAATTCAGCATCTGTACCCGACAATTTATAACAGAGAGAATAGAGAATCATACATAGATTAGATAGATAGAAACATGTCAGTCACATATATATGAAGTACAGTGACAGTGTTGCTTACTGTACTTGTCATTTAGTGTAAAGGATTTATTAAAAAAAATAATAGTGTTTTCATGCACTGTCTCTTTAAAAAAGCCGGCCGGCATTTCAGCATCTGTACCCGACAATTTAGAATAGAAGGAATAGAGCATCACACATAGATTAGATAGATAGAAACATGTCAGTCACATATATATGAAGTACAGTGACAGGGTTGGTTACTGTACTTGTCATTTGGTGTAAAGGATTTATTAAAAAAAATATTAGTGTTTTCATGCACTGTCTCTTTAAAAAAGCCGGCCGGCATTTCAGCATCTGTACCCGACAATTTAGAATAGAAGGAATAGAGCATCACACATAGATTAGATAGATAGAAACATGTCAGTCACATATATATGAAGTACAGTGACAGTGTTGGTTACTGTACTTGTCATTTAGTGTTAAAATAAAGGATTTATTTAAAAAAAAATTGACGTGGGGTTCCCCGTAATTTTAGTCTCTAGCGGAGGTTAAGCAGACGGCTGGGGCAGATGTTTGAAGCCTGGGAAGGGGGTAATGCCCACGGAGCTTCCCAGGCTACTAATATCAGCCCCCAGCGGAATACCTAGCCTTTACTAGCTATTAAAATGGGGGACCCCCCCAAAAAATGACGTGGGGTCCCCCCTATTTTAGTAGCTAGCAAAGGCTAGGCAGACAGCTGGGGGCTGATATTAATAGCCCAGGAAGGGTGCCATGAATATTGGCCCCCTCCCAGGCTAGAAACACCAGCCGTCAGCCGCCCCAGAAATGGCGCATCCATAGGATGCGCCAATTCTGGCACTTAGCCTCGCTCTTCCCACTGCCCTGTAGCGGTGGCAGTGGGGTAATAGGGTTGGGGTTGATGTCAGCTTATAATGCCAGCTGACATCAAGCCCAGGTTAGTAATGGAGAGGCGTCTATAAGACACCCCCATTACTAACCCCATAGTCAAAGTTAAAAGAAAACACAAACACACAGAATAAAGTCCTTTAATTGAAATAAAGACACAATCCTTTATTGTTCTAAATTAAACCATACTTACCACCACGCCCATTCCAGCTGAAGCCAACGATCTCCTGCAATAAAAGTAAAGTAATAAAGCAACCTCATCCTTACCTTTCCATGGTTCCCAGGACAGCTTCAGCTCTGCTACATTGAGATGACAGGCTGGACCGCAGCAGAACGCTGCCATCCAGCCTGTCATCCCGCAGACACTGAGAAGCGCAGGCATGCTTGCGCTCCTCAGTGTCTCGCTGTGATGGCATAAAGATGAGCCGACAATGAACTCGGCTCACCTCATGCACGTCACTGACAGCGTGGGAGAATTCTCCTGCACTCAGCGCTTCAGCGTGAGAATTTTCCCACGCTGTCAGTGACGTGCATGAGGTGAGCCGAATTCATTGGACATGAATGAGCTCACCTCATGCACGTCACTGACAGCGTGGGAAAATTCTCATGCTGAAGCGCTGAGTGCAGGAGAATTTTCCCACGCTGTCAGTGACGTGCATGAGGTGAGCTCATTCATGTCCATTGAACTCAGTTGACCTCATGTACGTCACTGACAGCGTGGGAGAATTCTCACGCTGAAGCGCTGAGTGCAGGAGAATTCTTCCACGCTGTCAGTGACGTACATGAGGTGAGCTGAGTTCATTGGACATGACCTCGGCTCATCTTTATGCCGTCACAGCGAGACACTGAGGAGCGCAAGCATGCCTGTGCTTCTCAGTGTCTGCGGGATGACGGGCTGGATGGCAGCGTTCTGCTGCTGTCCAGCCTGTCATCTAGATGTAGCAGAGCTGAAGCTGTCTGGGAACCATGGAAAGGTAAGGATGAGGTTGGTTTATTATTTTTCTTTTATTGCAGGAGATCGTTGGCTTCAGCTGGAATGGGCGTGACGGTAAGTATGGTTTAATTTAGAACAATAAAGAATTGTGTGTTTATTTCAATTAAAGGACTTTATTCTGGGTGTTGTGTTTTTTTTAAATACTTTACTAGAAATTCATAGTGGTCATGTCTAATATTGGCGTGACCCCATGAATTTCGGGCTTAGGGCCAGCTGATAATGCCAAGCTGGCCCTAACCCCTTTATTACCCAGTGAGCCACCGCACCAGGGCCCTGGATGAGTTGGGTACAGCGCCAGAAGATGGCGCTTCTTTGAACGCGCCATTTTCCGGGGTGGCTGCGGACTGCAATTTGCAGCTGGGGTGACCCAGAAAGCTTGGGTCTCCCTGCGCTGCAGATTCCAGCCCCCAGCTGCCTAGTTGTACCTGGCTGGACACAAAAATAGGGCGAAGCCCCACGTATTTTTTTTTTTAATTATTTCATGAAATTCATGAAATAATTAAGAAAAAAAGGGCTTCCCTATATTGTTGTGTCCGGCCAGGTACAAATAGGCAGCTGGTGGTTGGGGGCAGCCCGTTCCTGCCTGCTGTACCTGGCTGGACACAAATATAGTGCAAAGCCCCACGTCAATTTTTTTTAAAATTATTTCATGAAACTAGATGGTGGCCCGATTCTAACGCATCGGGTATTCTAGAATATGTATGCGGCAGACCCGGCGCAATCAGCAGAGCGGTGTTTAAATTTTCGCCAAAATCGCTGACTGGTCGTGGCCAGCAACCGCAACCAATCAGCAAAGCGGTGTTGAAATTTGGCGACTATATCACTGATTGGTCACGGCCGGCGGTCGCGACTAATCAGCAGAGCGGGGTTTAAATTTTGCGCCAATAATGCTGATAGGTTGTGGTCGCGACCAATCAGCAAAGCGGTGTTTAAATTTGGCGCCAATAATGGTGATTGGTCACGACCTCGACCATTCAGCAGAGCGGTGTTTAAATTTGGCGGCAACAATGTTGTTTAGTCGCGGCCGGCGGTCTCGACTAATCAGCAGAGCGGGGTTTAAATTTTGCGCCAATAATGCTGATAGGTTGTGGTCGCGACCAATCAGCAAAGCGGTGTTTAAATTTGGCGCCAATAATGGTGATTGGTCACGACCTCGACCATTCAGCAGAGCGGTGTTTAAATTTGGCGGCAACAATGTTGATTAGTCGCGGCCGGCGGTCGCGACTAATCAGCAGAGCGGGGTTTAAATTTTGCGCCAATAATGCTGATAGGTTGTGGTCGCGACCAATCAGCAAAGCGGTGTTTAAATTTGGCGCCAATAATGGTGATTGGTCACGACCTCGACCATTCAGCAGAGCGGTGTTTAAATTTGGCGGCAACAATGTTGATTAGTCGCGGCCGGCGGTCACGACCAATCAGCAGAGCGGGGTTTAAATTTGGCGCCAATAATGCTGATTGGTCGCAATCGCCGGCCGCGACCAATCAGCAGAGCGGTGTTTAAATTTGGCGTCAAAATCGCTGATTGGTCGCGGAAGGCAACTGTGACCAATCAGCAGAGCGGGGTTTAAATTTGGCGCCAATACTGCTGATTGGTCGCGGCCGGCAACCGTGACCAATCAGCCGAGCAGGGTTTAAATTTGGCGCCAATACTACTGATTGGTCGCGGACGGCGACCGCGATCAATCAGCAGAGCGGTGTTTAAATTTGGCGCCAATAATGCTGATTAGTGGCGGCCGGCATCCGCGACCAATTAGCAGAGCGGGGTTTAAATTTGGCGCCAATCTCGCTGATTGGTCGCGGCTGGAGTCCACGACCAATCAGCAGAGCGTTGTTTAAATTTGGCGCCAAGCTCGCTGATTGGTCGCGGCCGCTATTTAAATGTGGCGCCCAAATCGGTGATTGGTCGCGGGCAGCGTCCGCGACCAATCAGCAGAGCGGTGTTTAAGTTTAGCGCCAAGATCACTGATTGGTCGCGTGCGGAGAGCGCGACCAATCAGCTAATCGTATTGGTGAGGACCGGGGAGCGCCGCTGCCTGGTCGGATACTTCCGTTGCGAGAAGCCGGGAGATGAGCGACTGCTCGCAGCAGATGTATCCCGACCCGCAGCTCCGCTCCCCGGTCCTCCCTTGACACCCTAGCCGCTGATGTCCCCACAGTATCCGCATGGTGTTACAAAGATCCGGACATTTGTGTTAAAAATCGCTGATTGGTCGCTGGCGCTGCCCGCGACCAATCACCGATTTGGGCGCCAAATTTAAATATCGGCCGCAACCAATCACCAATCTTGGCTCCACATTTAAACACCGCTGTGCTGATTGGTCGCCGACGCTGGGCGCAACCAATCACCGATTTTGGCGCCACATTTAAATAGCGTCCGCGACCAATCAGTACAGCGGTGTTTAAATGTGGAGCCAAGATGGGTGATTGGTCGCGGAGGATATTTAAATTTGGCGCCCAAATCGGTGATTGGTCGCGGCTGATATTTAAATTTGGGGCCAAATCGGTGATTGGTCGCGGGCAGCGCCAGCGACCAATCAGCGATTTTTAACACAAATGTCCGGACCTTTGTAACACCATGCGGATACTGTGGGGACATCAGCGGCTAGGGTGTGAAGGGAGGACCGGGGAGCGGCGCTGCGGGTCGGGATACTTCTGCTGCGAGCGCCCGCTCATGTCCCGGGTTCTCGCAGCGGAAGTATCCGCACAGGCAGCGCCGCTGACATCCATGCGGCTAGGGTGTGAAGGGAGGACCGGGGAGCGGCGCTGACATCCAATTGGTCGCGGCCGCTATTTAAATGTGCGGCACAAATCGGTGATTGGTCGCCGTCTTGACCGCGACCAATCACTGATCTTGCCGCCAAAGTTAAACACTACTGTGCTGATTGGTCGCGGACGCTGCCCGCAACCAATCACAGATTTGTGCGCCAAATTTAAATATCGGCCGCGACCAATCACCGATCTTGGATCCACATTTAAACAACGCTGTGCTGATTGGTCGCGGCCGATATTTAAATGTGGCGCCCAAATCGGTGATTGGTCGCGGTCTTGGCGCGCGACCAATCACTGATGTTGCCGCCAAAGTTAAACACTACCGTGCTGATTGGTCGCGGACGTTGCCCGCGACCAATCACCGATTTGTGCGCCAAATTTAAATATGAGCCTCATGCACGTCACTGACAGCGTGGGAAAATTCTCCTGCACTCAGCGCTTCAGCGTGAGAATTCTCCCACGCTGTCAGTGACGTACATGAGGTGAGCTGAGTTCATTGGACATGAGCTCACCTCATGCACGTCACTGACAGCGTGGGAAAATTCTCACGCTGAAGTGCTGAGTGCAGGGGAATTTTCCCACGCTGTCAGTGACGTACATGAGGTGAGCTGAGTTCATTGTCGGCTCATCTTTATGCCGTCACAGAGAGACACTGAGGAGCGCAAGCATGCCTGCGCTTCTCAGTGTCTGCGGGATGACAGGCTGGATGGCAGCGTTCTGCAGCGGTCCAGCCTGTCATCTCGATGTAGCAGAGCTGGAGCTGTCCTGAGAACCATGGAAAGGTAAGGATGATGTTGCTTTATTATTTTTCTTTTATTGCAGGAGATCGTTGGCTTCAGCTGGAATTGGCGTGATGGTAAGTATAGTTTAATTTAGAACAATAACGAATTGTGTGTTTATTTCAATTAAAGGACTTTATTCTGTGTGTTTGTGTTTTTTTTTGTAACTTTGACTATGGGGTTAGTAATGGGGGTGTCTTATAGACGCCTCTCTATTACTAACCTGGGCTTGATGTCAGCTGGCATTATAAGCTGACATCAACCCCAGCCCTATTACCCCCTGCCACCGCTACAGGGCAGTGGGAAGAGCGAGGCTAAGTGCCAGAATTGGCGCATCCTATGGATGCGCCATTTCTGGGGCGGCTGACGGCTGGTGTTTCTAGCCTGGGAGGGGGCCAATATTCATGGCACCCTTCCTGGGCTATTAATATCAGCCCCCAGCTGTCTGCCTAGCCTTTGCTAGCTATTAAAATAGGGGGGACCCCACGTCATTTTTTTTGGGGGGTCCCCCATTTTAATAGCTAGTAAAGGCTAGGTATTCAGCTGGGGGCTGATATTAGTAGCCTGGGAAGCTCCATGAGTATTACCCCCTTCCCAGACTTCAAACATCTGCCCCAGCCGTCTGCTTAACCTCCGCTAGAGACTAAAATTACGGGGACCCCCACGCCAATTTTTTTTTTAATAAATCCTTTATTTTAACACTAAATGACAAGTACAGTAATCAACACTGTCACTGTACTTCATATATATGTGACTGACATGTTTCTATCTATCTAATCTATGTGTGATGCTCTATCTTTCTGTTCTAAATTGTCGGGTACAGATGCTGAATTGCCGGCCGGCTTTTTTAAAGAGACAGTGCATGAAAACACTATTATTTTTTTAAATAAATCCTTTACACTAAATGACAAGTACAGTAACCAACACTATCACTGTACTTATTATATATGTGATTGGCATGTTTATATCTATCTATGTGTGATGCTCTATTCTTTCTGTTCTAAATTGTCGGGTACAGATGCTGAATTGCCGGCCGGCTTTTTTAAAGAGACAGTGCATGAAAACACTATTATTTTTTTAAATAAATCCTTTACACTAAATGACAAGTACAGTAACCAACACTATCACTGTACTTATTATATATGTGATTGGCATGTTTATATCTATCTATGTGTGATGCTCTATTCTTTCTGTTCTAAATTGTCGGGTACAGATGCTGAATTGCCGGCCGGCTTTTTTAAAGAGACAGTGCATGAAAACACTATTATTTTTTTAAATAAATCCTTTACACTAAATGACAAGTACAGTAACCAACACTATCACTGTACTTATTATATATGTGATTGGCATGTTTATATCTATCTATGTGTGATGCTCTATTCTTTCTGTTATAAATTGTCGGGTACAGATGCTGAATAGTGTTGAGCCACCCCCGTAGTGTTCGAGTTCGGTTCGGTTCGTCGAACACCCGTGTGTTCGCCGAACTGTTCGTCGAACTGTTCGTCGAACACCTTCGAACACCGTTAAAACCAATGGCAGGCAAACAAAAACACATAGAAACACATAGAAAACACCTTCAAAGGTGTCCAAAAGCTGACAAACTGCTCAGAAGACACAACTAACACATGGAAAAGTGACAAGTACATATAGTCATGCGAAAAGAAAAGAGGTGGAGGAGTAAAAGGAGGGGGAGACACAGATATAGGCATGTCATGCCCTTCTAAAATCCAAAAAGTGAGAAGCCGACACGTTCAGTCCGCTCCTGCCCGTGCCACCTCCGTGTCACCGGGTTTGTGCCAGAGCCGCGGTGAACCCTGACGGCCAGCCCCCCTCTCCCAATACTGGTGCCTGTCCGCTGGTGGGTCGAGCGAGCCCCCCTGTGGTGGAGGCAGCTCTAAGCTTTTTAATTTAAATTGTCTCTCTAATTTGAATAAATACACTTTAAATCCATTTACAAGGATCTATTGGAGGGCAAGTCTCATGCCAGCAGCCGCGTAATTCCAGCTCCAGTAGCGTCCACTAAAGCTGCTGCAGTTAAAAAGCTTTTATAAGGATCGAGCTCGGCTGTCCACCGCAAGGCATCCTACTGCCAGTCCGAGCCCCTATGCCTTGGGGTGCCTCCTGATGCTCTTCACTGAGTATCCCGTGGTCCCGAAGCATTTCCTTTGAAAAAATTAAGTGTCCAAACTACAGGTGGTGTAGCTTGCTTAACAGCCGGGATAATCCGCTGACTAGCAGACACTGCTACTAGGCACAAAGTATTTCCTGGGCTAGATGCAGTTAAAAATTTGTAATTAGATACTCTCGTTGGATGCTGAGAAAGCATTCCATAGAGTCTCCTGGCACGCCATATATGATTCTCTTAAAAAGCTTGGGGTAGGGGTCTAGGGGACCCTTTTATAGCAAAAATCACGGCCCTGTATCGCAATACGTCACCTAGGCTGAAGATAAATGGAACTGTAGCACCCTGAGGGCTCGGTTGCTACAGAGGTATTGCACCTCACCCAGAGGTGTGATATCTCACTCTCAGGTAAGGATGTAGTGTGGATAAGGACCCGACACCTGCATGCATTACACCACATTGCCGTGGGGCAGGGCGACCAATATGCCCCTGAGATGGGCACGACAGTCCCTGTCCCTGGCTGGAGTGGGGGAGGGAAC
Organism: Phyllobates terribilis; assembly: GCF_046119375.1. Lineage (NCBI taxonomy): Eukaryota > Metazoa > Chordata > Amphibia > Anura > Dendrobatidae > Phyllobates > Phyllobates terribilis. Next base: position 217,864,910 of record NW_027362762.1, on the reverse strand, counting down.
ACTGAGGAAGGGGAACCCTGTAGTGCAGGAGCAGGGAGGAAGCAGTTCCTGGGTGCATTGAGAAGGGAGTATAAAAGGTGGGCACCATCTTAGTTCAGTGCAGAGAAGTCTGAGCAGAAGTGGCAGGGAGCAGGGGCTCTGCATGAGCTCTGCTCCGGAGGCGGGCCTAGTAACAGAGGCCCAGGCCTGGAAGAGGGAGAAGGAAGGAAGAGGAGCGGAGAAGGCTCCAGGAACGAGGAACGAAGGGATCTCAGGGGTGCGGACGGGCGAGTCGCCACCGCACGCCCGAATCCACCTGCGTGGAGGGGTCAGGCCAAAGGGGGAGACCGGTCCCCGAAACTAATGGAGGCAGGAAACGACCCTCAGCTAGAAACAGGAGGCTGTGACATTTTATGTGGCGCAGCCCCTCGCTACACCCGCTAGGAAGGCACCACATAGGGTCAGGGAAACTGGCGCCAAGTTTACCAAGAGGAGGCCCGAGGCAGTCGGACAGAAGGGTTGGTAAGAAAGGCCAGACAAAGGACACACAAAGGGGGTCCTGTGAAGCACTCCAAAGTTATCTGGGAGTTGTCTGAGCCCCTCACCTGGTGAGCACAGTACGACGTGGGCAGCCGTTACCTGCAGACGTGGTCTGGATAATAAGAACTGTGAGTAAAGGCCCTGGACTGCATCACTGACTCCGTGTCATTACTGCTGCTGCCCTGCACCATCACCCCCATCCTCCGCATACACTGCCCTGAGGCTATACTCCTCCCGTGGGGAGTTATGGTACGCTCTGCTGCACCCACAACACCAGCCTCAGCGGTCTGCCCTGGAGCGGCGGTTCACTCTGACCGCAATCCATGGGTGGCGTAGTCGGACATTTAAACATCAAAACCACATAAATAGTTCCGCCACTGGTTTGACCGCCCTGAGCCACGGAACCGGGTTGCCGCCACGGAGACTACAACCACCAGCATCCACCAAAAAGGGTCCGGCTCCGGGTGTCCCAAGGCCCAGGGGGCGCGTCAGAACATTTTCATCACCTTTCACAATCACCAATGGTACAAGGCAGGGATGTTCTCTGTCCCCTCTCTTATACATCCTAGTGACGGAGCACCTGCTCTCATCAATTCGCCATAACCCCAATATTAGGTGGATTGAGGTGGGAGGCACCGAGTACAAGTGCTCTCTATTTGCTGATGATGTCCTAGTATATATCACTCAATCACATATATCCATCCATGCTGTTATGGCTGAAATAGATCACTTTGTTACATGGTCAAATTTTAAAATCAATGCAGCGAAGTCTGAGGCCCTCGATGTCTCCCTCCCAAAATCCATATAGGATTCCATCCAGTCCAACTTTCCCTTTGCCTAGCCCTCACAGGGTATCAAATACTTAGGAATTCCTATTCATAGAGACCTCTCCCATCTATGTTATCTTAATTTTGGGCCCTTTATTGAACAACTCCATACAGACCACGGTTGGCAAGTTAGAACTGTAAGATTCACTACGTGAACCACTGGTGTTTTGTGGAAAAGCACATGTACACTGTGTTCCAAATTATTATGCAAAAAGTGTTTATGAGTGATAAGGGAAGAATTTGTTTGTTTGTCAGTTAAACTCATTGATGGTGATGTGTGTCAGGGCTCTTTATATCACTGTAAGCAATTGCAGACACCTGTGCTAATTAGTTTGGCAGGTGTGTCCAATGAAAGGCAAGACTACTTAAGAAGGCTGTCTCACATTATTAAGCAGCCTACATTTTCTGCCAAAATGGGAAAGAAAAAGGATGTGTCGGCTGCTGAGAAGCAACAAATTGTGGAGTGTTTAGGTCAAGGCATGACTACAATCAACATTGTGCGATGATCAGGATGAAGTGTCTTGGCAATCAAGAAGTATGTAGCTGATTCACAGTACATACGTGTGCGTGCTGATAAGGGCAAATTGAGGACTCTTTCCTACAGTCAATTACGTCAGGTTGAAAGAGCAGCGGCAAAAAAGCCTTGTCATAGCAACAGACAAGTTTTTGAAGCTGCTTGTGCCTCCAACGTCCCCCGAACAACAAGATGCAGGGTCCTTCAGAGGTTTGCAGCTGTGCATACGCCATCCTGTCGACCTCCTCTATCCACTTCACACAAGCAGAAACGGCTCCAGTGGGCCAAACATTACATGAAGACTGATTTCAAAACTGTTTTGTTCACGGATGAGTGCCATGCAGCGCTCGATGGTCCAGATGGATGGAGTGGAGGATGGCTGGTTGATGGACACCCCACGCAAACACGGCTACAGCGCCAACAAGGAGGAGGTGGAGTAATGTTTTGGGCTGGAATCATGGGGAGAGAGATTTTCGGCCCCTTTAGGATCCCTGAAGGCGCTAAAGATGAACTCCATAATGTATGTGGATTTTCTCAAACAGCACTTCCTGCCATGGTTCAAGAAGAAGAACCGTGTATTTCACAGCAAGATCATTTTTCTGCATGATAATGCACCATCTCATGCTGCACATAAAACATCTGCATCTCTGGCTGATATGGGCATAAAAGGGGACAAACTTATGGTGTGACCCCCATGTTCCCCTGACCTCTACCCCATTCAGAACCTTTGGAGCATCATTAAAAGGAGTGTCTATGATGGCGGGAGGCAGTTCACATCTAAGCAACAGCTCTGGGAGGGTATTCTGTCCTCATGCAAAACAATTGAAGCAGAAACCATCCAAAACCTGACAAATTCAATGGACGAGAGAGTTCAGAAGCTCCTTTCAAACAAGGGGTCCTATGTGAAAATGTAACATCACCTAGAATAACGTTTTGAGTTGAAAACTGTTTGATTTCAGTTTCTAACAACCTGCTAATGCTTATAATTTCAAAAATGACCATTTTTTTGGTCTTTATTAAAATGAAAAGGTTGATCGAAAAGTTTGGGGGATCTAAGAGTGTGGCAACCCAGTAGTCATGATTACTTCGAATTCTGACAATATGAGGGTCATGCTGCAGGTAGTGCAGCAAGAAGGCACTTATGTGTCTTGCGCATCTCGGAGCCCCAAAATTATTTTCCGGGCTAGATGCAGCTAAAAATTATTATTAATTTTAAATCTGGTGAAGCTTTAGTATAGATGGCCTAATAGGATCAGTGCTGCACACTGCTACAAAGCCCAAATTATTTTCCAGTCAAGATACAGATAAACATGATTAGCAATTTTAAATCTGGTGGAGCTTATTATAGATGGCCTAATAGAATCAGTGCTGCACACTGCTACAAAGCCCAAATTATTTTCCAGCCAAGATACAGATAAACATGATTAGTAATTTGAAAGCTTAAAACGGTTGGTAGGGTGATTTTAACCAATCATCAAGCTTTTACTCTCCCCAGGATGACACAGGGGTAGAAAAGTCGTTTCGGATCCATGATTTGTTCATCTTTATGAACGTGAGTCTGTCTACATTATCAGTGGAGAGCCGCGTGCGCTTATCTGTCAGCACACCACCAGCAGCGCTGAACACACGTTCAGACAGAACGCTGGCTGCGGGGCATGACAAGATCTCCAAGGCGTAAGTGTTAGAACCTTGTTCTTAGTTTTTTTCCTTTGCTGGTCACATGACCTTGTTGGCCTATTTAATCCTGCTCCGCCCTTCTGGCTTTGCTGGACTTCATTGTTTAACTACTTTCTAGCTAGCCTGTGCCCTGCATCTAACTCTGTTAGTTTGCTTGGTCTACGGACCTCTATGTTCTATATATTTTGTTTGTTCGTCTGTCTGCTACTATTTCTGTTAGGAGGTGTCCCATTTTCCTCCCAGTCCTTAGTACTTGTAGGGATTCCTTCCCCACATCTATAGGTCTCCGTACAGACTAGCTTAGGACTTTAGCAGGTCTGATCGCAGGATCAGGTCCCCTGTTACATCGTAGGGATTAAGCTGAGTTCTATCGTAGGGACAGATCTCCTCTCTTTCCTTAGCTCTGGTAGCAGAACATAACAGTAAGTCCAGCCCAGCAAATGCTCTAAGGAAAGATTTTTTTTTGTGTTCCATCATGGTGTCGGTTCTGGATTTGGCTAAACACCTGCAGGGACTCTCTTTGGAGGTGACTGAGCTCCGTCAGCACGTGAGTAACTGTCCTGGAGCACATTTCTTGGAGCCTAAGGTACGTTTGCCGGATTTATTTTTTGGTGAACACCGAGAATTTTTTTCATTTAAAAATGCTTCCTTATTGTATTTTCGTTTGAGACCCAAGTCCTCTGGGGATGATTCCCAGTGCATAGGGTTTATAATGTCACTTTTGCGCAAAGAGCCTCAGGAGTGGGCCTTTTCTTTGCAACCTAGTGATACATGCTTCAGATCAGTGGATAGTTTTTTTTTCTGCTTTGGGACTATTATATGATGATCCTGACCGTGTCGCATCAGCTGAGACTGAGTTAAGACGTTTGAGACAGGGATCAGGTAATGTGGAAAAATATTGTACTCATTTCCGTCGATGGTCTACTCAAACAGGGTGGAACGATTCTGCTCTGAAAAGTCTATTTCTTGCTGGGCTCAGTGAAAGGGTTAAAGACCTGCTAATTGCTTATCCTACACCTGAAGATTTGCAACAGGCTATGCAATTAGCTATACGGGTGGATAGGAGACTGCGTGCAAGGGTTAATGAGAGCAAATCCTCTGCTATGTCAGTTTCTGGTTATGAGAATGTGTGTACTAACAGTGGTGAATCGATGGAGATTGGAGCGATGGCACCTCGCTCTCAAGAAAAAGATCGCAGATTTTCTGAAGGCTTGTGTTTCTATTGCGGAAAATCTGGTCATTTGATTAAAGACTGTGAGCTTCGTATCAAGAAAGAAAAAAAAATGGTCAGTCATGCCCGTATTGCCTGTTTAAATTCCAAGAGTGTATTTTTAGCTGCTTCCACGATTGCTCAGGAAAAATTAATGGAATTTCGGGTGTTTGTTGATTGTGGGTCTACTCTGAATGTAATTGATGGGAGATTCTTGGAAAGACTCAATTTAAAACCCGAACCTTTATCATCCCCCATTGCTGTGGTCTCTGTGGATGGTTCCCCTTTGAAGAATATTACTCTCAAGGTCTGTGAATTTCCTCTCACTATTAATGGTGTTCACCATGAGAAATTGGATTTGGTAGTGTTGAATAACTTGCCTTCTCCAGTAATATTGGGATTGCCCTGGTTAAAATTTCACAATCCTGTACTGGATTGGTCTACCAGTGAAATTAAATCCTGGAGCCATAAATGTTATGACAAGTGTTGTAACGGGCGTATTGCAGCTTTGGATAGGGGAGAATTGCCTGTTCCTATTCAGGATTTTTGGAGTTTTTTCTGAGAAGGAATCGCAGGTTTTGCCTCCCCATAGAGACTATGATTGTTCTATTGAATTTGTCCCTGGAGCGACTCTTCCTAAAAGTCGTTTATTTAACCTTACTATTCCTGAGAGAAAGGCTTTGGAGGAATACATACAGACAAATTTGGCCGCCGGTCACATTAGGCCCTCTAAGTCTCCTGTGGCGGTTGGATTTTTTTTTGTAAAAAAAAAGGACGGCGGTTTACGTCCTTGTCTGGATTTTCGTGAGATTAACAAAATTACTGTACGCAATCCTTACCCACTGCCATTGATTCCTGATCTGTTTAACCAGTTAATGGGGGCCAAGTGGTTCTCTAAAATTGACCTTAAGGGGGCATACAATCTGTTGCGCATGAAGGAGGGTGACGAATGGAAGACTGCTTTTAACACTCCTGTGGGTCATTTTGAGAATCTGGTTATGCCTTTTGGTCTTACTAATGCTCCTGCATTTTTTCAGAATCTTATTAATGACATCCTTAGACCTTTGATCGGCAAAAATGTGGTTGTGTATTTGGATGACATTTTGATTTATTCGCCGGATCTGGAGTCTCATTGGCGGAGCGTACGTGAGGTATTACAGTTGTTAATGGACAATTCGCTTTTTGCTAAGCTGGAGAAATGTGAGTTCGCTGTACAGAGAATTCATTTTTTGGGCTACATTATCTCCAGCGAAGGTTTTGAGATGGACCCGGTTAAAGTTCAAGCTGTACAGGAATGGCCTAGGCCTATTGGTTTGAAATCGATACAGAGGTTTTTGGGTTTCGCCAATTATTACAGAAAATTCATAAAAATTTTTTCTAGTATTGTCAAACCTCTGACCGATCTCACCAGGAAAGGTGCTGATGCGGTTCAGTGGTCTTCTGAGGCCATTGAAGCTTTTGTGTATCTCAAGGAGAGGTTCACCTCTGCTCCCATACTTATGCAGCCTGATGTGACTAAGCCGTTTTTGGTTGAGGTTGATGCTTCCTCTGTGGGGGTTGGCGCAGTATTGTCTCAGGATAACGGGGATGGATTACATCCCTGTGCCTTTTTTTCAAAAAAAATTTCGGAGACTGAACTGAATTACGATATTGGTAATCGGGAATTATTGGCTATTAAACTCGCATTTGAACACTGGCGCCACTTCTTGGAAGGTGCGGAATTTCCCGTTCAGGTTCTTACGGATCATAAAAATCTGATATATCTTGATGCTGCCAAGCGCCTGAATGCCCGTCAGGCTAGGTGGGCACTGTTTTTCTCGCGGTTTAATTTCTCCGTTACTTACATCCCTGGTACTAAGAATGTTAAGGCGGATGCCTTGTCTCGCAGTTTTTCTCCCATAGTCGGTGCTGAGAAAGAGGAGAACATTTTACAAGAAGGTGTTGTGATAGCTGCATTGGACTCCGTTTTGGAAGATGAGATTCTTAAAGCACAGGAGAATGCCCCATCTAACACTCCTCATGGGAGGTTGTTTGTGCCTGGGACCTTTAGGAGAGATTTGTTTGTTGAGTGTCACGAATCTCGGTTGGCAGGTCATCCCGGAATCTCTGAGACCAAGAGACTGGTGGGTCGCAGTTTTTGGTGGCCTGGATGGCAGAAGGAAGTCATTAAGTGGGTGCGCCAATGTACTATTTGTGCTAGATCTAAGTCCTCACATACTCCTGCTGCGGGGTTGCTTTGTCCTTTGGAGGTTCCCAGTGCTCCTTGGACACATTTGGCTATGGACTTTATAACTGACCTTCCCCCCTCTGAGGGTTTTACTGTCATCTGGGTGGTCGTGGACCGTTTTAGCAAGATGTGTCACTTGGTTCCCTTCGTCAAACTGCCCTGCGCTAAAACTCTCGCTAAGGCCTTTGTCAAGGAAATTGTCAGACTTCATGGCGTTCCTACTGACATTGTTTCTGATAGAGGTCCTCAGTTTGTGGCTCGTTTTTGGCGTGCCTTTTGTGACAGGTTGGGAGTTCATTTGTCGTTCTCGTCCGGATATCATCCTGAATCTAATGGCCAGACAGAAAGGAAAAACCAGGATGTTGAGCAGTTCTTGCGTTGTTTTGTGGCAGACAATCAAGAGGGGTGGTCTGAGTTTCTGCCACTTGCTGAATTTGCTCTGAACAATCATACATCTTCTTCTGCTGGTTGTTCGCCTTTTTTTTGTTGTTCTGGGAGACATCCGTCGTTTGGGGCGTTCTCCAAGTTGGGATCTGCCGTGCCTGAGGAGGAGAATTTTTCCGGTGATTTGGAGAGAGTTTGGACGGATGTGCGTGGTAATCTTCAGGAGGCCAACAGAAAATCTAAAGACTACTTTGATAGGAAACGACAGGAGGTTTTGTTTGCTGTTGGTGACATGGTTTGGTTGTCCTCTAGGAATCTGCGGTTGAGGATTCCTTCTAAGAAATTGGGTCCCCAGTTTGTAGGGCCCTTTAAGGTGCTTCAGGTTGTCAACCAATCTGCTGTTAGGTTGGAGGTTCCTACCTCCTGGAGAATTAATCCGGTATTTCATGTCTCTCTGTTGAAAAAAGCTGTTGTATCGGATTGTGACGCCTCTGCCTCTGTTCCTCCGGTGGTGGAGGACGGGGAATATGAAATTTCTCGCATCCTTAACTCTAGACAGTATAGAGGTAGTTTGCAGTATCTTGTGGCCTGGAAAGGTTTCGGACCCGAGGATAACTCTTGGGTGAGGTCGGATGATGTTTCCGCGTCCAGACTTATCAGAGCATTTCACAGGAGATTTCCTGATAAGCCTGGTCCTAGGGGATCCGGAGGATCCTCTTAGAAGGGGGGGTACTGTTAGAACCTTGTTCTTAGTTTTTTTCCTTTGCTGGTCACATGACCTTGTTGGCCTATTTAATCCTGCTCCGCCCTTCTGGCTTTGCTGGACTTCATTGTTTAACTACTTTCTAGCTAGCCTGTGCCCTGTATCTAACTCTGTTAGTTTGCTTGGTCTACGGACCTCTATGTTCTATATATTTTGTTTGTTCGTCTGTCTGCTACTATTTCTGTTAGGAGGTGTCCCATTTTCCTCCCAGTCCTTAGTACTTGTAGGGATTCCTTCCCCACATCTATAGGTCTCCGTACAGACTAGCTTAGGACTTTAGCAGGTCTGATCGCAGGATCAGGTCCCCTGTTACATCGTAGGGATTAAGCTGAGTTCTATCGTAGGGACAGATCTCCTCTCTTTCCTTAGCTCTGGTAGCAGAACATAACAGTAAGTGGCTAGCTCCGGCCATTTATCCAGATTGGAAGCCCAAAAAGAGCAAGGGTCCAGTGACACAGTCGTGGCTTCAATGTTTACTTGGAGATACTCCTGTACCATCGTCTCTAGGCGTTGACTATGTGTCAGACTTCTTGTCTCCTGTGGCCTTGCAAAGGATGGGCTAAAAAAGTGGTGAAATGATTCCGCAAAATTGATGTTACCAGCAGATACTGTGGTTCTGCTACGGTTTGAGTGCTGAACACTTGACGGTCCCACGGTTGGCAAGTTGGAACTGTGAGATTCACTACGTGCACCACTGGTATTTTGTGGAAAAGCACATGTAAGATTCTGCAACAGTCTCTGCTGATACTCCTGCATGCGTGCATCCCTTTCTATGGCAGGAATAATTTCTGCAAATTTACTTTTGTACCGGGGATCTAACAGTGTGGCAACCCAGTAGTCAGGATTATTTCTAATTCTCACAATTCGAGGGTCATGTTGCAGGTAGTGCAGCAAGAAGGCACTCATGTGTGTTGCGCATCCAGGAGCACCAAGTCCCTGTTGTGTTGGTGGCGAGGTAACAATCATGCTTCCTTCCTCTGTCCTCTCCCCCCAACCTCGCACAACAGAAATGTGATCAAGGTCTCCCTCATCTGATGAGTCTTCCATCAGTTCGTCCTCCACTTCTTCCTGGGCTCCTGCACCTTCCTCACTAGTTTGGCTGCTACCATGCGCCCTGGTAAAACCATCTCCCCCACCCTCACATGCCTGCTTCCTTGGTGCTGCCGACCGTCTGGACCTTGCAGATGTTAGCCTTCCGCATACAACTCCTCCTCCTCTACTTCCTCCACCTCCTCTTGTGCCACCACCTGACTCCGAATTCTGTTTAACATGTGCTCCAGCATGTAAATCACCGGAATAGTCATGCTGATAATGGCATCGTCAGCACTAAACATCTTCGTCGTCATTTCAAAACTGTGCAGAAGGGTGCATAGGTCCCTGATCTGAGACCACTCCTCCAGCGTGATTTGCCCCACCTCTGGATCTCGTTGGCCCAGGCTATACGTCAGAACGTATTGCACCAGGGCTTGTCGGTGCTGCCACAGTCGCTGCAACATGTGCAGAGTTGAATTCCACCGGGTAGGCACATCGCATTTTAGCCGGTGAAGTGGCAGGCCCAACGACTTCTGTAGAGATGTAAGTCGCTGAGCTGCGGGATGCGAACGGCGAAAGTGAGCACACAGCGACCGTGCCCTCTGCAGAAGGCCATCTAGTCTGGGATAGTGGGCTAAAAATTGCTGGACAACCAGGTTCAACACGTGAGCCATACAAGGCACGTGTGTGACATTGCCCCGGCGAAGGGCCGCACCCAGGTTTGCAGCATTGTCGCACACGGCCTTCCCTGGTTTCAGGTCCAGTGGAGACAACCATTCATGAAATTGGTTCTCCAGAGCTGACCACAACTCCTCAGCTGTGTGACTCACATTTCCCAGACATTTCAATGTAAAAACCGCCTGATGACGTTGAGCCCTACTGCCAGCATAGTAAGGAGGTGTGCAGGATCCCTTCTGCGCAGTTAGAAAGCTTGTGGCATGACCAGACAGGCTTTGGGTGCAGGTGGAAGACCGAGAGGAGGTTGAGGAGGCAGAAGCAGTGGAGGAACTTTGACATAAAGAGGATTGACGCACAACTCGTGGGGACGGCAAGACTTGGACAGCAGCCCCTTGTCCTGCTGTCACCATAGTTACCCAGTGCCCAGTCAGCAACATGTAACGCCCCTGTCCATGCCTACTCGTCCAAGTGTCTGTGGTGAAATGCACCCTGTCACACACAGAGTTTCTCAAAGAAGCGGTGATGTTGTGTGCGACATGCTGGTGGAGCGCAGGCACACCTTTCTTTGAGAAGTAGTGCCGACTGGGCATCTGGTACTGGGGCACTGCGACGGACATAAGGTCTCGAAAATCCTCTGTGTCCACCAGGCGGAAAGGCAGCATTTCTGTAGCCAAGAACTTGCAGATGGTGAAATTCAACCTCTTAGCTTTCTCATGGCTAGGAGGAAATGGTCTTTTACTTGTCCACATCTGAGGGACCGAGGGCTGGCTATTGTGCTTAGACAGGGTTGATAAGGGTGTCCCCGGCAAACTGCCGGTCTGTGAGGAAGATGCAGGCGGACATGTTAGGTTGCCTTGATCCAAAGGTGGTGCTATCAATGTCGGACAGCGCTCAACACCAGCTGGTGTTACCACCTCCAAAGAAAATGATGACCTGCCAATCACGCTGGCTGTTGCGGGTAAAGAGGTGGCAGGTCTGCGCCCCAAAACAGGTGTGACTGCTGTCCCCCCAGTCACAGAGGATGAAGAGGCCGCGGATGCACAAGATATGGTAGACGGTGGTTGGCCCGGCCGGCTAGGCCGCATTGTAGCACACTGAGCTTCCCACTGCAACTTATGCTTCATGTCCATGTGCCGGTTCATGCATGAAGTACTCAAACTATGTATTTTTTGGCCTCTACTTAGCTTTTGCTGACAAATGTTACAGATAACACGAGTTGGGTCATCTTTATCGATCTGAAAAAATGCCCAGGCTATGCAAGGCTTAGCACCCATGCGACCTGAAGAGCCACCACGACTTGTGGTGAGAGGCAGAGTTGTGTTTGAGGATGCAGTTGTTGACGTGCTTCCAGTACTACGTCTCTGTCCAGGAAGGCGCAACCTGACCTCGTCGTCACTAGCATCTTCATAGAATCATAGAATCATAGAATGGTAGAGTTGGAAGGGACCTCCTGGGTCATCTGGTCCAACCCCCTGCTCAAAGCAGGATTCACTAAATCATCTCAGACAGATGTCTGTCCAGCCTCTGTTTGAAGACGTCCATTGAAGGGGAACTCACCACCTCTCGTGGCAGCCTGTTCCACTCATTAATCACCCTAACTGTCAAAAAGTTTTTTCTAATATCTAATCTGTGTCTCCTCCCATTTAGTTTCATCCCATTGCTTCTAGTCTTTCCTTGTGCAAATGAGAATAAAGATGTCTACAATGTGACAGCCCTTGACATATTTGTAGACAGCTATTAAGTCTCCTCTCAGTCTTCTTTTTTGCAAGCTAAACATTCCCAAATCCTGCAACCGTTCCTCATAGGACATGGTTTGCAGACCAGTCACCATTCTGGTCGCTCTTCTCTGAACTTGCTCCAGTTTGTCTATGTCTTTTTTAAAATGTGGTGCCCAAAACTGTACACAGTATTCCAGATGAGGTCTGACCAAAGAGGAGTAAAGACCAATAATGACTTCACGTGATCTAGACTGTATGCTTCTGTTAATACATCCCAGAATTGTATTTGCCTTTTTTGCTGCTGCATCACACTGTTGACTCATGTTCAGTCTATGATCTATTAGTATACCTAAGTCTTTTTCACATGTACTGTTGCTTAGCTCTATTCCTCCCATTCTGTATATGCTTTTTTCATTTTTATTGCCCAGATGTAGTACTTTGCATTTTTCCCTGTTAAAAACCATTCTGTTGGTTGCTGCCCACTGCTCCAGTTTATTTAGGTCTTTTTGAATCCTCTCTCTCTCTTCTCTAGTATTAGCTATCCCTCCTAGCTTTGTGTTATCAGCAAATTTAATCAGTTTACCCTCAATTCCTTCATCTAAATCATTGATAAAGATGTTGAACAATACAGGTCCCAGGACGGAGCCCTGTGGTACCCCACTTGAGACATTCATCCAGCTGGATGTGAAGCCATTTACAATCACCCTTTGAGTCCGATCACTAAGCCAGTTATGAATCCACCTAACAGTTGCCTGGTCCATTGCATACTTGGTCATTTTTTCAATAAGGATGGTGTGAGATACTTTGTCAAATGCTTTGCTGAAGTCAAGATATACTATATCTACAGCATTTCCCTGATCCACCCAGTCAGTGATTCTGTCATAGAAGGAAATTAAGTTAGTCTGACATGACTTGTTAGTTATAAACCCATGCTGACTCTGGTTAATCACTTCATTCTTATCCAGGTACTTACATACATGTTGTTTAATAATTTGTTCAAAGATCTTTCCTGGTATAGAAGTCAGACTCACCGGCCTATAGTTCCCTGGGTCCACCTTCTTCCCCTTTTTGAAGATAGGAACAACATTTGCTCTTCTCCAGTCTTCTGGGACTTCTCCTGTTCTCCAAGAATTTTCAAAGATTATGGAGAGTGGTTCTAAAATTTCTTCTACGATCTCCTTCAGTACTCTGGGGTGTAATTCATCTGGACCTGGAGACTTGAACTCATTTATGTTAGCTAAATATTCCCTCACAATCTTTCTGTTTACAGATAACTTGGATTCTTCTATTCCTTTAAAAGGACAGTGAAGATCAGTTGATGTTACATTTTCTTTCTGAGAGAAAACAGATGCAAAATAGGAATTAAAAAGTTTGGCCTTCTCAACATCCTCTCTTACCATTTCTCCATTTTCATCCTGTAAAAATCCTATAGCATCTTTGACTTTTCTTTTACTTTTGACATACCCCCAAAATCCTTTTTTATTGCTTTTGACATCTCTTGCAAGCCTTAATTCATTGTCAGCTTTAGCTAACCTGATACATGCCCTGCAGGATCTGCAGACTGCATTATAATCTTCTTTAGATATGCCTCCCTCTTTCCATTTAATAAACATTTCTTTCTTTCTTTTTAGCATGTGTTTAAGTTCTGTGTTCATCCATCCTGGTTTCCTTAAATGCTTCCCATTCTTCCTACTTTTCGGGATTGTTAACGATTGTGCTTTGAGAATCTAATTTTTTAAAATTTCCCATCCTTCCTGGACATTTTTGTCCTTAAGGACATCCAGCCATTGGATCCCTCCTATTCTCTTTCTGAGTCTCTTAAAATCTGCCTTTCTAAAATCTAACCTTGAAGTTTGAGTCTTCACATGTCTTCCTCCTCTAGTTATCCAAAATTCTATAATAGCATGATCGCTGCCTCCTAGGGTCCCAGCCACTTTTACCTCCTCAACCATTTCCTCCTTGTTTATAAGGATTAGATCCAAAGTAGCAGATCCCCTTGTTTTCTCCCCTACCTTTTGGAAGATAAAGTTGTCAGCAAGAGAGGATAAGAATTTGCTTGACCTGTTAGTTTTACTTGAGAGAGATTCCCAACAAATGTCTGGATAGTTGAAATCTCCCATGACCACTACGTCATATTTTTTTGAGAACTTGGTCATTTGATACATAAAGAGTTCATCCATATCTTCAGCTTGCCCAGGTGGCCTGTAGTAAATGCCTACAATGGTGTCCTTTCCGTTGTTCTCTCCTTGTATTCTTACCCAAACAGTTTCCACAGAACTCCCAGTCTCTGAAGCTTCAATCTCTGTGCAGATATACGCTTTTCTAACATACAATGCGACACCTCCTCCTCGTTTATCAAGTCTGTTTCTTGCAAATAAGTTGTATCCTTTTAGCCTTTTATTCCAATCATGTGTATCGTCCCACCAAGTTTCAGTGATTCCAATGACATCATATTTCTTTTCCTGCGTTAGTAGTTCTAATTCTCCTTGTTTGTTGCCCATGCTTTGTGCATTTGTATAAAAACATTTTAGTTTGTGATTGGTTTCTCTTCCTCCCATATTTTTATTATTTAAATTGTTTTGTCTTTGTTCTTCCTTTCCACTTCCAGTAGCAGAGATCTCAATAGTATTTGTCAGCTGTATGGCTTTTTCTGGCCTTTTGCTTCCCTTCCCACATTGTTCTAGTTTAAAGCTCTCCTGATGAGTGCAGCAAGGCAATTTCCAAATACATGTTTTCCAGTCTTCGTAAGGTGCACCCCATCTCTAGCAAGTAGTCCATCGTATAGGTAATTCATTCCGTGATCCAGAAATCCAAATCCTTGTTGACGGCACCATCGACGTAGCCAGTTGTTCACCTGTAGAATCTTATTCCACCTCATTGTTCCATGGCCATCCACTGGGAGGATGGATGAGAAGACCACCTGCGCTCCCAACTCTTTCACTTTCTTGCCTAAGTCTTCAAAGTCACTGCAGATGGTTTCCAGGTCCTTTCTTGCGGTGTCATTTGTCCCCACATGTATTAGCAGGAATGGGTAGTGATCTGTAGGTCTGAAGAGTCTTGATATCCTGTCAGACACATCTTTAATTTTTGCTCCTGGAAGACAGCACATTTCTCTTGAGATTATGTCTGGTCTGCAGATAGCAGCCTCTGTTCCTCTTAACAGGGAATCCCCCATGACCACCACTCCGTTTTTTCTTCACAACATTCTTCTTTCTCCATCCAGGAGGATTCTGAGGGCTTACAAGGTTATTCATTGCTGGCAAAGTCTTATCTTGCTGTATTTCTTCATGATTCTCCTGCGTGAGAGCCAGGTACTGGTTCCTGAGCAGTATGGGTGCTGACTGCCTCTCGATCCTCCGGCTTCTCTGGGTCACATGCTTCCATTCCTCTGTTTCCTCAGGTGCAGTTCGAATTTCTTCTCTTTCTGAATCATGAAGAGATAATTCTGCTCTGTCTAAGAACTCTTCACCTGCCTTAATGATTTTCAAGGTAGTTAACCTCTCTTCTAGATTTCGCAACTTTTCCTCCAACAGGGACACAAGCTTGCATTTCTGGCATGTGAAGTTTGGCTTTTCCACTGGCAAGTCTGTGAACAAGTAGCAGGATATGCAGCTCACCAAATGGCTCCTGGACTCTTCCATGTTCTTCCTCCACCTCCTCTGCTGACCTCATCTCTTGGCTGACTGTGGATTGACAGTAAGTGGGATCTCCAACCTCATCATCATCACCCTGTGCGTTATCACACCCGTCGTCCTCAGAGCCAACCTGTTCCTGCCCTGACAAAAAACTAAAGTTGTCGCTTCAATCAAGTATTTGAGTCTTATCATCGTCTTCCTCATTGTCTCCACCAACAGGAGTTACAGTTTGGGAATGAGGGTCTACATTATGGTCAGAACCTTCTACGTCTGGTCCTGGATCCGACTCATAAAGATTCTGGGCATCAGTGCAGATCATTTCCTCGTCTGGATTCACAGAAGCGCTGGAGTCGACCTCTGATTCCCAGGCTATAGTATGAGTAAACAGCTCTGCAGACTCAACCATCTGTTCTACCTCATACTCAGATGGGCAGCTGGAGATTTGGGAGCTGTGAGGAAGCAAGTGCGATTGGGGTGACACCTTTGAGGACTGGAGTATTTGTGATGTTGAAGTTGATGTGGAGGAGAGCCCACTTAAAGGAGCACTTGATATCCGTTGAAGCACCTGCTGTTTTTGTGCCTCATCTGGAATTTGTAGCGATTGGCGTGGCCGTAAGAAAGGGATCTTATCACATTGTCCGCTAAAAGAAGTAGACATTTTAGTTTGGCTGGAAGATGGTCTTTCTTCTGCAGATGTTACTGTTGCTTTAACACGTACCCCACGGACACAACCTTTTTTCCCCTTCCCAACACGCCTATTCCCCTTTCTACTAGCAGCAGGCCTTTTTCCACTCATTTTGGTGGTTAACTAATTAACAACTCTGGAGTTGTTTGCACAAAAAAACAATGGATGGGAACCGAGCAGAGCTGAGTGGCCAAACTGTGGTATTAGGCCAAAACTATTGGCTGGGTTAGATGCAGAAAAAAATTATATTCAATTTGCAACCTGATGGAGGTCAGTATAGATGGACTAATAGAGAAAGTCCCACACACTGCTAGAAGGCCAAATATTTTTTCAGAGCTAGATGCAGAAAAAAATATATTCAGTTTGCAACCTGATGGAGGTCTGTATAGATGGATTAATAGAACAAGTCCCACACACAGCTAGAAGCCCAATATTTTTTCAGAGGTAGATGCAGAAAAAAATATATTCAGTTTGCAACCTGATGGAGGTCAGTATAGATGGACTAATACAACAAGTCCCACACACAGCTAGAAGCCCAATATTTTTTCAGAGGTAGATGCAGAAAAAAATATATTCAGTTTGCAACCTGATGGAGGTCAGTATAGATGGACTAATACAACAAGTCCCACACATAGCTAGAAGCCCAATATTTTTTCAGAGGTAGATGCAGAAAAAAATATATTCAGTTTGCAACCTGATGGAGGTCTGTATAGATGGATTAATAGAACAAGTCCCACACACAGCTAGAAGCCCAATATTTTTTCAGAGTTAGATGCATAAAAATATATATTCAGTTTGCAACCTGATGGAGGTCAGTATAGATGGACTAATACAACAAGTCCCACACACAGCTAGAAGCCCAATATTTTTTCAGAGGTAGATGCAGAAAAAAATATATTCAGTTTGCAACCTGATGGTGGTCTGTATAGATGGACTAATACAACAAGTCCCACACACAGCTAGAAGCCCAATATTTTTTCAGAGGTAGATGCAGAAAAAAATATATTCAGTTTGTAACCTGATGGAGGTCAGTATAGATGGACTAATACAACAAGTCCCACACATAGCTAGAAGCCCAATATTTTTTCAGAGGTAGATGCAGAAAAAAATATATTCAGTTTGCAACCTGATGGAGGTCTGTATAGATGGATTAATAGAACAAGTCCCACACACAGCTAGAAGCCCAATATTTTTTCAGAGGTAGATGCAGAAAAAAATATATTCAGTTTGCAACCTGATGGAGGTCAGTATAGATGGACTAATACAACAAGTCCCACACACAGCTAGAAGCCCAATATTTTTTCAGAGGTAGATGCAGAAAAAAATATATTCAGTTTGCAACCTGATGGAGGTCTGTATAGATGGATTAATAGAACAAGTCCCACACACAGCTAGAAGCCCAATATTTTTTCAGAGGTAGATGCAGAAAAAAATATATTCAGTTTGCAACCTGATGGAGGTCTGTATAGATGGATTAATGGAACAAGTCCCACACACAGCTAGAAGCCCAATATTTTTTCAGAGGTAGATGAAGAAAAAAATATATGCAGTTTGTAACCTGATGGAGGTCAGTATAGATGGACTAATACAACAAGTCCCACACACAGCTAGAAGCCCAATATTTTTTCAGAGCTAGATGCAGAAAAAAATTATATTCAATTTGCAACCTGATGGAGGTCAGTATAGATGGACTAATAGAATGATGCTATGCCCAAAAGATTTTACTTCACTAGGTGCAGTAAAAAAATTGGTATTCTATACACAGGTGGTATATCTTGCAACACAGATAGGCTACTCCACTGACTAACACACTCTGCAATAGGCCAAAAAGGATTAGCTGTGCTAGATTCAGCCAAATGCTGTGAAAAAAACTTGCACAGCACTGGCACAGACCTGCCTGGCAAAAACTGATAGGAACTGATGTAACCTAGTCCTGAAAAGGACTCCAATTACAATTAGTCTTTACTCCCACAATCTATCTATTTAAGAGCACAGACCTGCCTGATAAAAGTCGTAGGAAATGCTGTAACCTAGTCCTTAAAAGGACTGCAATCACAACTATTCCCTACTCCCAAGCTATCTGTAGATTTGTGCGAAAATTGGCTTGAAATTAACAAGGTATAGCGCACACAGCAACAGCGGTGCCGTCTAACACGCAGCTGCAGCAGTGAGAAAATGGTGGCGACGGGGAAAATGGCTTGGTCTTATAGGGCAAGGACATGTGACATACACTGCCAATGACACATGCCCTTGCTTGTGTGAAAAAAAGCACTTCGCTCCGTGTGTGCGCTGCTGATAGGCTGACAGATTGCACCTCCCCACTGCAAATGCGGGAAAGAGAAAAAAAAATGGAGATCTTCATTGTTCCTGCAGAGATCCATCCCCTGCCCCTCCACCCACCCCGCTGTACACTCAAACTGCGTATTAACATTAATTTTCATTATTACTGAGAAAAAATCCAGTTATGATTTTGGTGCACGAACAGTTATCGAACATAACCTCGAACAGCCAAATTTTTCTCAAATTGTTCGTGTTCGCCGAACGGCTCGAACACCGCACAAAACAGCTCGAATTTGAGATTGGCGAACAGTTCGAGTAGAACAACGCTCATCTCTAATGCTGAATTGCCGGCCGGCTTTTTTAAAGAGATGGTGCATGAAAACACTATTATTTTTTTAAATAAATCCTTTACACTAAATGACAAGTACAGTAAGCAACACTGTCACTGTGCTTCTTATATGTGACTGACATGTTTCTATCTATCTAATCTATGTGTGAAGCTCTATTCCTTCTTGTCTAAATTGTCGGGTACCGGTGTATGCCGCTGCTGAATTGCCGGCCGGCTTTTTTAAAGAGAGCGTCTTCTGAGCAGTTTGTCAGCTTTTGGACACCTTTGAAGGTGTTTTCTATGTGTTTCTATGTGTTTTTGTTTGCCTGCCATTGGTTTTAACGGTGTTCGACGGTGTTCTAAGGTGTTCGACGAACAGTTCGACGAACAGTTCCTCGAACATCCCGGTGTTCGACGAACCGAACCCGAACACTACGGGGGTGGCTCAACACTAGCAAAGATCTTCACCAAGCTCGATCTTCATGGGGCGTATTACTCGGTCCGGATCCGCCAAGGAGACGAGTGGAAGACGGCATTCAATACCCGGGACGGCCACTATGAATACCGTGTGATGCCCTTCGGCCTCTGTGATGCTCCAACCGTCTTCCGAGAACTAGTTAACGACATCTTCCGTGACCTCTTATATTCATGCGTGGTGGTGTACCTGGACGACATCTTGGCCTTCTCTCCAGATCTACCCACACACCGGAGGGATGTTTGTCAGGTCCTGCTTAGGCTCAGGCAGAATCACCTATACGCAAAATTTGAAAAATGCCTCTTTGAGCAGACCTCTCTTCCATTCCTGGGCTATATTATCTCTAAGACTGGTCTGTGGATGGACCCCGAGAAGGTCTCTGCCGTCTTAAAGTGGCCCCGACCGGAGGGGTTGAAGGCGATTCAGCGATTCCTGGGCTTCGCTAACTATTACCACCTCTTCATCCCTCATTTCTCTTACCGGACTGCACCCATCTCTGCGCTCACCAGTAAGGGTGCTACTCCTAAGGAATGGACGTCCGAAGCAGAGGAAGCCTTCCTCTCCTTAAAACAAGCCTTCTCTTCTGCCCCGGTGCCGCACCGTCCGGATTGCAACAAACAGTTCTTTCTGGAGGTTGATGCTTCCTCTTCCGGAGCAGGAGCAGTGCTCACCCAGAAATCTCCTTATGAGAGAACGGTAACCTGCGGCTTCTTCTCCAAGCTCTTCTCCTCGTATGAGCGCAATTATTCCATAGAAGACCGAGAACTGCTAGCCATAAAATTGGCGCTGGAGGAGTGGCATTACCTGCTGGAGGGGGCTCTGCACTCGGTGGTCATCTATACTGACCACAAAAACCTGGCATATCTACAAAATGTCCAAAGACACAATCTGCGTCAGGCCCGGTGGTCTTTGTTCTTCGCCCGTTTCAACCCTACATTACTGCCGTGGAGACAAGAACGTTAAAGCCGACGCCTTGTCCCGATCCTTCCTGTCTTCCGATTAAGAGGAGGAGCCTATGCATGTCATCGATCCCTCCAAAGTGATGAATGTGGCTCCCTTGGACCTGTCTCGTCTCCCACCCGGTAAGACGTTTGTAGCGGTTCTGGATCGTAAGAAGGTTCTTCACTGGGGTCATTCATCTAAACTAGCCGGCCATGCTGGCCAGCGGAGGACCTTCCTGCTCATTACCCGGCATTACTGGTGGCCTTCCCTGCGCAAGGATGTTGTAGACTTCGTCTCGGCCTGTTCATGCTGTGCCCGCAACAAGGTTCCCAGACATCTTTCAGCCGGAAAATTGTCCTCTTCAAGCTTCAATCCCTGGTTTGGCGATGCTTTCCAAGCAGCTGGTCCCGGCTGTACCCAACGATCTTCTAGCTGAAGGAGACTCTTCGCTTTTTCCCAGAAGGCACCTGGAATATGCAAATTGTCCTCTTCAAGCTTCAATCCCTGGTTTGGCAATGCTTTCCAAGCAGCTGGTGCCGGCTGTACCCAACGATCTTCTAGCTGAAGGAGACTCTTCGCTTTTTCCCAGAAGGCACCTGGAATATGCAAATTGTCCTCTTCAAGCTTCAATCCCTGGTTTGGCGATGCTTTCCAAGCAGCTGGTCCCGGCTGTACCCAACGATCTTCTAGCTGAAGGAGACTCTTCGCTTTTTCCCAGAAGGCACCTGGAATATGCAAATTATCCTCTTCAAGCTTCAATCCCTGGTTTGGCGATGCTTTCCAAGCAGCTGGTCCCGGCTGTACCCAGCGATCTTCTAGGGGAAGGAGACTCTTCGCTTTTTCCCAGAAGGCACCTGGAATATGCAAATTGTCCTCTTCAAGCTTCAATCCCTGGTTTGGCGATGCTTTCCAAGCAGCTGGTCCCGGCTGTACCCAACGATCTTCTAGCTGAAGGAGACTCTTCGCTTTTTCCCAGAAGGCACCTGGAATATGCAAATTGTCCTCTTCAAGCTTCAATCCCTGGTTTGGCGATGCTTTCCAAGCAGCTGGTCCTGGCTGTACCCAACGATCTTCTAGCTGAAGGAGACTCTTCGCTTTTTCCCAGAAGGCACCTGGAATATGCAAATTGTCCTCTTCAAGCTTCAATCCCTGGTTTGGCGATACTTTCCAAGCAGCTGGTCCCGGCTGTACCCAACGATCTTCTAGCTGAAGGAGACTCTTCGCTTTTTCCCAGAAGGCACCTGGAATATGCAAATTGTCCTCTTCAAGCTTCAATCCCTGGTTTGGCGATGCATTCCAAGCAGCTGGTCCCGGCTGTACCCAACGATCTTCTAGCTGAAGGAGACTCTTCGCTTTTTCCCAGAAGGCACCTGGAATATGCAAATTGTCCTCTTCAAGCGTCAATCCCTGGTTTGGCGATGCTTTCCAAGCAGCTGGTCCCGGCTGTACCCAACGATCTTCTAGCTGAAGAAGACTCTTTGCTTTTTCCCAGAAGGCACCTGGAATATGCAAAGTGTCCTCTTCAAGCTTCAATCCCTGGTTTGGCGATGCTTTCCAAGCAGCTGGTCCCGGCTGTACCCAACGATCTTCTAGCTGAAGGAGACTCTTTGCTTTTTCCCAGAAGGCACCTGGAATATACAAATTGTCCTCTTCAAGCTTCAATCCCTGGTTTGGCGATGCTTTCCAAGCAGCTGGTCCCGGCTGTACCCAACGATCTTCTAGCTGAAGGAGACTCTTTGCTTTTTCCCAGAAGGCACCTGGAATATGCAAATTGTCCTCTTCAAGCTTCAATCCCTGGTTTGGCAATGCTTTCCAAGCAGCTGGAGCAGCTGGTCCCGGCTGTACCCAACGATCTTCTAGCTGAAGGAGACTTTTCGCTTTTTCCCAGAAGGCACCTGGAATATACAAATTGTCCTCTTCAAGCTTCAATCCCTGGTTTGGCAATGCTTTCCAAGCAGCTGGAGCAGCTGGTCCCGGCTGTACCCAACCATCTTCTAGCTGAAGGAGACTTTTCGCTTTTTCCCAGAAGGCACCTGGAATATACAAATTGTCCTCTTCAAGCTTCAATCCCTGGTTTGGCGATGCTTTCCAAATGTTGCCGATTATAAGATGCCATAATTAGTAAGGCACATTTTTAATACATGTAAATCAACAAGGCAACATTGAAATGTTTACAGTATTGACCAGCATTGATACAACACCAATGAACTAAGTGGCATCTCGGCAGCTAGAGCTCTAACAATTTGCAATGAAGGGTACTTCGTGGAGGTATTACACATAATGTGCAGCTAGCTGTATCTTAACCTGAAAAACTGAATTTTAGAAAGTTACAGATTTATGTATATGAAGATACAGTGGCATGTAAAAGTTTGGGCTCCCCTGGTCAAAAAACATTGTTATTGTCAACAGTTAAGCAAGTTGAAGATGAAATGATCTCTAAAAGGCCTCAAGTTAAAGATGACACATTTCCTTTGTGCTTTAGGCAAAAAAAAATATTGCAATTTTGACATTTTAAAAATTACAAAAAAGAAAATGGACCTATGCAAAAATTTGGATACCCTGTATGGTTAGTACCTAGTGGCACCCCCTTTTGCAAGTATCACAGCTTGTAAATGCTTTTTGCAGCCAGACAAGAGTCTTTAAATTCTTCCTTGGAAAATTCTTCCAGATCTGCAAGATTCCTGGGTCGTCTTGCATGCACTGCTATTTTGAGGTCTAGCCACAGATTTTCAATAAAGGTCAGATCAGGGGACTGGGAGGGCCATTGTAAAACCTTCAGCTTGTGCCTTTTGAGGTAATCTATTGGTCTGTTGGGGATTTTGACGTGTGTTTAGGATCATTATTAGTGTTGATCGAGCACTAAAATGCTCGGGTGCTCGAAGCTCGGGCCGAGCTCACCGTGATACTCGGGTGCTCGACCCGAGCAACGAGCCCAATATTAGTCTATGGGAGACCCGAGCATTTTTGCGGCTGCACCCCCGGCAGCCTGTAGAAAGCCTAAAAAGTGCCCAAAATGATAGTGACAGTGCTCAAATGACATGGGGACAGCATGGGGATCGCCCAAGGAAACATTTCTGACCCCCAGGTCACTGCTGTCAACAACGTGGTCAGAGGTATTAAGCCACTTTTATGGGCTCACAATAAAACGTTCAAAAACGAAAGTGAAACTGTTTTCCTGTGAAATATGTTAAGGAACATCCTTTCCAGGGTAAAGACTTGTGTATAAGGTAAAATAAATAACCAAAAACAAAAATACTCCTCCACACCTTGGGCTATGTTCACAAGTAACATTTTTTATGGGTTTTTGCACTTTTGTATTGCTTTCAACCGTGACAAATGCATTCACAGGGAAATGTCATTTTAACATTTTACAACCTTATCTGGCCATGTGCTGTGTGACACATGAATACAGTGCTGAAAAGACATGGGAACAGCATGGGGAAGACCCCTGGAAGCATCTCTGATACCCAGGTCACTGCCTAAAAGTGTGCCCATCAGAAGTGATCCTTGCCGCATCAGAAGATGCAGACTTACAACTATCCCCATGCAAGTCCTTGTCCCAGGGCAGTGTTCAGTTGTACCCCCCCATTCCTTGCAATGCAAGTGCAAGTATGCAGCCTGCCACCCACCCACCCCCAGGCTGCAATACCATACTGCTTGCTTGCACTTGAAATTGGGCCTTTTAGGTATGTGGAGGCGGAATCTGGCCACCACGTCATGGTGGCGTTGGCGGCCCTGCATCCATACTCAGTCCCCTGCAGCCCAGCGGCCGGGTGTCCACGCTTGGTCTCCAGCAGCCAGGGGGCGGCCGGGTGTCTATACTCGGTTCCCAGCCTCCCCGCGGCCGGGTGCCCACACACGGTCCCCAGCCACCTGGGGGAGTCCGGGTGTCCATAAAAGGTCCCCAGCCACCCCTATTTGTCCCAGTGCGCCTTATACACAAGCGCACATACCAAAACATTACCTGTGCCCTCCCCAGTGCATTTGTGGCACCCCAGGGGTCTGGTTTCCACAGTAACAGCAGTATTATGTCTGAGAGCAGGTGGGAGGTCTCTTGGTCAGGAATCCTATGCATGCCACACCTCCTGCCCAGTCCTGGGAGGGGAAGGACTTCCCCTATATAAACCTGGGGCTGAGGCAGGGTTAGAGAAGAAGAGTAGAGACAAGAAGAGAAGCAGTGATAGGAAAGAAAGATCAGGAGCTCTGTGGGAGTCGTGCTAAGAGGAGATCAGGGCTGGAAGCTGTAGAGCTCGCCCTGATTGAAGATTTCTTACCGGACCCGGAGTCCGAGGCTGTGGGGACTAACTCCTACCCAGCAGCAGAAACTGACCGGCAGGGGATTTCAGGTCCTCTGGCCCAGAAACCCGAAGGCTCGGTCACACGTGTGGGACCAGCACCGCCGTCGTGGAGCGGAAGCTACTAGAAGGCCCCGAGTCACCGGCCATACGGGTGAGCACCACACGGTACACTCAGGGACGTGGGCTACCTTTACCCGCCTCTAGCAAGGTAGCCAGAAGAGTACAATTAGTTGGGGAGGCCTACAACTCCGCCTGGCCAAGGGGGATCCCATCTGCTCAAGGACTGACCAGGCCCCGACCGCTAGCCAGTACTCCGGGAGGGTCTATCTTTGTCACCAGTAAAGACCCTGAACTACACCGTATCGTCTCTGAGTGATTCCTGCTACCCCCATCATCCACGTCGGCTGCCCTGAGGCCATAGCCCTCCCGTTGGGGGTTATACCATCCACGCTGCACCATCCTCCCACCGGCCTCAGCGGTTTGCCCTGCAGCGGCAGCTCCATAGCTGCATTCAACGGGTGGCCGCCACTTAGTCTGACTCCCTGGGCACGGACCGGGTCACCGCCACGAGACTACTACCCCTATCAGATCCGGCTCCGGGTAGTCCCTGCGTGCGCAACGCTGCATCACATAGGCCCAGGGCGCGTCAACTTTTGGCGTAGTCGGCAGGATCTCGTGCCCGCAACCACCGGGTACTGCGTGCCTGAAAAAGACTGTTCAAACTTACCAGTGGTGAAGATTCCCGCCATCCGGCGCCATCTTCTACCTTCTTCCCGCCATCCGCAAAGTTTTCCCGCCATCCGGCGCCATCTTCTGCCTTTTTCCCGCCATCCATGGAGTTTTCCCGCCGTTGGACGCCATCTTGAAGACGCCGCGCGGGAAGAAGAGGGGCGTAGACTCCGAAAGCGCGCGAGAACTGAAGCCCCGCCTCACGTCCGGACGTTGCGTAAGGTCCTGGAAGGAGCCCAGCAGACGCCGACGTCACAGGAGCGCGACGGAAGGTCCTCAACCCTGACGATCCACTGCGGAGCCGCGGCCTACGGAAGAGGATCATCGCAAGGTAGGCCACGGTCCACTAGGGGGGAGGAAGATGTCGGATACGGAGGAGAGCTTCACTGCCTCAACCCCCGCCAGCGCCACCGCTGCTGCAGTCATGCCTTTCACCATGCCCTATATCCCGGGAGCGGCCTGGCTACCCCAGTACTCAGGGGAGTCACATACTCTGCATGACTTTAGAGAAAAGCTGGATAGCCTCTTCCAGGTGTACCCCCTCACTGAAGAGCAAAAAGTGAGCATCCTGGTGGCCCAATTAACTGGGGCAGCCCAAAGGGAGGTAAAGTCCTGGCCACCTGGGGGAAGGACTGTCGCAGGGATACTAACCCGGCTGAAGCATACCTTTGATACCCGCACCTCAGCCGAGATCAAGCTTAGATTCTACGGGTGCAAGCAGCGAGCACAAGAGAGTATAAGGGACTATGCACTAAACCTACAAGAGGCCCTGAGAGCCATTAAGCAGACCGACCCTGACGGCGTGGGAGACGAGGACCGGCTGTTGACTGAACAATTTATAGAGGGTTTATATTGCAATGCCCACCGAACCCAGTTGCGGGCAATGGCCTTACAGGACCCTCATCTGGGATTTGCACAGTTCAAGGACAGAGCCATCCGGGTGCTCCGAGAACCGGCACCAGGTGGCGTTGTGACCCACAGACGCCCCACTACCACTTACCACCAAGAGGCGGCGCCCTTGTCGGCAGGGCCTGTGGGAGCTGATGCGCAGGCTTTGAACAATGACCCGGCTCCCGACCTGCACCATCAGGTCCAAGAGCTAGCTAAAAGCGTTGCTGCGCTAACCCGAACTGTGCAGTCTTTACAGGTTTCTACTCCAGGGAAGATCCAGCTGGCATCCGGACCGGAGGACATCCCGTGGCGCCGACCAAGGAGGACCCCACCGGCCAGAGGAAGACCCAGCGACCGATACAACGAGGACGGACAACCTATCTGCCGCCGCTGCAATCAACCCGGACATATGGCAAGGTACTGTCCTTTAAACTGGCACAACCTAGGGTAGAGGGCCAACCCCTAGGAAAAAGATCATCAGGCCCATCAAACTGGCGTGACAAATATGTGGGAGGACGTCCAGTCTTGCCTGTGGTACTGGATGGCATTCCTATGAGTGCCCTACTGGACACTGGGTCACAGGTCACCACCATCCCGTACGTGCTCTTCAAGCAGTACTGGAATGACTCGGATATAACCCGCTACCCTGACGACGACTTGAGTATCATCGCCAGCAATGGTCAGCCCGTGCCACAGATCGGATTTAAAGAGGTGACCATTAAAATCGGTAGAGTCGAGCTGGCAGCCCAGGGACTGATCATTGTGGACATTGATAAGCGCGAGAGTCACCCTAAGATAACTCTAGGAACTAATGTAATTGAAAATTGTCTTGCAGAGGTGATTTTTATTTTACAGCAGGTTGCCAAGAACGCCAGCTCCGGCCAGCAGCGAGTGCTCCAAAAAGAGATCCGGGCACTGATGTGACGGCAACAGGTGGAACTCTCCGGCGGTGAGATTGGTAGCGTGAGAATGTGTGACCCTTTCCCTATTGCCATGCCCCCAAAAAGTGAAATGATGATTTGGTGCCGGGCGGCTATTGGTCTGAGAGGTAGAGATTACCAGGCAATGGTAGAACCAGTTTACTCAGACAGTAGGCCCACCATTTTGACAGCACGGGGGGTGGTCAATGTACGCCATGGGAGGGTGCCCGTTCGCATAATAAATATCGGGAAGAGGGAAGTGTACCTGCCCCGGTATGCCACGCTAGCCAAATTGTATACCATCAATCAGAATTCTATACAGTCCGTAGAACCCTTGCCTCCATCTTCTCCGGAGGAAGGTAACGGCTCTAAACAACAAATGGAGGATTGGTGTCAGCAACTACATTTGGGTACTGACTCCACTCCCTCCCACCAGAAACAGGGAGTCTACCGGGTGGTTCAAGAGTACGAGAGAGTGTTTAGTAAACACCCGTTAGACTTCGGGCGAGTCAAGGGGGTAGAACATCACATCCCCACGGGAGACCATCCTCCCATAAAAGAGAGGTATCGACCCGTACCCCCTGCACACTACCAACACGCCAAGGGGATGCTTAGAGACATGAAGGAGGCTGGGGTAATCAGGGAAAGCTGTAGCCCCTGGGCAGCTCCACTAGTCTTGGTCAAAAAGAAAGACAACACCATGAGAATGTGTGTAGATTACCGGAAAATAAACCGTATCACACACAAAGATGCGTACCCCTTACCAAGAATAGAGGAGTCTTTGGCTGCTTTAAAATCTGCTAACTTCTTCTCCACCTTGGATCTCACTAGCGGGTACTGGCAGGTTCCTGTAGCAGAGGCGGATCGGGAAAAGACCGCATTCACCACCCCGATGGGACTTAGTGAGTTTACCTGCATGCCGTTTGGACTCTGCAACGCACCAGGAACCTTCCAGCGATTGATGGAGTGCTGTCTGGGACACCGGAACTTTGAGACGGTCCTGTTATACCTGGACGATGTCATCGTCTACTCCAAAACCTACGAGGACCACCTGAAGCACCTGGCGGAAGTGTTTGAAGCTCTGACAAGTTACGGCCTAAAGGTGAAACCCTCCAAGTGTCACCTCCTGAAGCCAAAGGTGCAGTACCTGGGACACGTGGTGAGTGCTGACGGAGTGGCTCCCGACCCTGATAAGATCACCGCAATTAAGGAATGGCCAAGACCCTCCAGTGTAAAGGAAGTGAGGCAGTTCCTCCGGTTGGTAGGCTGCTACCGAAGGTTCATACCCGGTTTCACCAAAAAGGCAGCTCCTATGCAGGACCTCCTGATAGGCCAGTCCAGGAAGGCCAAGAACCAGAAGCCGCCCTTCAGATGGGAGAAGTTGGAAGAAGAGTCCTTCCGCCAGCTGAAGATGGCCCTCACGGGGGATGAAATCCTGGCGTACCCTGATTATAGCCAACCCTTTATCCTCTACACCGACGCCAGTAACATCGGGCTAGGAGCCGTACTATCCCAGATCCAGCAGGGGAAAGAACGGGTAATTGCTTACGCCAGTCGAAAACTGCGACCCACCGAAAGAAATCCTGAGAATTACAGCTCATTTAAGCTAGAGTTCCTGGCAGTGGTGTGGGCAGTCACCGAACGCTTTAAGCACTACCTCGCTTCTTCCCGGTTCACCGTGTACACGGATAACAACCCGTTGACACACCTGGACACTGCAAGACTCGGTGCCCTAGAGCAGAGATGGATGGCCCGCTTGTCCAACTATGAGTTTACAATCAAATACCGGGCAGGACGCTCCAATACCAATGCGGACGCCCTGTCCAGGATGCCAAACCTACCGGACGAGGGTGAGGATTCAGAAGATTTGGAAGAGGTCGAACTCCCTGCGTTCCACCGTCATGGGACTATCCAGTATTCCCACCGTGTAAGGGGTAAGCAAGCCGCTACGTTCAACCCCTTACCTCACTACAACTAGGCGGAAACGCAAGACAGTGACCCTGCCGTCCGGCTGGTGAAGGAGATGCTGACTCAGCCAGAAGCTCGCCTTGACCCAGACGCTCCGGAGGAGGCCAAGCAACTGTGGGCAGAGAAGAGTCGACTGTTCCTTTACAAGGGGAAGTTGTGCCGCAGAATGGTTAACTCCCGGACGCATGAACTGATCTGGCAAGTAGTGGTGCCAAGAAGGGACGCAGCTATGGTGATGGAGGCATACCACGACGGGGCTGGGCACTTCGGATGGAAGAAGCTGGAGTTCCTGCTGCGCGGGCGGTTCCATTGGGTAGGCATGAGAGGAACCATCGAGAGGTGGTGCAGAGACTGTGGCCCATGCAACCTAAGAAGGAAGGACCGTGCCAGCCAGAAGACCCCCCTTCAGTCCATCGTCACCCGGCAGCCGTTGGAACTGGTAGCCTTGGATCATGTAAAACTGACCCCAAGCAGAAGTGGCTACGTCTACGCATTAACCGTCGTGGATCACTACTCCCGGTTCTTGGTTGTCGTCCCCGTCAAGGACTTAACGGCTCAAACAGCAGCTAGAGCCTTCCAGCAGCACTTCTGCCGTCCACACGGCTACCCAGAGCAGGTGCTGACGGACCAGGGACCTGCCTTTGAAGCGGAGGTCTTCCAAGAGTTCTGTACTCTGTATGGCTGCCGGAAGATCAGGACGACACCCTATCATCCGCAAACTAATGGACTTTGTGAGAAAATGAACCAGGTGGTGATAGATCTTCTAAAAACATTGCCCCTGGAAGAACGCAGTCTGTGGCCTGAGAAGCTGCCCGACCTGGTGGACCTATACAACTACATCCCTGTAGGTTCCACCAACTGTACCCCGGCTTACCTAATGAGGGCAAGACCCGGTAAGCTACCTGTTGACCTGGAGACGGGAGTCCTGACACCCGAGGACACTTCACCGGAAGCAGACTGGGACACAGAGAGGCAGCAGCAGTACCGGAAAGTACAGGAGAGCGTGGAGCGAAGTCTCTGTCTAGCTAGGGAAAGAGAAGAGAAAACTTACAACCAGTATGCTCCCGCTGTTCCCTTGGTACCCGGAGAGCAGGTCTTGAAGAGGAAAAGACGGCTCCACAAGTTGGACGACCAGTGGGAGAAGGACCCGTACATCGTACTGCCCTCAAGCCACGACAACCCGAAGGTCTGTACCATCAGTAAAGACGGAGGGGAAACCACAACCATTGTATCCCGGGATCACCTGAAGAAGTGTCCCGAACAGCTACGGAATCCTGAAGAGGAACAAGAAGACCCTCGACCCGTAGAGGAAAGGGAAGATGTGGTTAGTACTGTGCTCGGAGACTTCCCTTGGTCCTGGACTCAAGTCAATGGTGCAGTTGTGGTACCCGTCCTCACGTTCCTCCAACCAGCATCCCAAGTACTCACGGAGCAACCGGTAGAGCTGGAAGAACAGCCGGTCCAGGAGGCAGAAGACTCCACACAAGCAGATCAGGAGGATCAACCCTCTGCTTATAGTGAGCCTGCCATACCCCTAGTGAGCCAAAGAGCCTGTAGACAGCTGCCCAGTTTACCCTTGACAGCTCCTACACCCTGTAGTTCAGGGCCAGACAGTCAGCTCCGTAGGTCCACTAGGGCCACTAAAGGCCAGTTACCCGCACGTTGGAGAATTTGAAGTGTTTAAATTGTTTTATTTGTGGTCACCTGTCTGTTACTTGTAAATAATTATGTGTTTCTAGTTATTTTTAGGAGTCCTTGGTGGATTTACCGGGAATCCTTGTACAATTGGTTGGAGCGTAACTTAGGAATGGACTAAAGACTGTTAAGGACTCGGGGCAGGACAGACCCCTACCTGGTTACGTCTCCCTGTTTTGGTGAAATGGACACCTTGCTTTTCTTCAAAAACTGCACCCGGTTGCGGACTCGCCGTGACCATTCTAATATGTTTTTTTTCTATTGTACCGTTTCTGTTTGTATTGGTTATGTTTTTCTAAAATATGTTTAGTCCCGGAGTACTAAATTTCACTAGGGGGGAATGTGGCACCCCAGGGGTCTGGTTTCCACAGTAACAGCAGTGTTATGTCTGAGAGCAGGTGGGAGGTCTCTTGGTCAGGAATCCTATGCATGCCACACCTCCTGCCCAGTCCTGGGAGGGGAAGGACTTCCCCTATATAAACCTGGGGCTGAGGCAGGGTTAGAGAAGAAGAGCAGAGACAAGAAGAGAAGCAGTGATAGGAAAAAAAGATCAAGAGCTCTGTGGGAGTCGTGCTAAGAGGAGATCAGGGCTGGAAGCTGTAGAGCTCGCCCTGATTGAAGATTTCTTACCGGACCCGGAGTCCGAGGCTGTGGGGACTAACTCCTACCCAGCAGCAGAAACCGACCGGCAGGGGATTTCAGGTCCTCTGGCCCAGAAACCCGAAGGCTCGGTCACACGTGTGGGACCAGCACCGCCGTCGTGGAGCGGAAGCTACTAGAAGGCCCCGAGTCACCGGCCATACGGGTGAGCACCACACGGTACACTCAGGGACGTGGGCTACCTTTACCCGCCTCTAGCAAGGTAGCCAGAAGAGTACAATTAGTTGGGGAGGCCTACAACTCCGCCTGGCCAAGGGGGATCCCATCTGCTCAAGGACTGACCAGGCCCCGACCGCTAGCCAGTACTCCGGGAGGGTCTATCTTTGTCACCAGTAAAGACCCTGAACTACACCGTATCGTCTCTGAGTGATTCCTGCTACCCCCATCATCCACGTCGGCTGCCCTGAGGCCATACCCCTCCCGTTGGGGGTTATACCATCCACGCTGCACCATCCTCCCACCGGCCTCAGCGGTTTGCCCTGCAGCGGCAGCTTCATAGCTGCATTCAACGGGTGGCGTAGTCGTTCTACATCTACTGCTAATATACCGCCACTTAGTCTGACTCCCTGGGCACGGACCGGGTCACCGCCACGAGACTACTACCCCTATCAGATCCGGCTCCGGGTAGTCCCTGCGTGCGCAACGCTGCATCACATAGGCCCAGGGCGCGTCACATTTAGTGGGAAGGACAGCCTAACCACAAACACGTGGACAAGTGAATGTGGCCAGGGATGGTCCATCTCACTGACGCCTTCACACTGGGTTAATATTGTGGAAGCCGGGACACAGTTGGACACTGGGATGCAACACGTCCTCCAGACATAGAGGATTGCAGGTCCTGGGTCAATCAGGCTTCAACACAAAGTTCAGAAGGTAGACAGCAGCAGTGGTCGGCCTCCTACACAACGAGTAAATTATTCATTATCATGAGGCCATCCAAATGCAAGCGCATGTATGTAGTAGCGGCTAGGCCTGAGGTGGTCAGCATTTTGGCTCATATCCTACCTCCTCCGAGGATTGCTGGATGTTTTCCTGCTACTATCCCAGTTCTATGACTCCCGTTAAAACAAAGCTTCAGGTGATGAATGATGGATGAGGTGGTGGCAAAGGAGAAAGAGCAGGAGGAACAGGGACCATTCACATCAATATCAGGCCAGTCAACCACACATGTCTTGTAGGATATGTTCCTGTACCAAAAGGAGCGGTTCGGCTACACAGTTATAGGGCATACAGTGAGTGCAATGCCTACCAAAAATTTCGAGGCACTCCAATGCCCCTTGGAAGTGACATGGAGGTCAGAGGGCCTTAACTAAACCGTTTTTTCCATTTATAGCAACTGGGTCTCCTGTACACTGTTGGCCTAAGCAGGGAATGGAAGGCTTTCCAAAAATTATTAGGCACTGCAATGCCCCTTGAAACAGACGTGGATTACAGCGTATTAAAAACCTTCTACCCATTATTGGGGAGTGGGTCTCCCTTAGTGTTCGCCTATGCATTGAAAAGCAAAAGCTGACAAAAATTAGGAGGAAATGCAATGCCCGTTGCAAGAGTCGTGGGGGTTAGAGGTAATTAAAAACAACATGTCAATGCCCCTTGGAAGAGACGTGGAGTTCAGAGTGGTTTAACAAGATGGTTTTAATGCCCCTTGCAAGAGACGTGGAGGTCCCAGTGGAATAAAAAGACAATATCAATGCCCCTTGGAAGAGTGGTGGAGGTCCCAGAGGAATAAAAACACAATATCAATGCCCCTTGAAAGAGTTGTGGAGGTCGCAGTGGAATAAAAAGACAATATCAATGCCCCTTGGAAGAGTGGTTGAGGTCGCAGTGGAATAAAAAGACAATATCAATGCCCCTTGGAAGAGTGGTGGAGGTCGCAGTGGAATAAAAAGACAATATCAATGCCCCTTGGAAGAGTGGTGGAGGTCCAAGTGGAATAAAAAGACAATATCAATGACCCTTGGAAGAGACGTGGATGTCATAGTAGCTTAACAATACGATTTTAATGCCCCTTGCAAGAGCCATGCAGTACAGCATATTAAAAACATTATTCCCATTATTGGGGAGTGGGTCTCCCATAGTCTTTGCCTATGCCTTCCAAGCAAAAGCTGCCAAAAATTAGGACAGAGGAACTTGCAATGCCCCTTACAAGAGCCATGCAGTACAGCATATTAAAAACATTATTCCCATTATTGGGGAGTGGGTCTCCCATAGTCTTTGCCTATGCTTTCCAAGCAAAAGCTGCCAAAAATTAGGACTGAGGAACTTGCAATACCTCTTACAAGAGCCATGCAGTACAGCATATTAAAAACATTATTC
Source organism: Phyllobates terribilis (assembly GCF_046119375.1). Lineage (NCBI taxonomy): Eukaryota > Metazoa > Chordata > Amphibia > Anura > Dendrobatidae > Phyllobates > Phyllobates terribilis. The sequence goes on along the minus strand of NW_027362762.1, from coordinate 217,831,539 downwards.
CAATTATTGGGGAGTGGGTCTCCCATAGTCTTTGCCTATGCCTTCCATGCAAAAGCTGCCAAAAATTAGGACGGAGGAACTTGCAATGCCCCTTACAAGAGCCATGCTGTACAGCATATTAAAAACATTATTCCCATTATTGGGGAGTGGGTCTCCCATAGTCTTTGCCTATGCCTTCCAAGCAAAAGCTGCCAAAAATTAGGACGGAGGAACTTGCAATGCTGTCAACATGGACCACGGTCACCCTGGTGGTATAGTGGTGGTGGAGGCTGAGGATAAGGAGAAGAGCAAAAAACAGCCAAAATGAGGAAGCGTGTGGGTGTGAAGCGGTGCATGGGAATACACCTCCCGAAATAACACAGTGGATTTGACTTTATGTTACTCTGCTGTCATTTGGTGGTGATGAGAAGTCTGGCCCAATCCAGCCTTGTTCATTTTGATAAGGGTCAGCTTGTCAACATTGTATGTTGACAGGCGAGTGCGCTTGTCAGTTATAATTCCCCCAGCGGCACTAAAAACGCGCTCCGATAACACGCTAGCGGCAGGGCAGGCCAGGACCTCCAAGGCGTACAGAGCGAGTTCATTGCAAGTGTCCAGCTTGGATACCCAATAATTAAAAGGCGCAGAGGAATCACGGAGGACGCTGGTACGGTCGGCAAGGTACTCCCTCACCATCTTTTCAAACTTTCCACTCCTTGTGAGGGTATGCCGCGCTGTTATGCACACGCCCGGGCTAAGCGGCGTGTGCGTGTGATTGGTAGTGATTCCACTGGACCGTGCCGGAGAGTGAATGCCTGGAGGGGCGTGACTAAGTATTCACCCGATCCGACCAGGGTCGCACGACGGCATGCGACGCCAGTGCACCAAGGAGGAACCGAGCAGAGGGACCAGGTGCTACTCCAGGACAGACCCCGGACACGGCTGTTGACCCACACAGGGAAATACAGGAACAGGCTGGTAGGCTGGCACACAGACTGGAGGGTATAGGCAGGCACGACTGGTATGCAGGCAGGCGGGTATGCAGGCAGGGGGGTAAAGGCAAGCACAGCTAGAGTGCAGACAGGGAGGCACTAGCAGGTAGGAACACAGGCGGGATAGGACCCAGTACACACCGGGACTCAGGAACAATACAGGCAGAGGGTTACAGGCAAGCACAGCTAGAGTGCAGACAAGGCTGAGCAGGGAGGACAGGGCTCTGTTCACACGGAACAGACAGGAAGGGAAAGACAGAGCCAGATACTCACACAGTACTTGCAGAGACAACAAGCAGGAGTTAGGTACGAGTTCAGACTCTGCAGAAAAAGGAAGGGAACGGACATAGAGGCAAAACAGGTAAAGGACAGGAGAGAGTTCAGACTGGAACTGAGTGTACGGAGGAGACCGACACTGCAGAGGGATACAGGAGCGGGTCTGGGAATACGGCCCCCAGAGAGGCGGAACGAACAGGCAAGGAGCGTGTTCAGACAGGACAGACCAGACACAGGAGCGGGTCTAGGAAATCAGCCACTAGAAGGCGAGAGGAACAGGCTAGGAGCGTGTTCAGACAGGACAGACAAGAGAACACAGAAAGGAGTCAGTTCAGACACGGGAGCTGATACCGCAAAGCAGGAGACATACAGGACTCAGTTCAGACACGGGAGCTGATACCGCAAAGCAGGAGACATACAGGACTCAGTTCAGACACGGGAACTGATACAAAAAGCAGGAGACAAGAGACGGGACCTGGCACCTTCAGAGTGCAAGCACACACTGAAGGAAACACTATGCTCAGGCAGGGATAGAAGGGAGCTGCTGAGCTATATACCAAGTGACAGACAGCAATAGGCTGAGGACGCACAAGGGGTGTGACCCACAGCAGGTACAAAAGGCAGGAAGTGATCGGGCGCCGCCCTTAAGCAGCAGAAACAGACACAAACAGACAGCATGGAGGGAAGCCAGAGAGACATTCTGGACAGGAGATCAAGTGCGCCCTCTTGCACAGTGGGAGATGGACCACCATGCAAGGACGCCGCCAGGTATGTTACAGTACCTCCCCCCTTACGCCCCCTCTTCTTCAGGCCTGCCAGAATCTTCCGCAGGGAATTCGAGGGCCAGTCGTTCACTGGGTTGGAGGGGGACAGAGACTTAAGGGTAATCTCTGCTTCGAGGTACATCTTGTCAAGCTCACAGGAAGAAATAGACGGGTTATCACGTACATAATGAGGAAAAGTCACTGTCTCTTTGTTATCTGGTGGTATCCCGGAGGATTCAGGAAACAACTGGAGGTCCTCCGCCGGGTCAGAAGAGTGCAGAGGCTCAGAGAAAACAACTGCTTCAGAGTACACTAGGTCGGACTCACTGGAGGAAGCAGGCGAGGTATCGGGTACCGAGTATAGGAAAGTCTCTGTCCATTCACCACCAGGTGGCACCCCGAAGGGTTCTGGAGACAGCTGGCGGTCCTCCGCCTGGTCAGAGGGGTGTAGAGACTCACGGGTAACCTCTGCTTCAGAGTACACTAGGTCGGACTCACTGGAGGAAGCAGGCGAGGTATCGGGTACCGAGTATAGGAAAGTCTCTGTCCATTCACCACCAGGTGGCACCCCGAAGGGTTCTGGAGACAGCTGGCGGTCCTCCGCCTGGTCAGAGGGGTGTAGAGACTCACGGGTAACCTCTGCTTCAGAGTACACTAGGTCGGACTCACTGGACGAAGCAAGCGAGGTATCAGATCCAGGATATAGGAAAGTCTCTGTCCATTCACCACCAGGTGGCACCCCGAAGGATTCTGAACACAACTGGAGGTCCTCCGCCTGGTCGGAGGGGTGTAGAGACTCAGGAGTAACCTCTGCTTCGGAGTACACTAAGTTGGACTCACTGGACGAAGCGAGCGAGGTATCAGGTACAGAGTATAGGAGAGTCTCTGTCCTTTCGCTACCAGGTAGCACCCCGAAGGGTTCAGGAGACAACTGGAGATCCTCCGCCTGGTCGGAGGGGTGTAGAGACTCGGAGGTAACTACCACTTTGGGGTACCCATTGTCAGGCTCACAGGACGAAGCGGACAAAGTATTGAGTACCGGGTGTAGAGAAGTCTCTCTCCATTTGTCATCGAGTGGTATCCCGGAGGGTTCAGGAGGCAACAGGGGATCCTCCGCCAGGTAGTAGAGGTGCACAGACTCTGAGGTAACCACAGCTTTGGAGCATCCTTGGACATGCACACCGGTTAAAGAGAAAGAAGCATCTGATGCCGGGTGCAGGAAGTTCTCCTGTGTGGAGTCTGGATGGGCAGAAGTCTCTTCGGCCAGGAGAACTGGTGCACTACCCACGCACATTACCCATTGGGGTTTCTCCGGGATACAGGGAGATGAAGCTTCAGTAGGGACTCCAAGGCTGGGGTCAGGAGGTCTCAGGGAGGACAGACCCTGGCGTGACGGCTTGCCTCTAAGTCTAGCATGTCTGGACTGCCTCTTGAGGTTGAGAGAAGTATTCCGGAAAGCGTAGTCACCCTGTGAGGATTCTGGGTGGGCAGTAGTCTCATTGGGCTGGAGGACTATTGCGCTACCCACACACATTACCCGTCGGGGCTGCTCCGGGATATTGGGAAGTGAAGCTTCAGCAGGGGCTTCAGAGTTAGGGTCCTCGAAGACCATACGAAAGGCCACCAGGAAGGCCTGCAGGTCAAGGATGACAGGATCCCATGCTTCCCATAGGGGGGTGACCCATTTCAAGGCATCACCCGCTAGGTAGTCAATCATAAAGGCCACTTTAGCCCAATCGGAAGGAAAATAGAGAGGGTAGGCCTTAAAGTGTAGCATGCATTGCTCCACAAATGCACGACACTGTCTTGGATCCCCATAGTAACGTGGCGGATCCGCAGGAACGAGGGCTGATAGATCCATCTGGACGGGTGCGTAATTCGCCTGGAACTCAGCTAAAGGGGGAAAAAAAAATTTATTTATTTTATTTTAATGCATGTATTCGCTGGAAAAACTTCTCAAAGAGCGAAGGCCGTGGGGCTCAACGGGAACCATGGCCTGAGCATGCTGTTATGCACACGCCCGGGCTAAGCGGCGTGTGCGTGTGATTGGTAGTGATTCCACTGGACCGTGCCGGAGAGTGAATGCCTGGAGGGGCGTGACTAAGTATTCACCCGATCCGACCAGGGTCGCACGACGGCATACGACGCCAGTGCACCAAGGAGGAACCGAGCAGAGGGACCAGGTGCTACTCCAGGACAGACCCCGGACACGGCTGTTGACCCACACAGGGAAATACAGGAACAGGCTGGTAGGCTGGCACACAGACTGGAGGGTATAGGCAGGCACGACTGGTATGCAGGCAGGCGGGTATGCAGGCAGGGGGGTAAAGGCAAGCACAGCTAGAGTGCAGACAGGGAGGCACTAGCAGGTAGGAACACAGGCGGGATAGGACCCAGTACACACCGGGACTCAGGAACAATACAGGCAGAGGGTTACAGGCAAGCACAGCTAGAGTGCAGACAAGGCTGAGCAGGGAGGACAGGGCTCTGTTCACACGGAACAGACAGGAAGGGAAAGACAGAGCCAGATACTCACACAGTACTTGCAGAGACAACAAGCAGGAGTTAGGTACGAGTTCAGACTCTGCAGAAAAAGGAAGGGAACGGACATAGAGGCAAAACAGGTAAAGGACAGGAGAGAGTTCAGACTGGAACTGAGTGTACGGAGGAGACCGACACTGCAGAGGGATACAGGAGCGGGTCTGGGAATACGGCCCCCAGAGAGGCGGAACGAACAGGCAAGGAGCGTGTTCAGACAGGACAGACCAGACACAGGAGCGGGTCTAGGAAATCAGCCACTAGAAGGCGAGAGGAACAGGCTAGGAGCGTGTTCAGACAGGACAGACAAGAGAACACAGAAAGGAGTCAGTTCAGACACGGGAGCTGATACCGCAAAGCAGGAGACATACAGGACTCAGTTCAGACACGGGAGCTGATACCGCAAAGCAGGAGACATACAGGACTCAGTTCAGACACGGGAACTGATACAAAAAGCAGGAGACAAGAGACGGGACCTGGCACCTTCAGAGTGCAAGCACACACTGAAGGAAACACTATGCTCAGGCAGGGATAGAAGGGAGCTGCTGAGCTATATACCAAGTGACAGACAGCAATAGGCTGAGGACGCACAAGGGGTGTGACCCACAGCAGGTACAAAAGGCAGGAAGTGATCGGGCGCCGCCCTTAAGCAGCAGAAACAGACACAAACAGACAGCATGGAGGGAAGCCAGAGAGACATTCTGGACAGGAGATCAAGTGCGCCCTCTTGCACAGTGGGAGATGGACCACCATGCAAGGACGCCGCCAGGTATGTTACACGCGCCTCAGGGCCTGTAAGCTGGGCGGGTCTCAGAAAACTGTCCCAGAACGTTGACAGTGTTCCCCTGCCTCTGCTGGATTGGAGTTGCATCTCTCTCGCCTGTACGCCTTGGTTGGGCAACGAACTGTGACCTCTGCCGCTAGCGTGTTCAGATGGGAATTTTTTTAACAATTCTGCAGCAAGGGCCTTCTGGTACTGACCCATTTTTGTAGACCTCTCCACCTCAGGAATAACAGAGTGAAAGTTCTCCTTGTAGCGGGGGTCTAAAAGTGTCACCAACCAGTAATGACTGTCACCCAACATTTTGACAATGCGAGGGTCACAGTTAAGGCAGCGTAACATAAAGTCAGCCATGCGTGCCAGACTGGTAACGGGCAAGACTTCCGTGTCCTCACCAAGATGACGACTGACCATGCTCTCTTCCTTCTCCTCCTACTCCTCCCCCCAGTCCTCAGTACGTGACAATTGTACAGGTACTATCGTCTACAGCGCATGATACCAGCTCCTGTTCTTCCTCCTCCTCCTCCTCTCCCTCATTGTCCCCAATGCATGTTGGGATGAGATGAAGCTGGGCTGTGTGTAATCGCCCGCTACAGCTTCTTGATCCATCTCATCATACTCTGGCTGCAATGCCTCCTCTATAATTCTCTAAAGAGAACGTTGCAAAAGACAGACAAGTGGGATGCTGACACTAATGATGGCGTCATCGCCACCTACCATCTTGGTGGACTCCTCAAAGTTTGTCAGGATGGTACATATGTCAGACATCCAGGTCCACTCCTGAGGTCTTATGTGTGGAGTCTGACCTGAATATCAACGGCCTTGTTGCAGCTGGTACTCCACAACTGCTCTCTTCTGCTCACAAATCCTTTGCAACATGTGGAGGGTAGAGTTCCAACTAGTGTTGAGCCACCCCCGTAGTGTTCGAGTTCGGTTCGGTTCGTCGAACACCCGTGTGTTCGCCGAACTGTTCGTCGAACTGTTCGTCGAACACCTTCGAACACCGTTAAAACCAATGGCAGGCAAACAAAAACACATAGAAACACATAGAAAACACCTTCAAAGGTGTCCAAAAGCTGACAAACTGCTCAGAAGACACAACTAACACATGGAAAAGTGACAAGTACATATAGTCATGCGAAAAGAAAAGAGGTGGAGGAGTAAAAGTAGGGGGAGACACAGATATAGGCATGTCATGCCCTTCTAAAATCCAAAAAGTGAGAAGCCGAGACGGCCAGTCCGCTCCTGCCCGTGCCACCTCCGTGTCGCCGGGTTTGTGCCAGAGCCGCGGTGAACCCTGACGGCCAGCCCCCCTCTCCCAATACTGGTGCCTGTCCGCTGGTGGGTCGAGAGAGCCCCCCTGTGGTGGAGGCAGCTCTAAGCTTTTTAATTTAAATTGTCCCTCTAATTTGAATGAATACACATTAAATCCATTTACAAGGATCTATTGGAGGGCAAGTCTCATGCCAGCAGCCGCGTAATTCCAGCTCCAGTAGCGTCCACTAAAGCTGCTGCAGTTAAAAAGCTTTTATAAGGATCGAGCTCGGCTGTCCACCGCAAGGCATCCTAGTGCCAGTCCCAGCCCCTATGCCTTGGGGTGCCTCCTGATGCTCTTCACTAAGTATCCCGTGGTCCCGAAGCATTTCCTTTGAAAAAATTAAGTGTCCAAACTACAGGTGGTGTAGCTTGCTTAACAGCCGGGATAATCCGCTGACTAGCAGACACTGCTACTAGGCACAAAGTATTTCCTGGGCTAGATGCAGTTAAAAATTTGTAATTAGATACTCTCGTTGGATGCTGAGAAAGCATTCCATAGAGTCTCCTGGCACGCCATATATGATTCTCTTAAAAAGCTTGGGGTAGGGGTCTAGGGGACCCTTTTATAGCCAAAATCACGGCCCTGTATCACAATACGTCACCTAGGCTGAAGATAAATGGAACTGTAGCACCGAGGGCTCGGTTGCTACAGACGTATTGCACCTCACCCAGAGGTGTGATATCTCACTCTCAGATAAGGATGGAGTGTGGATCAGGACCCGACACCTGCATGCATTACACCACATTGCCGTGGGGCAGGGCGACCAATATGCCCCTGAGATGGGCACGACAGTCCCTGTCCCTGGCTGGAGTGGGGGGAGGGAACACTGAGGAAGGGGAACCCTGCAGTGCAGGAGCAGGGAGGAAGCAGTTCCTGGGTGCATTGAGAAGGGAGTATAAAAGGTGGGCACCATCTTAGTTCAGTGCAGAGAAGTCTGAGCAGAAGTGGCAGGGAGCAGGGGCTCTGCATGAGCTCTGCTCCGAGTCGCCACCGCACGCCCGAATCCACCTGCGTGGAGGGGTCAGGCCAAAGGGGGAGACCGGTCCCCGAACTAGTGGAGGCAGGAAACGACCCTCAGCTAGAAACCGGAGGCTCTGACATTTTATGTGGCGCAGCCCCTTGCTCCACCCGCTAGGAAGGCACCACATAGGGTCAGGGAAACTGGCGCCAAGTTTACCAAGAGGAGGCCCGAGGCAGCCGGACAGAAGTGTTGGTAAGAAAGGCCAGACAAAGGACACACAAAGGGGGTCCTGTGAAGCGCTCCAAAGTTATCTGGGAGTTGTCTGAGCCCCTCACCTGGTGAGCACAGTACGACGTGGGCAGCCGTTACCTGCAGACGTGGTCTGGATAATAAGAACTGTGAGTAAAGGCCCTGAACTGCATCACTGACTCCGTGTCGTTACTGCTGCTGCCCTGCACCATCACCCCCATCCTCCGCATACACTGCCCTGAGGCTATACTCCTCCCGTGGGGAGTTATGCTACGCTCTGCTGCACCCACAACACCAGCCTTAGCGGTCTGCCCTGTAGCGGCGGTTCACTCTGACCGCAATCCACGGGTGGCGTAGTCGGACATTTAAACATCAAAACCACATAAATAGTTCCGCCACTGGTTTGACCGCCCTGAGCCACGGAACCGGATCGCCGCCACGAAGACTACAACCACCAGCATCCACCAAAAAGGGTCCGGCTCCGGGTGTCCCAAGGCCCAGGGGGTGCGTCAGAACATTTTCATCACCTTTCACAATCACCAATGGGACAAGGCAGGGATGTCCTCTGTCCCCTCTCTTATACATCCTAGTGACGGAGCACCTGCTCTCATCAATTCGCCATAACCCCAATATTAGGTGGATTGAGGTGGGAGGCACCGAGTACAAGTGCTCTCTATTTGCTGATGATGTCCTAGTATATATCACTCAATCACATATATCCATCCCTGCTGTTATGGCTGAAATAGATCACTTTGTTACATGGTAAAATTTTAAAATCAATGCAGCGAAGTCTGAGGCCCTCGATGTCTCCCTCCCTAAATCCATATAGGATTCCATCCAGTCCAACTTTCCCTTTGCCTGGCCCTCACAGGGTATCAAATACTTAGGAATTCCTATTCATAGAGACCTCTCCCATCTATGTTATCTTAATTTTGGGCCCTTTATTGAACAATTCCATACAGACCACGGTTGGCAAGTTAGAACTGTAAGATTCACTACGTGAACCACTGGTGTTTTGTGGAAAAGCACATGTACACCGCGTTCCAAATTATTATGCAAAAAGTGTTTAGGAGTGATAAGGGAAGAATTTGTTTGTTTGTCAGTTAAACTCATTGATGGTGATGTGTGTCAGGGCTCTTTATATCACTGTAAGCAATTGCAGACACCTGTGCTAATTAGTTTGGCAGGTGTGTCCAATGAAAGGCAAGACTACTTAAGAAGGCTCTCTCACATTATTAAGCAGCCTACATTTTCTGCCAAAATGGGAAAGAAAAAGGATGTGTCGGCTGCTGAGAAGCAACAAATTGTGGAGTGTTTAGGTCAAGGCATGACTACAATCAACATTGTGCGATGATCAGGATGAAGTGTCTTGGCAATCAAGAAGTATGTAGCTGATTCACAGTACACACGTGTGCGTGCTGATAAGGGCAAATTGAGGACTCTTTCCTACAGGCAATTACGTCAGGTTGAAAGAGCAGCGGCAAAAAAGCCTTGTCATAGCAGCAGACAAGTTTTTGAAGCTGCTTGTGCCTCCAACGTCCCCCGAACAACAAGATGCAGGGTCCTTCAGAGGTTTGCAGCTGTGCATACGCCATCCTGTCGACCTCCTCTATCCACTTCACACAAGCAGAAACGGCTCCAGTGGGCCAAACATTACATGAAGACTGATTTCAAAACTGTTTTGTTCACGGATGAGTGCCGTGCAGCGCTCGATGGTCCAGATGAATGGAGTGGAGGATGGCTGGTTGATGGACACCCCACGCAAACACGGCTACAGCGCCAACAAGGAGGAGGTGGAGTAATGTTTTGGGCTGGAATCATGGGGAGAGAGATTGTCGGCCCCTTTAGGATCCCTGAAGGCGCTAAAGATGAACTCCATAATGTATGTGGATTTTCTCAAACAGCACTTCCTGCCATGGTTCAAGAAGAAGAACCGTGTATTTCACAGCAAGATCATTTTTCTGCATGATAATGCACCATCTCATGCTGCACATAAAACATCTGCATCTCTGGCTGATATGGGCATAAAAGGGGACAAACTTATGGTGTGACCCCCATGCTCCCCTGACCTCTACCCCATTCAGAACCTTTGGAGCATCATTAAAAGGAGTGTCTATGATGGCGGGAGGCAGTTCACATCTAAGCAACAGCTCTGGGAGGGTATTCTGTCCTCATGCAAAACAATTGAAGCAGAAACCATCCAAAACCTGACAAATTCAATGGACGAGAGAGTTCAGAAGCTCCTTTCGAACAAGGGGTCCTATGTGAAAATGTAACATCACCTAGAATAAAGTTTTGAGTTGAAAACTGTTTGATTTCAGTTTCTAACAACCTGCTAATGCTTATAATTTCAAAAATGACCATTTTTTTGGTCTTTATTAAAATGAAAAGGTTGATCGAAAAGTTTGGGGGATCTAAGAGTGTGGCAACCCAGTAGTCATGATTACTTCGAATTCTGACAATATGAGGGTCATGCTGCAGGTAGTGCAGCAAGAAGGCACTTATGTGTCTTGCGCATCTCGGAGCCCCAAAATTATTTTCCGGGCTAGATGCAGCTAAAAATTATTTTTAATTTTAAATCTGGTGAAGCTTATTATAGATGGCCTAATAGGATCAGTGCTGCACACTGCTACAAAGCCCAAATTATTTTCCAGTCAAGATACAGATAAACATGATTAGTAATTTGAAAGCTTAAAACGGTTGGTAGGGTGATTTTAACCAATCATCAAGCTTTTACTCTCCCCAGGATGACACAGGGGTAGAAAAGTCGTTTCGGATCCATGATTTGTTCATCTTTATGAACGTGAGTCTGTCTACATTATCAGTGGAGAGCCGCGTGCGCTTATCTGTCAGCACACCACCAGCAGCGCTGAACACACGTTCAGACAGAACGCTGGCTGCGGGGCATGACAAGATCTCCAAGGCGTAAGTGGCTAGCTCCGGCCATTTATCCAGATTGGAAGCCCAAAAAGAGCAAGGGTCCAGTGACACAGTCGTGGCTTCAATGTTTACTTGGAGATACTCCTGTACCATCGTCTCTAGGCGTTGACTATGTGTCAGACTTCTTGTCTCCTGTGGCCTTGCAAAGGATGGGCTAAAAAAGTGGTGAAATGATTCCGCAAAATTGATGTTACCAGCAGATACTGTGGTTCTGTTACGGTTTGAGTGCTGAACACTTGACGGTCCCATGGTTGGCAAGTTGGAACTGTGAGATTCACTACGTGCACCACTGGTATTTTGTGGAAAAGCACATGTAAGATTCTGCAACAGTCTCTGCTGATACTCCTGCATGCGTGCATCCCTTTCTATGGCAGGAATAATTTCTGCAAATTTACTTTTGTACCGGGGATCTAACAGTGTGGCAACCCAGTAGTCAGGATTATTTCTAATTCTCACAATTCGAGGGTCATGTTGCAGGTAGTGCAGCAAGAAGGCACTCATGTGTGTTGCGCATCCAGGAGCACCAAGTCCCTGTTGTGTTGGTGGCGAGGTAACAATCATGCTTCCTTCCTCTGTCCTCTCCCCCCAACCTCGCACAACAGAAATGTGATCAAGGTCTCCCTCATCTGATGAGTCTTCCATCAGTTCGTCCTCCACTTCTTCCTGGGCTCCTGCACCTTCCTCACTAGTTTGGCTGCTACCATGCGCCCTGGTTAAACCATCTCCCCCACCCTCACATGCCTGCCGCATTGGTGCTGCCGACCGTCTGGACCTTGCAGATGTTAGCCCTTCCGCATACAACTCCTCCTCCTCTACTTCCTCCACCTCCTCTTGTGCCACCACCTGACTCCGAATTCTGTTTAACATGTGCTCCAGCATGTAAATCACCGGAATAGTCATGCTGATAATGGCATCGTCAGCACTAAACATCTTCGTCGCCATTTCAAAACTGTGCAGAAGGGTGCATAGGTCCCTGATCTGAGACCACTCCTCCAGCGTGATTTGCCCCACCTCTGAATCTCGTTGGCCCAGGCTATACGTCAGAACGTATTGCACCAGGGCTTGTCGGTGCTGCCACAGTCGCTGCAACATGTGCAGAGTTGAATTCCACCGGGTAGGCACATAGCATTTTAGCCGGTGAAGTGGCAGGCCCAACGACTTCTGTAGAGATGTAAGTCGCTGAGCTGCGGGATGCGAACGGCGGAAGTGAGCACACAGCGACCGTGCCCTCTGCAGAAGGCCATCTAGTCTGGGATAGTGGGCTAAAAATTGCTGGACAACCAGGTTCAACACGTGAGCCATACAAGGCACGTGTGTGACATTGCCCCGGCGAAGGGCCGCACCCAGGTTTGCAGCATTGTCGCACACGGCCTTCCCTGGTTTCAGGTCCAGTGGAGACAACCATTCATGAAATTGGTTCTCCAGAGCTGACCACAACTCCTCAGCTGTGTGACTCACATTTCCCAGACATTTCAATGTAAAAACCGCCTGATGACGTTGAGCCCTACTGCCAGCATAGTAAGGAGGTGTGCAGGATCCCTTCTGCGCAGTTAGAAAGCTTGTGGCATGACCAGACAGGCTTTGGGTGCAGGTGGAAGACCGAGAGGAGGTTGAGGAGGCAGAAGCAGTGGAGGAAAAATGACATAAAGAGGATTGACGCACAACTCGTGGGGACGGCAAGACTTGGACAGCAGCCCCTTGTCCTGCTGTCACCATAGTTACCCAGTGCCCAGTCAGCGACATGTAACGCCCCTGTCCATGCCTACTCGTCCAAGTGTCTGTGGTGAAATGCACCCTGTCACACACAGAGTTTCTCAAAGAAGCGGTGATGTTGTGTGCGACATGCTGGTGGAGCGCAGGCACACCTTTCTTTGAGAAGTAGTGCCGACTGGGCATCTGGTACTGGGGCACTGCGACGGACATAAGGTCTCGAAAATCCTCTGTGTCCACCAGGCGGAAAGGCAGCATTTCTGTAGCCAAGAGCTTGCAGATGGTGAAATTCAACCTCTTAGCTTTCTCATGGCTAGGAGGAAATGGTCTTTTACTTGTCCACATCTGAGGGACCGAGGGCTGGCTATTGTGCTTAGACGGGGTTGATAAGGGTGTCCCCGGCAAACTGCCGGTCTGTGAGGAAGATGCAGGCGGACATGTTAGGTTGCCTTGATCCAAAGGTGGTGCTATCGATGTCGGACAGCGCTCAAGACCAGCTGGTGTTACCACCTCCAAAGAAAATGATGACCTGCCAATCACGCTGGCTGTTGCGGGTAAAGAGGTGGCAGGTCTGCGCCCCAAAACAGGTGTGACTGCTGTCCCCCCAGTCACAGAGGATGAAGAGGCCGCTGATGCACAAGATATGGCAGACGGTGGTTGGCCCGGCCGGCTAGACTGCATTGTAGCACACTGAGCTTCCCACTGCAACTTATGCTTCATGTCCATGTGCCGGTTCATGCATGAAGTACTCAAACTATGTATTTTTTGGCCTCTACTTAGCTTTTGCTGACAAATGTTACAGATAACACGAGTTGGGTCATCTTTATCGATCTGAAAAAATGCCCAGGCTATGCAAGGCTTAGCACCCATGCGACCTGAAGAGCCACCACGACTTGTGGTGAGAGGCAGAGTTGTGTTTGAGGATGCAGTTGTTGACGTGCTTCCAGTACTACGTCTCTGTCCAGGAAGGCGCAACCTGACCTCGTCGTCACTAGCATCTTCCTCCACCTCCTCTGCTGACCTCATCTCTTGGCTGACTGTGGGTAGACAGTAAGTGGGATCTCCGACCTCATCATCATCACCCTGTGCGTTATCACACCCGTCGTCCTCAGAGCTAACCTGTTCCTGCCCTGACAAAAAACTAAAGTTGTCGCTCCAATCAGGTATTTGAGTCTTATCATCGTCTTCCTCATTGTCTCCACCAACAGGAGTTACAGTTTGGGAATGAGGGTCTACATTATGGTCAGAACCTTCTGCGTCTGGTCCTGGATCCGACTCATAAAGATTCTGGGCATCAGTGCAGATCATTTCCTCGTCTGGATTCACAGAAGCGCTGGAGTCGACCTCTGATTCCCAGGCTATAGTATGAGTAAACAGCTCTGCAGACTCAACCATCTGTTCTACCTCATACTCAGACGGGCAGCTGGAGATTTGGGAGCTGTGAGGAAGCAAGTGCGATTTGGGTGACACCTTTGAGGACTGGAGTATTTGTGATGTTGAAGTTGATGTGGAGGAGAGCCCACTTAAAGGAGCACTTGATATCCGTTGAAGCACCTGCTGTTTTTGTGCCTCATCTGGAATTTGTAGCGATTGGCGTGGCCGTAAGAAAGGGATCTTATCACATTGTCCGCTAAAAGAAGTAGACATTTTAGTTTGGCTGGAAGATGGTCTTTCTTCTGCACCTACCCCACGGACACAACCTTTTTTCCCCTTCCCAACACGCCTATTCCCCTTTCCACCAGCAGCAGGCCTTTTTCCACTCATTTTGGTGGTTAACTAATTCACAACTCTGGAGTTGTTTGCACAAAAAAACAATGGATGGTAACCGAGCAGAGCTGAGTGGCCAAACTGTGGTATTAGGCCAAAACTATTGGCTGGGTTAGATGCAGAAAAAAATTATTTTTAATTTGCAACCTGATGGAGGTCAGTATAGATGGACTAATAGACCAAGTCCCACACACCGCTAGAAGCCCAAATATTTTTTCAGAGCTAGATGCAGAAATTTTTTTTATTCAATTTGCAACCTGATGGAGGTCAGTATAGATGGACTAATAGACCAAGTCCCACACACTGCTAGAAGCCCAAATATTTTTTCAGAGCTAGATGCAGAAAAAAATTATTTTTAATTTGCAACCTGATGGAGGTCAGTATAGATGGACTAATAGACCAAGTCCCACACACTGCTAGAAGCCCAAATATTTTTTCAGAGCTAGATGCAGAAAAAAATTATTTTTAATTTGCAACCTGATGGAGGTCAGTATAGATGGACTAATAGACCAAGTCCCACACACTGCTAGAAGCCCAAATATTTTTTCAGAGCTAGATGCAGAAAAAAAATATTTTTAATTTGCAACCTGATGGAGGTCAGTATAGATGGACTAATAGACCAAGTCCCACACACCGCTAGAAGCCCAAATATTTTTTCAGAGCTAGATGCAGAAAAAAATTATATTCAATTTGCAACCTGCTGGACGTCAGTATAGAAGGACTAATAGAACAAGTCCCACACACTGCTAGAAGCCCAAATATTTTTTCAGAGCTAAATGAAGAAAAAAATTATTTTTAATTTGCAACCTGATGGAGGTCAGTATAGATGGACTAATAGACCAAGTCCCACACACTGCTAGAAGCCCAAATATTTTTTCAGAGCTAGATGCAGAAAAAAATTATTTTTAATTTGCAACCTGATGGAGGTCAGTATAGATGGACTAATAGACCAAGTCCCACACACCGCTAGAAGCCCAAATATTTTTTCAGAGCTAGATGCAGAAATTTTTTTTATTCAATTTGCAACCTGATGGAGGTCAGTATAGATGGACTAATAGACCAAGTCCGACACACTGCTAGAAGCCCAAATATTTTTTCAGAGCTAGATGCAGAAAAAAATTATTTTTAATTTGCAACCTGATGGAGGTCAGTATAGATGGACTAATAGACCAAGTCCCACACATTGCTAGAAGCCCAAATATTTTTTCAGAGCTAGATGCAGAAAAAAATTATTTTTAATTTGCAACCTGATGGAGGTCAGTATAGATGGACTAATAGAACAAGTCCCACACGCTGCTAGAAGCCCAAATATTTTTTCAGAGATAAATGAAGAAAAAAATTATTTTTAATTTGCAACCTGATGGAGGTCAGTATAGATGGACTAATAGACCAAGTCCCACACACTGCTAGAAGCCCAAATATTTTTTCAGAGCTAGATGCAGAAAAAAATTATTTTTAATTTGCAACCTGATGGAGGTCAGTATAGATGGACTAATAGACCAAGTCCCACACACCGCTAGAAGCCCAAATATTTTTTCAGAGCTAGATGCAGAAAAAAATTATATTCAGTTTGCAACCTGATGGAGGTCAGTATAGATGGACTAATAGAATGATGCTATGCCCAAAAGATTTTACTTCACTAGGTGCAGTAAAAAAAATGGTATTCTATACACAGGTGGTATATCTTGCAACACAGATAGGCTACTCCACTGACTAACACACTCTGCAATAGGCCAAAAAGGATTAGCTTTGCTAGATTCAGCCAAATGCTGTGAAAAAAACTTGCACAGCACTGGCACAGACCTGCCTGGCAAAAACTGATAGGAACTGATGTAACCTAGTCCTGAAAAGGACTCCAATTACAATTAGTCTTTACTCCCACAATCTATCTATTTAAGAGCACAGACCTGCCTGATAAAAGTCGTAGGAAATGCTGTAACCTAGTCCTTAAAAGGACTGCAATCACAACTATTCCCTACTCCCAAGCTATCTGTATATTTGTGCGAAAATTGGCTTGAAATTAACAAGGTATAGCGCACACAGCAACAGCGGTGCCGTCTAACACGCAGCTGCAGCAGTGAGAAAATGGTGGCGACGGGGAAAATGGCTTGGTCTTATAGGGCAAGGACATGTGACATACACTGCCAATCACACATGCCCTTGCTTGTGTGAAAAAAAGCACTTCGCTCCGTGTGTGCGCTGCTGATAGGCTGACAGATTGCACCTCCCCACTGCAAATGCGGGAAAGAGAAAAAAAAATGGAGATCTTCATTGTTCCTGCAGAGATCCATCCCCTGCCCCTCCCCCCGCCCCGCTGTACACTCAAACTGCGTATTAACATTAATTTTCATCATTACTGAGAAAAAATCCAGTTATGATTTTGGTGCACGAACAGTTATCGAACATAACCTCGAACAGCCGAATTTTTCTCAAATTGTTCGTGTTCGCCGACCGGCTCGAACACCGCCCAAAACAGCTCGAATTTGAGATTGGCGAACAGTTCGAGTAGAACAACGCTCATCTCTAGTTCCAACCAGGGCTGTGGAGTCGGAGTCGTGGAGTCGGAGTCGGTGCTCGTTTTGGTGGATTCGGAGTCGGTATAAAATGGACCGACTCCAACTCCTAAAATATATAATAAATTGGGTGCAGTAGATCAATGCAGTTTGTGGGGAATATTTTTTCATAGGAATTTGGGAAAGTTATGAAATGTACCATAAATGGCTGTTCTATTCCTGATCTAAGGCTACATTCACACACAGCATTTTTGCTGCGTTTTTTGAGGATACGTTTTTCAGCTGCAAAAGCAGATCAGCTCATAGATAATGTTTTCAATAGCAAAAGTAGATTAGAAAAACTCCGAACAAACTGACATACTCATTCTTTGTGAGGATCCGTTTTTGAGCCCAAAAACGGATCCTCATAAAACGATGTGTCTGAATGTCATATCTTGCAACCCATTGACTTTGCTGGGATGCCCAGAGACACTGCATTTTGCTGCAAAAAACGGATCCGCAAAAACGCTGTGTGTGAATTATGGCTGTAGCCAGCGAGGGGCAGGGGGGGCAGCTGCCCCCCCTAGAAGTAGAGGCACGCATCTATCAAAACTCACTTGTATGCTGCAGTGCTCCCGTCCGGCACTGGCTCCAGACTGCAGGGGGCAATCTCCCCTCCTCTGTCCTGTCTTCTGCTGTCTTCACCAGAGAGAGTAGGGGGAGGGGTGCCTGCCCTGCACAGGATCCGATTCCTGGGCCCCGAGCTGGAGAAAGTGAAAGTACTACTGCTCATCTCTGTCACAGGAAGGTAACTAATGCTAATATTGTAGGTGATTATTATGTGCTCTCTGTACAATGTGTGTGAACTATATGTGCGATATGTGCAATGTACTATTTGCTGTCTGTAGCTGTCATCTGTCTATCACACTCTATCCCTCCATCTATCCCTCCATCTATCCCTCCATCCATTCCTCCATCTATCCCTCTATCTATCCCTCTATCTATCCATCCCTCTATCTATCTATCTATCCATTCATCTATCCCTCCAGCTATCCATCATTATATTCTATCTAAATATCTTGATTATTGTATCATAAAAATGATTAAATGTCTGATGTTCACTTTGTACTGCAATACATTTTTCACTTAAATATAAGCAATATATGTGGGAGTCGGAGTCGTGGAGTCGGAGTCGCAGTTTTGGCTTACCGACTCCACAACCCTGGCTCCAACGTGTGGGGACATCACACACAAGTCGGTGTGCTGTAAGCTGCAAACGGTGCTGCAACACAGCAAGGGCGGCGGAAGCTGTATCCGACTTCCGAAAATGAGCTGACAGGCGGCGTACTTTGACAAGCAGATCTGGCAACTCGGGGTACGATTTAAGAAATCGCTGAACCACGAGGTTAAGCACATGAGCCAGGCATGGTATGTGTGTGATCTCGCCTCGCCTCAGAGCCGTCACCAGGTTACGGCCATTGTCACACACGACCATGCCTGGATGTGGGTTCAGCGGTCTCAGCCACAGATCTGCCTGTTCTTTCATAGCTGTGAAAGGCAATGGTACTCACCAGCCAAGGTTTCAAGAAAAATGCACACCAGGACACGGCTGGCCCCCTTTTGCTAGATGGAGGTAACACAGGTGCAGAATGCTGATGAACAATCGCCCTCACCCACTCTCACTGGAGGGACGATTGCCCAGCACTAAAACTGCACACAGATGAAACTTGCAGTAGTGTGTGAATTGCACCCTACTGCAAGTTTCATCTGTGTGCAGCTTTAGTGCTGGACAATCGCCCCTCCAGTGAGAAACTGCCATAACAAGTGAAAACTGAGAGGAGGGGACATCTTTGGACAGGGGATTGCCTTGCACGCACAACAGGGGGTTCTCTTACACGCACAACAGCGGAAGAAGCAGTGGTGACACCCGATGACACTCGTCGTGGACCCTGGGGTTCGCCTCACAAAGTCGGGTGCTTTGCTGACATGTGCCTGATCATGCTGGTGGTGGTCAGGCTGGTAGTTTTGTCACCCCTGCTGATGCTGGCCTGGCAGGTGGTACAAATGGCCTTTTTGGGGTTATCAGCAGTCTTTAAAAAAATTCCAGACTCTGGAAGACCTACCAGTTGTACTGGCAACGTCCCTCGTGTTGGTGTTACGGGGAGCGGTTGCCCGCCTTCTATCTGCGGCCACCACACTGCTTCTTCCTGCCTGTTGGGGTGCTGTGCCTCCCTCCCCCTGTGTGCTGCTGGCCTCGCTCTGCATGTCCTCCTGCCACGTTGAGTCGGTTACTAGATCATCCACCACCTCCTCCTCTTCAACTTCCGCACCACGGTTTCTCCTCCTCACTTCCTGGCAATTGTGTCTCGTCATCGTTCACCTCTTGTGACAAATTGCCAGCGTCGCCTTCCTGTGGCCGTGGCTGTTCAAATATTTGGCCATCGCTACATGGGATCTCCTCTTCCACCACTTCAAGCGGAGCAGGCGAGGGGCCCAAATATGGAAATGGACCAGTGAACAGCTCTTCAACTATGGGATCAGTTGCTGTCTGACGACACTCGGCATGGTGGGAGGAAGGAGCATCAGGGTGAGGAGGAGTATGCGGTCGAGACTCATGGCTACTAAGACTTGACCTTGTGGAAGACAGACCGGAGGTGGTAGTGCCCAGGTGACTGGAAGTATTATCTGTTATCCAATTAATAACCTGTTCACACTGATCAGTTGGCAATAGTGGTGTTGTTGTGTGCTTCCCTAGTAATTCAGTTAAGAACTGGAAGCGAGAATATATGGCTGTTGGTTGTGGCACATTTTCACCTTGGCCACGGCCCCGTCCTCTGCACGCACCATCACCAGAACGCCCAGTTCCACGTCCCTTGCCACGCGCCTTGCCCATTGTAAATGAAGTAAAATAGCTTACACTTGCACTATCAATGGCAAAAGGGTAATAAAAAGGAGATTAGAACTGTGGATGAGAAAAACCACAGTTCTATTTCTCTGGCCTACACCAGAATCTTTTAAGCAGATATATTTGTGTCTGAACAGTCAGCGAGACACTCAAAATGTTTTTATTTATGGAAAAAAGGCAAAGAAGTGGATAATACAGAGATTTGAACCGTGGAACTGCAAAACCACAGTTCTAGTTATCTGGCCTACACCAGACTCTTTTAAACAGATATATTTGTATCTTAACACTCACAGACACACTCAATTTTTTTTTGGGGGGGGGAAATACCAAAAGGTTAATAAGATGGGTATTTGTACAGTCTGAATGAGGAAAAAAAAGAGGATTTAGATGAAAAAAAAGGATTTTTCCTGGCCCCTGAGACCTGGGGCTAAGACTAGCAATTTGACAAGCAGCACACAGGACTGTAATGCAGTGTTTGTTGGTATAACCACTGCGTCTCCTATACAGCCTGCCTGCCTGCCTGATATCTGGGATGGATATTAGTCCTGAGAAGGACTGTTTGTTTGATTTTGCAGGCTTTAGAGACCCTACACTACCTATTTCGCAGTATAAATCTCTCCCTAGCTCAGCAGCACTCTCCCTACACCGTTTGATCCGGAGCGACTCTTTCCAAGATGGCGGCGCCCGGTTTTAAATACTCGAGGTGATGCTGTGCGGCCAGCAAATCACTGTAATGCCCACAACCAACATGGCTGCGGCATTACAGTTACTGTCTGGCAATCCCTGCATTTTCATTGGCTCTGTAAAGAGCACCAAACATGCAAGGCGGAGACGCGAGCTCCCGCCCGAGTAACCCGAAAATGCTCGGTGCTCGCCGAACATCTCTAGTAGTGAGATGCTCGGGCGAGTACCGAGCAGTGTCGAGCATGCTCGCTCAACACTAATCATTATCCATTTGTAGAAGCCATCCTCTTCAACTTCAGCTTTTTTACAGATGGTGTTATGTTTGCATCAAGAATTTGTTGAAATTTCATTGAATCCATTCTTCCCTCTACCCGTGAAATGTTCCCAGTGCCATTGGCTGCAACACAACCCCAAAGCATGATTGTTAAACCACCATGTTTAATGACTGGCGAGATATTCCTTTTCAGAAATTCTGTGGCCTTTTTTCTCCACACATACCTTTGATCATTGTAGCCAAAGAGTTCTATTTTAACCTCCATCAGTCCAGAAGACTTGTTTCCAAAATGTATCAGGCTTGTTTAGATGCTCTTTTACATAGTTCTGATGCTGAATTTTATGGTGAGGACACAGGAGAGAATTTTTTCTGGTTACTGTTCCATGAAGGCCATATTTGTGCAGGTGTCTCTGAACTGTAGAACAAAGTACCACAACTCGAGAGTCTGCTAAATCTTTTTGAAGGTATTTTGCAGTCAAGTCTTATTTGCCTCCCTAGCAATCCTACGAGCAGCTCTCACTGAAATTTTGCTTGGTCTTCCAGACCTTATATTGACCTCCACTGTTCCTGTTAACTGCCATTTTTTAATTACATTTTGACTGAAGAAAGGGCAACTTGAAAACACTTTGCTATCTTCTTATAGCCTTCTCCTGCTTTGTGGGCCTCAATCATTTTCATTTCAGAGTGCTAGGCAACTGCTTAGAAGTACACATGGCTGCTGTTTTTGGCACAAGGTTAGAGGAGGCAGGGTTTTCATAAACCTGGGAAATTTGCATCACCTGGCCTTTCCTAACAATGATAGTGAACAAGATATAACCCTAACAGGCTAACTGAGGTCTGAAACCTTGGCCAAAGTTATCTGAGCACACAAATCTCCAAGGGTGCTCAAACCTTTGCATCTGCCCATTTTCCCTTTTGTAAATTTTAAAATGTAAAAAATGAATTTTTTTTTGCCTAAAATACAAAGGAAATGTGTCATATTTAACTTTAGCTCTCATTTAATCTTCAACTTGCTTAACTGTTCACAATAACAGTAATTTTGACCAGGGGTGCCCAAACTTTTACATGGTACTGTATACTTTAATTTCAAGGGCCAAAATTGACAATATTTTCGTACACACAAAGTTGACACCAAAACAGCAAAATATAATAAGTTGTATTTTCTAGGTCTAACCCTTAGCTTTAAAATTGTCTCTCTTTTCATTTTTTATGGTCACATCAGATGAAAGGACCAATGTGTTCTCAAAGGCTCATATACAATAACATCTTTATAGGATTTTTTATAGTCTGTCTATAAAAAATGTAACAATGTGAAAATCCAGTTTTCTTGAGCATAAAAATGCTATATTAGTACTTCCAGCAGTTACCTTTCATTTTTCCCTTTATACCAATGAATCTGTCAGTGGATCAGTCACACATTCTCACAACTTTCTTGCCTGATCAGTTTAGAATTTAACAATTTGTTGAGATTAAAATGTGTTTGCCAAGTGCAACACATTCACATAGATTGCAACTCTAATAACTGAATTAATAATTTCAAAGTTATGACACCTTTGAAAAAAATACTATATAGTCTAAATCTATATTGTAATGCAGCGGCTTGCGGCATTACTGTAATGGTCCAGGGTGTGTTATGGCTGACCATGTACCTCCCCCTCAGGTGACTGATCACACGACTGTGACATCAGCACAGGTCCTGTGCACACAGAAGGTCTGATCACATGACTGTGACATCACCACAGGTCCTGTGTGTGCACTATGAGGATATATAAACCCTGGTAGTTTTGAGACAGTGTGTGAAAGGCGTGGACTCGGTTATAAGCAGTTATGAAGTGTAATAAACTGCTGGATTGTGAAATACCGGAAAGACGTTGCATTTGTGCTTTAATTGACCCGGTGAAGCGAGTGTCCCCCAGCATGATGACAAGCGCTGCCTTACAATGTGAAAGCAAAATCCAAACTCTTTGGATGCCATAATAAACACCATGTCAAAACACCATACCAACAGTTCAGTTTGGAGGCGGGAACATCATGGTGTGGGGATGTTTTTAGCATACGGTACAAGCAAACTTTATGTCATTGAAGGAAGGATGGATGAATGGACAAATGTACTGAGACATTCTTGATGACATGTCAGAGTGAAGAGACTTATAAGCCATACATGCTCATGTGGGAAATTAAATATGCAAATTGTCTCTTCAGAGAAGAAGAGGATTAGAAGCCACCTATTAGGCTACGTGCCCACTTTGCATTTATGAAGCAGAAAATTTCTGCTGCATAAATGCAAGTCCTCTCCCGGAAAAACGCATGCGGAATTCCGCACGCGTTTATCGCGCATTTTTCGCGCGTTTATCACGCGTTTTCCACATGCGGAATTGCCTTGCGTTTTTTATGCATTGGACAAAGGCAATTCCGCTTGCGGAAACGCAAAATTAATTGACATGCTGCGGATTTTTGAACGCGGCATAAACGCTGCGGAAAAATCCGCAGCATGTGCATAGAACTTGCGGAATCCCATTGGGGACCATGGGGTGCGGATATACATGCGTTTTTCAAGCGTTTACGCTGCGGAAATTCCGCAGCATATACACTTGAAAAATGCTACATGGGCACACAGCCTTAGAAGCAGCCATCCTAAAAGTCAATATCAACTGTTGTAGAGAAAAATTTAAATCCATAAAGGTATCTCCAGAGAGGGGACATATCATCCTCACACTGAACATATGGAATTATTTGTAACTGGGGAAGTGAGAACCTAATTATAACTGGGAAAATAAGAGAGAGCTGACACTTCAACCTTCATTAACATAGTGACATGCAGTGACGAGGTAATTTCAACAGGAGATCTGCTCTGAGAACCATACACTAAGCCTAAGATTTGTATATTTAGGCGGAGAAGTATACTTCCAAGGCAAGAGCTTCCTCTGTTTAAAGTACTGATCCCAAACTTTCTGGAGCTAATTGTCAGTGATGAATTTTGGGTTTTGCATCGATTCAATATTTACAGTTGTGCTCAAAAGTTTACATACCCCGGCATGTTCTTGGCCTTGTTTCAGAGAATATGAATAATAACAAAAAAACTTTTTCTCCACTCATGATTATTGGTTGCGTGAAGCCATTTATTGTCAAACTACTGTGTTTTCTCTTTCTAAATCTTAATGACAACCAAAAAAATCCAAATTACCTTGATCAAAAGTTCACATACCCCAGTTCTTAATACCATGTATTGCCTCCTCTAACATCAATGACAGCTTGAAGTCTTTTGTGGTAGTTGCGAATGAGGTTCTTTAATTTCTCAGATGGGAAAGCTGCCCATTCTTCCGGGCAAAAAGCCTTCAGTTCTTGTAAATTCCTGGGCTGTCTAGCATGAACTGCGCACTTGAGATCTCCCCAGAGTGGCTCAATGATATTGAGGTCAGGAGACTGAGATGGCCACTCCAGAACCTTCACTTTGTTCTGCTGTAGCCAATGACAGGTCGACTTGGCCTTGTGTTTTGGATCGTTGTCATGTTGGAACGTCCAAGTACAGTGCCTTGTGAAAGTATTTGGCCCCTTGAACTTTTCTACCTTTTGCCACATTTCTGGCTTCAAACATAAAGATAGAAAATTCAAATTTTTTGGGGAAGAATCAACAACAAGTGGGACACAATCGTGAAGTGGAACGAAATTTATTGGATATTTTAAACTTTTAAAAAAAAATTAAAAACTGAAAAGTGGGGCCGTGCAATATTATTCGGCTCCTTTACTTTCAGTGCAGCAAACTCACTCCAGAAGTTCAGTGAGGATCTGTGAATGATCCAATGTTGTCCTAAATGACTGGTAATGATAAATAGAATCCACCTGTGTGTAATCAAGTCTCCGTATAAATGCACCTGCTCTGTGATAGTCTCAGGGTTCTCTTTCAAGTGCAGAGAGCATCATAAAGACAAAGGAACACACCAGGCAGGTCCGAGATACTGTTGTGGCAAAGTTTAAAGCCGGATTTGGATACAAAAAGATTTCCCAAGTTTTAAACATCTCAAGGAGCACTGTGCAAGCGATCATATTGAAATGGAAGGAGTATCAGACCACTGCAAATCTACCAAGACCCGGCTGTCCCCCTAAACTTTCATATCGAACAGGGAGAAGACTGATCAGAGATGCAGCCAAAAGGCCCATGATCAATCTGGATGAACTGCAGAGATCTACAGCTGAGGTGAGAGAGTCTGTCCATAGGACAACAATCAATCGTACACTGCACAAATCTGGCCTTTATGGAAGAGTGGCAAGAAGAAAGCCATTTCTCAAAGATATCCATAAAAAGTCTCGTTTGAAGTTTGCCACAAGCCACCTGGGAGACACACCAAACATGTGGAATAAGGTGCTCTGGTCATATGAAACAAAAATCAAACTTTTTGGCCACAATGCAAAATGATATGTTTGGCGTAAAAGCAACACAGCTCATCACCCTCAAAACACCATACCCACTGTCAAACATGGTGGTGGCAGCATCATGGTTTGGGCCTGCTTTTCTTCAGCAGGGACAGGGAAGATGGTTAAAATTGATGGGAAGATGGACGGAGCCAAATACAGGACCATTCTGGAAGAAAACCTGTTGGAGTCTGCAAAAGACCTGAGACTGGGACGGAGATTTATCTTCCAACAAGACAATGATCCCAAACATAAAGCAAAATCTACAATGGAATGGTTCAAAAATAAACATATCCAGGTGTTAGCATGGCCAAGTCAAAGTCCAGACCTGAATCCAATCGAGAATCTGGGGAAAGAGCTGAAAACTGACGTTCACAAACGCTCTCCATCCAACCTCACTGAGCTTGAGCTGTTTTACAAGAAAGAATGAGCAAGAATTTCAGCCTCTCGATGTGCAAAACTGATAGAGACATACCCCAAGCGACTTGCAGCTGTAATTGCAGCAAAAGGTCGAGCTACAAAGTATTAACTCAAGGGGGCCGAATAATATTGCACGCTCCACTTTTCAGTTTTTAATTCGTTAAAAAAGTTTAAATTATCCAATAAATTTTGTTCCACTTCACGATTGTGTCCCACTTGTTGTTGATTCTTCCCAAAGCAATTAGAATTTTATATCTTTATGTTTGAAGCCAGAAATGTGGCAAAAGGTAGAAAAGTTCAAGGGGCCAAATACTTTCACAAGGCACTGTACGTCCCATGCGCAGCTTCCGGGTTGATGAGTGAAAATTTGCATCCAGTATTTGCTGATAAGGTGCTGCATTCATCTTTCCTTCAACTTTTACCAAGTTTCCTGTGCTTTTGTAGCGCACACATCCCCAAAACATCAGCGATCCACCTCCATGCTTTACTGTAGGAATGGTTTTCCTTTCATCATAGGCCTTGTTGACCTCTCTACAAATGTAACGTTTATGGTTGTGGCCAAAAAGTTCAATTTTGGTCTCATCACTCCAAATTACCTTATTCCAGAAGTTTTGAGGCTTGTCTCTGTCCTGTTTGGTGTATTGTAGGCGAGATACTTTGTGGCATTTGCGCAGTAATGGCTTTCTTCTGGCGACTCCATCATGCAGCCCATTTTTCTTCAAGTGCCTCCTTATTGTGCATCTTGAAACAGCCACACCGCTAGTTTTTATATAGTCCTTAATTTCAGCTGATGTTATTTGTGGGTTTTTCTTTGTATCCCGAACAATTTTCCTGACAGTTGTGGTTAAAACCTTTGTTGGTGTACCTGACCGTGGTTTGATTTTTACAGAGCCCCTGAGTTTCCATTTGTTAAGCACAGTTTGAACGCTGCTGACTGGCATTGTCAATTCCTTGGATATTTTTTTGTATCCCTTTCCTGTGTTATACAGTTAAACTATCTTTTCCCGTAGATCCGTTGACAATTCTTTTGCTTTCCCCATGACTCACAATCCAGAAACATCAGTGGCTGGATGAAAGATGCAAGAGTCTGTCACAGATCACAGGTGAGGATGTTACCTTTAGTAGCCATTCAAACCCATTTGTGTCAAATTCTGTGCATGTTACCAGGGCAAAATCCCCAGGGTATGTGAACTTTTGATCAGGGTCATTTTGATGTTTTTGTCTGTCATTAAGGTTTAAAAAGAAAAATAGAGTAGTTTGACAATAAATGGCTTCACCCAACCAATAACCATGAGTGGAGAGAAAGTTTTTTTGCTATCATTCATATTCTCTGAAACAAGGCCAAGAAAGGAAAAATTCTTCCGGGGTATGTAAACTTTTGAGCACAACTGTATGTGAGATATATTTTCAGCGTTGCAGCGAAGGGACGAACATAACACATTCGCTCACATCACTATAAGACCATTCTAACCCCTCCAACTTAATATCGGTCCAATGGATAATGCTACCCATGCCATATTTCATCTCTACAGAAAGGTAAAATTGCAATAGGAAACATGATGACAATATCTCCCGCCTGGGACCCCCAGGGTCAAAGATATCCTGAAAATTTGAGATCTCAAGTTCTCTAAATGCCTAGCACATCCCACAATATGAGCTCACCAAAGGGAGGTAATCACCAATGTGGGCATAACCTTGATCTAATAAAATCAGAGTTTGTGTTTCTGTCATTGTTTATTACTGGAAGACACAGTTCTCTGTGAGAGTGTTCCATTTTCCCAATTGGAGTGCTTCCCTCCATAAAGATAAGAGCCGTTCCTGTAACATCTGATTTAGTATTTCTCTTTCGTTATCCCTTTTTATTTTATGTAATTGTATATAAAGTATTGTTTTGTTTTTGTAACATCTTAGTATATTTTTTTTATAAACAATGCCTTCCCTTGTGGATTATGACGCGCCCCCTGGGCCGTGCGTGTAGGGGAATACCCGGAACCGAGTCTCTGTGTAATGCTGGGGGTTGTAGTCTCTGTGGCGGCGACCCGGTCCCGTGGCTCAGGGTGGTCAAACCAGTGGCGGATCTGTCTCTTTGGTTCTTGTAATACTTAAATGTCCGACTACGCCACCCGTGGATTGCGGTCACTGAGAACCGCCGCTGCGGGCAGACCGCTGAGGCTGATGTTATGTGCGCAGCAGGGGGTAGTATAACTCCCCACGGGAGGAGTATAGCCTCAGGGCAGTGAGTGCAGATGGTAGGGGTGATGGTGCGTTGGAGCAGCAGTAATGACTCATAGTTCAGTGATGCAGTTCAGGGTCTTTACTCACAGTTTTACACTCCAAGCCACTTCTTCAGATGATGGCTGCCCGTGTCGTGCTGTGCTCACCAGGTGAGGGGCTCGGCCAACTCCCAGGTACCTTTGGAGTGCTTTTCAGGACCCCCTTCGTGTGTCCTTTCTCTGGCCTGTCGTACCCCACAATTGACCACGTTTCTGTCCAGCAGCCTCAGGCCTTGGCGGGCAAACGTATGTTCCGTTTCCCTGGGTCCTATGTGGTGCCTTCCTTACGGGTGTAGTGAGGGGCTGTGCATGTACAATGCCACGGCCTCCGGTTGCTAGCTGAGGGTAGTTGCTCTCCTCTGCTAGATGAGGGATCCAGTTCCCTTTTCTTGGCCTGACCCCCGCTACTCTGGTAGCGGCGGGCGTGCGGTGGCAGCTGACCGGTCCACACCCCTGGGGTCCCTTCGGTCTTCTCCTAGAGCTTCCTCCATTCCTCTCCTCTCCGTTCCTCTCCTCCAGGACCAGGCCTTGAGACTTGGCCTGCCTGCGGAGCAGAGCCCATGCAGAGCCTCTGCTCCCAGCCTCCTTCTCTCTCTTCTTCTCCTTCTTTCTACACTGACTCTACAATGGTGCCCACCTTATATACTCCTGCTTTCAGTGCACCCGGGATCTACTCTCCCCACCCACACACTACCGGGTTTCCCCTTTCTAGGTGTTCCCTCCCCCCACTCCAGCCAGGGACAGGGACTGTTATGCTCACACCCGGGAGCATTGTCGCCCTGCCCCCCCGGAAATGTGGTGTAGTGCATGTGGGTGTTAGGGTCCTGAGCCACACTCCATCCTTACCTGGAAGTGAGATATCACACCTCTGGGTATGATGCAATACCTCTGTAGCGACCGAACCCTCGGGGCGCTACATTCCCCCCTGGTAAATCACAGCACGTCCACGGGCTGGAACAGAGCAAAAGACATGCAAAAACATTTTTAAATGCAACCATATATAAAAATAACATTCAACATTTTCTTCTTCCCTTTATGGGAGACAGCTTTTCCTGTTACTTTCAGCATTATTAAACTTTACTTTTTAATAGATATAAAATTTTCTTTCAAATATATAACTCTTGGCGTATACGTGCATATAAACATTTCTTCAAGTAGAAAACACAAACTATTCTCAGCAGCATTCTTGCAACGAAGTCTCTTTAGCAGGTCACAGTCCTTGCCGCGACCAGGTGTCCATGTCACCCAACAAGGTGCAATTTTTCTAAGTGCAAACTTTTTAAACACCTTCAGGTAACTTTTGAGGTAGGTGTGTATAAAACCAGTAGAGGGCACTTTAAGAAGTGCAACTATTTACAGATGTGGCTGCAACCAGTCCTCAGCCAGATAGAAAAAGGGTTGGCTGCTCCCAGTCCTCAGCCGGATTACTCACAGACCCTTTTCGTGTAACTTCTCGCAAACATATAAACTTTGACAACAACCCTTAACTGGGTAAACTTTCTGTAATCCACCAACGGCGTGGCACTGAACTTCTTCACCCTGGTGGGTAACTATGTACAGTTCCTGCTGTTGTTCTTTAGTAGCGGTATCCTTGCGCTTCATCCTCTTCAGGCTCATCCGCATCCGGGTCCTCCGCATAGCAGGGTTCAGGGTAGTGGTGCTCTTCCACCCTCCAGACGTTAAGCGCATACCACCCTCGCAGTCTTCGATGTCGGGTGTATGTTACCCGATCCCCCGGAAAGAGATCCCGTTTCGGATGACCCGCGGGCAGATGACCCTCCACATCCCTCCTGTCAACATAAAGGTCTGTGTCGGTTGTCGGGTCCCGAATAAAACCCCACCCCTTCTCCTGGTGGAATTTGACCACGATCCCGATGACTGTGAGACCACGTGCAGCCTGGGGGTCTCGGCGGGTCCGGGTCTTTTCTGCCGCGCTCCGGGCCTGCAGCTGTTCCTGCCTCTGGCGCCGCGCCCACTTCTCCTTCTCTAGTTGTTCTATCTCACGGCGGCAGAATTCCCGCCTGCAAGCTGCGGCCGCTCGCGTCTCTTGTGAGAACCCCATTAGGTCCCCCCCGGTCTGGTCCCACTCTATCTGGACCTCTTCCTCCGGGAGCTGGGGGATGGCAATTGGCTGTGGAGCGGAGCAAGCGGGGCTTCGGGCCCTGCGGACAGGTCCCTCCGGTGACAGGGGTGAACCCATCCGCGTGGCAGGGGGACCAGCTCTCCATCAGGCCCGGCGAGCTGACTGTACAAGTCGGTCCATAGGGGTGGTAGTGTTGGAACCGGGGGCGCTCGCTGTTGGAAGGCGCCTGGGGACGTCAGGCCTTGCGACCGGGCCTGGAGCGGGCCGCTTCCGGCTGCACCCGGGATCACGGGGCACGGCGTGGGACGTGGTCCGGCGGCTGCGCTTGGGGCTTTGGGCCTAGGCGCAGGCGGCGGGAGCAGAGGAGGAGGTGCAGCAACTTCCGAGGCGACCGACTCTGCGACGGTATCCAGGGGCAGGTTAGTGGCTTCCTGGCTGGTATCAGGGGCGTCCCCCTTACCTGCTCCATTTGCAGCACCGCTCTCAGCCTCCGGCGGTTCTCCTCCGTCCTCAGGGGCAGGGTCACTGGGTGGTTGCAGCGCTTCTTGCTGCCGGGCCGCGACCCGCCGGCCCATCTCTTCTCTCCACCCCGCGATGGCCTCCCTCTGCGCCCGGACCATCCTCCGGTCCAAGTCCTCCAATCCAGCCCGGAAGAATTCAGGGTCTTCTCCGGGGAGCTGGGCCATCAGCTCTGTGAGGCTGCATGGAGCCGCTTCGGCCTGCAGTAGGCTACTGGCACGGCTACTGGGGCTGGTGCTGCTCGCCATCTCCGGGTGTGGTCTGCTGAGACTGATCCAAACGACACCCTTCCCCTCAGTTTTCTTTCCCTTCCGCCCCTGTTGGGGGTGGTCCCGGGGCAGTCTGCTGACAATCACTCTCAGGGGGGCTGTCACTCTCAGGGGCAGCCCCCCACGTTGATGGACATCTCTGCAGCCGCACTCATGGCTGTTGGGGGTGGGCTCCGTCTTTGGCGCCATTCTGGGACCTGGCCCACGATGGGAGGTGGCTTCTTGTTGTCTTTTGGCGCGTACATAATGGCGTCTGTTCTTCTGAGGCGGGCGCCACATTCAATACAGTGAAACAGTCTCTAGGCACACAATACCCGCTGATAACGGGTTGGTTTAGATCCTGCCGACTACGCCAAAGTTGACGCGCCCCCTGGGCCGTGCGTGTAGGGGAATACCCAGAACCGAGTCTCTGTGTAATGCTAGGGGTTGTAGTCTCCATGGCGGCGACCCGGTCCCGTGGCTCAGGGTGGTCAAATCAGTGGCGGATCTGTCTCTTTGGTTCTTGTAATACTTAAATGTCCAACTACGCCACCCGTGGATTGCGGTCACTGAGAACCGCCGCTGCGGGCAGACCGCTGAGGCTGATGTTATGTGCGCAGCAGGGGGTAGTATAACTCCCCACGGGAGGAGTATAGCCTCAGGGCAGTGAGTGCAGATGGTGAGGGTGATGGTGCGTTGGAGCAGCAGTAATGACTCAGAGTCCAGTGATGCAGTTCAGGGTCTTTACTCACAGTTTTACACTCCAAGCCACTTCTGCAGATGATGGCTGCCTGCGTCATGCTGTGCTCACCAGGTGAGGGGCTCGGCCAACTCCCAGGTACCTTTGGAGTGCTTTTCAGGACGCCCTTCGTGTGTCCTTTCTCTGGCCTGTCGTACCCCACAATTGACCACGTTTCTTTCCAGCTGTCTCAGGCCTTGGCGGGCAAACGTATGTTCCATTTCCCTGGGTCCTATGTGGTGCCTTCCTAACGGGTGTAGTGAGGGGCCGTGCATGTACAATGCCACGGCCTCCGGTTGCTAGCTGAGGGTAGTTGCTCTCCTCCACTAGATGAGGGATCCAGTTCCCTTTTCTTGGCCTGACCCCCTTACTCTGGTAGCGGCGGGCGTGCGGTGGCGGCTGGCCAGTCCGCACCCCTGGGGTCCCTTCGATCTTCTCCTAGAGCTTCCTCCTTTCCTCTCCTCTCTGTTCCTCTCCTCCAGGACCAGGCCTTGAGACTTGGCCTGCCTGCGGAGCAGAGCCCATGCAGAGCCTCTGCTCCCAGCCTCCTTCTCTCTCTTCTTCTCCTTCTTTCTACACTGACTCTAAGATGGTGCCCACCTTATATACTCCTGCTTTCAGTGCACCTGGGATCTACTCTCCCCACCCACACACTACCAGGTTCCCCCTTTCTAGGTGTTCCCTCCCCCCACTCCAGCCAGGGACAGGGACTGTTATGCTCACACCCGGGAGCATTGTCGCCCTGCCTCCCCGGAAATGTGGTGTAGTGCATGTGGGTGTTAGGGTCCTGAGCCACACTCCATCCTTACCTGGAAGTGAGATATCACACCTCTGGGTGAGATGCAATACCTCTGTAGTGACCGAACCCCCGGGGCGCTACAATTACATATACAACATTTAATAGTTCTGTTCCTCTTGCTCTGTAAGCTGTATTCCTGAACACTATCTGTAACAGGTGTCCAATCGGCCTGTATAAACGATTGGTCGTGACAGCTAATAGTTCCTTTTGTTATTGTGGAGTTGGCAGTGATCATAGCGTGGTATATATATATATATATATATATATATATATATATATACACATACATACATATATATATATATATATATATATATATATATATATATATATATAGTAAGGTGGCTGCTGGACAGGTCGTGGACGGGAGGTATGTGTCCCCGAAGTGCCAAGCTTCGGTGATGTAGGACCTGGAGAAGCAGGCTCCAGCACACATAGTGCTGAGAGGAATTTAATTAGCTCGGAATACAGGGCCAGGTTTTACGAGCAGCTGAAAGAGCTGGGGGGGAACAGCTGCTCACTTACCTCCAGTTCAGGTCTTGGAAGGCTGATTTAAGACAGCTGCGCCTGTCTCAGTCTGTCTGTGTTTGTTGGGCAAGGTAAGCAGACCATCCATGTGCTTCTCAGAGTCTGCTGGAGGCAGAGAAAAAGAACTTTGTTTAAATAGAGGCCTTGCTGCATGGACTTGTTATTTTGAGCTTTGTTCTGTTATTCCTTTTTGTGCCATGAAAAGGCTGTTACTTTTGTTTCCTCACTGGTGTATGGACACTAAATAAACCACCAGTTTGTTTGAACCCGTGGACTGCATCACTGTGTGAACCTGTGCCTACCTCCAACGCTGCTCAGTGAGTACAAATCCCTACAATTGGCGTTAGAAGCACGGGCACAGATCCCAAGCGGCAGTGTGTCTGCTACAAGAAGATGTATATGTCCTGGGTGGAGTCGGCCATAAGCCAGCAAGTGTCACCAGACAAATGGAAATCTTGGCACAGCTGATCCGTGGCAGGACGACCGGCACATTCTCAAATCCAGGTGATGACTCACACGTCAGGAAGACGGTAAGAAGAGCATTACAAAAGATGACCCCGGGTGATGACGTTGAGGCGTTCCTGACGGTCTTTGAGAGGGTGGCAGAGCGGGAGAAATTGCCTTCAGAGCAGTGGGCAGAGGTACTGGCGCCATATTTGACAGGCGAGCCGCAGAAGGCCTATTATGACTTGGCGTTGCAGGACGCGAAAGAGTATGATAAGTTGAAAACTGAGAGAGATTTTGGCACGCTTGGGAGTGACTCTGACTGTCTGGGCACAACGGGTGCACCCGGGCCTGGGCATATTGCAGTGACCAACCTCCCCGGTCCCAGATGTTCGACCTCCTACACCTGGTCCAAAAGTGGCTGCAACCTGAATCTTCCTCCCCAGCACAGATGGTGGAGAAGGTCGTTATTGACAGGTTTATACACTCTCTCCCGAAGTCTGTGAAATCCTGGGTTGCCCAGGGAGATCCCCATAATGCCGATGACTTGTTGGGTTGGTGGAAACATACCAAGCGGTCGAGAGTCCATTGGGAAAACAAGGGGTCGTAGCCTCTCAATACTGGGGTTCCCAAAAGGCGGCGGACACCCAAAAGAAGGGAGCTAGAGCCACACCTGGGGTGCGTCCTATAGTTCAGGAGGAGTCTGAGTTGCTGCCCAAGGTCCCACCCCATAATATAGTGTGTTGGAGATGTCATACTCCTGGCCATATTGCCGCCCGGTGTCCCATAACCTCTGAGCCAATGAACTGCAACATGGGTCGGCGTTGCTCCTATTTTGCCTACCCCGCCTGCAGCGCGGTTCCTCAACATGGCGAGGGCCCTCAGGCATGCTCAGTGTCAGTAAATGGGGTACAAGTCTCCGGACTATTGGACTCAGGAAGTTTGGTAACCCTGATAAGGGCCACACTCCCTCATTGACTGATTCCTGGGAAGGTGGTGGGTGTCTGGTGTATCCATGGGGACGCTAAGAACTATCCTGTGGCCCAGGTGGATGTAAACACGTACTGTGGCACCACATCTCATGAAGTGGCGGTTGTTAAGGACCTATTGCATCCCTTAATAATTGGACGTGACTTTGCATTATTCTGGGAAATGTGGGGGAAAGCGGGTACATCTGGTTGCTCGGACGACAGCCAGATCGCCCCTAAGGAAACTTACTCGCAGAACATGGTAGATGAGTTTCCCATGTGTGTGTTTGTGGGCGATGAGGATGAGGCAATATCCCCTGAGGCCAATATGCCTGAGCTGGAGGTGTCCGAGGGAAACTTTGGAACTGCCTAATTCAGGGATTTAACTCTGAAAGGGGCCTTTGAAAATGTTACTGTGTTAAATGGGGCGCCTCAGGAACCGGGGGCTGACACTCGGTTCCCTCATTTTGCTGTGAATGGGGATTTGCTGTACAGAGTAACCAAGCCAAGGGGTGAGGTAATAGAACAGTTGTTGGTGCCAGTGCCCCCTATATGCAGGGTGTTAGACATGGCTCATTCTCATGTGTTGGGTGGTCACCTGGGTGCAGACAAGACTCAGGAACGGATCCTCCAGAGATTCTACTGGCCAGATTGCTACAGAGAAATAAAGAGTTATTGTTGTTCCTGCCCCACATGCCAGATAACCTCCCCAGTGGCCCACTTCCCCAGCCCCCTAGTGCCCCTACCCGTCATCGAGGTTCCATTCGAATGCATAGCAATGGATCTAGTGGGGCCTCTGGTCAAGTCCGCCCGAGGGCATCAGTATATCCAGGTGGTATTAGATTATGTTGCACGGTATCCGGAGGCTGTACCACAACGAAACTCCTCCGCTAGGTGTATAGCCTGGGAGTTAGTCCACATGTTTTCAAGAACGGGGTTGCCTAAGGAGATCCTAACAGACCAAGGAACTCCATTTATGTCGAAGGTCATGAGGGAATTGTGCAAGACATTGCAGATTGCACAACTGAGAACCTCCGTGTACCTGTTATATTCTGCTACCAAAGCTAAGGAAAGAGAGGAGATCTGTCCCTACTATAGGACTCAGCTGAATCCCTACGATGTAACAGGGAACCTGATCCTGCGATCAGACCTGCTAAAGTCCTAATCTAGTCTGTACGGAGACCTATAGATGTGGGGAGGGAATCCCTACAAGTACTAAGGACTGGGAGGAATATGGGACACCTCCTAACAGAAATAGTAGCAGACAGACGAACAAACAAAATAGATAGAACATAGAGGTCCGTAGACCAAGCAAACTAACAGAGTTAGATACAGAGCACAGGCTAGCTAGAAAGTAGATATACAATGAAGTCCAGCAAAGCCAGAAGGGCGGAGCAGGATTAAATAGGCCAACAAGGTCATGTGACCAGCAAAGGAAAAAAAACCTAACAGCAAGGTTCTAACAGTACCCCCCCTTCTAAGAGGATCCTCCGGATCCCCTAGGACCAGGCTTATCAGGAAATCTCCTGTGAAACGCTCTGATAAGTCTGGACGCGGAAACATCATCTGACCTCACCCAAGAGTTATCCTCGGGTCCGAAACCTTTCCAGGCCACAAGATACTGCAAACTACCTCTATACCGTCTAGAGTCAAGGATGCGAGAAATTTCATATTCCCCGTCCTCCACCACCGGAGGAACAGAGGCAGAGGCGTCACCATCCGACACAACAGCTTTTTTTTAACAGAGAGACATGAAAGACCGGATTAATTCTCCAGGAGGTAGGAACCTCCAACCTAACAGCAGATTGGTTGACAACCTGAAGCACCTTAAAGGGCCCTACAAACTTGGGACCCAATTTCTTAGAAGGAATCCTCAACCGCAGATTCCTAGAGGACAACCAAACCATGTCACCAACAGCAAACAAAACCTCCTGTCGTTTCCTATCAAAGTAGTCTTTAGATTTTCTGTTGGCCTCCTGAAGATTACCACGCACATCCGTCCAAACTCTTTCCAAATCACCGGAAAAATTCTCCTCCTCAGGCACGGCAGATCCCAACTTGGAGAACGACCCAAACGACGGATGTCTCCCAGAACAACAAAAAAAAGGCGAACAACCAGCAGAAGAAGATGTATGATTGTTCAGAGCAAATTCGGCAAGTGGCAGAAACTCAGACCACCCCTCTTGATTGTCTGCCACAAAACAACGCAAGAACTGCTCAACATCCTGGTTTTTCCTTTCTGTCTGGCCATTAGATTCAGGATGATATCCGGACGAAAACGACAAATGAATTCCCAACCTGTCACAAAAGGCACGCCAAAAACGAGCCACGAACTGAGGACCCCTATCAGAAACAATGTCAGTAGGAACGCCATGAAGTCTGACAATTTCCTTGACAAAGGCCTTAGCGAGAGTTTTAGCGCAGGGCAGTTTGACGAAGGGAACCAAGTGACACATCTTGCTAAAACGGTCCACGACCACCCAGATGACAGTAAAACCCTCAGAGGGGGGAAGGTCAGTTATAAAGTCCATAGCCAAATGTGTCCAAGGAGCACTGGGGACCTCCAAAGGACAAAGCAACCCCGCAGCAGGAGTATGTGAGGACTTAGATCTAGCACATATAGTACATTGGCGCACCCACTTAATGACTTCCTTAGAGAATTTGCTGGCTGGACTTACTGTTATATTCTGCTACCAAAGCTAAGGAAAGAGAGGAGATCTGTCCCTACTATAGGACTCAGCTGAATCCCTACGATGTAACAGGGAACCTGATCCTGCGATCAGACCTGCTAAAGTCCTAATCTAGTCTGTACGGAGACCTATAGATGTGGGGACGGAATCCCTACAAGTACTAAGGACTGGGAGGAATATGGGACACCTCCTAACAGAAATAGTAGCAGACAGACGAACAAACAAAATAGATAGAACATAGAGGTCCGTAGACCAAGCAAACTAACAGAGTTAGATACAGAGCACAGGCTAGCTAGAAAGTAGATATACAATGAAGTCCAGCAAAGCCAGAAGGGCGGAGCAGGATTAAATAGGCCAACAAGGTCATGTGACCAGCAAAGGAAAAAAAACCTAACAGCAAGGTTCTAACAGTACCATCCCCAGATGGACGGACTGGTCGAGAGGTTTAACAAAACCTTGAAAGCAATGTTGAGGAAAGCAGTGGAAAAGGATGGCCGAGACTGGGACTGTCTGCTTCCCTATCTGTTGTTCGCCATCAGGGAAGTTCCCCAAGCTTCCACAGGTTTCTCCCCGTTTGAACTACTCTATGGACGACACCCTCGAGGACTCCTGGAAGTGGCGAAAGAGTCCTGGGAAGCTGAGACCACTCCCTATTGGAGCCTGGTGGAACACGTTGCCCAGATGCAAGAGAGGATTGCCCACGTGATGCCCATTGTGAGGGAGCACCTCCTCAAGGCACAAGAGGCATAGTCTAGGGTGTATAATAGGTCAGCCAGGGTGAGATCGTTCAACCCAGGAGATCGAGTGCTTGTGATAGTGCCCACAGTGGAGAGCAAGTTCATGGCCAAGTGGCAGGGCCCCTATGAGATGGTAGAGAAAGTGGGGGAAGTCAACTATAAAATCCACCAACCGGGAAAGAGGCAGCCCTAACAAATTTACCATGTTAACTTGATTAAGCCATGGCAAGATAGAGAGCCCGTGGAAGCTCCATGTTTAGTGGCTGAAGCCGATGTGAAAGAGGTCAAGGTGGCAGAGTCACTGTCACGTGCCCAAAAGCAACAGTGCAAAGAGTTGCTACAGCGAAATAAAGACCTGTTTTCGGAGTTGCCAGGACTCACTCAGGTCATAGATCATGAGGTTCTCACAGAGCCTCATGTTTGCGTCAATCTAAAACCATACAGGATCCTCGAGGCCCGCAGAGAGGTGATCTCAAAAGAAGTGAGGCGGATGCTTAACCTGGGAGTCATTGAAGAGTCCAAAAGTGGATGGTCCAGTCCTATAGTCTTAGTGCCGAAACCAGATGGAGAATGGCGGTTTTGCAACGACTATAGGAAGCTGAACGAGGTCTCGAAGTTCGACGCCTACCCAATGCCTAAGGTAGATGAGCTGTAATATACCTCAGTCGGAAGCTCTCCACTTGTGAGAAGAACTACTCCATTGTAGAAAAAGAATGTTTGGCCATTAAGTGGGCGTTAGACACTCTGAGGTATTACCTGTTAGGTAGAAGGTTCAGGTTAGTGTCAGACCATACCCCACTGAGGTGGATGCGAGAAAAGAAGGGGAACAATGCCAGAGTGACTAGGTGGTTCTACAAGATTTTAGTTTCCAGGTAGAGCATAGGCCTGGGAAACAACATGGGAATGCTGATGCCTTGTCAATGGTTTATTGTATAATGACATAAGGTCCCAAGCCCCCCGGCTTTGGTCAGAGGGGGAGGGTATGTAAGGTGGCTGCCACACAGGTCGTGGACGGGAGGTATGTGTCCCCGAAGTGCCAAGCTTCGGTGATGTAGGACCTGGAGAAGCAGGCTCCAGCACACATAGTGCTGAGAGGAATTTAATTAGCCCGGATTATGACCAGCTGAAAGAGCTGGGGGGAACAGCTGCTCACTTACCTCCAATCCAGGTCTTGGAAGGCTGATTTAAGACAGCTGCGCCTGTCTCAGTCTGTCTGTGTTTGTTGGGCAAGGTGAGCAGACCTTTCATGTGCTTCTCAGAGTCTGCTGGAGGCAGAGAAAAAGAACTTTGTTTAAATGGCTGAGGCCATGCTGCATGGACTTGTTATTTTGAGCTTTGTTCTGTTATTCCTTTTTGTGCCAGGAAAAGGCTGTTACTTTTGTTTCCTCACTGGTGTATGGACACTAAATAAACCACCAGTTTGTTTGAACCCGTGGACTGCATTACTGTGTGAACCTGTGCCTACCTCCAACGTGGCTCATTGAGTACAAATCCCTACA
Source organism: Phyllobates terribilis (assembly GCF_046119375.1). NCBI lineage: Eukaryota > Metazoa > Chordata > Amphibia > Anura > Dendrobatidae > Phyllobates > Phyllobates terribilis. The sequence goes on along the minus strand of NW_027362762.1, from coordinate 217,792,552 downwards.
ATATACCATATTTTTTGGACTATAAGATGCACCGAACCATAACACGCACCTAGGTTATAGAGGAGGAAAATTTAAAAAAAAAATGTAAGCAAAAAATGTGTTCATGATGCACTTTTAAGGGGGAAGGGGTCTTCTGCTGACACTGGTATAGGGGTAATGTCCCCCAATTCTGACAATATCCCCCATCCTGGCATATATGCCCACCCCCTTCCTTTTATACGTGGTCTCCATCCCCATCCTGGTATGCCTGGCATCCCTCCATCCTGGTATGCATGGAACCCCTCCATCCTGGTATGCATGGCACCCCTCATCCCTATCCTGGTATGCATGGCACCCCTCATCCCTGTCCTGGTATGCATGGCACCCCTCATCCCTGTCCTGGTGTGCATGGCACCCCTCATCCCTATCCTGGTATGCATGGCACCACTAATCCCTATCCTGGTATGCATGGCACCCCTAATCCCTATCCTGGTATGCATGGCACAGCAATCCCCATCCTGGTATGCATGGCACCCCTCATCCCTGTCCTGGTATGCATGGCACCTCTCATCCCAGTCCTGGTATGCATGGCACCCCTCATCCCTGTCCTGGTATGCATGGCACCCCTAATCCCCATCCTGCTATGCATGGCACCCCTAATCCCTAGCCTGGTATGCATGGCACCCCTAATCCCTAGCCTGGTATGCATGGTACCCCTAATCCCTATCCTGGTATGCATGGCACCCCTAATCCCTATCCTGGTATGCATGGCACCCCTCCTCCTTATCCTAGTATGTATGGCCCCCTCATCCTTATCCTAGTATGCATGGTCCCCCTAATCCCCATCAGGTTGCACATAAAAAAATAAATAAATAAACACTCCTACTCACCTTTCTTCTCTCCTCCAGCGCTGCGTCCGGTCTGCCCACACTGATCTCTCCATGTGAGCCGAACATGGCGTCACTAACGCTCCCCCCACACTCCCCATACAGTACAGACCAAAAATTTGGACACACCTTCTCATTTAAAGATTTTTCTGTATTTTCTTGACTATGAAAATTGTACATTCACATCAAGAGAATGCCAATAGTGTGCAAAGCAGTCATCAAAGCAAAAGGTGGCTACTTTGAAGAACCTAGAATATAAGACATATTTTCAGTTGTTTCACACTTTTTTGTTAAGTATATAATTCCACATGTGTTAATTCATAGTTTTGATGCCTTCAGTGTGAATGTACAATATACATAGTCATAAAAATACAGAAAAATCTTTAAATGAGAAGGTGTGTCCAAACATTTGGTCTGTACTGTATATATTTATATTGATACACAGCCATGACCGAGAATGTTGGCACCCTTGAAATTGATGCAGAAAATGAAGTATTTCTTCCAGAAAAATATTGCAATTACACACTTTGTTATACACATGTTTATTTCATTTGTGTGTATTGGAACAACACAAAAAAGAGATACAAAGCAAATTGGACATCATTTCACATAAAACCCCAAAAATGGACTAGACAAAATTGTTGGCACCCTCAACTTAATATTTGGTTGCACACCCTTTGGAATAAATAACTGCAATCAGTCGCTTCCTATAACCATCAAAAAGCTTCGTACATTGGAATTCTGGATCACTCATCTTTTGAAAAGAGCTCCAGGTCTCTCATTTTTCAAGGAAGCCTTCAACGAACAGCAATTATAAGATCTCTCCACAGGTGTTCAATGGGATTTCGATCCGGACTCATTGCTGGCTGCTTCAGAACTCTCCAGCTCTTTTTTTTCTATCTATTTCTGAGTGTTTCTTGAAGTATGTTTGGGGTCATTGTCCTGCTGAAAGACCCATGACCTAAGACGCAAACCCAATTTTCTGATACTGGGCACTACAGTGAGACCCAAAAATATTTAGTGACCTTCAGATTTCATGATGCCTTGTACACAGTCAAGGCACCTAGTGCCAGGGGCAGCAACCCCAAAACATCTTTGAACCTCCACCAGATTTGATTGTAGGTACTGTATTCCTTTCTTTGCAGGCCTCATTCTGTTTTCATAAATAGTAGAATGATGTGTATTACCAAAAGGTCTCATCTGTCTACAAGACACTTTCCCAGAAGGATTTTGGCTTACTCACGTATATTTTGGCAAAACTGCAGTCGAGCTTTTTTCCAAAAACTTTTATGCAAAATCATATCGCAAACCTCGTTAAAGTGTCTATATTGATTTTTAGGATGGCTGCTGCTAATAGGTTGCTCTAGAGTTGTAGTCATCATCCTCTCTAAAGAAACTATTTGCATATTTGATTTCCCAGAGGAGCATGCATGGCTTATATGTCTCCTCACTCTGACATGCCAGGCTTGACTTGTCACTCTCCACAAGGAGAAGTGTAACCCCTTAAACCCCAATCCAGAACCTCTCACCTAGACAAATCATATCTCATACTTTGCACTGATGAGGGGCAACACCCTGATACACCGTGTCTGCAAATTGACATTCTGATTTGGCTTTTATCCTATGTCATATTGCAAGGCTCGTTAAAGAGTCGATATTGACTTTAAGTACCGCTGCTTCCAATAGGAGGCACTAGAATTCTAGTCCTCTTCCTCTCTGAAGAAACAATTTGCAAGTGCACATTAAAAATGCAGTCCATCCCTAAATATTCTTTGCTTCATTATTAGAAATGAATAATCAAATTCCCAAATAGATATTCCTGGCAAATAGATAAGCTATGTTAACAATGGATGATATTGATTACATTATAAATCTATGCGTTATTAGGATTAGACTATAACTATAGAGGTGACCCTTTCAGGTCCTCAGGAAATAGAATTATGAAGAATTAGCATTAGGCATAAAGGGCTGCAATCTGTTTCCTCTTAGTCAGGAATTTGATCAAAGTGATTGTATTAGCTGATGACCAGAGAAAGAGCACTATTCAAAATAAAAAAAGAGCCTCCCCAACATGTTTCATCTTTACAGGCTCCCTCAGTGTAATTGCCTCTTTAGTTTGATGAAGCATGTAAAAGTGAAACATGTTGGGGAAGCACTTTTCTTACTTGACATAGTGCTCTTGCTCTGGTTGTTGGCTCATCCAACAGTATACTACAAAAAAAATACTGACCAGTACCTCAGAACAGAATAAAGCAACTATGAACAGGTGCAAGCTGCCATGACTGTGTGGCGCCCCTGAGGGTTCAGTCGCCACAGAGGTATTGCACCTCACCCAGAGGTGTGGTATCTCCTTCTCTCAGGTAAGGAGGGAGTGCTGCCTGGAACCCCAACACCAGCATCCAACACTACACTGCTCCAGGCCGGCTGGAGGGGCAACATGCATGTGTGCAGCTGCTGAGCCCTGTCCCTGGCTGGAGTGGGGGGAACCAAAGGTAGGGGGAACCAGTAGTGGGTGTGGGTGGAGGAAGCAGTTTAGTGGAGCACCATGGTAGGAGATATATAAAGGGAAGCCATCTTAGGGTGGCAGGTTAGTCAGTGAAGAAGTGAGTGAGAACAGTCTGAGAGCAGAGTCTCATTAGGAGCTCTGCTCCACAAGTAGGGCCCAGTCCTAGAGGCCCAGGAGGGGAGCAGAGGAGTAGGCTCCAATCTAAAGAAGAGATCCCAGGGGGTACGGCGAGTGCAGGACGGCACCCGTACGCCCCGAATCTGTCATAAGACAGAGGGATCATAGGCCGCAAGAAGGGGACCGGCCTCTGGTCAAGCCGTGTTACTCCAGGTCTCGGCTGGGAAAACCGCAGGCTTCTGGCTTATATAGTCAGTTGCCGAAGCTTCATTCTAATCCCCGTGAGGGTCAAGCAGGTCCGGGAACTCCGACGAGACAGGAGGGACTTCAGAGCACCCGAGCGGGATTGTGAGTGGGAAACGCAGGGCAGGAGGGAGAAAGACCCAGCGTGAAGACGGTCTAGCTAGGAACACAAGAAAGTGGGGTTCTGTCAGGTACTCCTAATCTGCCTGAGGAAGTGCTGAACCCCTGCCTGGTGAACGCAGCGCGACGTGGAAGGCTGACACCTGTACAGTGCACCAGTGGAACTGTCATAAGAACTGTGAGTAAAGACTCGGATGACTGCACCGCATCGCCTTCATCCATTCTTTCATCTGGGCCATCTTTCCCTCCCTGCACTACAATGCCCAGCGCAACTTACACTACCCCTTCACTGCCCTGGAGTTAGCTCTACCTGTGGAGAGCCACACCATCCCTGCTGCCGTAACACCAGGTCCAGAGGACTGCTCCGCAGCGGCGGCACCCTTTAGCCGCAATCCACAGGTGGCGTCACGAACTTTCCAAATCCCCTATAAATATTTTCCCCTTTTACTGACTGCCCTGGGCCACGGACCGAGTCACCACCACTGTGATATCACCCCCAGCATCTACCGGCCCGGCACCGAGTACCCCACGGCCCAGGGGGCGCGTCAACTGCATAATATTTAAACAAAAGAATATAGTAGCCTCTGCATGCACTAAGATGTATGCAAATATTGAATAAATTACATTTGGTCTTCATTAGTGCTATATTGAAGACTCTAAACAAGCTTACATAATACAAAGGTGCTTAGTACACAAATTGGCCAATTCATTAGAACCTATCAGCCGCACTTAGTTTGATGTGACCCTAAACCTAATATTTATTAAAGGGAATCTGTCACCACATTTGACCTATCTAAACTATTAATATGGGGATACAGGTTATAGACTGCAGAAAAAGTCCTACCTGTATGCCTCATATGAGAAATCATCTTTTATCACTTTATATAAATGAGCTCTTCCAGGCTCCGGGGCGGATGGTGCCTGGAAGATAACTCGGAATCCAGAGATTATTTTACATGAAGGGGGAGTTATCAGTGTGAGACAAGTAACTAACGCAGAACAGGAAAAATTTCTTCACATTTTTTGCTTTTCTCTCAGCTCTGCTGTATTTCAAACATTATTATAACCCTGTCTGCTTGTGAGCTGGAAACTGCAGATGTGTCAGGTATAATCACATACAGCTCTGCAGTGAGATCAGGAGAGCAGAGAGCGGCCATTACACATCACACTGGTAACTCCTCCTTCATGTAAAGTAATCCGTGGAGGCAGAGTTATCTTCCAGCCAGCGTCCTCCCCAGAGCCTGTAAGAGGTAATTTATATAAAGTGATAAAATATAATTTCTCAGCAACACCAAGACATACAGGTATCACTCTCCTCAGCAGTCCACCGGGACCGCGCCTACAGGGTCCTCTACACCCAGTAGGGACAACCGGCATACCAGGAGGATTCCAGACCCCTGGTCAACCTGAAGCTACCATCATTTACAGAACTAGGAACCACGAAGGCCCCAGCGTCCAGGGATAGTGGTAGCCAGAGAAAAGTTCTACTACCAAGCAGACAGGTGAGAGAGCGAAACAGTACAGAAGCTAGGCCTAGTTCCAGGCTGGCCAGGAGCTTTAGAGAGAGGAAGAAACGGACCAGGAGGCTTAATACCCGCTCACTAGGGAGAGTCCAGAAGTGCACCCTTCCTGCTAAGTACCCTGGACCATACCTGCCATTTACACCAGTAAAGGTACTGAAGCGAATCCTCTGTGTACGTGTCCGTCATTCCCCCTGACCCGACCGGGCCACCTCTCACCTGCATCCCTTCCATCAACCCTGCCCCGGGGGCCCGCTCCACCTGTGGGGAGCAGAAACATCCCAGCTGCCATCCCATCACCCCCGGAGGTCTGCAGTAGCGCTGGTACCCATTACTAGGAGCCACAGGTGGAGTTTGAAAATCTGCATAAAAATGATGACATGGTCAAAAAATGGATTTGCCTGATAATGGTGCACACAGTGTATATAAGCGAGTATGTCAGCATAGAACAACTGTTCAAACCAAGCACAGGAGCTCGATACACCTTGGTGTGACTGAACAGTTTAGTGTAGCTTCCCACCTTACTTGTTTTCCATCTATTTTTGCCATTCTCTGACTTCTGCAAAGCCAAAGTGGTTAGTGAAGATGAGGCAGAGATGGATGCAAAACAAGTAGGTGGAAAGTTGCCCTAAACTGCTCAGCCCCACAAAGGGAGCACCATGCTGAAAGTTTCTCTTTCAGTGAGATGTTATTTATCAACTTATGCAGTCGAATGACAATGTTACATAAAAACCCAGGTTACTTAAGGAAACTTCTCGCTCTAACAGTCTACACCAGGGGTCTCAAACTCGGCTGGGTATATGGGCCGCACATGGAAAAAATTTGAATTTGGGGGGCCGCATTCTTTGTTCAATGTGACATTTTTAGTGACACCATTTTTTTTGTATACACCTTTTGAACATTTTTGCCGTGTTTATTTTTTTATGGCTTGGGTCGTTATGGATGTGGCGATAATAAACGTGCACTTTTTTGTGTTTACTTTAGTTTACATATAAAACAGCATTTTTAGTGCCCAATATTTTTTCATGCTTTATTTTATTTTTTATTTTTTTTACAATTTTATTTCCCCCAATTGGCCACATACAGTAATATTGTCTTACAATTAGCATCATATAGTAATAATGGAAAACATCTTGTAGTAATGTTCCCCATCCAAGTCCCCATCTTGTACTAATGTGCCCCATCCAGGTCCCCATCCTGTGGCTATGTGCCCCATCCAGTTCCCCATCCTGTGGCAACGTTCCCCATCCTGGCGCCCATCTTGTACTAATGTGCCTCATCCAGGTCCCCATCTTGGGGCTATGTGCCCCATCCAGGTCCCCATCCTGTGGCAATGTTCCCCATCCAGGTCCCCATCTTGTGGCTCTGGTCCCCATCTTGTGGCTCTGTGCCCCATCCAGGTCCCCATCTTGTGGCTCTGTGCCCCATCCAGGTCCCCATCTTGTGGCTATGTGCCCCATCCAGGTCCCCATCCTGTGGCAACGTTCCCCATCCTGGCGCCCATCTTGTACTAATGTGCCCCATCCAGGTCCCCATCTTGTGGCTATGTGCCCCATCCAGGTCCCCATCTTGTGGCTATGTGCCCCATCCAGGTCCCCATGTTGTGGCTCTGGTCCCCATCTTGTGGCTCTGTGCCCCATCCAGGTCCCCATCTTGTGGCTATGTGCCCCATCCAGGTCCCCATCTTGTGGCTATGTGCCCCATCCAGGTCCCCATGTTGTGGCTCTGGTCCCCATCTTGTGGCTCTGTGCCCCATCCAGGTCCCCATCTTGTGGCTATGTGCCCCATCCAGGTCCACATCTTGAGGCTATGTGCCCCATCCAGGTCCCCATCCTGTGGCTATGTTCCCCATCCAGGTCCCCATCTTGTGGCTATGTGCCCCATCCAGGTCCACATCTTGAGGCTCTGTGCCCCATCCAGGTCCCCTCTTGTGGCTATGTGCCCCATCCAGGTCCCCTCTTGTGGCTCTGTGCCCCATCCAGGTCCCCATCTTTTGGCTATGTGCCCCCTGTGCTGTTCTTCACACACATAAAATAGAAAAAAAAAAAGATGATTCTCACCTGTCCTCCGTTCCCTTAGCGTCCTTCCTGCAGATGTGGCCCGCAGGCACCACAGAGTCCGACCCCTTGACGATCCCGACCTGGTCCAGGAGGAGCCGCCGACAGCAGCGCTGCATTGCCGCACAGAGACTGTCTCCCAGCACAGCATTTTCAATGTCAGCCGCCGGCCAATCAGAGGCCAGCAGCTGACATCTGCATATGGCAATGACGTCATACTCGCTGCGCCGACACGCAGATATCAGCTGCTGGCCTCTGATTGGCCAGCGGCTGGCATTGGAAATGCAGTGCTGGGAAACAGTCTCTGTGTGGCAATTCAGCGCTGCTGTCGGCGGCTCCTCCTGGACCAGGTCGGGATCGTCAAGGGGTCTGTGCCTGCGGGCCGCATAAAGCAGCCTCAGGGGCCGCATGCGGCCCGCGGGCCGCGTGTTTGAGACCCCTGGTCTACACGATCAGTCGGGCTTGCATGGTTAGGTCAAGGAGGGTCAGAGTGCAAAGGGAGCAGACTAAACAGCCAGAAAAGGTATCAGATAGTGCAGGAGTCAAAGCAGTTAGGGAATACAAGGATTAATCAGGAAAATGGGCAGGAGCTCGGTCAGATTAGCATTACAGAGTAATATCCAAAAGACTGTACAATAGTATGTGATAGTGAATAGGGGCTTTAAACAGAATAAATCAACGGTTGGCCACCGAACCCATCTACTGACTAGTTCTTGCGATTTGCTGGTCAGCCTTTTTGGCCAAAACTATTGTCAGTTATGTAAGTTACCAGTGTTCTTGTTCCTGTTAAAGTGCCCAAATAACACTCAGATCTTTTCTGACTCCCCCATTCACATGCATGCTTGTGACTCGGTACCCAGGCCTTTACCTTCTTGGGGATGTCACGGCAGTCGGCTCCCGAGCCCGTATCCTGGGGTCACTCTTTAAAAGGGGTTTTGTTACTTGAAGGGATGAATCTTGTCTCGTGACGCCACCTGCGGTTCCCGGTAATGGGTACCGGTGCTGCTGCAGACCTCTGGGGCAGATGTTAGGGCGGCTGGGTTGGTGCGGCTCTCCACAGGCAGAGCACAGCCCCAGGGCAGTGTAGGTGGAGATGGTGATGCTGGGCGTTGTAGTGCAGGAGGGATAACGTGGTAGAATTAACTGACAGAAACAGTGGGGTGCAGTCATCTGAGTTTACTCACAGTTCTTTAGGTTCTTCAGGTGGCACTGTACAGGTGACCATCTGCGGTTACCAGGCAGGGGTTCAGCACTCCCTCAAGTATATCAGAAGCACTTAACGGGACCCCCTTTCTGTATGCTCCTTCCTTAGATGACTTCCCGCGCTGGGTCTTCTCCCTCCTGCCCTGCGCCCTGCCACACAAAGTCCCGATCGGGTACATTAAGATCCCTCTGGGCAACTTGAAGTTCCCGGACCTGACTTGGTGCCCTTTTCGGCGGCTTAGGTGCGAATGTGGCAACTGCACGCTGAAAGTGCAGAAGCCTCCGATTTTCCAGCCGAGACTTGAAGTAACACGGCTAGTCCAGGGACCGGTTCCCTTCTTGCGGCCTGATCCCTCTGACACTTGGCAGATTCGGGCATACGGGTGCTGTCCTGCACTCACCGTACCCCCTGGGATCCCTTCTATTCCTGGAGCCTTCCTCCTTGACTCCCCTCTCACTCTTGGGCCTCTCTTACTAGGCCCCACTCTGGAGCACAGCTCCTGAGGAGACTCTGCTCCTCTCCTTCTCTCTCTCTCACTGAATAACTCACTCTAACAAGATGGCTTCCCCTATATATACACCTCCTATTCAAGTGCTCCCCTGGTCTGCGTCCTCCACCCACACCCACTACTGGTTCCCCCCTCACTTTTGGTTCTCCCCACTCCAGCCAGGGACGGGGCAGCAAAGAAGTGCATAATGTCCTTCCAGCCGGCCTGGAGTAGTGTAGTGTTGAGTGCAGGTGTTGGGGTCCCGGGCAGTACTCCTTACCTGAGAGAAGGAGATGCCACACCTCTGGGTGAGGTGCAGTACCTCTGTGGCGACTGAACCCTCAGGGGCGCCACACTTGCCTTGGTCAAGCGGGCATTTATTTTAAGTATTAGAAGTAGAGAATGTCACTGCCAGAGTTCTTTGCCAGTGGCTTATTTTCCAAGGGAACAACAGAATTAGGTTTTCAGATTATGTCCGGGGAGAGTCTGGTGGCCCCATAAACATTAGATGATTGGAATGTTTCGTCTAAATCACCAAATTTGGATTACTTTAATCTAATGTGTAAGGGGGCATTTAATCTAATGCTCGTTTCTGACTTAATGAGTGCATAAGTACATAGTTTCAATCGATTTGATTTACTAATTTCATTGTATGTTGTCTTTTTGGTGCAATGTTTGTAATTGATATTGATTATTTAGTATTTTCTGCATTGATATGGCCTTGATAGTCTTTTTGCTGATGAGTTGAATGTCTTAGTATATTGTGGCATTTCTTGCATACCTTATGACTAGTGTTGAGCGAGCACTAAAATGCTCGGGTGCTCGAAGCTCAGGCCGAGCTCACCGTGATACTCGGGTGCTCGACCCGAGCAACGAGCCCAATGTTAGTCTATGGGAGACCCGAGCATTTTTGCGGGGGCACCCCCGGCAGTCTGTAGAAAGCCTAAAAAGTGCCCAAAACGATAGTGTCAGTGCTCAAAAGACATGGGGACAGCATGGGCATCGCCCCAGGAAGCATTTCTGACCCCCAGGTCACTGCTGTCAACAACGTGGTCAGAGGTATTAAGCCACTTTTACGGGCTCACAATAAAACGTTCAAAAACAAAACTGAAACAGTTTTCCCTTGAAATATGTTAAGGAACTTCCTTTCCAGGGTAAAGACTTGTGTATAAGGTAAAATAAATAACCAAAAACAAAAATACTCCTCCACACCTTGGGCTATGTTCAGAAGTAGCATTTTTAATGCGTTTTTGCACTTTTGTATTGCTTTCAACCGTGACAAATGCATTCACCGGGAAATGTAATTTTAACATTTTACAACCTTATCTGGCCATGTGCTGTGTGACACATGCATACAGTGCTGAAAAGACATGGGAACAACATGGGGAAGACCACTGGAAGCATCTCTGACACCCAGGTCACTGCCTAAAAGTGTGCCAATCAGAAGTGATCCTTGCCGCATCAGAAGATGCAGACTTGCAACTATCCCCGTGCAAGTCCTTGTCCCAGGGCAGTGTTCAATTGAACCTCCCCCATTCCTTGCAATGCAAGCGCAAGTATGCAGTCTGCCACCCACCCACCCGCAGGCTGCAATACCATACTGCTAGCTTGCACTTGAAATGGGGACTTTTAATTTGGAGGAGGCCGAAGCTGGCCACTACCTCATGGCTGCTTCGGCAGCGAGGTATCCATACTCAGTCCCCAGCCGCCCGGCGGCCAGGTGTCCACGCTCGGTCCCGAGCCGCCAGGGGGCGGCCGGGTGTCCATACTCGGTCCCCAGCTGCCCCTATTTCTCCTTGGAACTTCCCCCCACACTTTTCTTAGCCCGGCCTGCTTTAGGGCAGCATTGGACGAGCCCACCAGAGAACCAGACTCCTCCGGTGGGCCGTGGCTTCTCCATCAGGGGAGTTGAGAGTGCCAAGGTGAGGAGCATGATGATGATGATAGAAGTTAGCATCTGCTTTGTTTTCTTGGAATGCAAGCGCATGTATGTAGTAGCAGCTAGGCCTGAGGTGGTCAGCATTTTGGCGCATATCCTACCTCCTCCGAGGATTGCTGGATGTTTTCCTGCTACTATCCCAGTTCTATGACTCCTGTAAAAAAAAGTTTCAGGTGATGAATGATGGATGAGGTGGTTGCAAAGGAGAAAAAGCAGGAGGAACAGTGACCATTCACATCAATATCAGGCCAGTCAACCACACATGTCTTGTAGGATATGTTTCTGTAACAAAAGGAGCGGTTCGGCAACACAGTTATAAGGCATGCAGGGAGTGCAATGCCTACCAAAAATTTCGAGGCACTCCAATGACCCTTAAAAGTAACATGGAGGGCCTTAGCTAAACCAATTTTTCCAATTTATAGCAACTGGGTCTCCTGTGCACTGTTGGCCTAAGCAGTGAATGGAAGGCTTTCCAAAAATTATGAGGAACTGCAATGCCCCTTGAAACAGACATGGATTACAGCATACTAAAAACCTTCTACCCATTATTGGGGAGTGGGTCTCCCTTAGTGTTCGCCTATGCATTGAAGAGGAAAAGCTGACTAAAATTAGGAGGAAATTCAATGCCCGTTGGAAGAATAGTGGAGTTCGCAGTGGAATAAAAAGACAATATCAATGCCCCTTGAAAAAGTGGTGGAGGTCGCAGTAGCTTAACAAGACTGTTTTAATGCCTCTTGGAAGAGACGTGGAGGTCGCAGTAGCTTAACAAGACGGTTTTAATGCCCCTTGGAAGAGACGTGGAGGTCGCAGTAGCTTAACAAGTCGGTTTTAATGCCCCTTGGAAGAGACGTGGAGGTCGCAGTAGCTTAACAAGATGGTTTTAATGCCCCTTGGAAGAGACGTGGAGGACGCAGTAGCTTAACAAGACGGTTTTAATGCCCCTTGGAAGAGACGTGGAGGTCGCAGTAGCTTAACAAGACGGTTTTAATGCACCTTGGAAGAGACGTGGAGGTCGCAGTGGAATAAACTGACAATATCAATGCCCCTGTGAAAAGTGGTGGAGGTCACAGTAGCTTAACAAGACGGTTTTAATGCCCCTTGGAAGAGACGTGGAGGTCGCAGTGGAATAAAAAGACAATATCAATGACCCTGGGAAAAGTGGTGGAGGTCGCAGTAGCTTAACAAGACGGTTTTAATGCCCCTTGGAAAAGACATGGAGGTCGCAGTGGAATAAAAAGACAATATCAATGCCCCTGGGAAAAGTGGTGGAGGTCGCAGTTGCTTAACAATACAGTTTTCATGCCCCTTGGAAGAGACGTGGAGGTCGCAGTGGAATAAAAAGACAATATCAATGCCAAAAATTAGGACAGAGGAACTTGCAATGCTGGCAACACGGACCACGGTCACCCTGGTGGTATAGTGGTGGTGGAGGCTGAGGATAAGGAGAAGAGCAAAATACAGTCGAAATGAGGAAGCGTATACCCATGTGTGGGTGTGAAGCGGTGCATGGAAATACACCTCCCGAAATAACACAGTGGATTTGACTTTATGTTACTCTGCTCTCATTTGGTGGTGATGAGAAGTCTGGCCCAATCCAGCCCTTGTTCATTTTGATAAGGGTCAGCTTGTCAGCATTGTCAGTTGACAGGCGAGTGCGCTTATCAGTTATAATTCCCCCAGCAGCACTAAAAACACGCTCCGATAACACGCTAGCGGCAGGGCAGGCCAGGACCTCCAAGGCGTACAGAACGAGTTCATTCCAAGTGTCCAGCTTGGATACCCAATAATTAAAAGGCACAGAGGAATCACAGAGGACGCTGATACGGTCGGCAAGGTACTCCCTCACCATCTTTTGAAACTTTCCACTCCTTGTGAGAGTACCCCGCGCCTCAGGGCCTGTAAGCTGGGCGGGTCTCAGAAAACTGTCCCAGAATGTTGACAGTGTTCCCCTGCCTCTGCTGGATTGGAGTGGCGTCTCTCTCGCCTGCAGGCCTTGGTTGGTCAACGAACTGTGACCTCTGCCGCTAGCGTGTTCAGATGGGAATTTTTTTAATAGTTCTGCAGCAAGGGCCTTCTGGTACTGCCCCATTTTTGTAGACCTCTCCACCTCAGGAATAAGAGAGTGAAAGTTCTCCTTGTAGCAGGAGTCTAAAACTGTCACCAACCAGTAATGACTGTCACCCAACATTTTGACAAAGCAAGGGTCACGGTTAAGGCAGCGTAACATAAAGTCAGCCATGCATGCCAGACTGGTAACGGGCAAGACTTCCGTGTCCTCACCAAGATGACGACTGACCATGCTCTCCTCCTCCTCCTCCCCCCTGTCCTCAGGCCACCCACGCTGAACCGACTGTTTGACAGTTGTACAGGTACTACCGTCTACAGAGCATGATACAAGCTCCTGTTCTTCCTCCTCCTCCTCTCCCTCATTGTCCCCCAATGCACGTTGGGATGAAATGAGGCTGGGCTCTGTGTAATCGCCCATTACGGGTTCTTGATCCATCTCATCATACTCTGGCTGCAATGCCTCCTCTTTAATTCTCTGCATAGAGCGTTGCAAAAGACAGACAAGTGAGATGCTGATGCTAATGATGGCGTCATCGCCACTCACCATCTTGGTGGACTCCTCAAAGTTTGTCAGGATGGTACATATGTCAGACATCCAGGTCCACTCCTGAGGTCTTATGTGTGGAGTCTGACCTGAATATCAACGGCCTTGTTGCAGCTGGTACTCCACAACTGCTCTCTTCTGCTCACAAATCCTTTGCAACATGTGGCAGGTAGAATTTCAACGTGTGGGGACATCACACACCAGTCGGTGTGCCGGAAGCTGCAAACGCTGCTGCAACACAGCAAGGGCGGCGGAAGCTGTAGCCGACTTCCGAAAATGAGCTGACAGGTGGCGTACTTTGACGAGCAGATCTGGCAACTCGGGGTACGATTTAAGAAACCGCTGAACCACGAGGTTAAGCACATGAGCCAGTCATGGTACGTGTGTGATCTCGTCTCGCCTCAGAGTCGCCACCAGGTTACGGCCATTGTCACACACGACCATGCCGGGATGTAGGTTCAGCAGTCTCAGCCACAGATCTGCCTGCTCTTTCACAGCTGTCCACAACTCACAAGCAGTGTGAGGTTTATCACCTAAGCTTATGAGTTTCAGCACAGCCTATTGCCGCTTGGCTGAGGCAGTACTGCAGTGCTTCCAGCTTGTAACTGATGTGGTGATATCTGAGATGGAGGCTGAACATGAGGAGGAGGATGATGCGCAGAGCTGTACACTGTGGGGGCAACTCTGACTGACATAGGGCCCGCAATCCTCGCTGTGGGGAGGATGTGTTCCGTCCCAAGGTCCGACTGGGTCCCAGCTTCCATTATGTTTACCCAGTGTGCCGTCAGGGAGATGTACCGTCCCTGGCCACAAGCACTTGTCCATGTGTCCGTTGTCAGGTGGACTCTCCCAGTAACTGTGTTGTTGAGGACACGGCAGATGTTTTGGGACACGTGCTTGTGTAGTGCGGGGATGGCACACCGGGCAAAATAGTGTCGGCTGGGGACCGAGTACTGAGGGACGGCCACCGCCATAAGGTTGCGGAAGGATTCCGTCTCCACCAGCCTAAAAGGCAGCATTGGTGGGACGGTGGGATGTGGACATGGACGTTGATGCTGTTTCTTGAGAAACTGTCATAACAAATGAAGACTGAGAGGAGGGGGCATCTTTGCATGCAGTATGGACAGGGGATTGCCTTGCACGCACAACAGGGGGTTCTATTACATGCACAACAGCGGAAGAAGCAGTGGAGACACCCGCTGACACTGGACGTGGACGCTGGGGTCCGCCCCATAAAGTCGGGTGCTTTGCTGCTATGTGCCTGATCATGCTGGTGATGGTCAGGCTGGCAGTTTTGTCACCCCTGCTGATGCTGGCATGGCAGGTGGTACAAATGGCCTTTTTGGGATTATCAGCAGAGTCTTTAAAAAAATTCCAGACTCTGGAAGACATACCAGTTGTACTGGCAACGTCCCTCATGTTGGTGTTACGGGGAACTGTTGCCCGCCTTCTGTGTGCGGCCACCACACTGCTTCTTCCTGCCTGTTGGGGTAGTCTGCCTCCTTCCCCCTGTTTTGCGTGTCCTCCTACCACGTTGGGTCAGTTACTAGATCATCCACCACCTCCTCCTCTTCCACTTGCGCACCATGATCCTCCTCCTCACTTCGTGGCAATTGTGTCTCGTCATCGTCCACCTCTTGTGACAATTTGCCAGCGTCGACTTCCTTTGGCCGTGGCTGTTCAAATATTTGGGCATCGCTACATGGGAACTCCTCTTCCACCACTTCAAGCGGAGCAGGCGAGGGGCACAAATATGGAAATGGACCAGTGAACAGCTCTTCAGAGTGTCCAAGTGTGGGATCAGTTGCTGTCTGACGACACTCGGGATGGTGGGAGGAAGGAACATCAGGGTGAGAAGGAGTATGCGGTCGAGACTCACGGCTACTAAAACTTGACCGTGTGGAAGACAGACCGGAGGTGGTGGTGCCCAGGTAACTGGAAGTATTATCCGCAATCCAATTAATAACCTGTTTACACTGATCAGTTTGCAATATTGGTGTTGTAGTGTGCTTCCCTAGTAATTCGGTCAAGAAGTGGGAGCGAGAAGATGTGGTTGTTGGTTGTGGCACATTTTCACCTTGGCCACGGCCCCGTCCTCTACACGCACCATCACCAGAACGTCCAGTTCCACGTCCCTTGCCACGCGCCTTGCCCATTGTAATTGAAGTAAAATAGCTTACACTCGCACTATCAATGGAAAAAGGGTAATAAAAAGGAGATTAGAACCGTGGAAGAGGAAAACCACAGTTCTATTCCTCTGGCCTACACCCGACTCTTTTAAACATAGAATCATAGAATGGTAGAGTTGGAAGGGACCTCCTGTGTCATCTGGTCCAACCCCCTGCTCAAAGCAGGATTCACTAGATCATCTCAGACAGATGTCTGTCCAGCCTCTGTTTGAAGACGTCCATTGAAGGGGAACTCACCACCTCTCGTGGCAGCCTGTTCCACTCATTAATCACCCTAACTGTCAAAAAGTTTTTTCTATTATCAAATCTATGTCTCCTCCCATTTAGTTTCATCCCATTGCTTCTAGTCTTTCCTTGTGCAAATGAGAATAAAGATGATCCTTCTACAATGTGACAGCCCTTGACATATTTGTAGACAGCTATTAAGTCTCCTCTCAGTCTTCTTTTTTGCAAGCTAAACATTCCCAAATCCTGCAACCGTTCCTCATAGGACATGGTTTGCAGACCAGTCACCATTCTGGTCGCTCTTCTCTGAACTTGCTCCAGTTTGTCTATGTCTTTTTTAAAATGTGGTGCCCAAAACTGTACACAGTATTCCAGATGAGGTCTGACCAAAGAGGAGTAAAGACCGATAATGACTTCACGTGATCTAGACTGTATGCTTCTGATAATACATCCCAGAATTGTATTTGCCTTTTTTGCTGCTGCATCACACTGTTGACTCATGTTCAGTCTATGATCTATTAGTATACCTAAGTCTTTTTCACATGTACTGTTGCTTAGCTCTATTCCTCCCATTCTGTATATGCTTTTTTCATTTTTATTGCCCAGATGTAGTACTTTGCATTTTTCCCTGTTAAAAACCATTCTGTTGGTTGCTGCCCACTGCTCCAGTTTATTTAGGTCTTTTTGAATACTCTCTCTCTCTTCTCTAGTATTAGCTATCCCTCCTAGCTTTGTGTCAGATACACAAACAGATACAGTATAGACCAAAAGTTTGGTCACATCTTCTCATTTAAAGATTTTTCTGTATTTTCATGACTATGAAAATTGTACATTCACACTGAAGGTATCAAAACTATGAATTAACACATGTGGAATTATATACTTAACAAAAAAGTGTGAAACAACTGAAAATATGTCTTATATTCTAAGTTCTTCAAAGTAGCCACCTTTTGCTTTGATGACTGCTTTGCACACTCTTGGCATTCTCTTGATGAGCTTCAAGAGGTAGTCACTGGAAATGGTCTTCCAACAATCTTGAAGGAGTTCCCAGAGACTCTTAGCACTTGTTGGCCCTTTTGCCTTCACTCTGCGGTCCAGCTCACCTCAAACCATCTCGATTGGGTTCAGGTCTGGTGACTGTGGAGGCCAGGTCATCTGGCATAGCACCCCATCACTCTCCTTCTTGGTCAAATAGCCCTTACACAGCCTGGAGGTGTGTTTGGGGTCATTGTCCTGTTGAAAAATAAATGATGGTCCAACTAAACGCAAACCGGATGGAATAGCATGCCGGTGCAAGATGCTGTGGTAGCCATGCTGGTTCAGTATGCCTTCAGTTTTGAATAAATCCCCAACAGTGTCACCAGCAAAGCACCCCCACACCATCACACCTCTTCCTCCATGCTTCATGGTGGGAACTAGGCATGTAGAGTCCATCCATCCACCTTTTCTGCGTCGCTCAAAGACACGGTGGTTGGAACCTAAGATCTCAAATTTGGACTCATCAGATCAAAGCACAGATTTCCACTGGTCTAATGTCCATTCATTGTGTTCTTTAGCCCAAACAAGTCACTTCTGATTGTTGCCTGTCCTTAGCAGTGGTTTCCTAGCAGCTATTTTACCATGAAGGCCTGCTGCTCAAAGTCTCATCTTAACAGTTGTTGAAGAGATGTGTCTGCTGCTTGAACTCTGTGTTGACCTGGTCTCTAATCTGAGCTGCTGTTAACCTGCGATTTCTGAGGCTGGTGACTCGGATAAACTTATCCTCAGAAGCAGAGGTGACTCTTGGTCTTCCTTTCCTGGGGCGGTCCTCATGTGAGCCAGTTTCTTTGTAGCGCTTGATGGTTTTTGCAACTGCACTTGGGGACACTTTCAAAGTTTTTCCTATTTTTCGCACTGACTGACCTTCATTTCTCAAAGTAATGATGGCCACTCGTTTTTCTTTACTTAGCTGCTTTTTTCTTGCCATAATACAAATTCTAACAGTCTATTCATTAGGACTATCAGCTGTGTATCCACCTGACTTCTGTAGAACACAACTGATTGTTCCAACCTCATTTATAAGGCAAGAAATCCCACTTATTAAACCTGACAGGGCACACCTGTGAAGTGAAAACCATTTCCGGTGACTACCTCTTGAAGCTCATCAAGAGAATGCCAAGAGTGTGCAAAGCAGTCATCAAAGCAAAAGGTGGCTACTTTGAATAACCTAGAATATAAGACATATTTTCAGTTGTTTCATACTTTTTTGTTAAGTATATAATTCCACATGTGTTAATTCATAGTTTTGATGCCTTCAGTGTGAATGTACAATTTTCATAGTCATGAAAATACAGAAAAATCTTTAAATGAGAAGGTGTGTCCAAACTTTTGGTCTGTACTGTATATTTGTGTCTGAACAGTCAGGGAGACACTATTACTGTTTTTTTTTTACGGCAAAAATTCCAAAAGCAGTATAATACAGAGATTTGACCCGTGGAACTGCAAAATCACAGTTCTATTTCTCTGGCCTATACCAGACTCTTTTAAACAGATATATTGGTGTCTGACCAGTCAGGGAGACACGATTACAGTTTTTTTTATGGCAAAAAATGCCAAAAGCAGGATAATACAGAGATTTGACCCGTGGAACTGCAAAACCTCAGTTATAGTTATGTGGCGTACACCAGACTCTTTTAAACAGATATATTGGTGTCTGACCAGTCAGGGAGACACTATTACAGTTTTTTTTTACGGCAAAAAATGCCAAAAGCAGGATAATACAGAGATTTTACCCGTGGAACTGCAAAACCACAGTTCTATTTCTCTGGCCTACACCAGACTCTTTTAAACAGATATATTGGTGTCTGACCAGTCAGGGAGACACTATTACAGTTTTTTTTATGGCAAAAAATGCCAAAAGCAGGATAATACAGAGATTTGACCCGTGGAACTGCAAAACCACAGTTATAGCTATGTGGCGTACACCAGACTCTTTTAAACAGATATATTGGTGTCTGACCAGTCAGGGAGACACTATTACAGTTTTTTTTTACGGCAAAAAATGCCAAAAACAGGATAATACAGAGATTTGACCCGTGGAACTACAAAACCACAGTTCTATTTCTCTGGCCTACACCAGACTCTTTTAAACAGATATATTGGTGTCTGACCAGTCAGGGAGACACTATTACAGGTTTTTTTACGGCAAAAAATGCAAAAACAGGATAATACAGAGATTTGACCCATGGAACTGCAAAACCACAGTTCTATTTCTCTGGCCCACACCAGACTCTTTTAAACAGATATATTGGTGTCTGACCAGTCAGGGAGACACTATTACAGTTTTTTTTTACGGCAAAAAATGCCAAAAGCGGGATAATACAGAGATTTGACCCGTGGAACTGCAAAACCACAGTTCTATTTTTCTGGCCTACACCAGACTCTTTTAAACAGATATATTGGTGTCTGAACAGTCACAGACACACTCAATTTTTTTTGGAGGGGAAAAAAATACCAAAAGGTTAATAAGACGCGTATTTGTACAGTCTTACTGAGGAAAAAAAAATACAGGATTTAGATGAAAAAAATAATAATTTTTCCTGGCCCCTGAGACCGGGGTGATAAGTCTAGCAATTTGACCAACAGGAGCACACAGGACTGTAATGCAGCGTTTGCTGGTATAACCACTGCGTCTCCTATACAGCCTGCCTGCCTGCCTGATATCTGGGATGGATATTAGTCCTGAGAAGGACTGTTTGTTTGATTTGGCAGGCTTTAGAGACCCTACACTACCTATATCGCACTATATATCTCTCCCTAACTCAGCAGCACCCTCTCTACACTGTCTGATCCGGAGCGACTGTGTTCAAGATGGCGGCGCCCAGTTTTAAATACTGGAGGAGACGCTGTGCGGCCAGCCAATCACTGTAATGCCCACAAACAACATGGCTGCGGCATTACAGTGACTGGCTGGCAATCCCTGCATGTTCATTGGCTCTGTAAAGAGCGCCAAACGTGCAGGGTGGAGACCCGAGCTCCCACCCGAGTAACCCGGAAATGCTTGGTGCTCGCTGAACATCCCGAGTAGCGTGATGCTCGGGCGAGTAACGAGCAGTGTCGAGCATGCTCGCTCATCACTACTTATGACTCTTTGTACTCTTGTAGAGAGAGTGAGATTGAGTGGCAGATAGTAAAACTACCTACAAGGGACAAATTCTGGAATAAAGCTCATCACATAGTTATTGTCTGGCTAAACTATTTTGATTTACATGGCTTGTACACTAGTTTATACTCAATAAAATTGCTTGTTTATCTGTCTTTTAGGAAAAAAAGATTCATAGGAATGAAATACTCTTGAATAATGAGGATAATGTGTACAGAGACCTCTCACGAGACAAACTTGTGTCAGTGAAATCAGAAAGTGGAGTGGAGCTAAAACTGTCAGGGCAGCCAACTGTGCTCCAGCCTGAGGCAAAGCGTACAGAAGCAGACAAAGAGACAGTTACAAATTAATGCAAAGGATTTATATTTAATGGAATTGGTTCAAGTGCATTTCAATTTAATATAAGCTGACCTGCTGCTTTGTAGAAGTGTCAGGACTAAATGAAATATGCTTGCATATAAACAACCATAAGATAATAATATGCATTTATTAAACTATATAGAGACAGTAAAACATTGAATGAACGTATCCTGAGTTTTAAAAGCAATTAATATTAAATATATAGATGAGATATTTCTAGATTTTTAATTAACACTTGTCATGGAAGGTTTTGAATTTTACTATTTAAATAGGAATTCTTCATTCTCAGCTTTGTAATGGACAGTGATATGTTGAATGAAAAACAAATGAAGTTGAATGTTGGGGTCAACATAATTATCAGTAATTATTATTGATATTATAATTAATGGCAGAAGGTAGACCACATGGCTAAAATAACTGTTTTATCGAAAGGAGATTATTCTGCCATGTATTTTTTCAATATTCATGAGCTTTAAATACTCCCTTCCCAAACAATGATTGGCAGCTATCTGCCTATGCACAGTGAACACAGAAAGCTGCCAATCAGTGGTGTGGGCGGAGTTATTCAGAGCTCAGCATTCAGAGAATTGTAGATCTGCAGCAGATAAAGGAGTGATTTTATCAAAAATACAGCAAGCAGCCTACTAAGTGATACTTCATTGGAATCAGGGACATTGCCCCTACATCTCTCAGACTGGGTAGCAAAATCTTGGTGAGAGATTCCCTTTAAGCATATTAGAAATCAAACATGTTACATGCAATATAGAAACCCTTTTTAGCTGAGTCTGGAGCTCACCAAGTAAGTTCACTGAGCAATGTATGGAGCTCATATGACAGTCTAATCAGCTGTCAGAATGTAGAGGAAGCCGATAGGTTCATAGTTGTCTCTGTGTTGCATTCTTTGCGTAATTGCCCAGATGAAATTCAAGACAATCCTAACATAAGTTATAGGAAGAAAATCCTATGAACATATTGCAAAACATTTGTATGAAACCTTGCTAACAGGATTGATTTATACAGATAGGAAAGGTGCATGTTGGTGCCAGCTGCCCTGTAACTGTAAGTGAATGCAGCATCTGTCAAGATTTCTCACTTACTGCATCTTCATAATAATTCTGCGTGTCTTGGGAAGTACTTGACTAATGACACATTACCAATTACATTTTCCTGGCCGTAATCTATAAATATTATCTAAATGTCTGATAGTCCAGCAATGGCCTTCAAATTATAGTGCTATAAAACTAGCAAAGGTAATTTCAAGTCTATACGTAGATACTATAACTGCTATGAAGCTATGTATGTTTATCTATACAACTTTTTATCGCCCCATTATATTCAAAGTAAAGAAAAATCAGATTTGCATATAGATTGTTCAAAATATATTGTATTGATGATTAGTGTATATGTGGCACCCCTGCGGGTTCAGTCGCCACAGAGGTACTGCATCTCACCCAGAGGTGTGGTATCCCACTCTCAGGTAAGGAGGGAGTACTGCCCAGGACCCACCCACCTGCATCCAACACTACACCATTCCAGACCAGCAGGCGGGGCAAGATGCACTGGCTTAATGCTGAGCCCTGTCCCTGGTTGGAGTGGGGGGAACCGAGAGAGGGGGAACCATGTAGTGGGTGTGCGTGGAGGAAGCAGGACAGGGGAGCACCTTCAGGAGGAGTATAAGAAGGGAACCATCTTGAGGGAGACAGTTCAGTCTGAGGAGAGAAAGAGTGGGAGCAGGAGCTCTGTAGGAGCTCTGCTCAGGTGGACAGGCTGAGAGAGGATGGGAGCAGAGGGAAGGCTCCAGGAACAGAGGGGATCCCAGGGGCACGGCGAGTACGGAAGCCACCCGTGCGCCCGAATCTACACGGACGTGGAGGGATCAGGCCGCAAAGGGGACCGGCCCCTAACTAGTGGAGAACAACCAGGCTCAGCTAGGAACTGGAGGCTACTATACTTTCAGGGTGCAGCTGCCCACTACCACAATTATATCGCCGAAAAGGTGGCCACATAGGATTCAGAGGACTGCACGTCGCACGCCAAGATCCGAGGCTACCTGCTTGGGACACTGATTGTGAGGCACAGGGCAGGAGGGTGAGAGCCAGGCCAGGAAGACGACAGAGGAAGGCACATAGAACGGGGTCCCGTTAAGTATTCCTGAAATACCTGGGAGATTGCTGAACCCCTTCCTTGGTGAACGCAGGATGACGTGGGAGGTTACACACTGGCACTGGTAACCTGGAGTCTTAAACAACTGTGAGTAAAACCTTGAAGACTGCACCCCACTGTGTCCCAGAATTATTGCTGCGCCATCACCAGCCCTGCACTACACAGCACCAGCAACATCTACCTCATAACATCACTATTTCCTGCCCTGGAGCTAAGCTCTGCCTGTGGAGAGCTGAAACAACTCTGCTGCATAACCATCAGCTCCAGAGGATCTGCATAGCAGCGGCGGCCTCATATAGCCGCATACCACAGGTGGTGTCACAAACATTATCTCTATAAAAACTTTATCCCTTTTACTCATTCCCCCTTTTATTGACCGCCCTGGGTCACGGACTGGGTCACTGCCACCCTGACATCCCCCAGCATCTATGGGCCTGGCTACCCAGTACCCCACGGCCCAGCGGGCGCGTCACACTTGGCGTCACGAACAGGATGCGAACCAATCCGTTATAACCGGGTACTGTGCGCCTAGAGACTGTGTTTGATACTGAATGTGACGCCCGCCCCAGAACAACGGGCGCCATTATGTGCGTGATAAAAGACAACAAGAAACCTCCCATCATGGGCCGGGTCCTATGCGCCTGTGGCCATATACCTAGACTTGTCCATCAGTCTGGGGAAGCCGCCCCCAGGTGTGGCCAACAGCAAGCAGCCATGGAACCGCCCCAGATAGGGGAGAGGAGAAGAGAAACCTTGGAGACAGGGCGGGGTCTCCAGCATTGGAGACAGACTGCACCCGGCAGGCATGATGGAGGGAGACCAACCTGAGACTCCGGCTCATGGCCTGCAGCCTGAGGCAGCATCCCTCAACCTGGAGGGGGTTTTGGCAAAATTATCCCTGGAAGATACTGGCTTCCTCCGTGATGAAGTACAGGAGCTGGGCCGGTGGATGGAGGAGGCCCAGCAGGCTGCCGTCGCTGTCTGGAAAAATGAGCTGCTCAGGAAGTTGATGACCTGCCAGCAATCCACGCTGCGCCTCACCAGCAGCGCCCCAGCCGCGGCGGAGCCTCCCCTGGACCAGGAGGTAACAAGCTGTGCTGGAGCGGCCGCAGAAGCAGGTAATGATGACGCCCCTGCCCCAGGTGCTGAGAGCGCTGACCTGCTCCTGGGCCCTTTGCCGGAACCTCCTTCCCCGAGCGCTTGCCACACCAACTTGCTCCTGGGCCTGTTATCGGAACCTGCTCCTGAGCCATTCACAGGAACCCCCTGCCCCGGGTGCCTGCAGCGACAACCTTTTCCTGGGCCCTCTACAGGAACCTCCTTTCCCTGCACCCGCATGGGTGTACGGACGCCCTGCGTGGGACTGGTCCGCCAAGTTCGAGGATCAGCAGAGAGCCCCACTAGTACCGATGTCCACGTCCCCGGTAGCCTGCCATGGAGGAAAAGCGTACCAGTGGGACAACCAGAGGGTAACCTCATGGGGTTCCCGAGGGAGACGGAGGCAGAGGCCCTCAGGAGGGAAGAGCAGTGCGAACGGGAGCTCCTGAAGCTGACCGCAGAGCGCTGGGAGAGGCAAGAAAGGTGAGAAAGGATGGAGGCCCGGAATATGGAAGCCAAAACACGGGCCCGCAAGCTAAAGCTGGCCACACCCAGTCCCCGTGCAGAAGGGACTGTCGTGAAGTTCGACCTGGAAGCCGGGTGGGGCTTCATCAGAGAGCCGCAATTGGCGAAGGATTTATTTGTTAATAGGAGGGACATGGAGTCCCACCTCCAGCAAGGACATCCCGACCGAGACCTATACCCTGGTGACTGTGTCACCTATACCTGGCATAAGGGAGATTGCGGATGGTATGCCGTCCATGTGAAAAGAGTAGTGGAGGAGGCCATGCTTCTGCCGCCCGAGGCTGACGACCCGGTTGTGCCAGCCTATGCAGGACAGGTGTCTCCCAGGAGGGAGCACCACTATTGAACTCCAGATTTACAAGCTGAACTGTACATACTGTGGTGGCCAAAAGTATTGGCACCCCTGCAATTCTGTCAGATAATACTCAGTTTCTTCCTGAAAATGATTGCAATCACAAATTCTTTGGTATTATTATCTTCATTTAATTTGTCTTCAATGAAAAAACACAAAAAGAATTGTCCTAAAGCCAAATTGGATATAATTCCACACCAAACCTAAAAAAGGGGATGGACAAAAGTATTGGAACTGTTTGAAAAATCATGTGATGCTTCTCTAATTTGTGTAATTAACAGCACCTGTAACTTACCTGTGGCACCTAACAGGTGTTGGCAATAACTAAATCACACTTGCAGCCAGTTAACATGGATTAAAGTTGACTCAACCTCTGTCCTGTGTCCTTGTGTGTACCACATTGAGCATGGAGAAAAGAAAGAAGACCAAAGAACTGTCTGAGGACTTGAGAAACCAAATTGTGAGGAAGCATGAGCAATCGCAAGGCTACAAGTCCATCTCCAAAGACCTGAATGTTCCTGTGTCTTCCGTGCGCAGTGTCATCAAGAAGTTTAAAGCCCATGGCACTGTGGCTAACCTCCCTAGATGTGAACGGAAAAGAAAAATTGACGAGAGATTTCAACGCAAGATTGTGCGGACGGTGGATAAAGAACCTCGACTAACATCCAAACAAGTTCAAGCTGCCCTGCAGTCCGAGGGTACAACAGTGTCAACCCGTACTATCCGTCGGCGTCTGAATGAAAAGGGATTGTATGGTAGGATACCCAGGAAGACCCCACTTCTTACCCCGAGACATAAAAAAGCCAGGCTGGAGTTTGCCAAAACTTACCTGAGAAAGCCTAAAACGTTTTGGAAGAATGTTCTCTGGTCAGATGAGACAAAAGTAGAGCTTTTTGGGAAAAAGCATCAACATAGAGTGTACAGGAAATAAAAAGAGGCATTCAAAGAAAAGAACACCGTCCCTACAATCAAACATGGCGGAGGTTCCCTGATGTTTTGGGGTTGCTTTGCTGCCTCTGGCACTGGACTGCTTGACTGTGTGCATGGCATTATGAAGTCTGAAGACTACCAACAAATTTTGCAGCATAATGTAGGGCCCAGTGTGAGAAAGCTGGGTCTCTCTCAGAGGTCATGGGTCTTCCAGCAGGACAATGACCCAAAACACACTTCCAAAAGCACTATAAAATGGTTTGAGAGAAAGCACTGGAGACTTCTAAGGTGGCCAGCAATGAGTCCAGACCTGAATCCCATAGAACACCTGTGGAGAGATCTCAAAATGGCAGTTTGGAGAAGGCACCCTTCAAATATCAGGGACTTGGAGCAGTTTGCCAATGAAGAATGGTCTACAATTCCAGCAGATCATTGTAAGAAATTCATCGATCCTTACCGGAAGCGGTTATTCGCAGTTATTTTGGCCAAAGGTTGTGCAACCAAGTATTAGGCTGAGGGTGTCAATACTTTTGTCTGGCCCATTTTTGGAGTTTTGTGTGAAATGTTCAATGATTTGATTTTTGCTTCATTCTCTTTTGTGTTTTTTCCTTGCAAGCAAATTAAATGAAGATAATAATACCAAAGAATTTGTGATTGCAATCATTTTCAGGAAGAAACTGAGTATTATCTGACAGAATTGCAGCGGTGCCAATACTTTTGGCCACCACTGTAGTTACCCGGAAGGGTACAGCATTGTTTAAGTAGATTTAAAAAGTTTGGTTACTAATATAGTGTACCCGGTAAGGGTATAAAAACTGTTAGGCTGAGGACAGTGAGCAGCTAAAAACTTTTAACTGTAAATAGTTTGGACTTCTTAAAGTGCTTCTTATTGGTTTTATACAGACCGCAGAACAAAAACCCATTTGGCGTGGCCGAAGATGTGGTCCAACAGCTGGATCACCTATGCCCTGCAGCCACGCCCAGGGCCTAGGTTGAGGGTTTTCGGACGGGTCCCTCAAATTGCACCTTCTCCAGTGAGATGGACACCCGGTTACAGATCTCACTACAATTTGCTGAACTTACTTGAAAAGTGATAAAAATGTTTTATATGTGAAGACAATGTTATTAAAAATGGTTTTATAATGTTTTGATAAGGAAACCTGTAACGTTTAAGAAAAAGAGCCTCTCATAAAGGGAAGAAAAAGTTATGATTGTTCTTCTAAGTGAATGCATTCTAAAAATTTTGTATGTCTAAAATACCTTGTTTTTGCTCTGCTCCAGCCCGCGGACGTGTTTTGTTTTACCAGGGGGGTATGTGGCGCCCCTGCGGGTTCAGTCGCCACAGAGGTATTGCATCTCACCCAGAGGTGTGGTATCCCACTCTCAGGTAAGGAGGGAGTACTGCCCGGGACCCACCCACCTGCATCCAACACTACACCATTCCAGACCAGCAGGTGGGGCAAGATGCACTGGCTTAATGCTGAGCCCTGTCCCTGGTTGGAAGTGGGGGGAACCGAGAGAGGGGGAACCATGTACTGGGTGTGGGTGGAGGAAGCAGGACAGGGGAGCACCTTCAGGAGGAGTATAAGAAGGGAACCATTTTGAGGGAGACAGTTCAGTCTGAGGAGAGAAAGAGTGGGAGCAGGAGCTCTGTAGGAGCTCTGCTCAGGTGGACAGGCTGAGAGAGGACGGGAGCAGAGGGAAGGCTCCAGGAACAGAGGGGATCCCAGGGGCACGGCGAGTGCGGAAGCCACCGTGCGCCCGAATCTACATGGACGTGGAGGGATCAGGCCGCAAAGGGGACCGGCCCCTAGCTAGTGGAGAACAACCAGGCTCAGCTAGGAACCGGAGGCTACTGTACTTTCAGGGTGCAGCTGCCCACTACCACAATTATCGCCGAAAAGGTGGCCACATAGGATTCAGGGGACTGCACGTCGCCCGCCAAGATCCGAGGCTACCGGCTTGGGACACTGATTGTGAGGCATAGGGCAGGAGGGTGAGAGCCAGCGCAGGAAGACAACTGAGGAAGGCACATAGAACAGGGTCCCGTTAAGTATTCCTGAAATACCTGGGAGATTGCTGAACCCCTTCCTTGGTGAACGCAGGATGACGTGGGAGGTTAAACACTGGCACTGGTAACCTGGAGTCTTGAACAACTGTGAGTAAAACCTTGAAGACTGCACCCCACTGTGTCCCAGAATTATTGCTGCGCCATCACCAGCCCTGCACTACACAGCACCAGCAACATCTACCTCATAACATCACTATTTCCTGCCCTGGAGCTAAGCTCTGCCTGTGGAGAGCTGAACCAACTCTGCTGCGTCACCATCAGTTCCAGAGGATCTGCACCACAGCGGCGGCCCATATAGCCGCATACCACAGGTGGCATCACGAACATTATCTCTATAAAAACTTCATCCGTTTTACTCATTCCCCCTTTTATTGACCGCCATGGGTCACGGACAGGGTCACTGCCACCGTGACATCCCCCAGCAACGACCAGCCCGGCTACCGAGTACCCCACGGCCCAGGGGGCGCATCATATACAACTCATACACAAACCCATGTGTCTGAATAGTTACAGACTAGAAGCAGTGCATAGTCACATCCTGCAGTCATGTATTAAAGGGAATCTGTCAGCGGGTTTTTGCTATTTAATCTGAGAGTGGCATAATATAGGGAATAAAACCCTGATTCCAACGATGTGTCACTTATTATGCTATGTGTTGTAGTTTCAATACAATCAATATTTTATCAGAAGAAATTAACACTATCTGACTACAGCTCACGTGCAGCCCAGTCAGGATAATCTGCGTAACCCCGCCCCCATGACTGAGTAGCAACTTGCTCACAATGTACAGTGTGCATAGGAA
Organism: Phyllobates terribilis; assembly: GCF_046119375.1. Classification (NCBI taxonomy): domain Eukaryota; kingdom Metazoa; phylum Chordata; class Amphibia; order Anura; family Dendrobatidae; genus Phyllobates; species Phyllobates terribilis. Next base: position 217,764,026 of record NW_027362762.1, on the reverse strand, counting down.
GCTGCTCGTCAGGAGTGTGGGCAGGATTCTTAGCACTTCTACACCTCCATCGGAGAAAACAGGTATTCAATAAAAACTACACTAAGCAGCCCAGTAAGTGATACATTTCTGGAACAGGCTTTCTTGCTCTATGTTATGATGCTATCATATTATACAGCAGAAACCTGCTAGCAGATTCCTATTAAAGGGAACCTGTCACGTCCTAATTGCTATGTGCACTGCCCCCATAGCGTTGTTAGTGATGCAATGTGCATCACTAGCAAGCTTTTTTCATTAAAATCAGTGGTAGTATAATGATTTTATAACTTTATATACACTTTGTCCTACCTGATGAATTCAGTCATAGGGGTGTGATTCTCTCATTCAGTCACTGTTGGCGCCGCCCATGTATTTGAATACTGTTCCCGGCAAGGTTGCGTCTAGATCGGAGGTGACATTTTGTGCTCCTCACTTTATCCACTCCGATCTAGACGCTTCATTGCTGAGGAGACTAGATCGGAGTTGGTGTAGTGAGGGCCTCAGTAATCCCCTCCGATTTAGACAGTTCAGCACTGACACCACTAGATCAGAGTTGATTCCAGGATCCTTATACTCACCGCTGTCTAGTCGCCTCTTCTGGCTTTTTATTGTTTTTCTTATGCTTTTTTATGCAATTGCTCATGTTTTTAAAGGAGCAAACATCACAAGTCAAAAATGATTTTTTTACACTGTTATATAATTTATGCATTTTTACACTGTTATATATTTTATGGATTTGGGCAAAATTCTTCTTTTCCTGATTAATGACACTTACATCTTTATTGTTGCTTTATGTAATATAAAAGTTTCCCCTTATCGCTGATTGTTCAGTTTTGCCAGAATGTGACTCTTCCCATTTGTCCTCAGTTGTGTCCGCAGCACCGACATTGTGAAGCGTGAGCAGAGCTCCGCGGGGAGAGGCGTAGAAGAGCGCCCCCGACAGTCACCATAATGTACAACACAGAAGAGACAAATTATTACAGGAATGTCTAAGGTCACTGGACAACACTGCTGTTATCATTTATGCTGTGCATTCTGATGATTCTGTCAGCTGCTCCGTCACTGGCTGAGACTTGTGGACATACAAGAAAATTTGAATTCTATCAAAACTGAACAATCAGAGCTATGTGTAATTTTTTATATTACAGAAAGCGATAATAAAAAACTCACTTTATTAATTAAAAAAAAATTCACAAAGTGGCTGAGCTTTCTCCCTCTCACTCTTCATTAAAGGGGATATCCAGGACTTTATGAAAAACAAAAAATGTGCCTAAGCACTAACAGGCAGGTAATTGCTACTTACCTGCCTGTTGTGCCCGGCGGCGTTCTTCCCCGGCACAGAGCAGTCACAGACCGCTCCTGTTGGGGATTCAGCTGCCTCTGCTGATGGGGCAGAGAGTGATGTCCGACTCATTCTGATTGACAGCCTTCTCCCCTAGTTAGACAGTGGGAATCCAGCTGTCAATCAGAATGACATCGTCAGTCTTGCCCTGTCAACACAGTGGAAAAGAAGCCTCCGCTCTGTTGATGTGACGTCAGCAGAGGCAGCTGAACGACAGGAACGGATATCCCCTTTAATGAAGGGTGAGAGGGAGAAAGCTCGGCCACTTTGTGAATTTTTTTTTAAATTAATAAAGTGAGTTTTTTTATTATCGCTTTCTGTGTTGTACATTATGGTGACTGTCGGGGGCGCTCTTTTACGCCTCTCCCCGAGGACCTCTGCCCACTAGTGTTGAGCGAGCATGCTCGACACTGCTCGTTACTCGCCCGAGCATCACGCTACTCGGGATGTTCAGCGAGCACCGAGCATTTTCGGGTTACTCGGGCTGGAGCTCGGGTCTCCGCCCTGCACGTTTGGCGCTCTTTACAGAGCCAATGAACATGCAGGGATTGCCAGCCAGTCACTGTAATGCCGCAGCCATGTTGTTTGTGGGCATTACAGTGATTGGCTGGCCGCACAGGGTCACCTCGAGTATTTAAAACCAGGCACCGCCATTTTGGACACAGTCGCTCCGGATCAGACAGTGTGGGGAGAGTGCTGCTGAGTTAGGGAGAGATATATAGTGCGAAATAGGTAGTGTAGGGTCTCTAAAGCCTGCCAAATCAAATAAACAGTCCTTCTCAGGACTAATATCCATCCCAGAAATCAGGCAGGCAGGCTGTATAGGAGACGCAGTGGTTATACCAGCAAACGCTGCATTACAGTCCTGCGTGCTCCTGTTGGTCAAATTGCTAGACTTATCACCCCGGTCTCAGGGGCCAGGAAAAATATTTTTTTTTTTCATCTAAATCCTGTATTTTTTTTTCCTCAGTCAGACTGTCCAAATACGCGTCTTATTAACCTTTTGGTATTACCCCCCCCCCCCCAAAAAAAAAAAAATTGAGTGTGTCTGTGACTGTTCAGACACCAATATATCTGTTTAAAAGAGTCTGGTGTAGGCCAGAAAAATAGAACTGTGGTTTTGCAGTTCCACGGGTCAAATCTCTGTATTATCCTGCTTTTGGCATTTTTTGCCGTAAAAAAAAATGTAATAGTTTCTCCCTGACTGGTCAGACACCAATAAATCTGTTTAAAAGAGTCTGGTGTGGGCCAGAGAAATAGAACTGTAGTTTTGCAGTTCCACGGGTCAAATCTCTGTATTATCCTGTTTTTGCATTTTTTGCTGTAAAAAAAACAGTAATAGTGTCTCCCTGACTGTTCAGACACCAATATATCTGTTTAAAAGAGTCTGGTGTAGGCCAGAGAAATAGAACTGTGGTTTTGTAGTTCCACGGGTCAAATCTCTGTATTATCCTGTTTTTGGCATTTTTTGCCGTAAAAAAAACTGTAATAGTGTCTCCCTGACTGGTCAGACACCAATATATCTGTTTAAAAGAGTCTGGTGTACGCCACATAACTATAACTGTGGTTTTGCAGTTCCACGGGTCAAATCTCTGTATTATCCAGCTTTTGGCCTGTTTTACGTAAAAAAAACTGTAATAGTGTCTCCCTGTCTGTTCAGTCACAAATAAATCTGTTTAAAAGATTCTGGTATAGGCCAGACAAATAGAACTGTGGTTTTCCTCTTCCCCGGTTCTAATCTCCTTTTTATTACCCTTTTTCCATTAATAGTGCGAGTGTAAGCTATTTTACTTCATTTGCAATGGGCAAGGCGCGTGGCAAGGGACGTGGAACTGGACGTTCTGGTGATGGTGCGTGTAGAGGACGAGGCCGTGGCCAAGGTGAAAATGTGCCACAACCAACAGCCACATCTTCTCGCTCCCACTTTTTGACTGAATTACTAGGGAAGCACACTACAACACCAGTATTGCGAACTGATCAGTGTGAACAGGTTATTAATTGGATAGCAGATAATACTTCCAGTTACCTGGGCACCACCACCTCCGGTCTGTCTTCCACACGGTCAAGTTTTAGTAGCCGTGAGTCTCGATCGCATACTCCTCCTCACCCTGATGCTCCTTCCTCCCACCATGCCGAGTGTCGTCAGACAGCAACTGATCCCACACCTGGACACTCTGAAGAGCTGTTCACTGGTCCATTTCCATATTTGTGTTCCTCGTCTGCTCCGCTTGAAGTGGTGGAAGAGGAGATCCCATGTAGCGATGCCCAAATATTTGAACAGCCACGGCCACAGGAAGTCGACGCTGGCAATTTGTCACAAGAGGTGGACGATGACGAGACACAATTGCCACGAAGTGAGGAGGAGGATCGTGGTGCGCAAGTGGAAGAGGAGGAGGTGGTGGATGATCTAGTAACTGACCCAACGTGGCAGGAGGACACGCAGAGCGAGGCCAGCAGCACACAGGGGGAGGGAGGCAGAGTACCCCAACAGGCAGGAAGAGAAGCAGTGTGGTGGCCGCACACAGATGGCGGGCAACAGTTCCCTGTAACACCAGCACGACGGACGTTGCCAGTACAACTGGTAGGTCTTCCAGAGTCTGGAATTTTTTTAAAGACTGTTGATAACCCCAAAAAGGCCATTTGTACCACCTGCCATGCCAGCATCAACAGGGGTGACAAAACTACCAGCCTGACCACCACCAGCATGATCAGGCACATGGCAGCAAAGCACCCGACTTTATGGGTCGAACCCCAGGGTCAACGACCAGTGTCAGCGGGTGTCACCACTGCTTCTTCCGCTGTTGTGCGTGTAATAGAAACCCCTGTTGGGCATGCAAGGCAATCCCCTGTTCATACTGCACGCAAAGATGCCCCCTCCTCTCAGTCTTCACTAAAAATGGCATTTTCTCAAGAAACAGCATCAACGTCCACGTCCCACCGCAGTGTTCAATTGTCCATATCCCAGAGCTTTGAACGAAAGCGCAAATTTGCAGCCAACGCCCCACAGCCCACAGTCCTAAATTCGCACATTTCACGACTGCTTGCATTGGAAATGCTGCCTTTTAGGCTGGTGGAGACGGAATCCTTCCCCAACCTTATGGCGGTGGCCGTCCCTCGGTACTCGGTCCCCAGCCGACACTATTTTGCCCATTGTGCCATCCCCGCACTACACAAGCACGTGTCCCAAAACATCTGCCGTGCCCTCAACGACGCAGTTACTGAGAGTCCACCTGACAACGGACACGTGGACAAGTGCTTGTGGCCAGGGATGGTACATCTCCCTGACGGCACACTGGGTAAACATAGTGGAAGCCGGGACCCAGTCGGACCTTGGGACAGAACACATCCTTCCCACACTGAGGATTGCGGGCCCTATGTCAGTCAGAGTTGCCCCCACAGTGTACAGCTCCTGCGCATCATCATTCTCCTCCTCCTCATGTTGAGCCTCCATCTCAGATATCACCACATCAGTTACAAGCTGGAAGCACTGCAGTACTGCCTCAGACAAGCGGCAACAGGCTGTGCTGAAACTCATAAGCTTAGATGATAAACCTCACACTGCTTGTGAGTTGTGGGCAGCTGTGACAGTGACTCGCCCCCTGGGCTGTGGAGCACTCGGGACCGGGCTTCAGGGCAATGCTGGGTGTGGTAGTGGCGACCCGGTCCCGTGGCTCAGGGTGGTCAGACCAGTGGTAGTCTTTTATATGTTTTAGGTAATGTCCGACTACGCCACCCGCGGATTGTGGTCAGGGAGGACCGCCACTGCAAGGCAGACCGCTGAGGCTGGTGTTGGGGATGCAGCGGGGAATAGTACAACTCCCCACGGGAGGAGTGTAGCCTCAGGGCAGGTAATAGGATGCTGGGGGTGATGGTGCAGGCGCAGCAGTAACCACACAGAGTCCAATAATGCAGTCCAGGGTCTTTTACTGATCTTATCACAGACCCACCAGGAGTACAGGGTAGGAATGGACCTGGGTGTCTGAGGGCATTCGGGCGAGCTCCGCTGGTCAGGGTGAGTGGGTAGGCCTACCGTTCTCTCTCTCTGCCCTTGCTGACTATCTCCCCCTTTAGTGGTATGATAGCCCACATCCCTGAGCTTGCCGTGTACTACGCCTGTATGGCTTGCGACTCGGGCCTTAGGTACCTGTAGCTTCTCCGTGCTGTACCGGTCCCTCTGTGTGGCGGAGCCTCCAGGCTTCTTGGCCAAGGGACCTGAAATCCCTTGCGGGTTGGTTATCTGCTGCAGGGCTTGCAACCCTGACAGCCTCGGACCCCAGTGTCCGGTTGTGTAGTCTCTCTCTGCTAGGACCGGCTCTCGTCGTCTCTGTCCCTGGCTTTCTGTTCCTCCTTTGCCTCCTGGACTCCTCAGCTGCGGCTGACCTGTCCCTCTCTTCTGGGAACCCTTCTGGATACTTCAGAAGTGGGTCTTGGTCTCTCTAACCCTGCCCTCAGTACCAGTTTTTATAGGGGCAGCCTACTCCCCCTACTGGCCTGGGACAGGAGGTGCTGCATGCAAATGGTCCATGACCAGAGAACCTCCCTCCTGCTCTCAGACACAGCCTTACAAGTTTGTGGCATCCAGGTCTGGGGTGACACATTCCCCCCTAGGAAATCTTAGTACTCCGGGACTAAACAAGAAACACGATACAGGGTATAAATTATAACATAAACATAACAGAGAATAAAACAACAAACAACACCACATATTGAGTTCTTTAGGTCACAGTATGGCCTGTGACCGGGTGTCCATTTCACCCAATAAGGCGAAGTCTCAACCGGTGCAGGGACCTGTCCAAAGCAAACCCCAAAGGTTGGCCCTGGGCGTGGCTGCAAGGCGAAGCAGACTACTTTGGACCACTCGGGACCACGCCAGACAGGTTTTTCTTCCTTGGCCGTCTTCGCAAAAGGCACAAAGTGCAACTATTTACAACGTAGCTCCGGTTATTCACTGTCCATAACCTGCCAGTCCATTGTATCTAGAAAACTGGAAAAACAGTATTAATAACTAGGGTAACAAACATAACACATTAAATATATACATTATCCATTTAGATCTTCCAGCGAGCTGGCATTTGACCCCTAGTGCTGCGGGTTGACCTCCTTAACCCACTGTCTGGCGGTGGTCTAACCTGGCTTTCCCCACTCTCATTTAGGGTACAGCTACTAGCTGGGTTCACAGGCAGGGCAGGCAGCTGTCTGCGGGTTCTTTGGCTTACCGCAGGCATGGCAGGCTCACTGTCAGCAGAGGGTTGACTCTCCTGGGCTGCTGACGTGGGTTCTTCTGCCTCCGGGGCTGCTTGTTCTTCTTGGTCTTCTGTAGGCTCCTGCTGGGTAGGCTGAAGGAAGTGTAGGATGGGCACCACTATTGCGCCATTTATCTGTGTCCAGGTCCGGGGGAACTCTCCGAGAACTGTGCTGATCATCTCTTCCTTGTCCTCTGCGGGTTAAAGGTCATCTTGATCTTCACTTGGACTCCGTAGTTGCTCGGGGCACCATTTTAGGTGGTCTCTGGAGACGGTGCAAGTGGTTTCTCCTCCATCCTTGGTAATCACACATACCTTCGGGTTGTCGTGGTCGGACTGTAGTACTGTGTACGGGTCTCTCTCCCACTGGTCATCCAGCTTGTGTAACCTTCTCACCAGGTTCCAGGGGACCAGCAGGGGCGCGTTGGTTGAAGAGCCTCTCTTGCTTTTCTCTCGCTTGAGCCAGACTCCTCTCCACACTCTCCTGTACCTTCTTGTACTGTAGCCGCCGTTCCGTATCCCAGTCCGCATCTTGGGAGGTGTCCTCAGGTGTCAGGACTCCCATTTCCAGGTCGATCGGCAGCTTACCTGGTCTTGCTCGCATCAGGTAAGCTGGGGTGCAATTTGTAGCATTCACCGGGATGTGGTTGTACAAGTCAATCAGATCTGGCAGCTTCTCCGGCCACAGGCTGCGTTCTTCCAGGGGTAACGTCTTGAGGAGATTGATGACGATATTGTTCATTTTCTCACACAGCCCGTTGGTTTGCAGGTGGTAAGGCGTTGTCCGAATCTTCCTACAGCCGTAGAGGTTGCAGAACTCCTGGAATACTTCAGCCTCAAACACTGGACCTTGATCTGTCAAGACCTGTTCCGGATACCCATGTGGACGGGCAGAAGTGTTGCTGGAAGGCTCTGGCCGCAGTTTGCGCTCTCAGGTCTTTAACAGGAACCACTACCAGAAACCGGGAGTAATGGTCCACAATTATCAGGGCATAGACGTAGCCCAACCGGCTTGGAGCCAATTTCACATGGTCCAGAGCTACCAGCTCAAGAGGCTGCCTGGTGACGATGGGCCTCAAGGGTGTCTGCTGGCTGGTACGGTCCTTCCTTCTGAGGTGACATGGGCCGCAGTCCCTGCTCCACTTCTCGATGGCCCTTCTCATGCCGACCCAGTAGAACCGTTTTCTCAGTAGGAACTCCAGTTTCTTCCACCCGAAGTGTCCCGTTCTGTCATGGTTGGCCTCCAGGACCATTGCTGAATCTCGCCTTGGGACCACTATCTGCCAGGTCAGCTCGTGCGTCCGGTGGTTGACAAGCCTTCTGCACAGCTTGCCCTCATAGAGGAATAGCCTGCTTTTCTCCTTCCATATCTGCTTGGCTTCCTCTGGAGAGTCCGGGCCAGGGCTAGCGTCTTCCTGGGTTAACATGTCTTTCACCAGGCGTATTGCAGGGTCGCTATCTTGCGTTTCAGCCCAGCCGTGGTGGGGTAAGGGATTGAACACGACGGTGGTTAAGTCTTTGTCTCTTACCCGGTGAGAATGCTGAGTGGCCCCATACCGGTGGAATGCAGGGAGCTCTATTTCCTCCAGCTCTTCCGAGTCGTCTTCTCCTTCAGGTAGGTGGGGCATTCTTGATAGGGCGTCTGCATTGGCGTTGGTTCTGCCCGCCCGGTATTTGATTGTGAAGTCATAATTGGATAGCTGGGCCATCCACCGCTGTTCTAGGGCACCTAGTCTTGCATTGTCCAGATGTGTCAACGGGTTGTTGTCCGTGTACACGGTGAACTTTGCGGAGGCCAGGTAATGCTTAAACCGTTCTGTGACGGCCCACACCACTGCCAAGAATTCTAGCTTGAAGGAGCTGTAATTCTCCGGGTTTCTTTCAGTGGGCCTCAGCTTCCGGCTGGCATACGTGATCACCCTTTCTCTGCCCTGTTGGTTCTGTGACAGTACGGCTCCCAGCCCCACATTACTGACATCTGTGTGGAGGATAAAAGGCTGGCCATAATCGGGGTAGGCCAGGATCTCATCCCCCGTGAGGGCCATCTTCAACTGGCGGAAGGACTCCTCTTCCGGCTTGTCCCACTTGAAGGGTGGCTTGTGACTTCTGGATTTAGATTGCCCTATCAGGAGGTCCTGCATAGGGGCTGCCATCTTAGTGAACCCGGGGATGAACCTTCGGTAGTAGCCTACCAACCCGAGGAATTGCCTCACTTCCTTGACGTTAGAGGGGCTTGGCCAGCTCTTGATGGCTGTAATTTTGTCGGGGTCGGGGGCTACTCCCTCTGCACTCACCACGAGTCCTAGGTATTGGACCTTCGGTTTTAACAGGTGCCACTTTGAAGGCTTCACTTTCAGGCCGTAGCCTGCCAGGGCTTCGAACACCTCGGCCAGGTGCTTTAGATGGTCCTCGTAAGTCTTCGAATAGACGATCACGTCGTCCAGGTAAAGGAGGACTGTCTCAAAGTTTCGGTGCCCTAGACAGCATTCCATCAGCCTCTGGAAGGTCCCTGGTGCATTGCAGAGCCCGAAGGGCATACAGTTGAACTCACTCAGTCCCATCGGGGTGGTGAAGGCGGTCTTCTCCTTGTCAGCCTCTGCCACAGGAACCTGCCAGTACCCGCTAGTAAGGTCCAAAGTAGAGAAGAAATTAGCTGATTTTAGAGCTGCTAAAGACTCCTCTATCCTAGGTAATGGGTACGCATCTTTATGGGTGATACGATTGATTTGTCTATAGTCCACGCACATTCTCATGGTACCGTCTTTCTTTTTTACCAAAACCAAGGGAGCTGCCCAGGGGCTACAGCTATCTCTAATGACCCCAGCTTCTTTCATTTCTCTCAGCATACCTTTGGCGTTCTGATAATGTGCAGGGGGTACAGGCCTGTGTCTCTCTTTTATTGGTGGGTGGCTCCCGGTGGGGATATGGTGTTCTATCCCTTTTACTCTGCCGAAGTCTAGTGGGTGCTTACTAAAAATTCTCTCGCACTCCTGAACCACCCGGTAGACTCCTTGTTTTTGGTGCAGGGGAGTGGAGTCAGCACCCACATGGAGTTTCTGGCACCAGTCCTCCTTTTGTTTCTGGGAGCCATTACCCTCTGCCTGTGGAGATGGAAGCAACAGTTCCACAGCCCTGATAGCTTTGTGTTCAACAGCAAACAGTTTGGCAAGTGTAGCGTACCTGGGTAGGTGTACCTCCCTCTCCCCAATGTTGAGAATGCGAACGGGCACCCTACCATGACGGACATCAACAACCCCCGGGCTGTCAAAATGGTGGGCCTGCTGTCTGAGTACACGAGTTCTACCATGGCTTGGTAGTCTCTGCCTCTCAACCCGATTGCAGTCCGACACCAGATCATCATTTCACTTTTGGGAGGCATGGAAATGGGGAATGGGTCACTCATTCTTACGCTACCGATCTCACCACTAGACAGTTCTACCTGCTGCCGTCTCATCAGGGCTCTTATCTCTTTCTGGCGGACCCTCAGTTGGCTGGAGCTCGCATGTATCGCCACCTGCTGTAAAATCACAATTACTTCTGAAAGACAGTTTTCAATTACATTAGTACCCACAGTTATTTTAGGGTGATTTTTACGACAGTCAATGTCCACAATGATCACTCCCTGTGCCGGCAGTTCCACCTTACCAATCTTGATGGTCATCTCTCTGAACCCCACCTGCGGCACGGGTTAGCCATTGCTGGCAATGATGCTTAAGTCATCGTCTGGGTAGCGGGTTATGTCAGCGTCACTCCAGTACCGCTTGAAAACTACGTAGGGGATGGTAGTCACTTGAGACCCGGTGTCCAGTAGTGCACTCATGAGGATACCGTCCAGCACTACGGGTAAGACCGGGCATCCCCCCACGTACTTATCACGCCAATTAGATGGGCCTGATGACCTTATGCCTGGGGGTTGGCCCTCTGCCCCAGGTCGGACCCATTTAAAGTACAGTACCTTGCTATGTGTCCTGGCTGACTGCAACGGCGGCAAATCGGCTGTCCATCCTCAGTGTAGCGGTCGGCAGGCCTCCCTCTGAACGGCGGGATCCTCCTCTGTCGACGCCACGGGACATCCTCCGGACTGGAAGCCAGCTCGATTGGTCTTGACGGTTCCACCTGCAACGACTGTACGGTCCTGGTTAATGCAGCCACACTCTTTGTTAGCTCCTGGACCTGATGGTGCAGGTCTGCAGGCTGGGATGGATTTAGGGCCTGTGCATCAGCCCCCACAAGGTCTGCGGGGTAGGGCGCTGCCCCCTGGTGGTAAGTGATGGCAGGGCGCCGGGAAGTTACAGCGCCACCTGCTGCGGGTTCTCTGAGCACCCGGATGGCCCGATCCTTGAACTGTGCAAAAGTCAAATCGGGGTTCTGTAGGGCCATGAGGCGCAGCTGGGTTCTGTGGGTGCTGGACAGCAGACCTTCTATGAACTGGTCAGTCAACAGTTTATCAGAGTCCTGCACACTACCAGGGTCAGCTTGTTTGATAGCTCTTAGGGCTTCTTGCAGATTCAAGGCATAGTCTCTGATACTATCCTGGGCCCGCTGCTTACAGCCATAGAACCGCATTTTGATTTCAGCTGAGGTACGGGTATCAAAGGTACTCCGCAGCCGGGTCAGAATGTCCTTTACTGTCCTTTTCTCCTCGTCTGACCATGATTTCACTTCCCGCTGGGCTGCACCGGTGAGCTGCCCCGTCAGAATGCTCACTTTCTGTTCTTCTGTCAGGGGATAAACTTTGAATAAACTGTGCAGTCTTTCCCTAAAGTCAGTTAAGGTATGGGGGTCCCCTGAGTATTGGGGTAGCCAGGCTGCTCCGGGGATGTAAGGCATAGAGAACGGCATCACCGCTGCTGCAGCCCCGCCGGTTGTAGAGGGCCCCTCCGCGTCCGTCATCTTCCTCCCCCTAGTTAAGCGATCCTCTTCTGTAGGCCGCGGCTCCGCTGGTACTGCTCCGTGTGAGGACCTTGCGTCGCGTCCTGGTGACGTCAGCGTCGCTCTCTCTCCCTTCCAGGACCTTGCGCAGCGTCGGTGCGTAGGGCGGGGCTTTAAGTCTCGCGCGCTTTGGACGTCCACACCCATCTTCTTCCCACGCGGCGTTCTGAAGATGGCGTCCGATGGCGGGAAAATGGCTGAAGATGGCGGGAAACTGCTGAAGATGGCGGGAGACGGCGGAAAACGGCGGGAGACGGCGGAAAACGACGGGAAATGGCTCCGGATGGCGGGACACTTCTTTTTAAGGTACGTGTACAGTCTTTTTCAGGCACACAATACCGGGTTGGTCACAATCCTGCCGACTACGCCAAAGCTGACTCGCCCCCTGGGCCGTGGGGCACTCGGGACCGGGCTTCAGGGCAATGCTGGGTGTAGTAGTGGCGACCCGGTCCCGTGGCTCAGGGTGGTCAGACCAGTGGTAGTCTTTTATATGTTTTAGGTAATGTCCGACTACGCCACCCGTGGATTGCGGTCAGGGAGGACCGCCACTGCAAGGCAGACCGCTGAGGCTGGTGTTGGGGATGCAGCGGGGAATAGTACAACTCCCCACGGGAGGAGTGTAGCCTCAGGGCAGGTAATAGGATGCTGGGGGTGATGGTGCAGGTGCAGCAGTAACCACACAGAGTCCAATAATGCAGTCCAGGGTCTTTTACTGATCTTATCACAGACCCACCAGGAGTACAGGGTAGGAATGGACCTGGGTGTCTGAGGGCATTCGGGCGAGCTCCGCTGGTCAGGGTGAGTGGGTAGGCCTACCGTTCTCTCTCTCTGCCCTTGCTGACTATCTCCCCCTTTAGTGGCATGATAGCCCACGTCCCTGAGCTTGCCGTGTACTACGCCTGTATGGCTTGCGACTCGGGCCTTAGGTACCTGTAGCTTCTCCGTGCTGTACCGGTCCCTCTGTGTGGCGGAGCCTCCAGGCTTCTTGGCCAAGGGACCTGAAATCCCTTTTGGGTTGGTTATCTGCTGCAGGGCTTGCAACCCTGACAGCCTCGGACCCCAGTGTCCGGTTGTGTAGTCTCTCTCTGCCAGGACCGGCTCTCGTCACCTCTGTCCCTGGCTTTCTGTTCCTCCTTTGCCTCCTGGACTCCTCAGCTGCGGCTGACCTGTCCCTCTCTTCTGGGAACCCTTCTGGATACTTCAGAAGTGGGTCTTGGTCTCTCTAACCCTGCCCTCAGTACCAGTTTTTATAGGGGCAGCCTGCTCCCCCTACTGGCCTGGGACAGGAGGTGCTGCATGCAAATGGTCCATGACCAGAGAACCTCCCTCCTGCTCTCAGACACAGCCTTACAAGTTTGTGGCATCCAGGCCTGGGGTGACACAAAAGAGCAGGCAGATCTGTGGATGAGACCGCTGAACCTACATCCAGGCATGGTCGTGTGTGACAATGGCCGTAACCTGGTGGCGGCTCTGAGGCGAGGCGAGATCACACACATACCATGCTGGCTCATGTGCTTAACCTCGTGGTTCAGCAGTTTCTTAAATCGTACCCCGAGTTGCCAGATCTGCTCGTCAAAGTACGCCGCCTGTCAGCTCATTTTCGCAAGTCGGCTACAGCTTCCGCCGCCCTTGCTGTGTTGCAGCAGCGTTTGCAGCTTCCGGCACACCGACTGGTGTGTGATGTCCCCACACGTTGGAACTCTACCCTCCACATGTTGCAAAGGATTTGGGAGCAGAAGAGAGCAGTTGTGGAGTACCAGCAGCAACAAGGCCGTCGATATTCAGATCAGACTCCACACATAAGACCTTAGGAGTGGACCTGGATGTCTGACATATGTACCATCCTGACAAACTTTGAAGAGTCCACCAAGATGGTGAGTGGCGATGACGCCATCATTAGTGTCAGCATCCCACTTGTCTGTCTTTTGCAACGCTCTCTGCAGAGAATTAAATAGGAGGCATTGCAGCCAGAGTATGATGAGATGGATCAAGAACCCATAATGGGCGATTACACACAGCTCAGCCTCATCTCATCCCAAATTGCATTGGGGGACAATGAGGGAGAGGAGGAGGAAGAACAGGAGCTGGTTCCCATCTGAACACGCTAGCGGCAGAGGTCACAGTTCGTAGCCCAACCAAGGCGTATAGGTGAGAGAGACTTAACTCCAATCCAGCAGAGGCAGGGGAACACTGTCAATGTTCAGGGACAGTTTTCTGAGACCCGCCCAGCTTACAGGCCCTGAGGCGCGGGGTACTCTCACAAGGAGTGGAAAGTTACAAAGATGGTGAGGGAGTACCTTGCCGACTGTACCAGCGTCCTCCGTGATTCCTCTGTGCCTTTTAATTTTTGGGTATCCAAGCTGGACACTTGGAATGAACTCGCTCTGTAAGCCTTGGAGGTCCTGGCCTGCCCTGCCGCTAGCGTGTTATCGGAGCGTGTTTTTAGTGCCGCTGGTGGAATTATAACAAATAAGCGCACTCGCCTGTCAACTGACAATGCTGACGAGCTGACCCTTATCAAAATGAACAAGGGCTGGATTGGGCCAGACTTCTCATCACCACCAAATGACAGCAGAGTAACATAAAGTCAAATCCACTGTGTTATTTCGGGAGGTGTATTCCCATGCACCACTTCACACCCACACATGGGTATATGCTTCCTCATTTCGGCTGTATTTTGCTCTTCTCCTTATCCTCAGCCTCCACCACCACTATACCACCAGGTTGACCTTGGTCCGTGTTGCCAGCATTGCAAGCTCCTCCATCCTAATTTTTGGCAGCTTTTGCTTGGAAGGCATAGGCAAAGACTATGGGAGACCCACTCCCCAATAATGGGAATAATGTTTTTAAGATGCTGTACTGCATTGCTCTTCCAAGGGGCATTAAAACCGTCTTGTTAAGCTACTGCAACCTCCACGTCTCTTCCAAGGAGCATTAAAACAGTCTTGTTAAGCTACTGCGACATCCACGTCTCTTCCAAGGGGCATTAAAACCGTATTGTTAAGCTTCTGCGACCTCCACGTCTCTTCCAAGGGGCATTAAAACCGTCTTGTTAAGCTACTGCAACCTCCACATCTCTTCCAAGGGGCATTAAAACCATCTTGTTAAGCTATTGCGACCTCCACCAATTTTCCCAGGGGCATTGATATTGTCTTTTTATTCCACTGCGACCTCCACATCTCTTCCAAGGGGCATTAAAACTGTCTTGCTAAGCTACTTCGACCTCCACCACTTTTCCCAGGGGCATTGATATTGTCTTTTTATTCCACTGCGACCTCCACCAGTCTTCCAAGGGGCATTAAAACAGTCTTGTTAAGCTACTGCGACCTCCACGTCTCTTCCAAGGGGCATTAAAACTGTCTTGTTAAGCTACTGCGACCTCCACCACTTTTCCCAGGGGCATTGATATTGTCTTTTTATTCCACTGCAACCTCCACCACTCTTCCAAGGGGCATTAAAAACGTCTTGATAAGCTACTGCAACCTCCACGTCTCTTCCAAAGGGCATTAAACCGTCTTGTTAAGCTACTGCGACTTCCACCACTTTTCCAAGGGGCATTGATATTGTCTTTTTATTCCACTGCAACCTCCACCATTCTTTGAATGTGCATTGCACTTCCTCCTAATTTTAGTCAGCTTTTGCTTTTCAATGCATAGGCGAACACTAAGGGTGACCCACTCCCCAATAATGGGTAGAAGGTTTTTAGTATGCTGTAATCCACATCTATTTCAAGGGGCATTGCAGTTCCTCATAATTTTTGGACAGCCTTCCATTCACTGCTTAGGCCAACAGTGCACAGGAGACCCAGTTGCTATAAATGGAAAAAACTGTTTAGTTAAGGCCATTTGACCTCCATGTCACTTCCAAGGGCATTGGAGTGCCCCGAAATTTTTGATAGGCATTGCACTCACTGCATGCCCTATAACTGTGTAGCCGAACCGCTCCTTTTGGTACAGAAACATATCCTACAAGACATGTGTGGTTGACTGGCCTGATATTGATGTGAATGGTCCCTGTTCCTCCTGCTCTTTCTCCTTTGCCACCACCTCATCCATCATTCATCACCTGAAGCTTTGTTTTAACGGGAGTCATAGAACTGAGATAGTAGCAGGAAAACATCCAGCAATCTTCGGAGGAGGTAGGATATTCGCCAAAACGCTGACCACCTCAGGCCTAGCCGCTACTACATACATGCGCTTGCATTCCAAGAAAACAAAGCAGATGCTAACTTCTATCATCATCATCATGCTCCTCACCTTGGCACTCTCAACTCCCCTGATGGAGAAGCCAGGGCCCACCGGAGGAGTCTGGTTCTCTGGTGGGTTCTTCCAATGCTGCCCTAAAGCAGGCCAGGCTAAGAAAAGTGTGGGGGAACTTTCAAGGAGAAATAGGGGCAGCTGGGGACCGTGTGTGGACACCCGGCCGCGGGGCGGCTGAGGACCGAGTATGGACACCCGGCCGCCCCCTGGTGGCTGGGACCGAGCGTGGACACCTGGCCGCCAGGCAGCTGGGGACTGAGTATGGATACCTCGCTGCCGAAGCAGCCATGAGGTAGTGGCCAGCTTCGGCCTCCTCCAAACTAAAAGGCCCTATTTCAAGTGCAAGCTAGCAGTATGGTATTGCAGCCTGGGGGTGGGTGGGTGGCAGGTTGCACACTTACGCTTGCATTCCAAGAAAACAAAGCAGATGCTAACTTCTATCATCATCATCATGCTCCTCACCTTGGCACTCTCAACTCCCCTGATGGAGAAGCCAGGGCCCACCGGAGGAGTCTGGTTCTCTGGTTGGCTCGTCCAATGCTGCCCTAAAGCAGGCCAGGCTAAGAAAAGTGTGGGGGAACTTTCAAGGAGAAATAGGGGCGGCTGGGGACCGTTTATGGACACCCGGCTGCCCCCAGGCGGCTGGGGACCTTGTGTGGACACCCGGCCGCGGGGCGGCTGGGGACCGAGTATGGACACCTGGCCGACCCCTGGCGGCTAGGGACCGAGCGTGGACACCCGGCCCGCCGGGTGGCTGCGGACTGAGTATGGATACCTCGCTGCCGAAGCAGCCATGAGGTAGTGGCCAGCTTCGGCCTCCTCCAAACTAAAAGGCCCCATTTCAAGTGCAAGCAAGCTAGCAGTATGTTATTGCAGCCTGGGGGTGGGTGGGTGGCAGGCTGCACACTTACGTTTGCATTGCAAGGAATGGGGGAGGTGCAATTGAACACTGCCCTGGGACAAGGACTTGCACGGGGATAGTTGCAAGTCTGCATCTTCTGATGTGGAAAGGATCACTTCTGATGGCCACACTTTTAGGCAGTGACCTGGGTGTCAGAGATGCTTCCAGGGGCCTTCCCCATGCTGTTCTCATGTCTTTTCAGCACTGTATGCATGTGTCACACAGCACATGGCCAGATAAGATTGTAAAATGTTAAAATGACATTTCCCGGTGAATGCATTTGTCATGGTTGAAAGCAATACAAAAGTGCAAAAACGCATAAAAAATGCTACTTGTGAACATAGCCCAAGGTGTGGAGGAGTAATTTTGTTTTTGGTTATTTATTTTACCTTATACACAAGTCTTTACCCTGGAAATGAAGTTCCTTAACATATTTCACAGGAAAACCGTTTCAGTTTCGTTTTTGAACGTTTTATTGTGAGCCCTTAAAAGTGGCTAAATACCTCTGACCACGTTGTTGACAGCAGTGACCTGGGGGGCAGAAATGCTTCCTTGGGCGATGCCCATGCTGTCCCCATGTCTTTTGAGCACTGTCACTATCGTTTTGGGCACTTTTTAGGCTTTCTACAGACTGATGGGGGTGCCGCCGCAAAAATGCTCGGGTCTCCCATAGACTAACATTGGGCTCGTTGCTCGGGTCGAGCACCCGAGTATCACGGTGAGCTCGGCCCGAGCTTCAAGCACCCAAGCATTTTAGTGCTCGCTCAACACTACTGCCCACTCTTCACAATTGCGGTGCTGCGGACACAACTGAGGACTAATGGGAAGAGTCACATTCTGGCAAAACTGAACAATCAGCGATAAGGGGAATTTTTATATTACATAGTAAGTTTCATTAATCAGGAAAAAAAGAATTTTGCCCAAAACCATAAAATATATAACAGTGTAAATATACATAAATTACATAACAGTGGAAAAAAAATCATTTTTGTCTTGTGATGTTTGCTCCATTAAAAACATGAGCAATTGCATAAAAAAGCATAAGAAAAACATTAAAAAGCCAGAAGAGGCGACTAGACAGCGGTGAGTATAAGGATCCTGGAATCAACTCTGATCTAGTGGTGTCAGTGCTGAACTGTCTACATCAGAGGGGATTGCGTGGGACCCTCACTCCAGCAACTCTGATCTTGTCTCCTCAGCAGTGAAGCGTCTAGATCGGAGTGGATAAAGTGAGGAGCACAAAATGTCACCTCCGATCTAGATTCAACCTTGTCGGGAGCAGTATTCAAATACATGGGCGGCGCCAACAGTGACTGAATGAATGAGAGAATCACACCCCTATGACTGAATACAGCAGGTAGGACAAAGTGTATATAAAGTTATAACACAATTATACTATCACCGATTTTAATGAAAAAAAATTGTTAGTGATGCACACTGCATCACTAACAAATCAATGGGGGCAGTGTACATAACAACTAGGATGTGACAGGTTCCCTTTAAGTCTCCCATCAGCCAACAGCCATTTCTCCTTGCATACAGAAATGCTCAGCTCAGTGAAAACCTCTTGTGTTCTGCATGAGAGCCACTGCCAGGCTCCTCTGGCAGTGGCTTATCTCCTAAAGAACAAAAGAATTGACTGTTAGAAATGCAATGTGCCGGACCCTTCTCTCCTGTGTCGTTTTCCGTCAGGGTAAAGTGACACTTTCTTTACAATTTGCAGTTTAGCAAGAAGAGGATGTGGATAAAAGGGAGTATCAAATTACAGTTACCGCAGCCTTAGATTGCACTGGTTTGTTTGTATTCTGTACCATAGACACACATAGATCTGCATAGCAGCTGTATACACAAAAATGTAAAGCATTTTTAATCAAGGTTATTTGAAATGTTTCCCATTTTATATGCATTAGTCCAATCAAAGATTGATAACAAAGGTCAATAAACCATTTAACCTTGTTTCTAATGTTCTCATTTGCTCATTTGCTGATCCAACGTTCACAAACGTTTGCTTCGGCATAGAAGATGCTTTAATGTTCTGGCCCAAGTGTTGTAATTACCGTATGTGAGTGATTCTTCCAGTCATTACACATAGTTGAAGGGATTTAATGATGTTTTTGATAAATTGCCATTCAGCTCAATATGTGAAACCGACAACCTGCAATATACCTGCCTCTTCAATTCCATTCCAGCAGTGCATTTGCGTTGTCAGTATGGATGGCACATTACTGCTGTGGAAACCAATATACTTGTGTGATACAACATGTCATTGTGTTGACCCAAGTGAACAAGACACAACAAAGGAACAATTGCAATAGTGACACCGGAAAGATGTCGAGTTTAAAAGGTTAATAGTGTTCACTATCTTGTTTTTACACATATAGAGGAAAATGGTAACTGTCTGCGAGAAAAAAAGCAGCACTCTAGCATTTTTTTGTGTTAACAGTGGAGTGGTGCTTCTATCCTAAGGTCCCTGCACTTAGTCTGATACTCACTCACCTGCCACCGTCTTCCCGTTCTATTGCCGCAGCTCCCGTCGGTCTCCTGGAGTTTGTGACCTGTCGGCTACGCCAGTGTTTCATGGAGCATGTCAAAAATGACAACTCAATACAAATCTTTGAGAGTCTCGTTCTGGCTCTCGTAGACTTGCATTGAGAGCTTGTGACGTAGCTTCTGACTTCTGGCCAGCAAACAACGGTGAAGATGCCAGTGTATACATAAGACCGGGGGCAGAGACTTCAGTTTAAAGCACCACTCCAGCGCTGAAAAAAAAAAATGCTGGACTGTTGCTTTAAGATATGTTCTAATGATGTGTTTATGAAGTAAATTTTCTGCTGTGGATTCACGTGGGGAAAATTTGTTTCCTATAATAGTAGCAGTGTTGGAAATACGATTTCACATTTGAAATCTGCACTGTGACAATTATTGCAGCAGATGTTGAAGCAAAATTCGCTCTTTACTGTGCAAAGAGTGAAACATGCAGCAAACCTGTATCATTTCAGTAAAAAACATCCACAGTGGTAGTGATAGTTACCTCTGTGGATTTTCCAGAATGAAATGGTTAGTGGTGACATATCTATAAAACTTTCACACATTTTTGCAGTTCTTTTTGAAAAAAAATTATTTAGAAACGCTATCTTTATTTACCCCTTTCTAACAAAAGACTACATATTATGTCTTATTTTGTAAGGTGTTCCTGCAAATTAGATGTAGTCATACATCATGGTGATCGTGCAAGCATACAGGAGCTGTACCTGATGTGATCACCTTGGAAGTTCAGCTTAACTGACTGCCAAGCTGCCAAACTCCTGTAGTATCAGCCATCGTCAATGTTGCAGTGTCCCTTTTAACTCTCTAGATACTGCGGTCAATAGCAACTCTGAAATTTGACTCGCCCCCCTACCACCACCAAAAAAAAATACATTAAAATCTGTGCTCTCAAATCCAAAGATGCCT
Organism: Phyllobates terribilis; assembly: GCF_046119375.1. NCBI lineage: Eukaryota > Metazoa > Chordata > Amphibia > Anura > Dendrobatidae > Phyllobates > Phyllobates terribilis. Next base: position 217,743,878 of record NW_027362762.1, on the reverse strand, counting down.
AAAATGCAGTTAGCATCCACGTGTGTTGGCATCGCTGTTGGGGAAAGAACACAATTAAAGGGAATTTGTTAACACGTTTTTGCTGCCCCATCTGAAAAGTGCATTATGTAGGGACAGAGCTGTCCAGCGATAAGTCACCTACTGGGCAGTGTCTAACCCCTTTCCGACATTTGCAGTAATAGTACGTCCTTGTGCCCTGCCCTAGGCCTATTGAACTAAGGACGTACTATTACGCGCAATGTGATTGTGCCCGCACACAGGCTGTGCGGGGCAATCGCAACCGGGTGTCAGCTGATTTTCACATGCAGACACCTGGTGCTATGTGCCAGGAGCGGTGCCCGCACCGCTCCCAGGCACATTAACCCCCAAAATGCTGCGATCAAAGTCGATCGCAGCATTCCAGGAACAAGAGAAGGTAAGCGCGACCTACTTACCTCCTCTCCGGCGTTCTGCGATGTCTGTGCCAGGTCCCGGTAGTTCTCATGGTGACCCGATGTCGTCATGACGACATCCGGATCACCATGCAACAGGAAGTTACTTTGATCATGCGATCAAAGTAACTTCTGCCTGTGAAGCGCTAACAAGCTATATACCATAGAGATGCTGCTGCATCTCTATGCTATATAAGCGATCAGCTTGCAAAAAGTGAAAGTCCCATAGTGGGACAAAGTGTAAGTGTAAAAAAACAAACAAACAATAAAAGTACACATATTTGGTATCGCCGCGTCCGGAACGACTTGACATATAAAACTGTCCCACTAGTTAACCCCTTTAGTGAACACGATAAAAAAATAAAATAAAAAGCGAAGCAAAAAACAATGTTTTATCATCATACCGCCAAACAAAAAATGGAATAAAACGCGATCAAAAAGACAAATGTAAATAAAAATTGTACCGCTGGAAACCTCATTTTGTCCCGCAAAAAAACAAGCTGCCATACAGCTCTATCAGCCGAAAAGTTATAGCTCTCAGAATAAATCGACACAAAAAAATATTTTTTTCTATAAAATAGTTTTTATTGTGTAAAAGCATAAAAAAAAGATATAAATGGGGTACCACTATAAACGTACTGACCCGAAGAATAAAGCTGCCTTATCAATTTTACCATACGCGGATCAGCATAAAAAAAAATAATCCTAAATTGTTGGTTTTTGTTAATTCTGCCTCCCAAAAATTTAAATAGAAAGCGATCAAAACATGACACGAGCCCGAAAATGGTACCGATAAAAGCGTCAACTCGTCCAGCAAAAAACAAGCCGTCACATGACTCTGTTGGCCAAAATATAGAAAAATTATTGTTCTCAAAATATGGCGATGCAAAAACTAGTCTTTGCAAAAAAAAAGCGTTTTTTTAGTGTATGACAGCTGTCAATCATAAAAACCTTATATGAATCTGCCATCACTGTAATCGCACCGACCCGAAGAATAAAGTCATCTAAACACTTATACTGCATGAGAAACGGCGTAAAAAATAAACTCTAGGGTTAGGGTTGTGCTAGGGTTAGGGTTGTGCTAGGGTTGGGGTTAGGGTTGTGATAGGGTTGGGATTTTTTCAAAAGTAAAGAAAAAAAATGATGTCAATATGGCGACTAGTGTTGAGCACAAGTGCTCGCTACTTGAGTTTGCATCGGGTGCTCGGGTATGCACCGAGTATCGCGGGTGCTCAAGTGACATGCTCGAGTCTTTGCCCCATATACTTCGCTGCCCAAAAAACTTGCGGGGATTGCCTGCCTTGCACGAGCAATCCCCGTGTGTTTTTTTTAGGGTGTCCAACAACCGTGAAACATGCAGGGCGGGGACTCGAGCATGTCACTCGAGTACCCGCGATACATACCCGAGTACCCGATGCAGACTCAAGTAGCGAGCACTTGCGCTCAAGACTAATGACATCTTATTCAATATGATGACCTAATTTTATCAAATTCTGTGCCGTACCTCTGGGTTCAAAATGTTCACTACACCTCTTGATAAAATTCTTGAGGGGTCAAGTTTCCAAAATGGGGTCACTTGTGGGGGTTTCCACTATTTAGGCGCATCAGGGGCTCTCCAAACGCGACATGGCATCCGCTCTTGATTCCAGCCAATTTTGCGTTCAAAAAGTCACACAGTGCACCTTCCCTTCTGAACCCTGCCGTGCGCCCAAACAGTGGTTTTCCCCCACATATGGGGTATCAGGAGAAATTGCACAACAAATGGTATTATGCAATTTCTCAAGTTATCCTTATGAAAATGCAAAATTGGGGGCTGAAAAACATTTTTGTGTGAAAAATGTGAAAATGTTATTTTTACGGCTCAATGTTATAAACTTCTGTGAAGCACCTGAGGGTTCAAAGTACTCACCACACATCTAGATAAGTTTCCTGAGGGGTCTAGTTTCCAAAATGGTGTCACTTATGGGGGATTTCCACTGTTTAGGCACATCAGGCGCTCTCCAAACGCAACATGGCGTCAGCTAATTATTCAAGCAAATTTTCCATTCAAAGAGTCAAAGGGCGCTCCTTCCCTTCCAAGCCTTGCCGTGTGCCCAAACAGAGGTTTTTTCCCACATATGGGGTATTGGCATGCTCAGGAGAAATTTCACAACAAATTTTGGGGTCCATTTTTCCTGTTACCATTGCTAAAGTAACATTTTTGTGAAAAAAGTTAAATGTTAATTTTTTTCTTCCACATTCCAAAAATTCTTGTGAAGCGCCTGAAAGGTTAATAAACTTCTTGAATGTGTTTTGAGCACCTTGGGGGTGCAGTTTTTAGAATGGTGTCACTTTTGGGTATTTTTTGTCATAAAGATCCCTCAAAGTCACTTCAAATGTGATGTGGTCCGTAAAAAAATGGTTTTGTAAATTTTGTTGGAAAATAAGAAATCGCTGGTCAACTTTTAACCTTTATAACTGTCTAACAAAAAAAAATTTTGGTTCCAAAATTGTGCTGATGTAAAGTAGACATGTGGTAAATGTTATTTATTTACTATTGTGTGTGACATATCTCTCTGATTTAAGGGCATAAAAATTAAAATGTTGAAAATTGCAAAATTTTCAACATTTTCGCCAAATTTTCAATTTTTTCACAAATAAACGCAAGTCATATTGAAGAAATTTTACCACTATCATGAAGTACAATATGTCATGAAAAAGAATCTCAGAATCAGTGGGATCCTTTGAAGCGTTCCAGAGTTATTACCTCATAAAGTGACAGTGGTCAGAATTGTAAAAATTGGCCCGGTCATTAACGTGCAAACCACCCTCGGGGGTAAAGGGGTTAAAATCACAGTTTTATCTGCTCCAGATCTACCAGATCTCTGAATGCTGAACTCTGTATAACCCTGCTAACTACTCTGATTGGCAGCTTTCTGTATACACTGTGCATAGACAGAAAGCTGCTAGTTAGTGGTGGTGGTGGGGTTATACAGAGCTCATGAATAGTAGTTACTAGTCCTCTAGTGATATTCTGCTGATAAAAGAGTGATTATATCAAAACTACAGCAAGCAGCCCAGTAAGTGACACGTCGCTGGAATCAGGGACTCTGTCCCTACATGATGATGCTATCAGATTAGGTAGCAAAAACATGGTGACAGATTCCCTTTAACAATTTAAGGGGTGCGTGTCTCCAGAAACAAAAACTGGGCTCAATGAACTGGGAACAGAGATTGTATGTTAGAATTTTCAATGTGCATGCTTATTTCTGGAAAAGATCTGTGGAGTCACTACATCCGTATATTCCGAAATGAGATCACTTGTAAAGGGATCTGATGTTCTGCCACTATAAAGGCTCAAGAAATGGCATTTGCAAACTATGGCACCCACAAACTATTGCACTCCAAAAATCAAGTCAAAATGATATTAATCTTAATCACCTGTGGGCTCAAAATAGTCACTACACCCCTAGATGAATTCCATGAGGGGTGTAGTTTCCAAAATATGGTTACTTGTGGGGGTTTCTCCTGTTTTGGCATCTCAAGAGCTCTTCTATTCTAGACCAAATTGTGCTCCAAAAATCAAATAGCACACCTTTCCTTCCGACTCTTGTTGTGTTCCCTTACTGTAGCAATTGGAGTACTCAGAAAAAACTGCACAACAAATTCGTCCACTTTCTCCTATTACCCTTATGAAAATGAAAAATTTGAGCTAATGTAACAGTTTTGTAAAAAAAAATTTTTTGCATTTTTTCCTTTCACTCTATAGTTTTCTGAATAAGGTTTTGAATAACTTGAGGGTTGCAGTCTGCAAAATGGGTTCTTGTTTGGGGTTTTTCTAACATATAGGCCATTAGTAGTCACTTCAAAAGTGAAGTGGTCCCTAAAAAATAGATTTTATAAATATTTTTTGAAAAATTGCTGCTAAACTTTTAACATCTTCACATTTTTTTCCAAAAATGATGCTGATATAAAGTAGACATAAGATACATTTTTATTAATTAACTATTTTATGTAGTATGACTATGCTTTAAAAGCATAAAAATTCAAATTTAAAAAATTGCAAATTTTTCAAAAATGTTGTCAAATTTCCAATATGTTCATAAACACAAATTATATTTACATTTGGACTGTATATAAAAGAGATTTCATTGCCCTATTCACTGCTTCGCACCATAGAATGTATATGTGACCATGGTCCTGTCTTTGATATTAATATATGTTTTTGCCACATTTAGATTTCTTGCCTTTAGCGGCTAAGGCCGCTTCATTTGCAGCACAGACCCTATTAACGTGAAAATCCTCTTGTTGCACCTGAGGTAAATCATATTTAATGTATTTACAGATAGCTATTTTTCTGTGCTTTAAATATGTTTCTTATTCACGCCTCAGTCCACCGATTTGCAGTAAAGCAGCTTTGATTAAGTTGTAAATTGGTTTAATGACTCAAATCCCAAGTCTCTCATGAATGAACTCTTACATACATTACTTAAATAGGCTGCAATAGAAACTTTTTATGTACACTAGACTTTTGTCCTGTAAAGAGACATCAAGGCTAAAAATTCATTGTGCGTAGTCTGTTGTTTGCCTCCAATATTTGTGAGCTTCACAAATAAAATAAATATTGTATGGTATCTTTCTTATTCTATAATACTTTAACCTTAGAGCCTGTGGCACAAAGGACATGCCTTCTGGCACAAACCATTTCAGGAAAGCGCTTTACTACTTCATTTTATTTCTATTTTTCCACACTATTAACGTGTTCTGAATTAGATATGGAGTTTTTTTCAGTACATTCTGTGTACCGCACCAGATACTCATTTTAGCTCGCATTAAATGACCATTTCCATCCTCCATATTTGGGACTTAGGCACGATTGCAAATGACTGTAGTCTTAAGGCCCCAATACTCATTAGACTACGATGGGCCGGACCTGCTAATATTGGTGGGATCAACTAACAGTCTAATGTGTATGGGGGCCTCCCAACACTCGCCCCAACAGACGAGGAAGGAAAGAAGGATCGCCTTATACTTAGACTGCCAATCCATTTGTTCTTTTTTACACAAACCGCTGCTAGAAGAATCTAGTGATAGAGAACACAGGAGTGCTTAGTTGAGCCGAGTGTTCCTCTGTAGGGGATACTCAGGCGAGATAGCCGTCAGCCAAAAAATCCGAGTAAACATTGTTTGGCCAACATCTATCTTTTGTATATGTGAGGTTTAGAAATGGTATCTCTTGTGACACATAAGGCTAAAGGCCCATCTACACTGTGCAAAGTGCAGCATTAAATGACCAGCAAAGAAACACATTTGCTTATTTGTCGGTCATTTAATAGCTTATATACATAGGCCAACTCCCCTTCAGATGCGCACTGAACGATCACTAATAGACTTTCAGTGCGCATAGGTTATCATTACTCTTTGAAGCACAGGTCCTGTTAAAACAGGGTGATGTGCTCTCGAGAACGATGGTCTTTTGTGCAAACCCAGAGGTGGACACATCATTGGTGCAACAGAGGCCCCAGCAGTAAGGGCGCCCACGTCAAGCTCCAAAGCAGGCGGAATTTTGTATTCTGATGAATTATTGGACTACAAAGGGCCCATATACTTTTTTTGTGCCGGGGCCTTTTTCTGTCTGTGTCTTCCAGTGTGCAAACCAAAAAATCATTTCACCCAATGAATCACTGTTGTGCTCGTCTGGTTATTGGCGCCTGTTTAAACAACACGATTATCATGAAACAAACACTCCTAGCATCCCTCGTTCATGATAATTGTGCACTGTAAAAGCACCTTTAATCTATGTTCTACTAAAGATGCTGACATTTATTGTCTTAAAGAGATATTAAAGGCTCCCAAACACATTAGACAATCGTCGGCCAAACCTGTCGATATTGACATCTAATGTCTGTATGGTCTAATGTGTAGGGGGGAAACGACAGATGATATTGGAAGAGATAAGGATCTGGCATATCCTATTTCATACTGTTGATCCCTTTTGTTGTTTGAGAGACATGTTTGGCAACGTCTGTCTCATAGAGCAGAGGTCCCCAACCGCCGGTCCGCGGACCAGGACCGGGCCGTTGGGGTTTTTCAGCCGGTCCGCGGCACCGCCACAGACAATCACTAAACATTGACAGTGTGCTCTGGTCTGCGGTGGCTCAGAGCACACTGTGTGGGGTGGATGCTGCCCGCTGTTCTAGACTCCCGCAGGGTAGACCTGTAGAGGATCTGTGATGACATCAAGGTACATAACTGTGATGTCACCACAGGTCCTGAAGCAGGATGAAGCAGGGGCGGAACTACCGCCCGTGCAGCCGGTTCATTGAACGGGGGCCCCGAGGGAGAGGGGGCCCCTCCAGCCTCCAGCAGGGCCGCCATCAGGGCATGACTGCCCTGACTCCAGTATGGGGCCCGGCCGGTAGGAGCCCCCTTGGAGCCCCCCTCTTGTGCGTCTCTCTCCTCATGGGGCCCCCGGCCCCATGCAAAGCGCCGGGTCCAGGATATCTCATAATTCCTCTGACTTCCGGTCATGTGACGGCGCCGTCACATGACCGGAAGGCATGAGAACCTGGTGTCAGCGATTTGGACGAGCGCCAGGATTCTGCAGGGATCGCATGGGGGTAAGTATAACAAGTTTTATTTTTTTTTAAATACAATTAACTAGGAGTGGGGGGAAATGGGAGATGCACATGGGGGGGGGGGAATGGGAGATGCACATGGGGGGGGAATGGGAGATGCACATGGGGGGAGGGGAGAGATGAGAGATGCACATGGGGGAGGGGAGAGATGAGAGATCCACATGGGGGGAGGGGAGAGATGAGAGATGCACATGGGGGGAGGGGAGAGATGAGAGATGCACATGGGGGGGAGAGGAGAGATGAGAGATGCACATGGGGGGGAGATGAGAGATGCACATGGGGGGGAGGGGAGAGATGAGAGATGCACATGGGGGGAGGGGAGAGATGAGAGATGCACATGGGGGGGAGGGGAGAGATGAGAGATGCACGGGGGGATGAGAGATGCACGGGGGGGATGAGAGATGCACAGGGGGTGGATGAGAGATGCACGGGGGGATGAGAGATGCACGGGGGGATGAGAGATGCACGGGGGGGATGAGAGATGCACGGGGGGTGGATGAGAGATGCACGGGGGGGTGAGAGATGCACGGAGGGGGATGAGAGATGCACGGAGGGGGATGAGAGATGCACGGGGGGTGAGCTGCACATGGGGGGGTGAGAGATGCACATGGGGGGGTTATGTTTACATAACTTTGTTGCCTTATGAAGGGCGGGGGGGGCCCCCAAAAATTTCTTGCACAGGGGCCCACTACAGTCTGTGTCCGCCCCTGGGATGAAGTAAATGCAGCTGAACAGCAGCTGTCGGGACAGCTGCCCTGTCCTGCTGCAGGGCATGATGGGGCCTCAGTGATGCGGCTCCTGGCACAGCACATTATGTGGGGCTCCTGGCATAGCTCCTGGCGGGGACCTGGTCTACACTATATGATAAGTATGCACTAAACTCCAAATCCCTCCATTACCCCGCCCCCATATGACCAAAGCCCCGCCCACCCCACCCCCTCCTTGCTGGGCCATGGAAAAATGATCTTGCTTCAAGCCGGTCCCTGGTGCAAAAAAGGTTGGGGACCACTGTCATAGAGAACACAGGAGCACTTGGCTTAGTTTTATGTATGGGAGAGTCAGGTGAGATAGCTGCCTGCCAAACCATCATTCAGCCAATAGATATCTAATGAGAATTGGGAGCTTTAGACTTTGTGCATATTCATTACTTTTTTATGTCAGATTTCCGTGGTTGTTTGGTTGATAATATAACATAAAACCTGAACCTCATGAAGACATTGGAACAAAAAAGAAACATATTACAAAAGATGCTTCACATTTGCTATGGATCCTTTTAAGCTGATAATCTTCTAGCCAGTAGAGCTTACATTTCAATATGATTAAATCAAGTTATGTTAAACATATTTTTTTCAAGTTTTTATACTGTTTTTTATTTTACATCTATTTAAAAAAAGAAAAAAAACTGAAATATTGGTTATGTTAACAATGATTAACAATGAAAAATACCATCCATGTTAAAAATCTGAAGACAGCAGGTGATGGTCACAGCCCACCTACTCAACACATTCATTAGCATTTATGCAGAAATGTTGGTATAAATTATAGCATTAATCTATGCCAGCTCATAAAAGGTGTAGGTTTTCTTTTTTGGAGCACAGACTAGACAGGATGCAACACACTTATTTTGCCTTTTTGTCACATTTTAGTCCAGTCAATGCCCACCATAACGTTTGTAAATAATGGGCTATAAGCAGTTGTGAGGGAAGATATATGGTGATTAGAGTCTGATTAGAGTTTGATTCTTTTCAGACATCCCATCCTATGGCACCTACAACTATCAGGAATTGTGGTACAAAATGGAGTCCAGATTGTCACTGAGTGAGTTTATTAGATTCCCATGTGATTGATATTTGACATCCAAAAGGTACAAAACAATCTGGAAATATTGCATCATTGCTTGTTCCCACAAGACTTTTGCATGTCAATGTACACAAGTAGCCTTTCTTTTTAAAGCTAAAAGTTATACAGACGAAGAAATAATGCAACAAACCAACTTTGTAATTTTTGCAATTCTTTAACACAGCAGTGCAAAAATGTTGTGGACACTTAATCTATCCTTCGTATTAAATGGCCTCAAGTTGTTGTCTTTGGAAACCAGCAATTATATTTTTGGCCTTCAACAACACTTATCTACAGCCCAAATACATCCCTGTAGATCCATGAAAAAATAATGTTTCACTCCAATTAACACATTTGCTTATGGTTCAGTGAGCAAAAACAACCAATGCTGATATTGGAATATCTGTCTACACATAATTGTTTTGCCAGACAAGAAGAAACTTTTCATTATACTGTTGGATAAAGCAATATTCTAGTGGTCGAGCAGTGTCTAACGCCTTTCACCAAATGTTTTCCTTCATCAAGTAGAAGCTGTAACAAGTGCTAAATTTCCCTACTTAAGTAGATTAAGGAACGTCAGCATTACACAAGGAGGCAGTGAAATGAATATACCAGCAAGCACGCCGGCACCTCCAACAATCCTTGTCCAGTGCCAGCATTTCACTTTCTCAGTTGGCAAAGTAAACAAAAGACATTACTCTAATGGTATCTTGCTTTTTCTGAGTTACAGTAAATAGCCTCTAATTATAATTTCATAGTTGATCATTAGCAGCAATTAGCATACAATTAGCAGCATTTAAGACAGAAACAGGCTTAATAGTTTTGCTTTGATCGGTAAAAATTCAACAACTCAGTCAATTAAATAAGCAATAAAATTCAGAACACGCAATAGGAGTATAATATATTTAACTTGATTAGGTTCTAATTAGTGGAAGCGTGGGCAACCTTCAGCTCTCCAGCTGTTGCTGAACTGCATCCCCCATGATGCTTACCAATGTCATGGGAACGATGTAATTTACCAACAGCTGGAGTTGTCTGTCCTTGTATTCGAGTTATGGGGAATATAATGAAATAGGATACAATCACCATAGTGAAAAATCAAATTCACAAAGATGATACAAATTCCTGTTCTGAAGTCTTCTTTTTGTTCACTTAGTACTGAGGATGAGCATTTAACCGAACTCTGAAAAAATAAATCCAGATACACACAAACAAAATAAAACTTAATACCAGTAATTAAGGACTTCATTTTCTTTCACCATACTCATGTCTCTCCATCTGATCTGCATGCAGAGGGTTACTAAAGATTAGTCTGGGAATATCGGGGAAAATACCTTAAGGAGTAAATGTTGAAAAAGGCATTTTTAAGGATTAACAACAGATGGGTTAGTACATGAAATATTGCAGAACCATCTGCTTTCAAACAGCGTGCTCATTTTGGTGTCTTTGTTAAAAAATAATTTCAATATTAAATTTAGATAGTAAAAGAAAAACTAGATGGGAGTAAAGATAACCAAAGATGATCAGTAGAGATGAGCAAATCGAGACCCTACTCTATCGGTCACATCAATATTCTGTGGATGTCGGTGCGACATTATCACTGCGTCATGACGTAAGCATGATGTTGGTTATTAAACAGGTAGGTGGCACACCCAGGGTATTAGAGTTAGCTTGAGATAGGTGCCAGTTCCTCGGGAACCAACCACTAAGCTCTTATAGACCAGAAGTAGACAGAGTGAAGAAGCTGCACACCAAAAGACACTTGGAGAAGCTTCAAATAGGATTCATTGATAGTATTTCATATCCAATGGTTACACTGCGGTAAGTATAGTGATACATAATGTTTTGAGTGAAAACCTTGCATCCAACAGGATCCAACTGTATCAAGACCTTCACTCTGTATACTGCAAGCATGATGTTATGCCGGGATTTGCTAACCAAAAAAGGCATCGGGGATGTCGGAAAATAAGAGTTAATGAGTCAGTCATTTTGCAGGCAATGGACTACTGGCATGGCCATGCATACATTTTTATGTTGAAGTTTGCATGGTTCTGTAATAAAAAGCAGCTTGCTCCATCAGATGTCACTTTTCAGATTCATTCTTTTCTTGCAGGCTAGAATATCTCCTGAATATTCTACCATGTAGATCACCTTATGGCAGCATATGATTTGTTTATAGAGCACAGAACCTCAGGAGTCTTTTGCATCTCTGTATAGCCTGGGTATACAGGCACATGCTAAAGGCTTTGCAAAAGAACTCTGCTTAGTACAGTAGATTTTTAGAGAAGTTCAAAAATATATAGAAATTAATGATTTGATATTCTATCAGTTTTTTTTAGATTTTTGATTAGTCCAAACATTGGGTCACTTTTGTCACATGAATAAGATGGAGTTGTAATATCTAAAAACACACATTATCCATACCTTCACACTTCCAAAGCTTAGTTTAGTTAGGATTTCATTTTAGTATTTCTTATTTTACAAAATAGACATTATCCTACTAGTAAATCCATTTTACTGCTTCTAATGTAGAAAACACAAGTGGCACTGACCATCCATAAAATGTTCCTTTATTGCGACAGCATGCTCTGAGCCGTAGAAGCGTAGTCAGAAATTGATTAGAAGGACAGCATCCAAACTCGGGTAAAGTAAAAAAAAAAAATTTATTTTGCTAAATACAGTGCAACGTTTTGATACTATCAGTCTTTGTCAAGTATAGTGTCGAAACTGCATTTGAATAAAAAGATTTTTTTACTTCACCCAAGTTTGGGTGATATCCTTCTATTCTATTTATGACTACTTTACCCAAGTGAGCTCCTTGGAGATTGGGATGTCACATCTGGTTGGGTAAGATGACCCTGTTCCTGGAAATCCCTATTGAGCGCTGCAGTTACTTTTCTATTTTCCGTAGAAGCATAGTGTCACACAAAACGTCTGTCATCCAGGATGCTCCCCTCTTCCTCCCATTCATGTTTTAATGTTGTCGCAATGGATGGTGAGTGCCACTACATTTGAAGTCTTACTTCTTTTTCAAATGGAGCACCATGATTTCCAACAGCTTCAGTGTATGTAGTAGGCTTCACAGTAGTGCCAGATTTCCCCCTTTTTTACATTCAAGCCATTTCACTGTATGGCCCAATGCTGTAACAGCTGAATATAGTCTGTGTCGTAAAAATGTAGACGATCAGCTTACTGTAACGTCACAGAGTACAGCAGAGTCAGCACAGGTTTACGATTATTGGGATTGGAAGCAACTCCAAGAAATGATAGCTGGAATCCAATAGCTCACAAACCCATAAATCTACTTTTATTTCATCCTTTTAAACATACAGATAAAAATAGGTAGTTGAAGACTCAAATCACTGATACATTTTGGCAATACACCTTCATTCCCTAATGGTCACTAGTGGTGGTTTCCTTCTATTTGATGTTCCCTGTAGCAATTTTTCTCATAAATTTTAAAGACAGCAACCATTTCTGTCAGAGGATAAAGTGTATCTATGTAATTTAATAGGATATAAAAGACTTTATTGTCACAACAATTATATCCAAATGCACAGCCCTTTATGCTCCGATTCATAGTTTATTTAGTGTTTGTTCTCTGCAGCCATAACGTTAGTTGTTTCTGCACTATGTACAGTATGCGCTCGCCTCTCTTTGTACCATGTTGATTTATTTCTGGTCATAGAGCTTGCTTTTTCCAAATTATTATTCCCATAGTCGAAGTACTGTGGCTACAGTAGCAAATCTAGATACCCCAAGATAATTACAATGGCCGCTGTGAGCAATAAATATGCTGACATCACTCACAATTCTCCTGCATAGTGATGTAAACACAACATAATGCTGTTTTTTCATTGCTTTTCCATGACTGAGAGAGGCAAAAGCATAAAATTAGTGTGTCTAGGAATGGGCGAACAGATTTAAAGCCGTGCAAGACATGATAACGGGTCAGCTACAATTTATGAACACACATAAGAACGCTGTCATGGTGCACAGAGCACAGAAAAATATATTTCCTTTGGAGATAATATTTGGAAACAGACCAAGGGAAATCAAGAGAATTTTATTGGAGCAGTTGAGAACTCTGGTTAGTACCGTGTCACTGCTTAAGTTCCATCCTGGCGTCTAGGAGGCCGAGTAAACAGTCCGCAGATACAGAGCGTGCTGGGAGGTGGTTGTGCAAATGCATATTTTTCATTGTGAGAAGCATTTAATCTGAATGTTGACAGTGCTATGACCAAGCATAATTCTCTAGTGTCTGTAAGCAGAAACCTTACAGTGTTATTTAATGGGGAACAAGGGTGGTAACTAATGCAAAATAATAGTAAAATACATATTCACCAGATTATCTGGGAGTCTCCTGGTAAAGAGGGTGATCTTCTGTAAAGCAATGCAAATCTGTTTTATGGCAATGGCGATGTTGTTTCCAGGAGGAAAAAGGGGTGCAAAAAGGAGGAGAGATGATCAACTGTATCTCTTCTGTGGGGGTGAATACAGCAGATCTGTCAGCAGATTTCACAATACAAGATGCATACATTATTAATTAGATCTCTTAGACCTTATAGAACTGATATATGTATATTAAAAATCCATGTCAGAATGGCTCTATTATCTTAATATTAAGATGAGCATTTTCTGAGTGCAGCTATTTAATTAAATAGCTCATTATTCCAAGTGTATTCAGTCACCACCCACCCAGCTTGACCGACAGCTGCAGCATATACAGAGCAGAGCGATCTCAGCTGCAGCAACAGGAAGGAGGGACACTGAGGAGCTAACTATCAGGCTAGATGGGCTCAGAGTATTTGGTCAGTATTCAGTCAGTATTTTTTCTCAGGAGTGGGAGCCAAAACCAGGTTAGGAACAATCAGAGAAAAGGTATAATAGAAACAAGCCACCATTTAAGCATTTATCACCCACTCCTGGTTTTGGCTCCTACTTCTGAGAAGAAATACTAACCGAATACTGACTAAATACTGACAGTAGGGCCGTGGTTTTAGTTGAACTTTCATATATGATTATCCTGCCATTCTTATATGCATTTTCAAAATAAATTCAGCATCATTATATGGTCTAAAACCTATTTAAGATTGTGTGCAGCAAGAATTGGTGAAATCTGGTGACTGATGTGATTAAGGATTGGCCTGCAGAATGTATAAATCGGAGTCTGCACTGGAGTCTGTTTAAAGAGGGAGTCTGGTTATGGCTGTGTTTAAAGGAGGGCTCTGTATAATCGGAGTTTTTAAAAGCAAGAGTCTGTGTTAAGGAGGATCTGGTTTGAGGTATCAAATAAGATGTCCAGAGATCTTTTTTGAGGTCTGTATTAACTGAGGATCTAATGGAGTGTCTGTGTTGAGGGACTCTGGTCTGAGCTCTGTATTAAGATGATCAATTCTAGGGTTCTATATTTATTTTGGAGATCTGATCTATGGTCTATATTTATTTTGTGGGTTGGGCTTTATATTCATTTGGGGTTTTTGTATGTACTTAGAGAGCCTGTTTATTTGTATCTGTTTTTGTTTAGGGTTTTGGTCTATATTAGATTAGGTAATATGCATTCATTTTGGGGTGTGATGAAATGTATGAGAAAAATATGAAAATTTTCACAATTTCCCTAGCACCTCAGTTTTTGAATTTTTCTGTTTAAAAAAAAAAGGCAAGTATGGTAAACATGTGTAGCGCGGCGCGGGGCAGTTGCCGAGGTCGAGGCACTTGTCTCCTTTTATGCCCTGGCGCGCTACAAGAAATTGTGGGTCCTGATTGGGTGTGTGGACTTGTGCTGTGAGTGCATTACTCTTGTGCAAGCTGCGGATAGCAGGTGGTGTGGGCTGGCCAGGACTATAGTTTCCAGAGTCCAATAAAGGAGACCGTCATTCAAAAATAAAGTCTTTACTGAACAATAACTTGGCAAAGGTTATATACAAGGGATAGCGGGCACAAGGTCTTATGGTTGTTTTGCTACAGCATAAAGCATTGTCTCTCACATCGTATCCTTTCTCTGTAGTTCTAGTCCAGGACTTTGCAGACACATTGTTTCGTCCTATGTCGCTGTGAAGCCCAGCTGTGCTTGGTATCACAGATCCTAGAAGGGTGTATTGAAGGATTCCTCCACAAGAGGCCCCATAACCATTCACACATCTCCACCTTCCACCTCAGACCACCAGAGGGAGCTCCTTAGGGAGATATATAAGGGAAGGTGGAGCCAGGCAGCAGTTAGTCTGTTGATGAGTTCCTGCAGAGCAAGACACAGAAACAGGTCAGTCTGCAGTGGAGCTCAGTGACTCAGCAATTCCTCTGAGAGTTCAGTTGGTCCAGACAGCAGTATACAAAACAAAATTATTTTTACAAAACTATTCTAATATTTATTTATTTTATATAATGAAGTGAGTTTTTGATATATATATTTTTTTTTTACATTTTTTGTTTTCTAAGACTTTAATACTGACAATCTATACTTAGGAAAGGTCATCAATATCATATTGGGTGGAGGACCTCCACAAATAAGTCTTTTAAAGGGCCATAACTGGCATAGTTCCATACATTATACACTGACAGTGAAATGTACTGCAAGATCTTTCCTATTCACCTGTATAGGAGAGAGCTTGTAATACATGGCCACTGCACAATATTGAGAAAGTTAATTTTTGTAACCATGTATTTATTCTTTTCAGATCAATCATACTGCTGTCATACGTGGCCATTATCCTGAATGAAATGATTAGAGTAAGTCATCTTCTATTGTAAACTATCTGATGTTTCTCTTCTAAATGGCCCATTTTGGTAGCCATTGAAATTTCCTCATGCATGGTTAAGAGTTTTAGTGCCTAATTTATTTTAAATATTTACATTGACTTTATTGGATAAAATCTGCATAATAGGCAAGGGTTAAACTTGATCTACAGTTTTTTTCTAGAAAATAATAATATATAAAAAAAGAGGAGGCTAATGTTAATTAATAATGTTATTCTTTTCTTCATTTTGTTACCCAACACGTGCCGTGTTGAGACATAGAACTGTCCATTATCACTAAGGGAAAGAATGTGAGAAGTGTAAAGTGTTTGCCTTCAATATTTACTGTGATTGAGACAAAGTACATCTTAAGTTTAACCTGTAAATTTTAAAAATCGTGCTGTAAAGTGACTTAATGGGTGATAAACAGTGATGAGCGAGCATGTTCGCTACTGCTCGGTGCTCGCCGGAGCATCTCACTTAGCGAGATGCTCGGCACTCACCGAGTATTTCCAGGTTGCTCGGGCGGGAACTCGGGTCCCCTCCCTGCATGTTTGGCGCTCTTTAGAGAGCCAATGAACATGCAGGGATTGCCTGCCATGCACTGTAATGCCGTAGCCATGTTGGGTGTGGGCATTACAGTGATTGGCTGGCCGCACAGCGTCATCAGGTCTATATCAGACCTGGCGCCGCGTTGCTCGTCACAGTCACTCCTGATCAGACAGTGTAGGGAGAGCTGCTGCTGTGTCAGGGAGAGATTTGATCGTGTATTAGGTAGTGTAGGGAGAAAAATTGTACATTACACATATCCATCATAACAAACAGTCCTTCTGAGGACTAATCTATCTGCAGTGATATCAGGCAGGCAGGGTGTACAGGCAGGCAGGCAGTGTATATAGCAGACTGCAGTGCACATAGGACAAGAAGCTCCATTCCAATTCTGCCTTCTGCTGCTGTTACATATTTCTATACAAAGGCCCAGGTCTCAGGGGCCAGGAATACTTTTCTTTGGATCTTAATCCTCATTATTTGCTTAAAAAGCAATCCAGGGAACACCATTTTATCTGCACCATTTGCTTGTTGGCACTGCAGAATACAGCCAGGTCCTTTCCATATTAGAGCGCTAGAAATCCAGCTATTTAAAACTGTGTTTTCTCCGTCAAACGGATCACATATACGTTGTCAGAAAATACTGCCATTTCTGGATTCCATTAAAAATTTCCTTTAGTGTGTCATTGAAGCAATTCACCGCAGTTTGCTGTTCAAACTAGTTACCTACAGGCCAGGTATTTAAAACTCTGTTTTCTCCATCACACGGATCACATATATGTTGTCAGAAAATACTGCCATTTCTGGCCTCCATTAAAAATTTCCTTTAGTGTGTCATTGAAGCAATTCACCGCAGTTTGCTGTTCAAAACTAGTTACCTACAGGCCAGGTATTTAAAACTCAGTTTTCTCCATCACACGGATCACATATAAGTTCGCTCCAAACTCAGTCATTTGTAGTGAGCGTGGAAGATACTGTCCTCCATTTAAAATGGGCAAGGTACGTGGCAAGGGACGGGGAACTGGACATGATGGTAATGGTGCATGCAGAGGCTGAGGACAAGGCCGTGGGCAAGCCGAAATTGTGCCACAACAAACACCCACATCTTCTCGCCTGACCTTCCTGTCCCAATTTCTAGTGGACCGCAGCACACCACTATTGAACCCAGAGCAGTGTCAAAAGGTTGTTGGTTGGATAGCGGATAATCCTTCCAGTCACTTAGCCACCACCACCACCACCCTGTCTTCCACAAGGTCAAGTCTCAGTAGCTGTGAGTCTGGACCGCATATTCCTCACCCAGATCCTCCTTCCTCCCACCATGCCGAGTACCCAGAGACAACTGATCCCACTCTTGGACACTCTGAAGAGCTGTTCACTTTTCCATTTATAGATTCGGGCCTCTCGCCAGGTCCACTTGAAGCGGGGCAAAAGGAGATTGCATGTAGCGATGCCCAAATATTTGAGCAGCCACGGTCACACGAAGGCGACGGTGGGAAAGTGTCACAAGAGGTGAATGATGATGAGACACAATTTCCAGAAAGTCAGGAGGAGGACCAGGGTGCAGAAGTGGAAGACGAGGTGGTGGATGATATAGTAACTGACCCAACCTGGCAGGAGGACATGCAGAGCGAGGACAGCAGCACACAGGGGGAGGAAGGCAGAGCACCCCAACAGGCAGGAAGAAGCAGTGTGGTGGCCGCAGACAGAAGGCAGGCAGCCGCTCTCCGTAACACCAACATGAAGGAAGCTGCCAGTACAACTGTTAGCTCTTCCTGAGTCAGGTTGTTTTTTAAAGACTCTGCCGATAACCCCAAAAAGGCCATTTGCACCACCTGCCAGGCCAGCTTCAGCAGGGGTGGCAACGACCAGCCTGACCACCACCAGCAAGATCAGGCACATGGCAGCAAAGCACCCGACTTTGTGGGCCGAACCCCAGGGTTCAGGAACAACAGGAACAGTGTCTGCGGGTGGCACCATTGCTTCTTCCGCTGTTGTGCATGCAAGCCAATCCCCTATCCATGGTGCATGCGAAGATGCATCCCGCCCTGCACCTGTCGTTGCACACTCTCAAGTAGCAGCATAAGGAAGCACGTCCATGTCCTTGTCCAAGCGCAGCATTCAGTTGTCCATACCCCAGTCCTTGGAACGCAAGCGCAAATATGCAGCCAACGCCCCACAGGCCACACTACTAAATTCTCACATTTCACGACTGCTTGCGCTCGAAATGTTGCCTTTTAGGCTCGTGGAGACGGAAGCATTCCGCAACCTGATGGTGGCGGCCGTCCCTCGGTACTCGTTCCCCAGCCGCCACTATTTCTCCCGGTGTGCCGTCCCCCAAAACATTAGCCGCAGTTACCGGTAAAGTCCTAAGACCTAACCACAGACACGTGGACAAGTGCTTGTGGGCAGGGACGGTACATCTCGCTGACGGAACACTGGGTTAACATAGTGGAAGCCGGGACCCAGTCGGACCTTGGGACGGAACACGTCCTCCCGACGCCAAGGATTGCGGGTCCTAGGTCAATCAGGGTTGCCCCCATGGTCTACAGCTCCTGCACCTCATCCTCCTCAGCCTCCTCCTCCTCTTCAGCCTCCATCTCCGAAATGACCACATCAGTCACAAGCTGGAAGTACTGCAGCACTGCCTCGGCCAAGCGGCAACAGGCTGTGCTGAAGCTAATATGCTTAGGTGAAAAATCGCAAAATGCTGAAGAGTTGTGGACAGCTCTGAAAGAGCAGGCAGATCTGTGGCTCACACCGCTGAACCTACAGCCAGGCATGGTTGTGTGTGACAATGGCCGGAAACTGGTGGCGGCTCTGAGGCGAGGCGAGCTCACACACGTACCATGCCTGGTCCATGTGCTTAACCTCGTGGTTCAGTGGTTTCCAAAAACCTACCCGGAGCTGCCAGATCTGCTTGTTAAAGTATGCTGCCTGTGTGCCCATTTTAGAAAGTCAGCTACAGCTTCAGCCACCCTTGCAGTGTTTCAGTAGCGTTTGCAGCTTCCGGCTCACAGACTGGTGTGTGATGTCCCCACACGTTGGAACTCTACACTGCAGATGTTGGGAAGGATTTGTGAGCAGAAGAGGGCAGTTGTTGAGTACCAGCATCAACAAGGCTGTCGGAATTCAGTTCAGACTCCACACATAAGACCTCAGGAGTGGACATGGATGTCAGACATATGTACCATCCTCCAAAACTTTGAGGACTCCACCAAGATGGTGAGCGGCGATGACGCCATAATTAGCGCCACCATCCCGCTTCTCTGTCTTCTGAAATGCTCTCTGCTCACAATCAAAGAGGATGCATTGCAGGCTGAGCACGATGAGATGGAGCAAGGAACCATACAGGGCGATTACACACAGCCAAGCCTCATCTCATCCCAACGTGGATTGGGTGACAATGAGGAAGAGGAGGAGGAAGGACAGGAGCTAGTTTCATGCACTATAGATGGTACTACCTGCACAGCTGTAATACAGTCTGTTCAGCGTGGATGGCCAGAGGACAGAGAGGAGGAGGAGGAGGAGAGCATGGTCAGTCATCCTCTTGGTGAGGACACGGAAGTCTTGCCTGTTAGTAGTCTGGCACGCATGGCTGAGTTTATGTTACGCTGCCTTTCCCATGACCCTCGCGTTCTCAAAATTTTGGGTGACAGTCATTACTGGTTGGTGACACTTCTAGACCCACGCTACAAGGAGAACTTTATATCTCTTATTCCTGAGGCGGACAGGTCTACAAAAATGTGGCAGTACCAGAAGGCCCTTGTTGCGGAACTATTAAAAAAATTTCCATCTGAAAACGCTGGCGGCACATGGCACACTTTGTTTGGACAACCAAGGAGTACAGGAGAGAGAGACCCAACTTCAATCCAGCAGAGGCAGGGGAACACTGTCAAAGTTCTGGGAGAGTTTTCTCAGACCCTCCCATCGCACAGGCCCTGAGGTGTGGGGTACTCTCACAAGGAGTGCAAAGTTTGGGAAGATGCTGAGGGAGTACCTTTCCGACCGTACCAACATCCTCCGTGATTCCTCTGTGCCTTATAATTATTGGGTATCCAAGCTGGATACATGGAATGAACTGGCTCTCTATGCCTTGGAGGTCCTGGCCTGCCTGCCGCCAGCATTTTATCAGAGCGGGTTTTTAGTGCCGCTGGTGGAATTATAACTGATAAGTGCATCCGCCTGTCAACTGAAAATGCTGACAGGCTGACTCTTATAAAAATGAGCAAGGGCTGGATTGGGCCAGACTTCTAAACACCACCGAATGATAGCAGCGTAACATAAACTCAAATCCAGTGTCTTTTCTTGGGAGGTGTATTCCCATGCACCTTTTCACACCCACACATGGGTATACGCTTCCTGATTTTGTCTATTTGCTCTTGTCCTCCTCCTTCTCCTCATCCTTCACCACCATATCACCAGGGTGACCGTGGTCCGTGATGCAACACCTACATATTTTTTTTAAAGGGTGTTTATGATGCCCGTGAAAAATTTTTTTTATACAGTATGTTCTTGTATACCCCCCAGGGGTAAATGTTTGTCAGCCCATACACTTAGTGCATGGGCATTACAAGTATAGGAGGCCCACTCCTTTCTAATGGGAACATTTTTTTATGAGGCCCTCCTCCACGTCTCTTCCAAGGGGCATTGAAGTGCCTCCAAATTTTTGGCAGCCCTTGCATTCACTGCATAGGCCAACACTATGGGAGACTCTCTCCTTTCTAATGGGAATTTGTCGTTACGGTGGCCCTGCTCTGTGTATCTTTAAATTCTTAGTGGGGTTTTTCCTAAAATTGGTCAGACGTTGGACTCACTGCATACCCTATAACTGTATAGCAGACCCTCTCCTTTCTAATGGGAACATGTTGTACCTTGCTACTGTGGCCCTGCTCCGTGTGTCTTTAAATTCTTAGTGGGGTTTTACCTAAAATTGGTCAGCCGTTGGACTCACTGCGTACCCTATAACTGTATAGCAGACCCTCTCCTTTCTAATGGGAACATGTTGTACCTTGCTACTGTGGCCCTGCTCCGTGTGTCTTTAAATTCTTAGTGGGGTTTATCCTAATATTGGTCAGCCGTTGGATTCACTGCATACCCTATAACTGTATAGCAGGCCCTCTCCTTTCTAATGGGAACATGTCATACTTGTTACTGTGGCCCTGCTCTGTGTGTCTTTAAATTCGTAGTGGGGTTTTTCCTAAAATTGGTCAGCCGTTGGATTCACTGCATACCCTATAACTGTATAGCAGGCCCTCTCCTTTCTAATGGGAACATGTCATACTTGTTACTGTGGCCCTGCTCCGTGTGTCTTTAAATTCGTAGTGGGGTTTTTCCTAAAATTGGTCAGCCGTTGGATTCACTGCATACCCTATAACTGTATAGCAGACCCTCCCCTTTCTAATGGGAACATGTCGTACTTGTTACTGTGGCCCTGCTCCGTGTGTCTTTAAATTCTTAGTGGGGTTTTTCCTAAAATTGGTCAGCCGTTGGATTCACTGCATACCCAATAACTGTATAGCAGACCCTCTCCTTTCTAATGGGAACATGTCGTACCTTGTTACTGTGGCCCTGCTCTATTTGTCTTTAATTTCTTAGTGGGGTTTTTCCTAAAATTGGTCAGCCGTTGGACTCACTGCATACCCTATAACTGTATAGCAGACCTTCTCCTTTCTGATAGGAACATGTCGTACTTGTTACTGTGGCCCTGCTCTGTGTGTCTTTAAATTCTTAGTGGGGTTTTTCCTAAAATTTGGTCAGCCATTGGACTCACTGCATACCCTATAACTGTATATCAGACCCTCTCTTTACTAATGGGAACATGTCGTACTTGTTACTATGTCCCTGCTCCATGTGTCTTTAAATTCTTAGTGGGATTATTCCTAAAATTGGTCAGCCGTTGGACTCACTGCATACCCTATAACTGTATAGCAGACTCACTCCTTTCTAATGGGAACATGTCGTACTTGTTACTGTGGCCCTGTTCTGTGTGCCTTTAAATTCTTAGTGGGGTTTTTCCTAATATTGGTCAGCCGTTGGACTCACGGCATACCCTATAACTGTATAGCAGACACTCCTTTCTAATGGGAACATGTCGTACGTTGTTACTGTGGCCCTGCTCCGTGTGTCTTTAAATTCTTAGTGGGGTTTTTCCTAAAATTGGTCAGCCGTTGGTCTCACTGCATACCCTATAACTGTATAGCAGACCCTCTCCTTTCTAATGGGAACATGTCGGACTTGTTACTGTGGCCCTGTTCCGTGTGTCTTTAAATTCTTAGTGGGGTTTTTCCTAAAATTGGTCAGCCGTTGGACTCACTGCATACCCTATAACTGTATAGCAGACCCTCCCCTTTCTAATGGGAACATGTCGTACTTGTTACTGTGGCCCTGCTCCGTGTGTCTTTAAATTCTTAGTGGGGTTTTTCCTAAAATTGGTCAGCCGTTGGATTCACTGCATACCCAATAACTGTATAGCAGACCCTCTCCTTTCTAATGGGAACATGTCGTACCTTGTTACTGTGGCCCTGCTCTATTTGTCTTTAATTTCTTAGTGGGGTTTTTCCTAAAATTGGTCAGCCGTTGGACTCACTGCATACCCTATAACTGTATAGCAGACCTTCTCCTTTCTGATAGGAACATGTCGTACTTGTTACTGTGGCCCTGCTCTGTGTGTCTTTAAATTCTTAGTGGGGTTTTTCCTAAAATTTGGTCAGCCATTGGACTCACTGCATACCCTATAACTGTATATCAGACCCTCTCTTTACTAATGGGAACATGTCGTACTTGTTACTATGTCCCTGCTCCATGTGTCTTTAAATTCTTAGTGGGATTATTCCTAAAATTGGTCAGCCGTTGGACTCACTGCATACCCTATAACTGTATAGCAGACTCACTCCTTTCTAATGGGAACATGTCGTACTTGTTACTGTGGCCCTGTTCTGTGTGCCTTTAAATTCTTAGTGGGGTTTTTCCTAATATTGGTCAGCCGTTGGACTCACGGCATACCCTATAACTGTATAGCAGACACTCCTTTCTAATGGGAACATGTCGTACGTTGTTACTGTGGCCCTGCTCCGTGTGTCTTTAAATTCTTAGTGGGGTTTTTCCTAAAATTGGTCAGCCGTTGGTCTCACTGCATACCCTATAACTGTATAGCAGACCCTCTCCTTTCTAATGGGAACATGTCGGACTTGTTACTGTGGCCCTGTTCCGTGTGTCTTTAAATTCTTAGTGGGGTTTTTCCTAAAATTGGTCAGCCGTTGGACTCACTGCATACCCTATAACTGTATAGCAGACCCTCTCCTTTCTAATGGGAACATGCCGTACCTTGTTACTGTAGCCCTGCTCCGTGTGTCTTTAAATTCTTAGTGGGGTTTTTCCTAAAATTGGTCAGCCGTTGGACTCACTGCATACCCTATAACTGTATAGCAGAACCTCTCCTTTCTAATGGGAACATGTCGTACCTTGTTACTGTGGCCCGGCTCCATCTGTCTTTAAATTCTTAGTGGGGCTTTTCCTAAAATTGGTCAGCCGTTGGAGTCACTGCATACCCTATAACTGTATAACAGACCCTCTCCTTTCTAATGGGAACATGTCGTACCTTGTTACTTTGGCCCTGCTCTATTTGTCTTTAATTTCTTAGTGGGGTTTTTCCTAAAATTGGTCAGCCGTTTGACTCACTGCATACCCTATAACTGTATAGCAGACCTTCTCCTTTCTAATAGGAACATGTCGTACTTGTTACTGTGGCCCTGCTCTGTGTGTCTTTAAATTTTTAGTGGGGTTTTTCCTGAAATTGGTCAGCCGTTGGACTCACTGCATACCCTATAACTGTATAGCAGACCCTCTCCTTTCTAATGGGTACATATCTTAACTTGTTACTGTGGCCCTGCTCCGTGTGTCTTTAAATTCTTAGTGGGGTTTTTCCTAAAATTGGTCAGCCGTTGGATTCACTGCATACCCTATAACTGTATAGCAGACCCTCTCCTTTCTAATGGGAACATGTCGTACTTGTTACTGTGGCCCTGCTCCGTGTGTCTTTAAATTCTTAGTGGGGTTTTTCCTAAAATTGGTCAGCCGTTGGACTCACTGCATACCCTATAACTGTATAGCAGACCCTCTCCTTTCTAATGGGAACATGTCATACCTTGTTACTGTGGCCCTGCTCTATTTGTCTTTAATTTCTTAGTGGGGTTTTTCCTAAAATTTGGTCAGCCGTTGGACTCACTGCATACCCTATAACTGTATAGCAGACCCTCTCCTTTCTAATGGGAACATGTCGTACTTGTTACTGTGGCCCTGCTCCATGTGTCTTTAAATTCTTAGTGGGGTTTTTCCTAAAATTGGTCAGCCGTTGGACTCACTGCATACCCTATAACTGTATAGCAGACCCTCTCCTTTCTAATGGGAACATGTTGTACCTTGTTACTGTGGCCCTGCTCTATGAGTCTTTAAATTCTTAGTGGGGTTTTTCCTAAAATTGGTCAGCCGTTGGACTCACTGCATACCCTATAACTGTATAGCAGACCCTCTCCTTTCTAATGGGAACATGTTGTACTTGTTACTGTGGCCCTGTTCTGTGTGTCTTTAAATTCTTAGTGGGGTTTTTCCTAAAATTGGTCAGCCGTTGGACTCACTGCATACCCTATAACTTTATAGCAGACCCTCTCCTTTCTAATGGGAACATGTCGTACTTGTTACTGTGGCCCTGCTCCGTGTGTCTTTAAATTCTTTGTGGGGTTTTTCCTAAAATTGGTCAGCCGTTGGACTCACTGCATACCCTATAACTGTATAGCAGACCCTCTCCTTTCTATTTGGGAACATGTCATACCTTGTTACTGTGGCCCTGCTCTATGAGTCTTTAAATTCTTAGTAGGGTTTTTCCTAAAATTGGTCAGCCGTTGGACTCACTGCATACCCTATAACTGTATAACAGACCCTCTCCTTTCTAATGGAAACATGTACCTTGTTACGGTGGCCCTGCTCTATGTGTCTTTAAATTCTTAGTGGGGTTTTTCCCAAATTTTTGCAGCCCTTGCAGTCACAGCATGGGCATTACCACTATAGGAGACCTGCCCCTTTATAATGGGAACATTTTTTTTACTGAGACACTCCTCTATGTCTCTTCAAAGGGGTATTGGTTTGCGTCCAAATTTTTGGCAGCCCTTGCAGTCACTGGATACGCAATAACAGTATAGGAGACCCACTTGTTAATAATGGGAACAACAAAGTATAGCCGGCTGATGGCTCTCTAACAATAGCTACGGCCGACTGCTGGCCTTTTAAGAATAGTAAGGGCCATCTGATGTTCCTGTAAAAATAGGCTTTATGACTTTCAGAGTTCCTCCATCATAAATAAAAAAGGATGTGTCTGATGATGTGTCACACACCACATTGCCAGATAAGGTAGTAAAATGTTAAAATGACATTTCCCGGTGAATGCATTTGTCTTAAAAAATAACGTAAAAAAAAAAAACAATAGGATCTTTCTTTAGTATAAAAAACAGCGTCACCAATTTAACCTCAATGTAATCACATTGTTCAGCTCATGCACCTCCTCCTCCATCTCCGAAATGATCAAATCAGTCACAAGCTGACAGCACTGCAGCACTGCCTTGGCCAGGCGGCAACAGGCTGTGCTGAAGATAACATGCTTAATGCTTAATTGACAAACCGCCCAGCGCTGCAGAGTTGTTGAAAGCTGTAACACAGCAGCCTGATCTGTGGCTCTCACCGCTGAACATACAGCCAGGCATGGTCGTGTGTGACAATGGGCGGAACCTGGTGACGGAGAAATGACAGCCGGGGTAGATAAGGTTTCTCTCTATGTCAGCCCTTTCACCGAGCTAAAGAATATGGCTGTGGTGAAATACAACTCCCACTGAGAAGCTGTTTCAGATTGAAAACCATTGTGCCCACCAGAGGATTTGATTCTGAGGGCTAACCTTTCTCACGCGCTCAAGAGCCCCATAGCAGCTGCAAAGTTAGCACTATCATGAACTCTCCTGAGGTAGAAGCCAAGGCACACCAGAGGATTCTCTGGTGGGACCGTCCAACCCTGCTGAGAAGCAGTCCTGGCTAAGAAAAGTGTGTGGGAAGGTTCCCAGACACTCTATGGCTGCTTTTTTACTGAGGAGGAAACACACGCAAACACGGGGAGAACATACAAAGTCCTTGCAGATGTTTTCCTTGCTGGGATTTGAACACAGGATCCCAGCGCTGCAAGGCTTCAGTGCTAACCACTGATCCAATGTGCTGCCGCTCACCCTCTAATATCTAACAGGCTGGAGAAACTTGCACCTACTGCCACTCTATCTTCAGCTCCTTTGTGAGAAAATGTATTTGGGCAGCCACTCAGTCTACCAAATAAAATTCCTGAGAAGGAAATTGGGGATGGCTTCGCTACTGGTACTGGGGGCAGTGCTAATACAATGGCGTCGTACCATAGTTTGCTGGAAATATTCCAGGCTGGTAGGAGGCAAGCAAATTCCCACAGAAAAGTACCAGCAGTAATGTTCAGGCCATATTTCAAGTGCAAGCAGCTTTAGAGGTCTTCCTGGGAGAAATGACACACAGGGTAGATACGGTTTCCCTCTATGCCAGTCCTTTCACCGAGCTAAATACAGCTCTCAGCCAAAAAAGTTGTGGACTGGCTCCGTACCGTCCCTGGCCACATTCACCTGTTCACGTGTTTGTGGTTAGGCGGTCCTTCCCAGTAAGTGCACTAGGGAGGGCACGGGTAATGTTGTGGGACCCATGCTTGTGGAAGGCGGAGGCGATACCGGGAAATATAGTGGCGGCTGGGGACCGAGTATGGATACTCGGCCGCCGCCGGCATGAGGTCATGAAAAGCTTCCGCCTCCACGAGCTTAAAAGGCCACATTTCAAGTGCAAGCAGCTGTCAAAAATTTGGCAGTATAGTATTGCAGCCTGTGGGTGGGTGGGTGGCTGCCTACATACTTGCGCTTGCATTCCAAGGAATGGGGTAGGGACAACTGAACGCTGCAGTGGGACAAGGAGGTGGACGGTTATTGTTGCAAGTCTGCAATGACAGGTGCATGGCGGGAGGCATCTTCGCATGCGCAAAGATTCACTTATGATGGGCACACTTTTAGGCAGAGACCTGGGAGTCAGAGATGCTTCCAGAGGTCTTCCCCATGCTGTTCCCATGTCTTTTCAGTACTGTATGCATGTGTCTGATGTTGTGTGACACACCACATGGCCAGATAAGGTTGTAAAATGTTAAAATGACATTTCCTGGTGAATGCATTTGTCTTGGTTGAAAGCAATTCAAAAGTGCAAAAACGCATCAAAAACGCTACGTGTGAACATAGCCCAAGTTGTGGAGGAGTATTTTTGTTTTTGGTTATTTATTTTGCCTTATATACAAGTCATTACCCAGGAAAGGATGTTCCTTAACATATTTCCCAGGAAAATCCATTTTGGTTTCGTTTTTGTATGTTTTATTGTGAGTCCGTAAAAGTGGTGCAATACTCTGACCACGTTGCTGACAGCAGTGATCTGGGAGTCAGAGATTCTTCCAGGGGTCTTCCCCATGCTGTTCCCATGTCATTTGAGCACTGTTCCCATCGATTTGGGCAATTTTTAGGCCCTCTGCAGACCGCCGGGGGGAGCCGCCTGAAAAATGCTTGAGTTTCCCATAGACTTACATTGGGCTCGTTGCTCGGGTCAAGCACCCAGGTATTCCAATTTGCTCGACCCGAGCAACGAGTACCTGAGCATTTTAGTGCTCGCTCATCACTAGTGATAAATCAAAATCCTAATTAATCCGCCAATTTGCCTCTAAAAATAAGTTCCTGCATCAATTACTATTGTATGCCCCATATCTGTGCATTGCACTAGGATGAGTGAGACCCTAGTTTTCTAGGACAAATACTGTGGGACCTTTTAACATGTTTAATGAAAAGCCTATAAGCAGCTCATTCAAAAGTGGGAGTGCAAGTGATGTTTGTGACATTCTGGAGCTCAGGAGTTCATCATTTGGGGGTCACATGGCCTGGTATATATTGTCACCTGATCCTGTCTATTAAATTATGTGGGAAATATACACCACCAAATCAAACACTGGTTTTAGAACATGGGCAAACATGTATGGACCCAACATTGCCGAGAACTTAGATGTCTCAACATGCAGGGTTTTGAATGAAATTAGATTAAATATTTATAAAACTACACATTTGGATATTATCATATCTGCATCGCAAACCTGCTGACATGATTCTGCATATATGTATTTACCACTTATACCAATTTCACAAATTTATCTTGAGAGTCATTTTTATGAATATTTTTTATACATGAAACAATGTGCACTTAATATTTAAATCAGAATCACACCAGAACTGAGAATTTGCTTTGGGCTCACAAATGAGCACAAATAATTAGGGTCTCTTTGGGGAGAACTTGGACCATTGGATTCTACTGGACAAGCTAATATGGAGTGCAAAGTCCACCTAAGATGCAGGAGTTCCCATGCTTCAGTTGTGTGAAGGAAAGCCTGTAAATATGATGGTGAATGTGGAGAAAGTGTAGAAAGAAAGAAAAGCCACATTTGCAGTTGATACCATTGGAGTGGAGTCTGTTAATAGCCTTTGAGTCACACATTGGCATACCTCCCATCTTTTGAAAAACAGAAAGAGGGGCAAATTATGCACTGTGCATAGCGTGCCATGGCAAATGTTGGTCACGCCTCTGGCCACAAGACAATCCACGCTCATTTACCATTTTTTTCTACCTTGGCAGGAGGAGATGTCAGAGGGGGGAAATTCAGCAGATGCCCAAATCCGGGACTGTCCACTGTATCCAGGATGGTGTGGGACTAGAAATGAGCGGATTGATTCACGGGTCTCTGATGCAGTGTATAAATCAGTGCTACCTGGTGGCTGGACAGGAGGGCGCGAATCTGTTACCTTCCGGCGTTTTTGATTAGCCAAGGCTGGCGCGATGTCATCTGTACGTTCTGCTCATCTCTAGTTGGGACCTGTGGATTTATTTTTTGTTCATTCATTCACAGTCGAAGCTGCCAGAACTTTTTCATCTTTATGTAACTTCACTATATAATATCTGGCTTTTTGTGTCTGTAAGGGCCTGTTCACACGCTGCATAAATACTGTGTTTTTTGCTTTCTGCAGGTGTCTGCACCAAACTACACAATAACAATCTTCTCTGGTTATTGCTGCATTTTTTTAGCCCTTTTCCCCCTTCTTTGATGCGTTTTTTGGTGCAGATGTGAAGCCGCGCTTTTAATGTGCCTTCTATAGTACAGGAATGCTTTGATTCTGCACTTAAAAAAGTAATTGCAGCTTTTTACATGCATTTTTTTAGAATTTTTATAGAAGACAAGACAGAAAAAAAGCACCAAAACAGCACAGTTCAGCTGCGTGCTTAGACACACAGTGGGCGAAGTTTTCATGAAATCACATCCACTATCCTTGGACAGTTAATCACAGTAGAATTTCTGTGCAGAAAATACGCAGCATTTACGCTGCATAAATTTCCAAGAAAAGTGAATGTAATTCCATGAAATCTCCACCCACTGTGGTCTTAATACTGCTGTACACTGCGGGTTTGGTGTATTTTTTCTCTACAGGCTTCTTCTGAAAAAATGCATTAAAAAAAAATTCTCACGCAGCACTGGTGCAGTAAGGGAGGTCACCGGAGCTGATCAGCTGATCATCAGTGATAGAACTCCAGTGACCTACGTCCCAGCAGCTCAGCACTATACACTAACGGAGCTGATCAGCTGATCATCAGCTGATAGAACTCCAGTGACCTATGTCCCAGCAGCTCAGCGCTATGCACTGACAGGAGTGATTACACAGTGATTGCTGATGTGACTGCTCTAGAAGTGACCCAGATCTTCGTGGGACACTCTGGATTATGTTATCATATCGAACAGGTGAGGGATATGGTTGTTTTTTATTTTCATTTTTTTTACAGGTGACAATGGCTTTGGTGGAATGGGCATTAGGTGAGTATACGGTGTTTTTTATTTTTAAATAAATGATTAAAACTGTGTGGAATTGTATTTAAAATAAAAGACTATTCTTGCCATGTCTTTATTTACAAACCTTTACTACGAGGTTAGTAATGGGGACATCTTAAAGATGCCCTCCATTACTAACATGACCTTCATGTCAGCTTCCAAATCAAGGCTGACATGAACCCCAACCCTATTACCCCACTTGCCACGGCACCAGGGCAAGTGGGAAGAGCAGAGGCTAAGCGCCAGATTTGGTGCATCTTATAAATGCGCCATTTCTGGGGCCTCTGAGAGCTGATATTATTAGCCTTGGAGGGGGCCTGGATCCATGGCCCCTTCCCTGCTTATTAATATCAGCCTACAGCTGACTTCCTAGCCTTTGCTGGTTAGCTTTTATAGGGAGACCCTACTTAAAAAAAATTCTGGGGTCTCCATGTAATCTAGCCAGTAAAGGCTAAGCAAACAGCTGTGAGCTATTATTAATAGCCAGGGAACATCTTTGGCTAATGTCCCCTTCTCCGGCTAGTAATATCAGTCTCCAGTGGTTGGCTTTCCCTCTACTGGTTATGAAAATGACGCAGGAGCCCACACCATTTTTTAAATTTTAGGCTATGTGCATCCGGACGTAGCAGCGCCTTGGACGCAGCATATTTTTGATGCGTCCAAAATGCTGCGTTCTATTGAAGGCAGGTAAATCTGTATGTGTTCACTCAACAATACGGATTTAGCCCATTCAATACATTCTAGTGGTCAAATTTCTGTTGCGGAGACTAGCGACTCCACAAGAGAATTTGACATGCTACAGTCCTGAAAGACGCGCCGCATGTCAGTGTCCGTGGGTGATCCGCAGCCTCCGATGCACACATATTGGGTATGGGATTTTTAGAAATACCATCCACTATGCTGTAACTTCTGGCCACTGCGGATTTGATGCTGCATAAATACACAGCGTAAAACCATTTCCTGATCATGGGCATGTACCCAAACTCACCCGCAGCATGTCAATTTCTGTAGCAGAGACGCTAGTCTCCGCTGCAGATTTTAACTGATTGAAATGTCATTACATGCGGTGCATCCGCAAGTGTGGCATTAAGAGTAATTGGATATGGGTTAATGGGATTAGGTGTTGCTGAAACCTAACCCTAGCTTTAGTAATGAAGAGGTATCAGCCAGACACCCTCATTACTAAACCTGTAAGTAAAGAGTTAAATAAACACACACACTGAGAATAAAACATTTTATTTCAAATAAATCAGACACATTCTTTAGTCATTTAAATCAACCAATATACTCACCCCAGGTCCGAAGGTAATTCAAGGGTTAAAGCAATGTCCCATGTTTCTTTTTCAAATATCTTTATTTAGCTCCAAAAAGCATTCATTGTTGTACAAAACCACATAAGAAACGCACCAAAAGTGCGTTTTTGCTGCCAAGAGATGCAGAAACTTTGCAGAAATTTCTGCAATCAAATATTGAACGTGCATATGACGCACCCCCTGGGCCATGTTCGGGGGATACCCGGAGCCGGATCTGGGTAGGGGTAGTAGTCCTTGTGGCGGTGACCCGGTCCGTGCCCAGGGTGTCAAACTAAGTGGCAGTCTATGGCAGTAGATGTTAACTTGATCGACTACGCCACCCGTTGAGTGCGGCTTTGAAGCCGCCGCTGCAGAACAGTCCGCTGAGGCCGGTGGTATATGTGCAGCAGTGATGGTATAACCCCCAACGGGAGGGGTATGGCCTCAGGGCAGCAGGTGTGGATGATGGGTGTAGTTATGTTGTAGAAAGGAGAGTCAGAGACTTGAGGTGCAGTTTCAGGGTTTTTACTCACGGTTGTTCTCTCAGTCACTCTGGCCTTGAGTGACCACCCGAGCCGTGCTGCGTCCACCAGGTCCTGGACTCGGCTAACCCCCAGGCAGTTCCGGAGCGTGGTCCTGAGCTCCCTTCTCTCTCTCTGTCTCTGGCCATTCCCACCAGGGATCCACCTTTGGCCGGCTCCCTCGGGTCTCTTAGTGGTCAAACCTCCTCTGGGTTCCCTGACCCTATGCTTGGTGTGCCTTTCTGGTGGATTTGGTGAGGGTCGTGGCAAATCTTGACCACGACCTCCGGTTCCTGGCTGAGGATAAGTGGCCTCCACCAGTTCGGGTTCCGGTACCTGTGTCCGCCAACCCTTCACCCTTTCTGGTCTGTTTCTGGGTTCTTAGGGTTCCCTCTTGGTCTTATGCCTCTGGGCCCTTCTTACTCCTCTCTCTGCAGGCTTGGCTCTGGAGCTGGGCCCAGCCGGAGCCACAGCTCCCTGTCAGCCCTCCTGGCTGAGCTCCTCTGCTCTGCTTCTCCTCCTCTCTGAACTGAACCCTGATCTAAGATGGTGCCCACCATATATACTCCCTCTATGTGTGAGCCCAGGTGACTAGCACCCAATGAGCTCCTAGCTTTACCCAGACTACTCCCCCTATCTGCCCCTACACTACTGGGATGTTCCACCCCCCTCCCACTCCAGCCAGGGACAGACGCTGTCGTACCTGCACATATACTGGTGGGAGTACCGTAGTTCTGTCCCCCGGAAATGGGATGTATGTAGTGCATGCAGCCTACTGAGCTCAGTTCCACACTCCATCCTTACCCGGGAGTGGAATACCACACCTCTGGAGTGAGGTGCAATACCCCTGTAGCAGCCGAATCCTCAGGGTGCTACATTCCCCCCTGGTAAACCACAGCACGTCCTCGGGCTGTAAAAGAATAAAATATCCAAAAACATAAAATTTTTTTCAAAACATCATAAACATATAAAACACTATATATATATCAGACTTAAACAAGATAAACTTTTTCTTCCATATAAAACTCTTTCATAATAATGTTCTTTGAGTTACTGGCCACTGTGCGCTTGTGACCAGGTAAAAGTGCAACAGTCAGTTTAAGAAAAACAGTTTCCCTATAAAACCAGTAGGGGGCGCCTTAGAAAGCGCAACTATATACAAGGGGAGGTGGCCGCTCTCAGTCCTCGGCCAGTGGGGAAAAGGAATGGCTGTTCACAGTCCTCAGCCTGTTAAGGGATAGGGGACTCACGGGTTTAAGTTCACACTTGTCCCAACGGGGAACATATTTAAATTAGCAGCAGTTCTTATACCCTTACGGATAACTATGTACAGTTCTTTTTTTACCGTACTCTAATAACGGCGTCCTCCTGATGCTTCCTCCAGCGAGAGTGGGGTGATCTTGGCGGGCGCCGGAGCCGGGATCAGGGGCTCATCCAGGGGTCTTTCTTTCCGGAGTCGGGGATGGTAGTACTCCGGTGACCACTCAAAGGGCTGCCCATCCGGGCAAGTGTGCTGGGCAAACAAGTCTTCACCCAGGTGCGGCACAGTGGAAGTTGAGGGCGCGGTGGTGGCAGCGGCACCCGGGATCACTAGGCCTTGCGACCAGGCTTGGGGTACCCTGAAGGTAAAGGGCACCGTGAAGACGGCGGCGCCCGGGGGCACTCGGCCTTGCGACCAGGCCGGTGGCGTCTCCTGCTTGGCCGCGCTCAGGGTTGAGGCGCGTAACGTCACAGGGGGCGTGGTCGCGGCTCCTGCTTGGGGCCTAGTCTGGAGCGGTAGCGGTGCGGCAACGGGCACGATCAGTGGGACTTCGGGCTCTGCGACGGGGAGCGGGGGTAGGCTTACGGTGGCTGGGCTTGGGGTAGTGACGTCCCCTTTACTTGCCTCCGTCTCTTCAGCTCCCTCTGCGGCGTCGTCTCCGGCCTCCGTCCCTTCTGCATCCTCTTCAGGGGCAGGCGTGCTCCTCGTTGCGGGTGGTGTGCTCCGCTGGCGGGTTCCAGCCTGCTGGGCCATCTCCCTGCTCCACTCCATCAGCGTTTCTCGCTGCACCTGGGCCATCCTCCGTGCGAGGCCCTCCAGCGCGGTCTGTGCACGCTCCCGGTCTCGGGGGAGCTGTGCCAGGATCTCCACCAGGTCTTGTGGGGTGGTGGCTTGCATCAGGCTCCTGACCACAGGGTCGGTGCTGCCTGCCTCTCCCTCCATCTCCGGGTACGGCTCCTCCAGACCCCTCCAGGCTGCACCCATCTTCGCTCTTTTGTTCGGTCTCCGCCCCCATTGAGGGCGGTCCTGGGGTAACTTGGTGATTGTCAGTTCCAGGGGCCGACCCCCCACGCTGATGGACATCTCAATCATTGCAGTCTCTGCTGGTGGGGGCGGTCTTCGTTTTTGGTGCCATTCTTGGTCCTGGCCCACGATGGGAGGTCGTCTCTTACCACCCTCTGGCACGCCCATAATGGCGTCCGCTCTGCCAGGGCGGGAAATCTTCTTAGATGGCGGGAATCGCTTCCCAGTGGCGGGAAACACTGCAGATGGCGGGAAAAGACTGCAGATGACGGGCAAATGGCGGGAACCGATCCGAGATGGCGTCCGATGGCGGGGACCCTCCGGAATTGGTGGGAGACTTCTTTTTACGGTACAGATAAACTTTTCTTCAGGCACGCAGTACCCGGTGGTTGCGGGCACGTTATCCTGCAGACTACGCCAAAGTTGACGCGCCCCCTGGGCCATGTTCGGGGGATACCCGGAGCCGGATCTGGGTAGGGGTAGTAGTCCTTGTGGCGGTGACCCGGTCCGTGCCCAGGGTGTCAAACTAAGTGGCAGTCTATGGCAGTAGATGTTAACTTGATCGACTACGCCACCCGTTGAGTGCGGCTTTGAAGCCGCCGCTGCAGAACAGTCCGCTGAGGCCGGTGGTATATGTGCAGCAGTGATGGTATAACCCCCAACGGGAGGGGTATGGCCTCAGGGCAGCAGGTGTGGATGATGGGTGTAGTTATGTTGTAGAAAGGAGAGTCAGAGACTTGAGGTGCAGTTTCAGGGTTTTTACTCACGGTTGTTCTCTCAGTCACTCTGGCCTTGAGTGACCACCCGAGCCGTGCTGCGTCCACCAGGTCCTGGACTCGGCTAACCCCCAGGCAGTTCCGGAGCGTGGTCCTGAGCTCCCTTCTTTCTCTCTGTCTCTGGCCATTCCCACCAGGGATCCACCTTTGGCCGGCTCCCTCGGGTCTCTTAGTGGTCAAACCTCCTCTGGGTTCCCTGACCCTATGCTTGGTGTGCCTTTCTGGTGGATTTGGTGAGGGTCGTGGCAAATCTTGACCACGACCTCCGGTTCCTGGCTGAGGATAAGTGGCCTCCACCAGTTCGGGTTCCGGTACCCGTGTCCGCCAACCCTTCACCCTTTCTGGTCTGTTTCTGGGTTCTTAGGGTTCCCTCTTGGTCTTATGCCTCTGGGCCCTTCTTACTCCTCTCTCTGCAGGCTTGGCTCTGGAGCTGGGCCCAGCCGGAGCCACAGCTCCCTGTCAGCCCTCCTGTTTGAGCTCCTCTGCTCTGCTTCTCCTCCTCTCTGAACTGAACCCTGATCTAAGATGGTGCCCACCATATATACTCCCTCTATGTGTGAGCCCAGGTGACTAGCACCCAATGAGCTCCTAGCTTTACCCAGACTACTCCCCCTATCTGCCCCTACACTACTGGGATGTTCCACCCCCCTCCCACTCCAGCCAGGGACAGACGCTGTCGTACCTGCACATATACTGGTGGGAGTACCGTGGTCCTTTCCCCCTGGAAATGGGATGTATGTAGTGCATGCAGCCTACTGAGCTCAGTTCCACACTCCATCCTTACCCGGGAGTGGAATACCACACCTCTGGAGTGAGGTGCAATACCCCTATAGCAGCCGAATCCTCAGGGTGCTACACATACATAGCCTTACCCCACAAAGCATGTCATGTGTAATCTGGGATATCCGCCTGAAATTTTGTAACTATTGTTCCTGCAAGCACATTTGTGATATGGCTGAAGTGACAAAAGCCTCAGCTGCAGCAAAAAGCTTCTATGTGCAATATTTGCATGCAGCGATGCCCAGATGCCATTTTTTAGCAAAAAAATTGTATTACAGATTCCTCATTCTTGAAGAACAACAGAACTTAATACACAAAAATATATAACCTAACAAAATCATTTTCAGGTCATATCACAGGAGAATACTATATAATGCTATAGTGTGTGGTATAAGTCCATAGTTTTCACATTCACTTGTTCTTGTACTATCAGTAAGGAATGTACAGATCACCTGAAATAAGTATAACACATAAAAAAACTCTATTGTCTACAGCCAACCCATCAGATACAATCGGATATGTTCCAACCCTATGGATAGAGACAAACACCTTGATGGTCTCAGATAGACCTTTTTGAATCAGGGCTACCATCCAAGAACAATTGAGAACCAGATTACAAGAGCCACCAGAATATCAAGGAATCATCTCCTACATTACAAAACTAAACAAGAAAGCAGCCGGCTGCCTCTAGTAGTCACCTACAATCCAAATCTGGAGGTGCTTAAGAGAGCTGCACAGAAACTACAACCCTTACTACAAAAAGATGCCCGATTACAATCCATATTTCCAGACCCCCCACTTCTGTGTTTCAGGCAGCTCCCAAATTTAAGACGCATCATTGTCAGAAGCTTCCTGTTATCTCCACTAGTGTTGAGCCACCCCCGTGGTGTTTGAGTTCGGTTTGGTTCGGTGAACACCCGTGTGTTCGCCGAACTGTTCGTCGAACTGTTCGTCGAACACCTTCGAACACCGTTAAAACCAATGGCAGGCAAACAAAAACACATAGAAACACATAGAAAACACCTTCAAAGGTGTCCAAAAGCTGACAAACTGCTCAGAAGACACAACTAACACATGGAAAAGTGACAAGTACATATAGTCATGAGAAAAGAAAAGAGGTGGAGGAGTAAAAGGAGGGGGAGACACAGATATAGGCATGTCATGCCCTTCTAAAATCCAAAAAGTGAGAAGCCGACACGTTTAGTCCGCTCCTGCCCGTGCCACCTCCGTGTCGCCGGGTTTGTGCCAGAGCCGCGGTGAAACCTGACGGCCAGCCCCCCTCTCCCAATACTGGTGCCTGTCCGCTGGTGGGTCGAGCGAGCCCCCCTGTGGTGGAGGCAGCTCTAAGCTTTTTAATTTAAATTGTCTCTCTAATTTGAAAGAATACACTTTAAATCCATTTACAAGGATCTATTGGAGGGCAAGTCTCATGCCAGCAGCCGCGTAATTCCAGCTCCAGTAGCGTCCACTAAAGCTGCTGCAGTTAAAAAGCTTTTATAAGGATCGAGCTCGGCTGTCCACCGCAAGGCATCCTACTGCCAGTCCCAGCCCCTATGCCTTGGGGTGCCTCCTGATGCTCTTCACTGAGTATCCCGTGGTCCCGAAGCATTTCCTTTGAAAAAATTAAGTGTCCAAACTACAGGTGGTGTAGCTTGCTTAACAGCCGGGATAATCCGCTGACTAGCAGACACTGCTACTAGGCACAAAGTATTTCCTGGGCTAGATGCAGTTAAAAATTTGTAATTAGATACTCTCGTTGGATGCTGAGAAAGCATTCCATAGAGTCTCCTGGCACGCCATATATGATTCTCTTAAAAAGCTTGGGGTAGGGGTCTAGGGGACCCTTTTATAGCCAAAATCACGGCCCTGTATCGCAATACGTCACCTAGGCTGAAGATAAATGGAACTGTAGCACCCTGAGGGCTCGGTTGCTACAGAGGTATTGCACCTCACCCAGAGGTGTGATATCTCACTCTCAGGTAAGGATGGAGTGTGGATCAGGACCCGACACCTGCATGCATTACACCACATTGCCGTGGGGCAGGGCAACCAATATGCCCCTGAGATGGGCACGACAGTCCCTGTCCCTGGCTGGAGTGGGGGGAGGGAACACTGAGGAAGGGGAACCCTGTAGTGCAGAAGCAGGGAGGAAGCAGTTCCTGGGTGCATTGAGAAGGGAGTATAAAAGGTGGGCACCATCTTAGTTCAGTGCAGAGAAGTCTGAGCAGAAGTGGCAGGGAGCAGGGGCTCTGCATGAGCTCTGCTCCGGAGGCGGGCCTAGTAACAGAGGCCCAGGCCTGGAAGAGGGAGAAGGAAGGAAGAGGAGCGGAGAAGGCTCCAGGAACGAGGAACGAAGGGATCCCAGGGGTGCGGACGGGCGAGTCGCCACCGCACGCCCGAATCCACCTGCATGGAGGGGTCAGGCCAAAGGGG
Organism: Phyllobates terribilis; assembly: GCF_046119375.1. Classification (NCBI taxonomy): domain Eukaryota; kingdom Metazoa; phylum Chordata; class Amphibia; order Anura; family Dendrobatidae; genus Phyllobates; species Phyllobates terribilis. The sequence continues at coordinate 217,705,622 of NW_027362762.1, read as the reverse complement.
GAGACCGGTCCCCGAAACTAGTGGAGGCAGGAAACGACCCTCAGCTAGAAACCGGAGGCTGTGACATTTTATGTGGCGCAGCCCCTCGCTACACCCGCTAGGAGGGCAGCACATAGGGTCAGGGAAACTGGCGCCAAGTTTACCAAGAGGAGGTCCGAGGCAGCCGGACAGAAGGGTTGGTAAGAAAGGCCAGACAAAGGACACACAAAGGGGGTCCTGTGAAGCGCTCCAAAGTTATCTGGGAGTTGTCTGAGCCCCTCACCTGGTGAGCACAGTACGACGTGGGCAGCCGTTACCTTCAGACGTGGTCTGGATAATAAGAACTGTGAGTAAAGGCCCTTGACTGCATCACTGACTCCGTGTCGTTACTGCTGCTGCCCTGCACCATCACCCCCATCCTCCGCATACACTGCCCTGAGGCTATACTCCTCCCGTGGGGAGTTATGCTACGCTCTGCTGCACCCACAACACCAGCCTCAGCGGTCTGCCCTGCAGCGGCGGTTCACTCTGACCACAATCCACGGGTGGCGTAGTCGGACATTTAAACATCAAAACCACATAAATAGTTCCGCCACTGGCTTGACCACCCTGAGCCACGGAACAGGGTCGCCGCCACGAAGACTACAACCACCAGCATCCACCAAAAAGGGTCCGGCTCCGGGTGTCCCAAGGCCCAGGGGGTGCATCAGAACATTTTCATCACCTTTCACAATCACCAATGGGACAAGGCAGGGATGTCCTCTGTCCCCTCTCTTATACATCCTAGTGACGGAGCACCTGCTCTCATCAATTCGCCATATCCCCAATATTAGGTGGATTGAGGTGGGAGGCACCGAGTACAAGTGCTCTCTATTTGCTGATGATGTACTAGTATATATCACTCAATCACATATATCCATCCATGCTGTTATGGCTGAAATAGATCACTTTGTTACATGGTCAAATTTTAAAATCAATGCAGCGAAGTCTGAGGCCCTCGATGTCTCCCTCCCCAAATCCATATAGGATTCCATCCAGTCCAACTTTCCCTTTGCCTGGCCCCCACAGGGTATCAAATACTTAGGAATTCCTATTCATAGAGACCTCTCCCATCTATGTTATCTTAATTTTGGGCCCTTTATTGAACAACTCCATACAGACCACGGTTGGCAAGTTAGAACTGTAAGATTCACTACGTGAACCACTGGTGTTTTGTGGAAAAGCACATGTACACTGTGTTCCAAATTATTATGCAAAAAGTGTTTAGGAGTGATAAGGGAAGAATTTGTTTGTTTGTCAGTTAAACTCATTGATGGTGATGTGTGTCAGGGCTCTTTATATCACTGTAAGCAATTGCAGACACCTGTGCTAATTAGTTTGGCAGGTGTGTCCAATGAAAGGCAAGACTACTTAAGAAGGCTGTCTCACATTATTAAGCAGCCTACATTTTCTGCCAAAATGGGAAAGAAAAAGGATGTGTCGGCTGCTGAGAAGCAACAAATTGTGGAGTGTTTAGGTCAAGGCATGACTACAATCAACATTGTGCGATGATCAGGATGAAGTGTCTTGGCAATCAAGAAGTATGTAGCTGATTCACAGTACACACGTGTGCGTGCTGATAAGAGAAAATTGAGGACTCTTTCCTACAGGCAATTACGTCAGGTTAAAAGAGCAGCGGCAAAAAAGCCTTGTTATAGCAGCAGACAAGTTTTTGAAGCTGCTGGTGCCTCCAACGTCCCCCGAACAACAAGATGCAGGGTCCTTCAGAGGTTTGCAGCTGTGCATATGCCATCCTGTCGACCTCCTCTATCCACTTCACACAAGCAGAAACGGCTCCAGTGGGCCAAACATTACATGAAGACTGATTTCAAAACTGTTTTGTTCACGGATGAGTGCCGTGCAGCGCTCGATGGTCCAGATGGATGGAGTGGAGGATGGCTGGTTGATGGACACCCCACGCAAACACGGCTACAGCGCCAACAAGGAGGAGGTGGAGTAATGTTTTGGGCTGGAATCATGGGGAGAGAGATTGTCGGCCCCTTTAGGATCCCTGAAGGCGCTAAAGATGAACTCCATAATGTATGTGGATTTTCTCAAACAGCACTTCCTGCCATGGTTCAAGAAGAAGAACCATGTATTTCACAGCAAGATCATTTTTCTGCATGATAATGCACCATCTCATGCTGCACATAAAACATCTGCATCTCTGGCTGATATGGGCATAAAAGGGGACAAACTTATGGTGTGACCCCCATGCTCCCCTGACCTCTACCCCAATCAGAACCTCTGGAGCATCATCAAAAGGAGTGTCTATGATGGCGGGAGGCAGTTCACATCTAAGCAACAGCTCTGGGAGGGTATTCTGTCCTCATGCAAAACAATTGAAGCAGAAACCATCCAAAACCTGACAAATTCAATGGACGAGAGAGTTCAGAAGCTCCTTTCGAACAAGGGGTCCTATGTGAAAATGTAACATCACCTAGAATAAAGTTTTGAGTTGAAAACTGTTTGATTTCAGTTTCTAATAACCTGCTAATGCTTATAATTTAAAAAATGACCATTTTTTTGGTCTTTATTAAAATGAAAAGGTTGATCGAAAAGTTTGGGGGATCTAAGAGTGTGGCAACCCAGTAGTCATGATTACTTCGAATTCTGACAATATGAGGGTCATGTTGCAGGTAGTGCAGCAAGAAGGCACTTATGTGTCTTGCGCATCTCGGAGCCCCAAAATTATTTTCCGGGCTAGATGCAGCTACAAATTATTATTAATTTTAAATCTGGTGGAGCTTAGTATAGATGGGCTAATAGGATCAGTGCTGCACACTGCTACAAAGCCCAAATTATTTTCCAGTCAAGATACAGATAAACATGATTAGTAATTTGAAAGCTTAAAACAGTTGATAGGGTGATTTTAACCAATCATCAAGCTTTTACTCTCCCCAGGATGACACAGGGGTAGAAAAGTCGTTTCGGATCCATGATTTGTTCATCTTTATGAACGTGAGTCTGTCTACATTATCAGTGGAGAGCCGCGTGCGCTTATCTGTCAGCACACCACCAGCAGCGCTGAACACACGTTCAGACAGAACGCTGGCTGCGGGGCATGACAAGATCTCCAAGGCGTAAGTGGCTAGCTCCGGCCATTTATCCAGATTGGAAGCCCAAAAAGAGCAAGGGTCCAGTGACACAGTCATGGCTTCAATGTTTACTTGGAGATACTCCTGTACCATCGTCTCTAGGCGTTGACTATGTGTCAGACTTCTTGTCTCCTGTGGCCTTGCAAAGGATGGGCTAAAAAAGTGGTGAAATGATTCCGCAAAATTGATGTTACCAGCAGATACTGTGGTTCTGTTACGGTTTGAGTGCTGAACACTTGACGGTCCCACGGTTGGCAAGTTGGAACTGTGAGATTCACTACGTGCACCACTGGTGTTTTGTGGAAAAGCACATGTAAGATTCTGCAACAGTCTCTGCTGATACTCCTGCATGCATGCATCCCTTTCTATGGCAGGAATAATTTCTGCAAATTTACTTTTGTACCGGGGATCTAACAGTGTGGCAACCCAGTAGTCAGGATTATTTCTAATTCTCACAATTCGAGGGTCATGTTGCAGGTAGTGCAGCAAGAAGGCACTCATGTGTGTTGCGCATCCAGGAGCACCAAGTCCCTGTTGTGTTGGTGGCGAGGTAACAATCATGCTTCCTTCCTCTGTCCTCTCCCCCCAACCTCGCACAACAGAAATGTGATCAAGGTCTCCCTCATCTGATGAGTCTTCCATCAGTTCGTCCTCCACTTCTTCCTGGGCTCCTGCACCTTCCTCACTAGTTTGGCTGCTACCATGCGCCCTGGTAAAACCATCTCCCCCACCCTCACATGCCTGCCACCTTGGTGCTGCCGACCGTCTGGACCTTGCAGATGTTAGCCCTTCCGCATACAACTCCTCCTCCTCTACTTCCTCCACCTCCTCTTGTGCCACCACCTGACTCCGAATTCTGTTTAACATGTGCTCCAGCATGTAAATCACCGGAATAGTCATGCTGATAATGGCATCGTCAGCACTAAACATCTTCGTCGCCATTTCAAAACTGTGCAGAAGGGTGCATAGGTCCCTGATCTGAGACCACTCCTCCAGCGTGATTTGCCCCACCTCCGGATCTCATTGGCCCAGGCTATACGTCAGAACGTATTGCACCAGGGCTTGTCGGTGCTGCCACAGTCGCTGCAACATGTGCAGAGTTGAATTCCACCTGGTAGGCACATCGCATTTTAGCCGGTGAAGTGGCAGGCCCAACGACTTCTGTAGAGATGTAAGTCGCTGAGCTGCGGGATGCGAACGGCGGAAGTGAGCACACAGCGACCGTGCCCTCTGCAGAAGGCCATCTAGTCTGGGATAGTGGGCTAAAAATTGCTGGACAACCAGGTTCAACACGTGAGCCATACAAGGCACGTGTGTGACATTGCCCCGGCGAAGGGCCGCACCCAGGTTTGCAGCATTGTCGCACACGGCCTTCCCTGGTTTCAGGTCCAGTGGAGACAACCATTCATGAAATTGGTTCTCCAGAGCTGACCACAACTCCTCAGCTGTGTGACTCACATTTCCCAGACAATTCAAAGTAAAAACCGCCTGATGATGTTGAGCCCTACTGCCAGCATAGTAAGGAGGTGTGCAGGATCCCTTCTGCGCAGTTAGAAAGCTTGTGGCATGACCAGACAGGCTTTGGGTGCAGGTGGAAGACCGAGAGGAGGTTGAGGAGGCAGAAGCAGTGGAGGAACTTTGACATAAAGAGGATTGACGCACAACTCGTGGGGACGGCAAGACTTGGACAGCAGCCCCTTGTCCTGCTGTCACCATAGTTACCCAGTGCCCAGTCAGCGACATGTAACGCCCCTGTCCATGCCTACTCGTCCAAGTGTCTGTGGTGAAATGCACCCTGTCACACACAGAGTTTCTCAAAGAAGCGGTGATGTTGTGTGCGACATGCTGGTGGAGCGCAGGCACACCTTTCTTTGAGAAGTAGTGCCGACTGGGCATCTGGTACTGGGGCACTGCGACGGACATAAGGTCTCAAAAATCCTCTGTGTCCACCAGGCGGAAAGGCAGCATTTCTGTAGCCAAGAGCTTGCAGATGGTGAAATTCAACCTCTTAGCTTTCTCATGGCTAGGAGGAAATGGTCTTTTACTTGTCCACATCTGAGGGACCGAGGGCTGGCTATTGTGCTTAGATGGGGTTGATAAGGGTGTCCCCGGCAAACTGCCGGTCTGTGAGGAAGATGCAGGCGGACATGTTAGGTTGCCTTGATCCAAAGGTGGTGCTATCGATGTCGGACAGCGCTCAACACCAGCTGGTGTTACCACCTCCAAAGAAAATGATGACCTGCCAATCACGCTGGCTGTTGCGGGTAAAGAGGTGGCAGGTCTGCGCCCCAAAACAGGTGTGACTGCTGTCCCCCCAGTCACAGAGGATGAAGAGGCCGCGGATGCACAAGATATGGCAGACGGTGGTTGGCCCGGCCGGCTAGGCCGCATTGTAGCACACTGAGCTTCCCACTGCAACTTATGCTTCATGTCCATGTGCCGGTTCATGCATGAAGTACTCAAACTATGTATTTTTTGGCCTCTACTTAGCTTTTGCTGACAAATGTTACAGATAACACGAGTTGGGTCATCTTTATCGATCTGAAAAAATGCCCAGGCTATGCAAGGCTTAGCACCCATGCGACCTGAAGAGCCACCACGACTTGTGGTGAGAGGCAGAGTTGTGTTTGAGGATGCAGTTGTTGACGTGCTTCCAGTACTACGTCTCTGTCCAGGAAGGCGCAACCTGACCTCGTCGTCACTAGCATCTTCCTCCACCTCCTCTGCTGACCTCATCTCTTGGCTGACTGTGGGTTGACAGTAAGTGGGATCTCCAACCTCATCATCATCACCCTGTGCGTTATCACACCCGTCGTCCTCAGAGCCAACCTGTTCCTGCCCTGACAAAAAACTAAAGTTGTCGCTCCAATCAGGTATTTGAGTCTCATCATCGTCTTCCTCATTGTCTCCACCAACAGGAGTTACAGTTTGGGAATGAGGGTCTACATTATGGTCAGAACCTTCTGCGTCTGGTCCTGGATCCGATTCATAAAGATTCTGTGCATCAGTGCAGATCATTTCCTCGTCTGGATTCACAGAAGCGCTGGAGTCGACCTCTGATTCCCAGGCTATAGTATGAGTAAACAGCTCTGCAGACTCAACCATCTGTTCTACCTCATACTCAGACGGGCAGCTGGAGATTTGGGAGCTGTGAGGAAGCAAGTGCGATTGGGGTGACACCTTTGAGGACTGGAGTATTTGTGATGTTGAAGTTGATGTGGAGGAGAGCCCACTTAAAGGAGCACTTGATATCCGTTGAAGCACCTGCTGTTTTTGTGCCTCATCTGGAATTTGTAGCGATTGGCGTGGCCGTAAGAAAGGGATCTTATCACATTGTCCGCTAAAAGAAGTAGACATTTTAGTTTGGCTGGAAGATGGTCTTTCTTCTGCAGATGTTACTGTTGCTTTAACACCTACCCCACGGACACAACCTTTTTTCCCCTTCCCAACACGCCTATTCCCCTTTCCACCAGCAGCAGGCCTTTTTCCACTCATTTTGGTGGTTAACTAATTCACAACTCTGGAGTTGTTTGCACAAAAAAACAATGGATGGGAACCGAGCAGAGCTGAGTGGCCAAACTGTGGTATTAGGCCAAAACTATTGGCTGGGTTAGATGCAGAAAAAAATTATATTCAATTTGCAACCTGATGGAGGTCAGTATAGATGGACTAATAGAGAAAGTCCCACACACAGCTAGAAGGCCAAATATTTTTTCAGAGGTAGATGCAGAAAAAAAATATATTCAGTTTGCAACCTGATGGAGGTCAGTATAGATGGACTAATAGAGAAAGTCCCACACACTGCTAGAAGGCCAAATATTTTTTCAGAGGTAGATGCAGAAAAAAATTATATTCAGTTTGCAACCTGATGGAGGTCAGTATAGATGGACTAATAGAACAAGTCCCACACACAGCTAGAAGCCCAAATATTTTTTCAGAGGTAGATGCAGATAAAAATTATTTTTAATTTGCAACCTGATGGAGGTCAGTATAGATGGACTAATAGAGAAAGTCCCACACACTGCTAGAAGGCCAAATATTTTTTCAGAGCTAGATGCAGACAAAAAATTATTTTCAGTTTGCAACCTGATGGAGGTCAGTATAGATGGACTAATAGAACAAGTCCCACACACAGCTAGAAGCCCAAATATTTTTTCAGAGGTAGATGCAGAAAAAAATTATATTCAGTTTGCAACCTGATGGAGGTCTGTATAGATGGATTAATAGAACAAGTCCCACACACAGCTAGAAGCCCAATATTTTTTCAGAGGTAGATGCAGAAAAAAAATATATTCAGTTTGCAACCTGATGGAGGTCGGTATAGATGGACTAATAGAGAAAGTCCTACACACTGCTAGAAGGCCAAATATTTTTTCAGAGCTAGATGCAGACAAAAAATTATTTTTAATTTGCAACCTGATGGAGGTCAGTATAGATGGACTAATAGAGAAAGTCCCACACACTGCTAGAAGGCCAAATATTTTTTCAGAGGTAGATGCAGAAAAAAATTATATTCAGTTTGCAACCTGATGGAGGTCAGTATAGATGGACTAATAGAACAAGTCCCACACACAGCTAGAAGCCCAAATATTTTTTCAGAGGTAGATGCAGATAAAAATTATTTTTAATTTGCAACCTGATGGAGGTCAGTATAGATGGACTAATAGAGAAAGTCCCACACACTGCTAGAAGGCCAAATATTTTTTCAGAGCTAGATGCAGACAAAAAATTATTTTCAGTTTGCAACCTGATGGAGGTCAGTATAGATGGACTAATAGAACAAGTCCCACACACAGCTAGAAGCCCAAATATTTTTTCAGAGGTAGATGCAGAAAAAAATTATATTCAGTTTGCAACCTGATGGAGGTCTGTATAGATGGATTAATAGAACAAGTCCCACACACAGCTAGAAGCCCAATATTTTTTCAGAGGTAGATGCAGAAAAAAAATATATTCAGTTTGCAACCTGATGGAGGTCAGTATAGATGGACTAATAGAGAAAGTCCCACACACTGCTAGAAGGCCAAATATTTTTTCAGAGCTAGATGCAGACAAAAAATTATTTTTAATTTGCAACCTGATGGAGGTCAGTATAGATGGACTAATAGAGAAAGTCCCACACACTGCTAGAAGGCCAAATATTTTTTCAGAGCTGGATGCAGATAAAAATTATTTTTAATTTGCAACCTGATGGAGGTCAGTATAGATGGACTAATAGAGAAAGTCCCACACACTGCTAGAAGGCCAAATATTTTTTCAGAGCTAGATGCAGAAAAAAATTATATTCAGTTTGCAACCTGATGGAGGTCAGTATAGATGGACTAATAGAACAAGTCCCACACACAGCTAGAAGCCCAAATATTTTTTCAGAGGTAGATGCAGATAAAAATTATTTTTAATTTGCAACCTGATGGAGGTCAGTATAGATGGACTAATAGAGAAAGTCCCACACACTGCTAGCAGGCCAATATTTTTTCAGAGCTAGATGCAGACAAAAAATTATTTTCAGTTTGCAACCTGATGGAGGTCAGTATAGATGGACTAATAGAACATGTCCCACACACAGCTAGAAGCCCAAATATTTTTTCAGAGGTAGATGCAGAAAAAAATTATATTCAGTTTGCAGCCTGATGGAGGTCTGTATAGATGGATTAATAGAACAAGTCCCACACACAGCTAGAAGCCCAATATTTTTTCAGAGGTAGATGCAAAACAAAAATATATTCAGTTTGCAACCTGATGGAGGTCAGTATAGATGGACTAATAGAGAAAGTCCCACACACTGCTAGAAGGCCAAATATTTTTTCAGAGCTAGATGCAGACAAAAAATTATTTTTAATTTGCAGCCTGATGGAGGTCAGTATAGATGGACTAATAGAGAAAGTCCTAAACACAGCTAGAAGCCCAAATATTTTTTCAGAGCTAGATGCAGAAAAAAATTATATTCAGTTTGCAACGTGATGGAGGTCAGTATAGATGGACTAATAGAACAAGTCCCACACACAGCTAGAAGCCCAAATATTTTTTCAGAGCTAGATGCAGAAAAAAATTATATTCAGTTTGCAACCTGATGGAGGTCTGTATAGATGGATTAAAAGAACAAGTCCCACACACAGCTAGAAGCCCAATATTTTTTCAGAGGTAGATGCAGAAAAAAAATATATTCAGTTTGCAACCTGATGGAGGTCAGTATAGATGGACTAATAGAGAAAGTCCCACACACTGCTAGAAGGCCAAATATTTTTTCAGAGCTAGATGCAGACAAAAAATTATTTTTAATTTGCAACCTGATGGAGGTCAGTATAGATGGACTAATAGAGAAAGTCCCACACACTACTAGAAGGCCAAATATTTTTTCAGAGCTGGATGCAGATAAAAATTATTTTTAATTTGCAACCTGATGGAGGTCAGTATAGATGGACTAATAGAGAAAGTCCCACACACTGCTAGAAGGCCAAATATTTTTTCAGAGCTAGATGCAGACAAAAAATTATTTTCAGTTTGCAACCTGATGGAGGTCAGTATAGATGGACTAACACAACAAGTCCCACACACAGCTAGAAGCCCAAATATTTTTTCAGAGGTAGATGCAGAAAAAAATTATATTCAGTTTGCAACCTGATGGAGGTCTGTATAGATGGATTAATAGAACAAGTCCCACACACAGCTAGAAGCCCAATATTTTTTCAGAGGTAGATGCAGAAAAAAAATATATTCAGTTTGCAACCTGATGGAGGTCAGTATAGATGGACTAATAGAGAAAGTCCCACATACTGCTAGAAGGCCAAATATTTTTTCAGAGCTAGATGCAGACAAAAAATTATTTTTAATTTGCAACCTGATGGAGGTCAGTATGGATGGACTAATAGAGAAAGTCCCACACACAGCTAGAAGTCCAAATATTTTTTCAGAGCTAGATGCAGAAAAAAATTATATTCAGTTTGCAACCTGATGGAGGTCAGTATAGATGGACTAATAGAACAAGTCCCACACACAGCTAGAAGCCCAAATATTTTTTCAGAGGTAGATGCAGAAAAAAATTATATTCAGTTTGCAACCTAATGGAGGTTAGTATAGATGGACTAATAGAGAAAGTCCCACACACTGCTAGAAGGCCAAATATTTTTTCAGAGCTAGATGCAGACAAAAAATTATTTTTAATTTGCAACCTGATGGAGGTCAGTATAGATGGACTAATAGAGAAAGTCCCACACACTGCTAGAAGGCCAAATATTTTTTCAGAGCTGGATGCAGATAAAAATTATTTTTAATTTGCAACCTGATGGAGGTCAGTATAGATGGACTAATAGAGAAAGTCCCACACACTGCTAGAAGGCCAAATATTTTTTCAGAGCTAGATGCAGAAAAAAATTATATTCAGTTTGCAACCTGATGGAGGTCAGTATAGATGGACTAATAGAGAAAGTCCCACACACTGCTAGAAGGCCAAATATTTTTTCAGAGCTAGATGCAGACAAAAAATTATTTTTAATTTGCAACCTGATGGAGGTCAGTATAGATGGACTAATAGAGAAAGTCCTAAACACAGCTAGAAGCCCAAATATTTTTTCAGAGCTAGATGCAGAAAAAAATTATATTCAGTTTGCAACGTGATGGAGGTCAGTATAGATGGACTAATAGAACAAGTCCCACACACAGCTAGAAGCCCAAATATTTTTTCAGAGGTAGATGCAGAAAAAAATTATATTCAGTTTGCAACCTGATGGAGGTCTGTATAGATGGATTAAAAGAACAAGTCCCACACACAGCTAGAAGCCCAATATTTTTTCAGAGCTAGATGCAGAAAAAAAATATATTCAGTTTGCAACCTGATGGAGGTCAGTATAGATGGACTAATAGAGAAAGTCCCACACACTGCTAGAAGGCCAAATATTTTTTCAGAGCTAGATGCAGAAAAAAAATTATTTTTAATTTGCAACCTGATGGAGGTCAGTATAGATGGACTAATAGAGAAAGTCCCACACACTGCTAGAAGGCCAAATATTTTTTCAGAGCTGGATGCAGATAAAAAATATTTTTAATTTGCAACCTGATGGAGGTCAGTATAGATGGACCAATAGAGAAAGTCCCACACACTGCTAGAAGGCCAAATATTTTTTCAGAGCTAGATGCAGAAAAAAATTATATTCAGTTTGCAACCTGATGGAGGTCAGTATAGATGGACTAATAGAACAAGTCCCACACACAGCTAGAAGCCCAAATATTTTTTCAGAGGTAGATGCAGATAAAAATTATTTTTAATTTGCAACCTGATGGAGGTCAGTATAGATGGACTAATAGAACAAGTCCCACACACTGCTAGAAGCCCAAATATTTTTTCAGAGCTAGATGCAGAAAAAAATTATATTCAATTTGCAACCTGATGGAGGTCAGTATAGATGGACTAATAGAATGATGCTATGCCCAAAAGATTTTACTTCACTAGGTGCAGTAAAAAAATTGGTATTCTATACACAGGTGGTATATCTTGCAACACAGATAGGCTACTCCACTGACTAACACACTCTGCAATAGGCCAAAAAGGATTAGCTTTGCTAGATTCAGCCAAATGCTGTGAAAAAAACTTGCACAGCACTGGCACAGACCTGCCTGGCAAAAACTGATAGGAACTGATGTAACCTAGTCCTGCAAAGGACTGCAATTACAATTAGTCTTTACTCCCACAATCTATCTATTTAAGAGCACAGACCTGCCTGATAAAAGTCGTAGGAAATGCTGTAACCTAGTCCTTAAAAGGACTGCAATCACAACTATTCCCTACTCCCAAGCTATCTGTAGATTTGTGCGAAAATTGGCTTGAAATTAACAAGGTATAGCGCACACAGCAACAGCGGTGCCGTCTAACACGCAGCTGCAGCAGTGAGAAAATGGTGGCGATGGGGAAAATGGCTTGGTCTTATAGGGCAAGGACATGTGACATACACTGCCAATGACACATGCCCTTGCTTGTGTGAAAAAAGCACTTCGCTCCGTGTGTGCGCTGCTGATAGGCTGACAGATTGCACCTCCCCACTGTAAATGCGGGAAAGAGAAAAAAAAATGGAGATCTTCATTATTCCTGCAGAGATCCATCCCCTGCCCCTCCCCCCACCCCGCTGTACACTCAAACTGCGTATTAACATTAATTTTCATCATTACTGAGAAAAAATCCAGTTATGATTTTGGTGCACGAACAGTTATCGAACATAACCTCGAACAGCCGAATTTTTCTCAAATCGTTCGTGTTCGCCGAACGGCTCGAACACCGCCCAAAACAGCTCGAATTTGAGATTGGCGAACAGTTCGAGTAGAACAACGCTCATCTCTAATCTCCACCAGCTGCAGGTACCTTCCCCTGCAACCGGAAAAAATGTAAAACCTGTCCATTTATAATGACCACAGACAAGATAAAGATCCCCAATTCAAATCAGGACTAAAAGATCCCAGGTACTTTCAGCCCTATCACATCTAATGTAGTGTGCTTAATTATATGCACCAAATGTCCATCTAGGGGTCTGTATGTAGGGGAGACAGGGCAAAAACGTAGGACAAGGATGAATTCTCATCGCCACACAATAAAAGAAGAAAAAATAGAGCTACCTGTGGCCAAGTATTTTTGTTTCCCTGATCACAACATCACAGACATGAAATTATTGGTATTAAAAGGTCATTTCAAATCTCAGAGAGACAGAAAAGTTTGGGAATATAAACTCATGTGTACCTTTGACACCTTCAGAGCAGGAATGAATGTGTCGCATGGATTTATGTCATTCTACATCAACTAAGGAATGTGGTCCTCAGAACTTTGGGGTCATCATAACCCTGGACCAGACCTCAATCATCGGACAATAAAACTTTTACAGTCCTTATCTATGAACTAATCCAATATTTACAACCAGAACTGTTTATCTTTCTCCCACAGTAATAGCTCTGTTTTACGTTACCTGTCTCATCTATTACATTATTTCTGTGTCCCATTGTGTATAAATATGTGACTCTTCTGATTTTGAGTTCTACTATGCCTGATGAAGAGGCCTGAGTAGTCTCGAAAGCTTGCAACTTGTTACCATCTTTTCAGTTAGCCATTAAAAGGTATCAACCACTGAGGACTCTCAAATCGTAATATTTTTCTATCTACTGGCTAACACGGTACAAAAATATATATAAAGAAGAGACATCTTAGAAGTTATAATGTGCAAGTCTGCCTTTGAAATTTTGGATTGACAGGTATCAACTTAGCCTACCATATGTGCTTCACACCTCTAAATATAAAAAGTACCAGGATAAAATTGCATATGATTACCACAATATAAGAGACAGGAAAATACAGTGCAGATCAGGCACAGTCCGTGGGAGAATAAATTAGAAGTAATTCAAATGACTCACAGTTGATATCCTCTCTGTAGTCGTTCACTTCCTTGTCTTTCACATATGATCCAGACAAGCATGAAAGGTTTTTCCAAGTATAATATACCTTTGTAAAGTTTGCCACTCAGGCACCTCTGGTTCTCTGCCTTATACCTGTTAGAACCCTCCTGTTAGTTTTCTCTATCTTGTGTTTTGCGGTCACGTGACCATCTGCCTATATATTCCAGCTCCGCCCTTCTGGCTTTGCTGGACTTCAGTGTTGTTTGACTGTTTTGCTAGCCTGGTGCTTCGGTGCCTTTCTCTGTCAGTTTGCTTGGTCCTCTTGGACCTCTACACTCCCTGACAGAAGTTATGTCGCTTATCCATGTTATGTAAATAAAAGCTTATAACCTGACGTTAAATTCATCCATTGGTTTTATAAATTACTCTTTTGAAAGCTGAAACCCTCTCAAATTTGGTTTAGGTTAAGAAAATAAATTGGCATCAATGCTGAAATATTGATCATTTAATGAACACAGAATGGTTAGATTTTGGCAAGACAAAAGTTTTGTCGCCCACAGAAAGTAATGTGATATTTAAACAAATAATTATCTTAAAATACAAATATATGTGGCATAACATTGGTGAATGGAGTTGTGGTGCTATTAGAATCATATTTTATATTTTGTGTGACTTCCATGAGCTTGAAGGACTGCATCCATACGGTTCAACAATGATTCATACAATTTATTAATGAAGTCATCAGGAATAGCAAAGAATGCAGTCTTACATGCCTCCCAATGGTCATCTAGATTCTTTGGTTTTGTCTTCCAAGCTTCCTCTTTCATCCTACCCCAGACATGCTCAATGATGTTCATGTCTGGTGACTGGGCTGGCCAGTCCTTGAGCACCTTGATCTTTTTTGCCTGGAGGAACTTTGTTGTAGAGATGGATGTATGAGATGGAGCACCATCCTGCTGCAGAATTTGACCCCTTTTATGATTTGGAATGTAAGAGGTAGCTAGTACTTCTTGATATTTTAGGCTATTGATATTGCCTTCCACCTTGCAAATGTTTCGCACACCCCCATACTGAATGTAACCCCAGACCATGATCTTTTCACCACCAAATGTAACTGTTTTCTGGGTGTATTTTGGATCCATACGGGCTCCACTAGGTCTCCTGCAGTATTTGCGGCGGCTGTGGTGTAATTTTACTGAAGATTCATCAGAGAAATCCACCTTCTGCCACTTTTCCAGCGTCCATCTGTTTAGCAGGCTGTGGGACTTTGCAAATGCCACACAGTTTTTTTATTTGCCTTTTGTTTAGTGCTGGCTTCTGGGCACTGATTCAACCATGGAGGTCATTTCGAGAGAGAATCCTACAAACTGTTCTAGTTGACACAGGGACTTGAGGTGACCAGGCCTGTTGGAGCTCTGCTGCAATGGAAGTGGGGCTTGCTTTGGATTTTCTAACCAACAAACGTTCCTCCTGAGCAGTTGTCTTGCGGGGTCTGCCGGACCTGGGCTTGTCAAACACATCTCCAGTTTCTTCAAATCTTTTCACTGAGACACATTAAAGGTGTCAGCCACCGCTGCAGTGGATCTGGTCTTCAGCCTCTTGATAATGAAGGCTTTGGTCGCAGGGTGGCTGTTTGGCTCGTTGTCAGAGCTCAAGTTGCAGTTCAAGTGAAGGTTTGGGGTGCTGGGTTTCTTTTTATACACACCCACTAGTTAACAAATCATTTACTGAGCACTGGTGAGGATGTAAACTAGGATTGGGTGCATTATATGACCAGGTGACAAAACTTTTGTATTGCCAAAATCTGACCATTCTGCGTTCATTAAGTGATCAATATTTCAGCATTGATGCCAATTTATTTTCTTTACCTAAACCAAATTTGGGAGAGTTTCAGCTTTCAAAAGAGTAATTTATAAAACCAATGGATGAATTTAAAGTCCGGTTATAAGCTTTTATTTACATAACATGGATAAGCGACATAACTTCTGTCAGGGAGTGTAGTACTTTTTGTCAGTTTGTCTTTTGTGCTCTACAACAATTTCTGCTTAGGAGGTGTCCCATTTTTGTCCCAGTCCTTAGTTCTTTTAGGGACCCCTCCCTTAATTCTATAGGTCTTCGTTCAGACTAGCCGAGGATGAAGGCGCGTCTGTTCACTAGGAACAGGCAGCCCACTACATCATAGGGATTCAGCTTAGTCTTACTGTAGGGACAGCTTTCCCCTATCTTTCCTTAATTCTTGTTGCAGATCATAACAGTAAGTCCAGTCCAAAAAAAAACTAAAAGGAAAGAAATTCGGGGATCAGTATGGTTTCCGTCCAGGAGTTGGCTCAACGCCTGCAGGGATCGTCTCTGGAGGTGGCCGAGCTTCAGCAACACGTGAGTAGCTGTCCTGGAGCGCATTTTGTGGAACCGAAGGAAGGACTGCCTGATGTTTTTTATGGTAAACAGCAAGATTTTTTTTCCTTTAAAAATGCCTGTTTGTTATATTTTAGTTTGAGACCAAGATCCTCTGGGAATGAATCACAGCGCATTGGTTTTATTATGTCACTTTTGCGCAAAGAACCACAGGGTTGGGCCTTTTCTCTCCAGCCTAATGATCCGTGTTTAAGTTCTGTTGAAGAATTTTTTTCTGCTATGGGGCTATTATATGACGAAAAAAAAAAGGTCAGTTACGCCCGTATAGCTTGTTTATGCTCTGCAGGAGTATTTCTTTCTGGGAGTACTACTCTGCAGGGAGATTTGATTGAATTTCAGGTATTTGTGGATTGTGGTTCAACACTTAATGTGATTGATAAAGGGTTTTTGGAAAACCTTAAATTGAAATCCAAACCTTTGCCATCACCTATTTCTGTGGTTGCAATTGATAACACTCCTTTGAAATGTATTACTCACAAGACTGCTGCATTTCCTCTCACTATCAATGGAGTTCACCAAGAAATTTTGGACTTGGTTGTTTTGGATAATTTACCCCCTCCAGTTGTTCTAGGATTGCCTTGGTTAAAACTGCACAATCCTTTATTGAACTGGTCTACTAATGTGATTAAGTCTTGGAGTCCGAAGTGCTATGATAAATGTTGTAATGGTCGCATTGCGGCTGTGGAAAAAGTGGAATTACCTGTACCTATTCAAGATTTTTGGATGTTTTTTTCGGAGGAAGAGTCACAAGTTTTATCTCCTCATAGCGATTATGATTGCGTCATTGAGTTTGTTCCGGGTGCTACTCTTCCTAAAAGTCGCTTGTATAATCTGACTATCCCTGAAAGAAAGGCCTTGGAGGAGTACATAGAGACTAGCCTGGCTGCTGGTCACATTAGACCTTCTAAGTCGCCTGTGGCAGTTGGATTCTTCTTTGTTAAAAAAAAGGACGGCGGTTTACGTCCATGTCTGGATTTTCGTGATATTAATAAGCTTACCGTACGCAATTCCTACTCATCACCGTTAATTCCTGACTTGTTTAACCAGTTAGTGGGAGCCAAGTGGTTCTCCAAAATTGATCTCCGGGGGGCATACAATTTGTTACGTGTGAAGGAGGGTGATGAATGGAAAACTGCTTTTAACACTCCAGTAGGTCATTTTGAGAATCTGGTTATGCCTTTTGGTCTTACCAATGCACCTGCATTTTTTCAGAACCTTATTAATGACATCCTGAGACCTCTGATTGGTAATAATGTGGTTGTCTATTTGGATGACATTTTTATTTATTCACCAGATCTGGCAGAGTGTACGTGAAGTTTTGCAGTTATTGGGTGATAATTCACTCTTTGCTAAGCTGGAGAAATGTGAGTTCGCTGTGCAGAAAATTAGTTTTTTGGGCTACATTGTCTCCAGTGAGGGCTTTGAGATGGACCCTGTGAAGGTTCAGGCTGTGCAGGAATGGCCTTGGCCTATTGGTTTGAAATCTATACAGAGATTTTGGGGTTTTGCCAATTATTACAGGAAATTCATTAAGAATTTTTCTGTAATTGTTAAACCTCTAACCGATCTCACCAGGAAAGGTGCGAATACGGCCCAGTGGACTACTGAAGCCATTGAAGCGTTTGAGTATCTCAAAGAGAGGTTCAGTTCTGCCCCTATCCTTATGCAGCCTGATGAGACCAAGCCTTTTTTGGTTGAGGTTGATGCTTCATCGGTGGGGGTCGGAGCAGTTTTGTCTCAGGAGAACAAGGGTGGAGTACATCCTTGTGCCTTCTTTTAGAAAAAATTTTCGGAAACCGTACTGAATTATGATGTTGGAAATCAGGAGTTGCTGGCTATTAAACTCGCGTTTGAACATTGGCGTCATTTTTTGGAAGGCGCTAGATTTCCTATTCAGGTTTTCACAGATCATAAGAATTTGATCTATCTGGATGCTGCCAAGCGCTTGAATGCCCATCAAGCTAGGTGGGCACTTTTTTTTTCTCGGTTTCATTTTTCTGTTACCTATATCCCTGGTACTAAGAATGTTAAAGCCGATGCTTTATCTCACAGCTTCTCTCCTACGGTCGGTGCCGAGGAGGAGGACAGCATTTTACAGAAAGGAGTTGTGGTGGCGGCTTTGGAATCTGTTTTGGAGAATGGGATTCTGAAAGCTCAAGATGATGCTCCATCTAACACTCCCCATGGGAGGTTGTTCGTGCCTAGAGCCTTTTGGAGAGATTTGTTTGTGGAGTGTCATGAGTCTCTGTTGGCAGTTCATCCAGGAATTTCGGAGACTAAGAGACTGATCAGTCGCAGTTTTTGGTGGCCTGGATGGCAGAAGGAAGTCATCAAGTGGGTGCGTCAGTGTACTGTGTGCGCTAGGTCAAAGGCTTCACATACTCCTGCTGCGGGGTTGCTTTGCCCTCTGGAGGTTCCTAGTGCGCCTTGGACGCATCTCACTATGGATTTTATTACTGATCTTCCTGTGTCTGAGGGTTTTACTGTCATCTGGGTGGTCGTGGACCGTTTTAGTAAGATGTGTCATTTGGTTCCATTCATTAAGTTGCCCTGCGCCAAGACACTCGCTAAGGCGTTTGTTAAGGAGATTGTCAAGCTCCATGGCGTTCCCACGGATATTGTTTCTGATAGAGGACCTCAGTTTGTGGCTCGCTTTTGGCGTGCTTTTTGTGACAGGTTGGGAGTCCATTTGTCATTTTTGTCTGGTTATCATCCTGAGTCTAATGGACAGACTGAAAGAAAGAACCAGGATGTTGAGCAGTTTTTGCGTTGTTTTGTGGCGGACAATCAAGAGGCGTGGTCCGAGTTTCTGCCTCTCACAGAATTTGCTCTTAACAATCATACATCCTCCTCTGCTGGGTGTTCTCCTTTTTTTTGGTGTACTGGGAGACATCCGTCTTTTGGTTCGTTCTCCAAATTGGGGTCGGCGGTGCTGGAGGAGGAGAATTTTCCCGGTGATTTGGAGAGAGTTTGGACTAATGTACGTTGTAACCTTCAAGAGGCTAACAAAAAGTCCAAGAAGTATTTAGACAGGAAACGTAAAGAGGTTTTGTTTACTGTGGGTGACATGGTTTGGTTGTCCTTGAAGAACCTGCGGTTGAGGATTCCCTCTAAAAAACTGGGTCCTAAGTTTGTGGGTCCATTTAAAGTGCTTCAGGTTGTTAACCAGTCTGCTGTTAGGTTGGATGTCCCTACTTCCTGGAAGATTAATGCTGTGTTTCATGTTTCCTTGTTGAAAAAGACTGACGTATCTGATAGGGACATCACTGTCACAGTTCCTCCTGTGGTGGAAGACGGCGAATATGAAATTTCGCGTATCTTGAATTCTAGATGGCATAGTGGGAGATTACAGTATCTTGTCTCCTGGAAGGGTTTCGGTCCCGAAGACAACTCCTGGGTAAGGACGGATGATGTCTCTGCTCCTAGGCTTGTTAAAGCTTTCCACAGGAGGTTTCTGGATAGGCCTGGGCATGGAGGATCCGGAGGATCCTCATAAAAGAGGGGGTACTGTTAGAACCCTCCTGTTAGTTTTTTCTATCTTGTGTTTTGCGGTCACGTGACCATCTGCCTATATATTCCAGCTCTGCCCTTCTGGCTTTGCTGGACTTCAGTGTTGTTTGACTGTTTTGCTAGCCTGGTGCTTCGGTGCCTATCTCTGTCAGTTTGCTTGGTCCTCTTGGACCTCTAGTACTTTTTGTCAGTTTGTCTTTTGTGTTCTGCAACAATTTCTGTTTAGGAGGTGTCCCATTTTTGTCCCAGTCCTTAGTTCTTTTAGGGACCCCTCCCTTAATTCTATAGGTCTTCGTTCAGACTAGCCGAGGACGAAGGCGGGTCTGTTAACTAGGAACAGGCAGCCCGCTACATCGTAGGGATTCAGCTTAGTCTTACTGTAGGGACAGCTTTCCCCTATCTTTCCTTAGTTCTTGTTGCAGATCATAACAATACCACCTACCATCCAATGTCTGACATCAGTTCTTTCTTATCACCTCTCCTATGACATCATCACTTATATTGCTGGAAATGGGACCATATTGCCCATGAGTGCATAACCTTTTTGGGTCCTAGTGCCACATTGTCAGATCAAACTAACCCCAAGGGCCACAATATTACCAAAGTATTACCTTCCAATACATTTACTACATATTAAAAGTCTATGCCATAATATCTAATAGGTGCTGGTTCCATTTATGGGGCTCCCAAATATCAGGAAGGTAAATGTACCCTTCTCATGGTTTTGCAGTCCAAAAAGGAGAGCTGAATGCATTGTTATAAAGGCAGATGTCAACCATTTCCTGCCATCTCTCGTTTTATGACATGAGACAGCATGATAGATGCTGACCAAAAGCAGAAATCTGTGGAAAAGTTGATTTGCTGTGTTGATTTTTTGTGTTTCTTCATCCCATCAATAGAAGCTCTGGTCAAAAAAAAAAGAAAGAAATTAATTTGCCAACATTCATGGTCTTTCACTTTGAATTTTCAACACTGATATTCAGAACAACAAACTTCGCTGACCAACTTTAGATAACAAGTTGTTCAGAAAGAGGAAATCCGAAATCTCTAGAGTATGTGCGGCATAAAGAAAAAGTTCAGTCATCTATTACTAAGCTAAATCTAAAGCGCAAGTGGATTATGCAATGAGATATGTAAGTGTTTTTTTGCAGAATCTAAAATAAAAATATAAATCTACATCCTGAGTCACTGGCAATTTAACCTAATGGTGATAAGTTGTGACCTAAACTCAATAGAGATTATGTGGCATCTGGATCTGGCACAAGCAGTTCATAAATTCAAGTTTAGCAGTGTGCTTGATTTAAAGATGTTTGCAAAGGTTAATTGATTTTCCTCAGCAACAATGTTAAAAAAAAGTGTTAGGGATTACTCCCAACCTCCCTGTGATGCTAGTCACTACTCACGGACAAGCCGTGAGGTTGCATAGTCAAGATGTCCAAGGTCAAAAACCAACAGGATAAATCATAGACAGATGGGTGAGACAAAGGCCTAGTCAGGAAACAGTCCGAGGTCAGAAATTCCAAGGTGACGGATCACGACAAAAGGACTAGGCAAACGGATGGTCAAGACAAGTCCAAGGTCAAGCAGCAAAGTTCAGAATACCAGACAAAGAGCACAGAGCAAACACACACCTATTGAGCAAAGCTACAATTAGAAATGACCTAATATTGCCGGCAGTTTAGTAGCCTGGCAATTATCCTGAAAGTAAAACACAAGGAGGAAACCCAAACACTACACTGACAGACCGACATGCCCTTGCTATCCAGAGCTGTCATTCAAAGCATCCCTAGGACACTGCGAATGGCAGCATTGTGATGCTCCACATGCTTTCTCGGTTCAGCATGTGTTTTTAAAAGAGATGCAGTTCAGTGCCAGGCTCCTCTGAAGGCAGCTTATTTTCCCTGAGATCAAAAGGATCATTCATTGAAACTTAACATGCCCAATCTTCCTTTGTTGGGGATAGTTGGCCGGTCCCACCAAATTTAAGTTTATGGTGGGCAGCTATGGGCAAATCCAAACACAGGTAAAATTAGATTTCACACGAGTGCTCTATACAAAAAAAAGGTTTCACTTGATTTTTTTTTCAGAAGATATCCCACATTATGTACTCAAAGTGCACCTGTAAGCAGGATTGTGTTCATTAAACTACATACACTGTCAGATTGGCGCCATTACACTGATTAAAATGATATCTTGGTTGATGAAATCCGTCCTGTGGTTGTATAATCTTTACTTTTAGTTTGGAGATAATGATATGCTCGTGCTCCAGAGCGGCCTGTGGGGGGCGCTCTATCTGGTGCTCTGCTTACATATTCATCTGCATGCTCTTATGACAGCTCACTGATCGTTCACTGACCTGCCTTCTATTTTACCTAGCCCCGCACTACTAGATGCATTATGTAAAATAGGAGGCAGGTCAGTTAAGGCACAGTGAGCTGTCATAAGAACATACAGATGAATATGTAAGCAGAGCACCAGATAGAGCGCCCCCCATAGGCCACACCGGAGCACGAGCATTTCATTATCTCCAAACTGAAAGTAAAGATTACACAACTACAGGACAGATTTCATGAACCAAGGTATAATTTTAATCAGTGTAACGGTGTCAATCTGATAGTGTATATAGTTTACTCAGCACAATACTGTTGACAGGGAGCTATGTGGGGCTCATACTGCATTTTGGAGGTTTTGGAGGTTATTCTGTATATAAGAAGGATATGTGGGTGCTCATACTGTAATTAGTGGGCTTTGTGGGGGCTCATACTTTATTTTGGGGGCTATGTGAGGGCTCAAACTGTATATAGGGGGACTATGCCAGGGCTCATACTGTATATAGGGGGCTATGTGGGGCTCATACTTTATATAGGGGCTATGTGGGGCTCATCATGAATATAGGAGACTGTGGGGGCTCATACTGTGTATAGGGGGCTATGAGGGGCTCATACTGTATATAAGAGGCTATGTTGGGCTCATACTGTATATAGAGGGACTATGTGGGGGCTCATACTGTATATAGGGAAATGTTGGGGGCTCATTCTGTATATAGGGGGCTGTGTGCGGGCTCATTCAGTATATAGGGGGATGTCAGCATAATATGTTAATATTAATATTGATCAGAATTAATTTCAGTCTATTAGTTCGGACCTCCACAACAGTCACAGTTTCTCATGTGGCACCTTGGGAAAAGTAATTGCCTATCCTGATCTAGATGAATGGAGGGCTCCTGATTATTCCCAAACAGACATAAGAATCGGGCATTTAGAATCTAAGCACCTAATCCTTCATTTGGTGGGGAAATAGCCACAGCCAGGTTAGTGTGGCAGAGGCTATCTCATTGAGAATACAGAAATGCTTGAAGGAGCCAAATGTTCCTGTGTGAGGGGGAATTGGAAGAGATAGCTGTCAGCTGAGTGACAGTCCGGTTGACAGTTACCTAGTTTGTTTAGCCAGCTTTACTTAGGTTTCCAAATCGAGCAGATTGTGAATGCTACGTAAAAATTACGAAATATCAATAACAACGGCAATTGAAATGTGAAAAATAAATCTATAGAAATCTTAAAATCGAAAACTCATAAGGACGTCATGGCACTGTACTATCCTTAACTAAGTTTGCAAAAGAGATTTGGCTTACAGTCTGCATTCAAGGACATCTCAAGACATGAGTTCTCAGCGTACGATTGTTCTCCTGACGCCTAACCAATGTACATGGTGTCTTCTCTATTCTAATTAATTGCTGTAATCTTAAACAAGTTATATCTCAAAATAAGTAGAGGATGCAACAAGGGAACCATTAAAGATAGGACGTTTCTGACAGGATACTATTACAATGTGCCTCAGCATTACTGCTAGAAAACTATACTGAAGAAAAGATTTTTTTTCAACAGCACTTTTCATTTCCCACATTTAAGAATAACAGAGACAAGATTTCCAACGCACTGTAAATTTACTAATGCTAAAAGCATTAAAGAAAAAAAGACCCTAGGCTTTATAGGACAGTATTCAGATTGTATACTCGTGTTGTGTTATTCAGGTAAATGCTAATGTAAGCATGAGAAAGGAGATTGGAGTTTTGAGGCCGTCCATTATCCATGAAATACAGGCTTGGGAGCAGGGTGTAGAAAAATAAAATTAAAGCGTGAGCTTTAAGCATGGAGTATCTAATATCATCAAGAATATGTAAAAACATGCAGAGTTTCATTACACTGAGTTTCAATGGAGGGTATGGTGCATTGGTCTCTATTGTGATTGTACCTATATACTGTATCTATGCTCTAATAAAATCAGTTGTACTTCCTGAATAAATTCAGATCAGAATGGACTCCTCAGGGTTTCTGGCTAGTTTGCGAGTGATGTTCATATTATTAGATGGATATGAGAGGGAACTGACTCGCCCAGGGGGATATGGGGGACTCAGTACCCGATCCTTTACCTTCTTGGGATGTCACGGCAGTCGGCTCCCGGGCCCGTACCCTGGGGACACTCTTTAAAAGGGGTTTGTTAACAGTTTTGTCTCGTGACGCCACCTGTGGCTCCTGGTAATGGGTACCAGCGCTGCTTCAGACCTCCGGGGGTGATGGGATGGCAGCTGAAATGGTGCGGCTCTCCACAGGCAGAGCACAGCTCCAAGGCAGTGTAGGTGCAGATGGTGATGCTGAGAGTTGTAGTGCAGGAGCGGTAGCGTGATGGAAATAACTGACAGAAACAGTGGAGTGCAGTCATCCGAGTTTACTCACAGTTCTTTAGGTTCCTCGGGTACACTGTCCAGGTGTCAGCCTCCCGTGTCACACTGCGTTTGCCAGACAGGGGTTCAGCACTCCCTCAGGTATATCAGAAGCACTTAACAGGACCCCCTTTCTTTATGTTCCTTCCTTGACCGACTTCCCACGCTGGGTCTTCTCCCTCCTGCCCTGCGCCCCGCCACACAAAGTCCCGATCGGGTACTCTGAGATCCCTCTGGGCAACTTGGAGTTCCCGGACCTACTTGGTGCCCTTCACGGCAGCTTAGGTGGGGTAGTGGCAACTGCACCATGGAAGTGCAGAAGCCTCCGGTTTCTCCAGCCCAGAACTGGAGTAACACGGCTGGTCCAGGGACTGGTTCCCTTCTTGCGGCCTGATCCCTCTGACTCTTGGCAGATTCGGGCGTACGGGTGCCATCCTGCACTCACCGTACCCCCCTGGGATCCCTTCTGTTACTGGAGCCTTTCTCCTCTGCTCCCCTCCTGGGCCTCTCTTACTAGGCCCCACTATGAAGCAGAGCTCCTGAAGAGACTCTGCTCCTCTCCTCTCACTCACTACTCACTGAATAACCTCACTAAGATGGCTCCCCTTTATATACACCTCCTATTCAAGTGCTCCCCTGTTCTGCGTCCTCCACCCACACCCACTACTGGTTCCCCCTCACTTTTGGTTCCCCCTACTCCAGCCAGGGACAGGGCAGCAAAAGAAGTGCATAATGCCCTTCCAGCCGGCCTGGAGTAGTGTAGTGTTGAGTGCAGGTGTTGGGTCCGGGGCAGTACTCCATCCTTACCTGAGAGAAGGAGATGCCACACCTCTGGGTGAGGTGCAGTACCTCTGTGGCGACTGAACCCTCAGGGGCGCCACAGAACCATTTATTTGGAGTCTCGCCGTTGGGCCCAAGGGACAGCAAATGAAAGCCAACACCCACTACTCTAAGGACCAAGCACAGGAAACCCCATCCTACTCTGTTAAATGCCTTTTTTCGTCTAAGGCCACGGCCCCGATATCAGTACTTGTTCAGCATTCGGTCAGTATTTTTTCTCAGGAGAGGGAGCCAAAACCAGGAGTGGGTGGTAAATGCAGAATTGGTGACTTGTTTCTATTATACCTTTTCTCTGATTGTTCCTCACCTGGTTTTGGCTCCCACTCCTGAGAAAAAATACTGATCGAATACTGACCAAATACTGATAATGGGGCTGTGGTGAGTAGGAGAAGCTGTCATTCATATTATTATTATTATTATTATTATTATTTATTATTATAGCGCCATTTATTCCATGGCACTTTACATGTGAAGAAGGGGTATACATACAAGAACAATTACAATAATCTTGAACACAATGTGACGGCGACTGGTACAGGAGGAGTGAGGACCCTGCCCGCGAGGGCTCACAGTCTACAAGGGATGGGTGAGGATACAGTAGGTGAGGGTAGAGCTGGTCGTGCAGCATTATTTGAGGAGTGGTGGTTACTGCAGGTTGTAGGCTTGTCGGAAGAGGTGGGTCTTCAGGCTCTTTTTGAAGGTTTCCACGGTCGACGAGAGTCTGATGTGTTGGGGTAGAGAGTTCCAGAGTAGGGGAGACGCACGGGAGAAATCTTGAGATTAGAGGGGAGTAGAGAAGGAGATCTTGTGAGGATCGGAGGTTGCGTGCGGGTATGTAGCGGGAGACTAGGTCAGAGATATATGGAGGAGACAGGTTGTGAATGGCTTTGTATGTCATGGTTAGGGTTTTGAACTGGAGTCTCTGGGCAATGGGGAGCCAGTGAAGAGATTGACAGAGAGGAGAGGGCGGGGAATAGTGGGAGGACAGGTGGATTAGTCGGGCAGCAGAGTTTAGGATGGATTGAAGGGGTGCGAGAGTGTTGGAAGGGAGGCCACAGAGCAGAAGGTTGCAGTAGTCAAGGCGGGAGATGATGAGGGCGTGCACTAGTGTTTTTGCAGATTCATGGTTGAGGAATGTGCGGATCCGGGAGATATTTTTGAGTTGGAGTCGGCAGGAAGTGGAAAGGGCTTGGATATGTGGTTTGAAGGAGAGTTCAGAGTCCAGGGTTACCCCAAGGCAGCGAGCTTGATGGACTGGGGAGAGTGGGCAGCCATTGACTATGATGGATAGGTCAGTTGGGGGGGGTTGAATGAGATGGCGGAAAGATGATGAATTCTGTTTTGTCCATGTTAAGTTTTAGAAATCTAGCAGAGAAGAAGGATGAAATAGCAGACAGACATTGTGGGATTTTGGTTAGTAAGGAGGGGATATCAGGTCCAGAGAGGTAGATCTGTGTGTCGTCAGCATAGAGGTGATAATGAAAGCCATGAGACTCTATGAGCTGTCCCAGGCCTAAGGTGTAGATGGAGAAGAGCAGGGGTCCTAGAACTGAACCTTGGGGGACACCGACAGATAGGGGGTGAGATGAGGAGGTGGTCTGTGAGTGAGAGACACTGAATGTCCTGTCTGTTAGATATGAGGAGATCCAGGATAGGACCAAGTCTGTGATGCCGAGAGATGAGAGAGTTTTTAGTAAGAGGGAATGGTCCACTGTGTCGAAGGCAGATGACAGGTCTAGGAGGAGGAGAACAGAATAGTGTCGCTTAGATTTGGCGGTTAGTAGGTTGTTGGTAACTTTGGTCAGTGCAGTTTCAGTAGAATGGTGCGGTCGGAAACCAGATTGTAGGCGGTCGAAGAGGGAGCAGGAGGAGAGGTGGGAGGACAGCTCAGAATGGACGTGTTGTTCCAGTAGGTTTGAGGCATAGGGGAGAAGTGATATGGGGCGATAGCTAGACAGAGAGGATGGGTCAAGGGAGGGCTTTTTGAGGATGGGTGTGATTGAGGCATGTTTGAAGCATGAGGGGAAGACACCAGTTGTTAGTGACAAGTTGAAGAGGTGGGCTAGGGCTGGGATGAAGACAGTGGTAAGGTTTGGGATGAGGTGGGACGGGATTGGGTCAAGTTTACAGGTGGTGAGGTGTGATTTGGAGAGTAAAGAGGAAAGTTGATCTTCCGTAATGGTGGAGAATGTGGTTTTGGAGGAGGAGGGTTGAGTAGGTGTGGGGAGGGGCTGTGGGGGTCTTAGGCAAAAGCTTTGTCTGATGGTGTCAATCTTCTGTTTGAAGAATGAGGCAAAGTCTTCGGCTGAAATAAGAGGAGAGGAAGGAGGCACTGGGGGACGGAGGAGAGAATTGAAGGTGTTGAATAGTTGTTTGGGGTTGTGAGACAGGGAGGATATGAGAGATAAGAAGTATGTTTGTTTTGCTGCAGTGAGTGTGGACTTGAAGGTAGTGAGGGACTGTTTGAATGCGATGAAGTGCTCATTGGAGTGGGACCTTTTCCATCTACGCTCAGCAACCCTGGAGGCCCGTCGCAGTTCTTTAGTTAGGCTGGTGTGCCAGGGTTGTCTGTTGATTGTGCGAGCTTTGGTATGTGTGAGGGGGGCGACCGAATCGAGAGCTGCAGCTGTTGTGGTGTTGTATAAAGTGGCAGCAACATCTGCATCATGCAAGGAACTAATGTCTGTAAGAGGGAGAAGGGATTCAGAGAGTGAGTGTAGGTCAAAGTGTTTGAGATTTCTGCGAGGGTATGCAAGTTTGTGAAGTGGGGATTGTTGCCCTGGAGAGGAGAGGGTAGAGAATGTAAGTAGGTTGTGGTCAGAGAGAGGGAGAGGTGAGTTAGAGAGGTTAGATAGGGAACTGAGGCGGGTGAAGATGAGGTCCAGCGTGTGGCCGTCTTTGTGGGTGGGTGTGGAAGACCACTGGGTAAGACCAAAGGAAGAAGTGAGGGATAGAAGCTTAGAGGCGGCTGAGAGGGAAGTGTCAATGGGGATGTTGAAGTCGCCCGTGAGGATAGTGGGGATGTCAACGGAGAGGAAATGAAGTAGCCAAGTGGTGAAGTGGTCAAAGAAAGTGGTGGCTGATCCTGGGGGCAGTAGATGACAGCCAGTTGGAGGTTGGAGGGGGAGTAGATGCGCACGTAGTGCACTTCAAAAGAGGGGAGAGTAATTGAGGGTGGCAGTGGGATATGGGTGAAGGAGCAGTTACTGTATCTGAGAGGAGGAAACCTATTCCTCCACCGTGCTTGCCGGTGGGGCGGGGGGTATGGGAGAGGTGGAATCCGCCATACGAAAGTGCAGCAGGAGAGGCCGTGTCAGAGGGGGTGAGCCAGGTTTCAGTGATGCCGAGGAAGGAAAGCTTGTTGGTGATGAAGAGGTCGTGAATGTAGGAAAGTTTGTTGCAGACGGAGCGAGCGTTCCATAGAGCTCCTGTTAGGGGGACTGGGGAAGCAGGGGCTGGGCGGATGGGTATAAGGTTAGAAGGGTTACGAGAGTTTGGGATAGATCGTGGGTAGGAGGTGGAAGTGACTGTGGGGATGTGGTGAGGAGGGCCAGGATTTGGAGAGATGTCGCCGGCAGTGAGGAGGAGCAGAGAAAGCGTTAGTAGGTGGGAGCAGGAGAGGGCATGAGGGGCTGTCTGTGTTTGGAGGCAAAGGATTGTATGTTGAGGAATAGCTCTGAGGAGGAGGTGAGATGGGTGGGGAGAATGGAGGGAGAGATGAAGAGTTCCTTACTAGGTGTAGGGATTATGGGTGGTTGTAAGAAGTGAAGGATTAAGGGGGTGAGAGTGAAAACAAACACAAACATTGTTTACTGTGACTTAGTATCCAGTTACCTTCAGTTCATATTTCTCATGTTTAAGAAATGGACACTTAAGGTGATGGACACAGACTAAAGTCTGACACAGACTCCTGGCTCACAATATATTTGCAACAGAATGCATTCAGCTGTGAACCAGATGGGAGTGGTCTGTGCTCATCTTGATCAGCTGATCAAGGCTGAACCAGATGCTGGATCCTCAAAGGTTGAGTAAACAAGGTCATAAATGAAAGTGGGGGGTAGCTGGTGTAAATTGGGTCACGTACCATTAGTATATAGGAGCAGAGAGGTATAGAGAAGGCTGCATGGAAATCAGGATGGCAAAGTTGGGTCACGTACCATTAGTATATAGGAGCAGAGAGGTATAGAGAAGGCTGCATGGAAATCAGGATGGCAAAGTTGGGTCACGTACCATTAGTATATAGGAGCAGAGAGGTATAGAGAAGGCTGCATGGAAATCAGGATGGCAAAGTTGGGTCACGTACCTGTAAGAGGAATGGATAAACAGAGATGCTGATTAGAGTGCGGTGGTGGCAGGTAAGGTACAGTCTGCATGCATCATATTATTCAGAATTAATTCATATTTCTCACACTTAAGCAATGGACACTTAAGGTGATGGACACAGACTAAAGTCTGACACATATAAGATCATAGACAAATATAGGAGTAAACAAACTGTTCTAATCCAGGAAAGATTCTGCTCATAACTTCTGAATTGCTATTTGATATTAGCTTACTGCCCCCTTTCTCTTTGTGGCAATGCCAGGTGCTGATGTGGGCACGGCCAGTCGGGAGTTATAATTGGGAGTTCTAATGAGCCAATAAAGGATGGAAGATCACTCAAATTGCGAAATATATTGGTTTGGCCATTCCTCCTCACCAATAGTTGATATGGGAACTGCCATCTATAAATCAGGCCATTGTGCTTCAGAAGTTGAATAAGGGGTTTCAAGGCAGTTGAAGAGTGCAGAGGGATAAGTCTGGCAAAATAGAGATTTTGTAATCTTTGTAGGTTATTTACTTCCAGTTGCGAGCTGCTTGTAGAATTTCCTATTTCTTGCAAAAATAGTAAATGTGACATACTGTATGCCTCAGTTTAGGAGGGTCAGTAGATTTAGGGCCGAGAGTTCTGTGGACTCTATCAAGTTCGCTTGTGGGTTCATTTGGACACAGTATAATAAAGACAAAGATCTGTTGAATTGCAAGTTCAAGATCTGCTCGGGAAATCTCTTCAGGAACTTCCAGTACTCTTAGATTTTTGTGTCTATTTCTAGTTTCTATATCGTCCAGGTGGTAAGTCAGCTCAGTAATTTTCTTAGTATATATTCTTGTATAAGTTGGCTGTTCTCCATCTCATCTGCACCTGTGATGCGATTGCCTCATGCAAGAGAATCGGATCCAGCTCCGATGACACTCGGATCAAACTCTGACTGTGTATGAGCCCAGTGTCATTAGCTTAATTGGCCTGATTCTCTCGCAGGACTCTGTGACTCCGGCTTATGTGTGTTAATAAACATTGCGATAGCTGACTTCTCCAGCATTTCTCTGGTCATCTTCTGACACACCTAACAGTGATTCTAACTATGCTTTATTTGAGAGCCGGAAGTCACTTTTACAATGAAAACCTATGTTTTGACACTCTATAGCAGGGGTCCTCAAACTTTTTAAACAGGGGGCCAGTTCACGGTCCCTCAGACCATTGGAGGGCCGGAATATAGTTTTTTAAAAAAAACTATGAACAAATTACTATGCACACTGCACATATCTTATTTTGTAGTAAAAAAAACAATACAGGAACAAATACAATATTTAAAATGAAGAACAAGTAAAGTTAAATCAACCGGTATTTCAATAAGTAGGTAACTGTACCCAATAGGCAGCATAGGTCCTCAATAGGCAGGTAAATATCCCCAATAGGCAGGTAAATGTCCCCAATAGGCAGGTAAATATCCCCAATAGGCAGCATAGGTCCCCAATAGGCAGGTAAATGTACCCAACAGGCAGCATAGGTCCCCAATAGGCAGGTAAATGTCCCCAATAGGCAGGTAAATGTTCCCAATAGGCAGCATAGCTCCCCAATAGGCAGGTAAATGTCCCAAATAGGCAGGTAAATGTCCCAAATAGGCAGCATAGGTCCCCAATAGGCAGGTAAATATCCCCAATAGGCAAGTAAATGTCCCCAATAGGCAGGTAAATGTCCCCAATAGGCAGCATAGGTCCTCAATAGGCAGGTTGTTTCCCCCTTATAATGCCCTATACAGGCTGTTCCCCCCTTATTATGCCCCATGCAGGATTTCCCTTTCTCCCACCATATAATGCCCCGTGCAAGATATCACTCCCCTGTCTTTATAATTCCCCATTCAGGATGTCACCCTCCCCATATAATGCCCCATTCAGGATGTCACCCCCCCCCATATAATGACACATGCAGGATATCACTCCCCTGTCTTTATAATGCCCCATGCAAGATGTCACCACCCCATATAATGCCCCATTCAGGATGTCACCCCCCCATATAATGACACATGCAGGATATCACTCCCCTGTCTTTATAATGCCCCATTCAGGATGTCACCCCCCCCCATATAATGCCCCATTCAGGATGTCACCCCCCTCATATAATGACACATGCAGGATATCACTCCCCTGTCTTTATAATGCCCCATGCAGCACGTCACCTCCCCATATAATGCCCCATGCAGCATGTCACCCCCCCCATATAATGCCCCATGCAGCATGTCACCCCCCATATAATGCCCCATTCAGGATGTCACCCCCCCCCCCATATAATGACACATGCAGGATATCACTCCCCTGTCTTTATAATGCCCCATGCAGGATGTCACCCCCCCATATAATACCCCATTCAGCATGTCACCCCCCATATAATGACACATGCAGGATATCACTCCCCTATCTTTATAATGCCCCATTCAGGATGTCACCCCCCATATAATGCCCCATTCAGGATGTCACCCCCCCCATATAATGACACATGCAGGATATCACTCCCCTGTCTTTATAATGCCCCATGCAGCACGTCACCCCCCCATATAATGCCCCATGCAGCATGTCACACACCCCCATATAATGCCCCATGCAGCATGTCACCCCCCCATATAATGCCCCATTCAGGATGTCACCCCCCCATATAATGCCCCATGCTGGATGTCACCCCCCATATAATGCCCCATTCAGGATGTCACCCCCCCCCATATAATGCCCCATTCAGGATGTCACCCCCTCCCATATAATGCCATATTCAGGATGTCACCCCTAATATTATGTCCCATGCCTCCATACATTAAGAAAAAAAAAATCCAATACTCACCTCCCTCCTTGTCTGCTGCCGCTGCTCCGGTCCGGACTCCAGCGTCTCCGGCGTTGTCCCTGTCTGCGCTGCCTGTGATGGCTCGGTGGAGGGCGCGGTGGAAAGACGTCACCGCACCCTCTGACCTGAGACGTCACAGGGAGCGCACAGCAGGAAGACAGCGGATCTGCGAAGGCACGGGGAGAGGTAAGTATCGGGCTGCCGGGGCTCTGAGAAAGCGGGGGGAAGGGCGGGCGCTGACACCGCTCTCCTCTGCCCACAGCTCGGCGGGGCGGATAAAAGTCCTCCGCGGGCCACATGTGGCCCGCGGGCCGTAGTTTGAGGACCCCTGCTCTATAGACTTACACTATAAAGAAACCTATGACTCACATATAGAGCTCAGTGTAATCCAGAGAGTCAAAAGAGCCATCACGTGACTCAGAAAAGGACCAGAGTGGTGCTGGAGACCCGAGGAGATGGCGGAAGGTGAGTATATTAACACTGACAACACACTACACTAAGAATAGGCTTGACGAATAAAAATATAACTGAAGTGCTTCTTTAATTGACTGGTAAAGTACAAGAGAGTGGGAATACTATTGTAACATCCAGCAAAGTTCAATGAAATATAAGTTATACAAATTTCCTTGTCTCTGTCCCTAGCATGCTGTGGGAGCCCTTACAAATTGTTTCATGAAATTATTGATTAAGACAATAACAACTGATTGTAGGCTGGATTGGTAACATGAATGATAGTTTGTTTTGACCAAAGAACATTAGTATTAGTTCAAAATACCAGTCGGGGCTGTTGTTTTCTTTGAGAGCTGATGATTAGCGCCAGCTGCATTGTCAGCCAAAAAGATCCAAATTGGTGATGTAGTCGTGATGTGTTTAGGGCTATTGATGAACATTCAATCATCTGTCTATTTTCATCTAATGGGGTATGGCAGCCTTAAAGGTCAAGCACAAACATAAGTGAATTGTCTGGTATAATTTTATTGGAAAAATGTTGTTAAGCACAAATGTATAAACGTTCCCTGACACTTTTACCAATCCAAATGACTTTTTCATTTGTCCTGAACAATGGGCAATAAAACATATTCCTGGCATTGTTCCATAAAACGGGTTTTGTTGCCTAAATGTTTTTTGCAATGAGAAATAAAGTATGCACTTCTGTATACCAATTGTCCCATTGGTGGATTACGCAGATGGTGTACCGCTCTTTGCAATGACCCTTCATCAGTGCTTGGGAACACATTTAGCACATAATGTGGACAAATTTACATTATATTTTGTATGCATCATATATTGTGGGAGTAATACTAGGAGACTTACTAGTAGAGAAGAATCTGCATGTACTTGGAGAAGAACAGAGCAACAGCATGCAATGTCAATCAGCTGCTCCAAAAGCCAGCAGGATATTGTCATGTGCCATAAGAATCAAAAACTCAAGAGACAGGTAACAATTCTCACAGCTTTTATAAAAGAAAAAGCTATATGTGCCAGTCATCAAAAGACAACTGATAAGCAAGGGAAGGGTGCCTGGCATTAAAATAACACCTACAGATTTTTGAAGGCTGCCCCTGATGGGTAATACCTGCAAATAACACCAACTAGAGAGATTAAAAGTTATGAGATTGAATTCATACAGGTTAATGATAATTATTTTGTTGCTCTTTTCTGTAAGATATAAACTAAATGTTTTTATTTAATGGCAGCCAAGAGATTATTTTTAATGTTACCTTGAGAATGACATTGGTTCAGTTGATTTATCTATGAAATGCCATCTCTTTAGGGTGATTTTTAATTCATGAACAGTGACTTCCATGCCCTTGAATGTCACTATAGATGCACAACGCGCCGGAAAGATGAGCAGCTAATGAGCACTCACTGTCTATTAATTTTAGCTGCGTCCTGATGAAAGGAGGGACACTGAATTCCTGACATCCATGTCCCCTTCATCCTGCATGCAGAATATCAATTACCTTTTCAAGTTTTATTTTGCGCATTATAAAATCCATTTTGTTTCTTTGGTTTTACATGTAGTAGAAGTTGTATGCTAAAATAATTTAATAAATTAACTCATTAAATGTGTTTTTTCAACCTATTATTCAGATAGGACTATTATTGCCAGGTTTTGCTCCCAAGGCTATTGCTAAAATGAGTGGGAATAAACAGAGCTGAGCCCCTTTCACCTAGGGGTTTACAATATCTATAAAATTGAATTTGTTTCTGAAAAAGTTGGGTGACCAAAAAAATAGGATGCTCCTTTTTCTAGGGTAGTTAGAAATCTCAGAAGGTTAAGTGACATCGCATGTGAGGGATGTCATCATCATTATATTCAGTTCTTAATATACTCAGAAACACAAACACATCTGAATAGAATTTTAAAAACATAAGCCAATATGCAAAAATTGAATATATTGCTAACATTTTCATTCTATATTTGACACGCCCAGGGGATGGGGACGACTCTGCGACCGGGGCCTTGTTGTTAGTTTTGGGGGATGTCGCGGTGGCCGGCTCCCGGGGCCGTACCCTGGGGTCACTCTTAAAAGAAGGGGGGAAGTTATATGGGATAGGGAAAGTTTGTGACGCCACCCGTGGTGTCTGGTGAGACTCACCAGCGCTGCGACAGTCCTCTGAGGCCGGTGGTCAGGCAGCTTAGTTGTTGCGGCTCCCCACAGGTGGAGCGGGGGCCTCAGGGCAGCGTAGGAGGAGGGATGCAGGACAGAGGGGACCCAGCCGGGTCAGAAGAAGAATAGGCACACTCACAACAGTTCACTTCAGTACCTTTACTGGTGGTGTTTCAGGCACGATCCAGGACACTGTAGGGTGCATTTCAGGACTTTCCCCAGTGAGCGGGTGTGGGGCCTCCTGTTTCTTGCCTTTTCCTGATGAGTTTATGACCTACCTGGAGCTAGGCCTAACTTGGTCTCTGTCTTGCACCGGCTGACCTGGTGGTAGGGCCTTCTGTTGGAGATCACACTCCCTGGTCTCTTGGGCCTCAGTGACTCCTGACCCTGGTATATCAGTCTGCTTTTGGTGTTCCTGGGACATGTAGTTCGCCAGGGGTTCCTGTAGTTTCTGCTGGTCATAGAGATCCCTTCAGACGTGGACCCGGTGTCCGGTAAATGGTCTTGGGGTGAGCTGGCTAAGCTCCTCTGCCCCCTATGTAGCTCGCTTACTCCACTTGCCTTCGGGCACGCTCGGGGCCCTCACTAGGCTTCACACTGACAGTAGGCCTTGCTACTCTTCACCACTCTTACGGCGTCGGCATGCCCTAGGCTCACTAACTGAGCTCACTGAGTCTGGGCTGGACTGACCTGACAACCTCTCTGGCTGCAGCAGACTGACTGCATACTCCAGGCTGTAGATTCCAGACTGACTTTCTCACAGACTTGACTCAGACTGCTCCAAACTTGACTGAACTTCCTAGCTCCACCTTCCCTATTTATATCCCTAAAGGGCTCCCTCTGGTGGTCTGAGGTGGAAGGTGGAGGTGTGTGAATGCTATGAGGGCCTCTTGTGGAGGAATCCGTCCATGCACCCCTCTAGGATCTGTGGCACCAATGCGCAGCAGGGCGCCACATTTTGACGTGCTCATTCATTTATTTTCCTTTCGCCTATCCGATGATATTGATGGGCGAAGTGGATACATTTTCGTTAAGCAAATGTCTGAAATTTTTCACAGAACTAGGCTTGCAAAATAAAAATGACTCATAAATTTCTGCACTGTCTAGATGGATTTAATGAAGTTGTCACTGCTGCATTAAGTATTATCATTTCTATCTTTCTATTATTAATAAAATAACAGACTTGATTAGCAATGCAAATTGAGGAGAGGGCAAGCAGAAACAGCAATATATGCACATACATTGACACAAAGCTCTGCTTGCTAATCACAATGAGACTGAAAACTGGGAGCATATTTCTAAATATATAACCATTGCTCTTATAATATAAAAGTAAAGTACTTACTAATTATTTTGGTTAGCAGAGATGCACATCATAGAGAATTACCTCCCCCTCCGATAAAGTTTTGGGTCATCACTGGTCACATGCGAGAAACAGGCCTTACATTTCACCACATTGATCATAATGTGATTATTATGGTTGTCTAGTGCTGGATAACTCCTTAAAGAAGTTATCCACTACTTTTACACTGATGCCCTCTCCGGCCAGAAGTGCTCACCTGCCGGGCTCCGCCGTCAAGTGGTAGTGGCCGCCGTGGTGTACTGCACATCTGCCTCCCATTGAATTGAATGGGAGGCGGATATTCAGTACACCGCGGCGGCCACTACCACTTGACGGCAGAGCCCGGCAGGTGAGCACTTCTGCCCGGCGGCCGCCGCCGGCACCGATAACAGCTGATCAGCGGGGGTGCCGCGCATGTGACCCCGGCCAATCAAACATTGATGCCCTAACCTCCTATAGTGTGTTCCTCCTGAGATAAGGAAAGTTAGATTGTGACCTTTATTTGTGACAGAGACTGATGTGAATGACTACAACCTCAGTACAGTGCTATGAAGTATTAGCATGTTAAAAACAGTATATAAAGTAAAGGAAACTGCATGGAGGCTATTTTTAGTCTAGCTGTAAATGCGTTTTTTTCCTTTAAAAGGAATCTGTCACCACTTTTGAGCTATGTAATCTGTTAATATGGGCAAACAGGTTATAGATTACTGAGAAAAGTATTACCTGTATGCCTCATATCAGATGCCTTGATGTGGATAAATCATCTTTTATCACTTTATATAAATGACCTCTTTACAGCAGTCTATAACCCATATGCCTGTATTAATAGTTTACATGGGTCAAAAGTGGTGACAGATTCCCTTTAAGCTTTACATGCTTGACCCATGAATGGTATACAAAAAGGAAAAGAAGGGAACTACAACAAAGCACATGTCCTAAAAATGGGTTATCAATAAATAACACATTTAACTAGTTTAGGACCAGGTCATTTACCCCATTCTGATCAGGCATATTTTTGTTTTTTTGTACATGTGGTTCATGTGTATCATGTGTATCATGTGTATCTTTTTATTCATTTTATATGGGGCTTCATTTTTATGTTATTTTCATACACTCTTTTGTTGCCGATATCAGGTAATATCATTGGAAAAATAAAGGAAATATGTTTTTTCACTTTTTTTTATAAAAATCTTTTATGACCATAAAGGACTGTTTTTTTTTATAATGTATTCCCTTCCTGTAACAATTATTTTTATATACCGAACATGTTTTTTTTTTCAACAAGTAAAGGGCTAGTACTAACAATTTGGGTTTGCAGTGGCTTTTTTTTATTTATTCATTTTACATTTCTTTTATATTTAATTTATTTCACATAGTGTACCCCCCATAAGGTCATAAAAGACATTTGAGGGTATTTCGACATTTTTTTTTACCTTTTTTTAAACTGATTTTGCCTGTAAATGGGGCTGGTAAATTAGTCCTTATCATAGAGGCAGAGATGGCAATAAACGGTCTGTGTCTTTTCTGTACGGAGCTGCATGATTGTGTGCAGCTGCTTTACCATGCAGTGACATTTTATAACATTATTATATTGTAATACTCGGACCGTCCAGACTTCAAAGTCTATGGGCAGTGCTGAAGTACTTAAGACTAGAGATGAGCGGACCCATGGAAGCTTGGATTTTGGTACCCGACCAAAACTTTATTCCAAAGTTCGGTTCTGGTACCAGAACTGTACCTGAACTTGAAGCAGAAATCGAACCCCATTGAGAACAATGGGGATCCGATTTTTTGAGCTGGAAAATTCTCTCTCTCTTCGGACTTCCTCTGGAACACCGAGCATAGCATTAGACTTCCGGGAGAAGTCCGTGTTCGTCATTTAGCATGAACTGTCTGGTACAAACCCCGAACTTTTAAGTTCAGGTTTGCTCATCTCTACTTAAGACTTTAAAATCTGTAAACAAATAAAAAAAGACCACACAGTTTTCCATGATGCAATAAATCACATGGGTGTAAACTAAAGCCCAAATAATATTTCAGCTAAGCATTAAGTATATTACAACAAAAAAAATGCAAACAGAAATAAGGCCCATGAATTAAACTTGTTTCCAGATTTGTAAAGTGTCAGAGATTTAAAAGTTTAGCAAAGGTCCCCAAACTTTTGTACCATGTGAGAAATATTAACCCTTTCACCCATGGGTGATTTTCCGTTGTTCGTTTTCGTTTTTTCCTTCCCTTCTTCCAAGAGCCATAGCTTTTTTATTTTTCCGTCAATATGGCCATTTGAGGGCTTGGTTTTTGTGGGACGAGTTGTACTTTTGAATGACAGCATTGATTTTACCATATAGTGTACTGGAAAACAAACAAAAATTCCAGGTGCAGTAAAATTGCAAAAGAGGTGCAATTCCACAATAGTTTTTTAGTTTTTTTTTACTTACCATGTTTACTCAATGGTAAAACTGACCTAGTAATTTGATTTCCAAGGTCAGTACAAGTACACAGATACTAAACATGTATAGTTTATTTTTTATTTGTGGTGAAAATAAAATCAGAAATTTATATGAAAAAAAGTTTTTGCGTTTGTCGCCATTTTCCGAGACCCATAACATTCTCATTTTTGTGATCTGGGGCTGGGTGAGGGCTTATTTTTTTGTGCCTTATGCTTATTTTTTTATTGATGCCATTTCGGGGTAGATACAATGTTTTATTCGCCTCTTATTGCATTTTATTGCAATGTTGCGGCAACCAAAAAAACTTAATTCTGACGTCTTGATTTTTTCCTCATTACATTTACCATTCGGATTCATTTAATTTATATTTTGATCAGACATTTCTGAAAGCAGTGATACCAAATGTGCATTTTTTTTTTAATTGTTTTATTTTTAATGGGGCAAACGGGGGTGATTTGAACTTTTGTGTGTTTTTTAAATATTTTTTTTAACTTTTTTGCACTTTTTACTTTTTTTAATAGTCACCTTAGGAGACTTGAAGCTGTGATCATCCGATCACCTATGCTACAGGTATGTATAGCAACAATCACGATCTCCTATGAATGCCGACGACGAGCCGGCATTCACAGGAGATTTACAATGACAGGCAGGGAGTCTTCTGCAGACCCCCGGCTGTCCTGACAACCCATTGGCACCCTGCGATCACGTGACTGGGGTGCTGATGGGCGGGACGTGTGACACATTTCTTGTCGACGCATGTTAAACGCCACTGTCAGTGATCGACAGCTGCACTTAACTTGTTAACAGCTTCGGGTAGATATCGGATCTACCTGCAGCTGTTAGAAGCATTTGATGTCTGACTTAATCAGCCATTAAGTGCAGGGAAAGATGCGAGCTCAGAGCCCGAGCCCTCATCAAAGGCAGGGACATGGCTGATGATGTAAATATGTCATCGGTTGGGAAGTGGTTAAAAGGTTGCTGTCCAACACTCGGCAACACCACTGATTAGTTGTTCTCAGCGGCCAACGGCGGCCAGATGTAAGCAGTACCAGAGCTGAACAGCACAGTTCTATCAACTGTGTAGTGGCCACTGCCATGTATACATCCCCCCTATATGAAGGAATAGGAGCGGCTCCCTGCCAGACTTCTGCTTTGTTCTGGTGATGTTGGTTACTGATTGGCTGCAGTGGTAAGCTACTGACAAACCTAGTAGAAAAATAGACCAGCAGAGAACCCTGACAGCTCTAAGGAGGAGCAGCAGGAGATTTACTTTTTTACTATTGCACACTCGGGCCATGTGTTAAATAAAAGAAAAGGATGAGAAACATATTTAATTAATAGATGCTATAGCATGAAATACTAGTACTATACAATCCTAATTGTTTAATCCTAGCATTGTTTAGGGATTAAAATATGTCTGCAATTTTGTCAGGAATGATGTCATATTGAATCTAGCCATATATGGATACTGTATAACTGAAGACTTCTATGGGGTGATGAATGATCCACATGTGACTCCCAAACCGCTGACTGGGAACCATTGGTCTGTAAGCTCTTTGGTAATAAATCCAGTTATACAATCATGTAAGTAATTTATGTATGAACACACAGGCATCATTAGACTTTTTTGAAGATGGAAGAATTGTCAAGGTCACTTAGTTCTATATAAATGTGTGGCTCGCCATTGGCACCTTTGTGTATTTTTTTCATTCCTGATATTTCTGATGTCAAATAATGCTAAAAACATCCTCTTGTCTTGTTTCCATAGAAACAACCTTGTGAAGACGTGGCTTCTTGACCCAGTGTCACAAAGAAACATGTATGTCTAAGTTGCTAAGGCAGTTTCTGCAGCTATAAGAAAAATAAAAAATAGCAGACAGACACAAAGGATTGTTTGAACATTTTATATTCTTACATCCCTGTGGTTTTCCTTGACAGAATGCCATGTATTAAGTAGTTTTCCTTTTATACAGTCATTAAAGTCTATTAAGTCCTACTTTTATATTTTACGTTTTTATTCAACGTTTAATAGTATTTTTCAGAATCTGCAAATATTTATTGTCAGTAAATGATGTCTATGATAAAAGTCTAGCTAGAATGGATCTGCAAAAGAACACTATAATACAGATTTACTGCTACAAAGAATAGATGGAAGTAGATAGAAGAAAAGCTCAAAAGCATGTATCCCATACATATCCATGTAGATGGAAAAGAAGCTTATATAACACTGTCTTATGGAAAAAATCCACAAAAATACTAAGTTCAGTATTATCGGAATTTGCATCAGTTTCTTATCACACTGTCTGTGTTGCTTTGGTACTTGGCAGCAGTCTTGAATTAGTTCTCACTTGTAGCAAAAGGCGAGATACTAAGTAGTTAATCAACTGCATGCTAATTGTAAAAAAATACAGCACTTCTTTTGGGAGACCCTGAATGACTGATAATTAGCAAGTGACTTCAATGTCATTTGCTAATTACCTATGGGGTGATAGGCAGTCGTTTATACTCTGTGTACTGTATATACTAAATACAGTACCACTGACAGATCATGACTAATGTACTTTCAGTTTAGATTTTTAATGTTTAGCCTCTATAGGGTATGTTCACAATGCATTTTTCTCCGGAGTTCAAAAACATCCATTTTTCAAGCAGAAGATGCTTTAGGAATCACTCCTTTTCTCTAGAGTTTTGTAAACCTGAAGCATCTTTTTTTAGCGGGTTTTTATTTTTGTTGACAGTTTTTTCTGCAATTTTTTTTTTTTTGCCTTCTTTTTACTGGTGTTTTATGGGCATTTTTTCTACAGTAGCAAAAAAAAAGCTGAAAAGCCGACAAAACACTCAAAAAGATGTCCTTTTTATCCTTTCTATTGATTCCAGTAATTTCTAATGTAAAGCATTAGGTGTCTTCCTTAGCAGAAAACTCGAGAAGAATGTACACAGTACTTTTTTTAAACACTTGGAGTTTTTGAAAGCCTTGAAGCATTTAAAAATCATTTGTAAGACTCTTCAGAAATTCTGTTTGTCAGATGTTTTTATATTTGTCAATTACTGCTAAACAGCACTCAACTTAACTTGACTCAGACAACCCCCAAAGAAGAAGCTAAGAGGACTACCAAAAGATTAAAATCGAATTTCATGATGTTGTTAATAATTATAAATGTAATTTAACACAAATGTGCCAGAATACTGGTGCATATTGCTCCAAGAAAGCTGTAGGACATACCTTATAAAATTCCTGAGTGGCCTAATATTTAACATCATGCACCAAAATAATTGCTAAAATTTAGTGCAAATTAATAGCACAAAGCAAGCCAACTAATAGATGGTATAAACTACCTATTATTAGGCAGTTTAAAGAAGCACCAAATAGATAATCCAACATAAACCATTGTGATACATTTTCAAAACTATCTCTCTAAACCAGGGGTGCACAACCTGCGGCCCAGGGGCCAAATGCAGCCTGTGATACCAATCTGTGTGGTCCCCAAGTAATAGTGGCAGATGAGTAAGTGGCAAGCAACTAAGGAGCAGGGACTGGCAAGTACTAATGGTGCCCTGTGTGGACACCTCTGGATGCCTTATGCATCAGGGGAATGGGGTCTCTTGACCCACTTGGTACTCTAGTAAGGAGTATGTGAATAAGCCACGTGGTCTTCAGTGTCTCTCCAATGTAGTTTATGGGAGATAACATTAGGCAGTAAGCCCAAAAACCCGTAGCGAAAGCCATGTGCGTTTATGACTTTTTCTTCATTAGGATACATTCACACAGTTTTTTTTTATGAGGATTCAAAAGTCGAATTTACTACAACATATATGTAAAAAATGCTTCCTATTGATCTTCTAAATGCTCAAAATAACATAAAAAAACACTGTGTGCATAGCAGGAGCTTTTACCCATTAAAATCAATTGATAGCTTATTCAAAGAGTATTTGCAGTGTTTATTTTATGTGAATTTCATAACAAAATCTATTTCTAAATCTTTGTAGAAAAAAAAACCTTTGTATGAATGGACCATTAGAGTGCTGCTTGGTGGAGCTAGGACTTCTGTAAGTAGAATTTCCACCTAGCTGTCACGATTTCTCAACTCAGCTCAGCTGTCCAATCTGAGGCAAGGGCATGCTGAGCTGTCAGTATTGTGATAGACAGCTCAGCAATCTAATCTGAGGCTTGGGTGTGCTGAGCTGTCAGTGTGGTGAGTAACAGTTGGGGCGTGCTGGGTTTATTACAGGTGTCTCCTGTTCAAGGTGATTCCAAAACTATTTAGCTGACTGCCTCTAATCTCTGTTAGTTGTAGCTCTGCTCAAGTGGTGTGTGTGTCTGCTCTGTGATTTAAGTTCTAGTATTTGGATCTTTGTTGCCTGACCTTGGGTTTGCCTTTGACCATCCATTTGCCTAGCCCCTTTGTCTTAATAACACAACCTTCTTGGAATTCTAACCCCTGACTGTGACCTGACTATGCCTTTGCCTCACCCCTCTGTATAGGATATGCCGTCCTGACCTTCGACCTCGGTCTCCTTGACTTCCCCACCTCACGTCTTGTCCATGAGTAGTGACTAGCATCACACTAGCAAACATTTATTGCATATTCTTTTGATATACTGTAAATGTCAAAGAAGATAATACTCCCTTTAGTTTTTATTGCAGTCCTTGGGATTGGTTTAATTTGACAATGTGACCCTTAGGTCAAATAAGGTTGTGCATCCCTGCTCTAGACTGTCTAAAAAATTATGCAGGTCTAATAAACTTGCCCCCATGTATTATTTAAAGGGAATGTGTCACCCCCCCTGGGCAATATCAGACCTCTACTACAGGCATATAGGTGATAGAAAAGTAAATCTATACTTACCTGTATGGCCCATAGTAGAGGTCTGATTGCAGAGAAATCTGGTTTTATAAAGTCTGTTTTCCAGGGGACGCCAAGCAAACCCCTCCTATCTGCTTACTATTCCCCTAAATCTCCACCACTGTGCTAAATTATCATATTCCCCCCTCCCCTGCACGTCACAGGGCCCTGTGACAGGCCTTGTGACGTGCCCTGCTCTGCCTCCCCTCCCTCACATGCGCAAAGCACCGCTCCCATGGAGCGTGCTTTGTTTCCCTCCAGCCCAATTTGGCTGCGTACTGCGCCGCTGCCTTGTATTGCGCAAGCGACGGCAAGTCACCGAGACTTCCGCTCTGCTGGCAGTACGCAGCTAAATGGGGCCTGGAGGGAAGCAAAACGTGCTCCATGGGAGCGGTGCTTTGCGCATGCGTGGGAGGGAATGCAGAGCAGGGCACATCACAGGGCCTGTCACAGGGCCCTGTGATGTGCAAGGGAGGGGGGGAATATGGTAATTTAGCACAGAGGTGGCAATTTAGAGGAATAGTAAGCAGATAGGAGGGGTTTGCTTGGCATCCCCCGGATGCCAAGCCTCTGGAAAACAGACTTTATAAAACCAGATTTCTCTGCAATCAGACCTCTGATATGGGCCGGACGCCAAGCCTGTGGAAAACAGACTTTATAACACCAGATTTCTCTGCAATCAGACCTCTACTATGGGCCATACAGGTAAGTATAGCTTTACATTTCTATCACCTGTATGCCCATAGTAGAGGTCTGCTATCGCCCAGGGGGGCGACATATTCCCTTTAAGAGTTAATGTGAGCACTTAAAAGGTCAACCAGGTAGTAATATTCCTCATTTTAAAGGTTTAATCTCATGTTCCTTTATTGGTAAAATTGCAAAATACTTTAAATTTACTTGTCTTTAAAAATCCTATTTTTTAAGAAGGGATTTTTAATTTTAGTGTTTACTGCTCATTTCCTAGCTGCAGTCTAGCAGCAGATGGCAAACATGTGTAAGGTGCCCCAGCGAGGTAGTCGTGGACGAGCTGTAGCCCCCTCTCGCTCTGGCACCCTACAGACAATTCGTGTCCTCCCTCTGATGTGTGGTTGTGTATGTGGTGCTCTCCACTTACTTCAAACCATCCAATCGCGGCTGTCTCCAGGCATTTCTCTTCTGGGACCAGGGCAGCAATAAATTCAGAGGACACGAGATTCTTAACCATAACTTGGACTTTACTTGGGGAAGAGGAATATGTACAGTATTTACAGGCAGATATAATGGATAAGGCCCGACAGGTTATTATCTCTCTCACAGGCGCTGGCAACATCTTCAGCCCTGGTTCCCTCTTTAAGTGAAGCATCTCTGTGACTCTAATCTCTAGCCCAAGAGACTCTTCTGCAATACCAACAGTGATCTGGATCCGATCTCTCCCCCGCGTCTTAGCCTGGAGTCCTATTTATCTTCCTCTGCTTCCTGCAGACTAGAAGTGCCCCGGGTCCTCAATACTTCCTTTGAGTTTCTCCGGCTGGCTAACAGGACTCTTGCTCTTGCGTA
Organism: Phyllobates terribilis; assembly: GCF_046119375.1. Classification (NCBI taxonomy): domain Eukaryota; kingdom Metazoa; phylum Chordata; class Amphibia; order Anura; family Dendrobatidae; genus Phyllobates; species Phyllobates terribilis. The sequence continues at coordinate 217,660,716 of NW_027362762.1, read as the reverse complement.
GGGAGACTTTCACACTGGTGATCCAACTGTCTGAGGGTATGGAGCTCCAGCCTACCCTAGCAGCCACTATATATTCAGACTGCCCGTACGGTTCACTGTCCTATCTCTTACTGAACATCTCTTCCTGCTTCTGGAAACTAAGCAGGGATTTTCCTAAAGTGCCCACCCTCTGTGAGCTGTCATCACTCAGCATTAACCCCATCACTGTCTGTAACACTGCTAGCAGACTCAACCTGACATCTGCACCCAGGACAGTGGCATCTTGTGGCTGTTTACAGGTACTGCAGCCCACAAGGAATTATGCCAGGAACAAGCTCTATATCACTCAAGGCTTGATCAGGGCACTAAGTTCCCCCTCTACTCTACTGACTGGACCACTGAAGCTAACCCCTTAGCTTGGCCTACCAACAGTTCAGAGAGGTCTAACTACAGGAACACTTCTTTTAACTACCTCAGTGCCAAGGGAAGACTACGTCCTTCCCCACTATTACACATGCGCAGTGCTTGCAAGCTGTTTCCAATAAAGCTTGTAAGCACTGCTCTGAAGCTAGCCAGGATCACTGGATCCCTGGCCAGGATCGCTCCTCCGATGCAGCAGAAGCAAAACTGCCTTTTATAGCAGCATCAGAAAGCATCAATATGAAACCTGCAGTGCAATGGTTCAAACTATCCAACAAGCACAATGCTGGGAATCAGTTTGCTCCTACTTGAGAATATGAGACAGCCCCTTTAAGAGTCACAAAGGAATTAATATTCCACTACAACAGGGATGTCAAACTCAAACATACAGAGGGTCAAAATGAAAAACTTGAACAAAGTCACGAGCCAACCAGTATACAGAATAATGGGCCCCACAAGGTCCTCCATACAGTATAATGGGGCCCCAAAGTCCTCCATCTAATATATATAATCGTCTTATCCCATCTGTCTGTCTGTCCTTCTGTCCAGGAAATCCTGCGTCGCTGATTGGTCCGGCTGCGGCCAATCAGTGACGCGGGATTTCAGAAAAAGATGGCGGCCGTTAGCAGCTCATCTGCCGCACGGAGGTCAGCGGCGATGCAGCCCGGAGATGACCGGCGCTAGGACCCCGACCGGCGGCGCTGCTGCACTCCATGCGGCTACCGTCGTGAGATCAGCGCCTAGGGCCGCTGATCTCCCGACGGCAAGTGTGAAGGGAGGACCGGGAAGCAGCGCCGCCGGTCGGAATACTTCTGCTGCGAGCAGCCGGTCATCTCCCGGCTGCTCGCAGCGGAAGTACCCGCACAGGCAGCGCCGCTCCCCGGTCCTCGCCGGCTGCGACCAATCAGCGATATTGACACCAAATTTAAACACCGCTCTGCTGATTGATCGCAACCGCTCGCCGCAACCAATCAGCGATTTTGCCGCCAAATTTAAACACGCTCTCCGGTCCTCAGTAACAGGGTTCGCTGATTGGTCGCGGCCGCGACCAATGAGCGATATCGGCGCCAAATTTAAACACCGCTCTGCTGATTAGTCGCGGTCGCTGGCCGCGACCAATCAGCATTATTTAAACCCATTACCAACACAGAGCTTCTTTCAAAAATCGGAGAGAGTCTGGGAAAAGAGGAAAGAAGGATTCAGACAGCCACTCTTGTTTGCTCTTTCGGAATACCGATACCATAAATGGTACCCAAAAGAGAATTCAAGAAATATGTTATCCTTTACAGTTCCTCAAAGAACTATATAGTAAAGTTCTCATGTCACAGAATGGGGAGTACTTTTTGCTCTGAAATGACTTCCTATTTAAGTAAATTGGGCTTGGCGGAATTCCATTTATGCCTTCCCTTAAAAAATCCATGTGAATTCTAGGACATGCTGCAGATTTTCCAGTCTGCAGCATGCCAATCTGTTGCAGAATTAGCACACATATTTTGTCGATTCCTCATACATTAATTGGGTGAGGAGTCACAGACAAATAAGCCTTATAAATTATTTACTGTAGATGAAAAAGGGAAGGCCGCTTCTCTATGAAGGAAACAAAAAAAAATCTAGCATGCCATTTAAACGGAATCTGTCAGTTATATATGGGCATGAACGTCATATATGGGCATGAAGGTCACTGAAGTATAAATCCGTCAACATCTTTAGATTTTCTATCACTTTCTCCATCCCAGAGAAATTAATGTTTTAATTCACATGCAAATGAGGTGTTACATGCTTTGGGCGTGACAGAGCACGTAATAAGCCATTGACTGCTGAGATTGTTTGTCCAGTAAAAGAAATCCCATTTGTAATTATAATATCCTCTCATTCTTCCCTGTCTTCAACCTTCACCATATTACATCTCAGGCCGCTGCCACCGGTCCACAAGGGAGCAGTACAGGTAGGCTAATGGTAGAAACTGCTCCCTCATCATGTTCATGACTGGTGTGGAGAAGTTCCAGACAACACTTAGCCCAAGTGAAACTTAGAACTAGTGATGAGCAAGCACTAAAATGCTCGGGTACTCATTGCTCGGGTCGAGCAAATTGAAATGCTCGAGTGCCCGGTCCGAGCAAAGAGCCCAATGTAAGTCTATGGGAAACTAGAGCATTTTTACGGCGCACCCCCCCCCCGGCAGTCTGCATAGGGCCTAAAAATTGCTCAAATCGACCCAAATCGATGGGAGCAGTGCTTAAATGACATGGGAACAGCATGGGGAAGACCCCTGGAAGCATCTTTGACTCCCAGCGAACTGCCTAAAACTGTGGTCATCTCATCAGACGTGATCCTATATTACTGCGGTAAAAATACAGACATTTTTGGAAACGTGACAAATCTTAAACTCCATTTAAAATGGGTAAGGTGTGTGTCAAGGGACGGGGAAGTGGATGTTTTGGTGATGGTGATAGTGCACACAGAGGCCGTGGGCAAGATGAAACTGTGCCTGCTGAGGGAGCACAACAAACACCCACGTCATGTCGAACTACCTTCCTGTCCCAATTTCTAGGGGGCCGCGGAACACCACTATTGAAGCCAGAGCAGTGTGAAAAGGTTGTTGGTTGGATAGGAGATAAAGCTTCCAGTCAGTTTGCCACCAACACCACCCTGTGTTCCACATGGTCCAATCTCAGTAGATGTGAGTCTGGACCACATTGTTATTATTACTTTATCGCCATTTATTCCATGGCTCTTTACATGTGAAAAAGGGGTATACATCGCAAAAACAATTACATTAATCTTGAACAAAAATGTGACAGCGACTGGTACAGGAGAGGAGAGGACCTTGCCCGCAAGGGCACACAGTCTACAAGGGATGGGTGAGGATACAGTAGGTGAGGATAGACCTGGTCGTGTGTAGTATGAACATGAAAAATTGCTATTTTATATTTCAAATCCATATTGAAATAAAATAGGAATTAGACATGTCAGCATTTGTAGGCATCTTACCTCAGTAGACTAGGGGTCATTAGTCCAGACATACTAAACATAGCATTAGTTTAAGTTTGCTAACAGTCTGAGGTTTAATCTTTATTACTGAAGGGAATTAGCCTTTTGTATACGCTGTGTTTGCTAGTACCAGAGACAGACGATTGCACAAAATTGTAAATAAGAGTACAGGCATATGGCTTAAGATGGAGACGCTTATTGTAGTACCAAAAATATAAGTAGCTATCTGAAACCCATTATGATGTACCAAACATTTAATCAATATTCTGATTATATATTCTGTGCTAAGGTATACTTTATCTGTGAATGTATCTCACTGATACATAGCTTCTTAACACAATATGCTGTCTGGGAAGAAAACCTTGTTCTGATTTATAACCCGGTGTAGGATTTACTCTTATCATATGTAAATATTATGACAGAAGTAGAATGGTCCGTGAACAGGTCTTGTCCGGCCTCGCTTATCTGTGATAACTGGCCACTGTCACGGGATTGGAATGTTGGACAACAACCTATGAATTTTCATGCTTACGTAATATTAGGTTGGGTAAGCATTTTTCTAAAATATAAAAGCTGTTTAAGAATTCAGTTATGGCAGAAGCATTGTGGACCTGTGAAGAGGACGCTCTTTACAGTGTAGGACCTAGTACGCATTCTCTGCCCATTGCTGAACGCTTCTCCAGCTGACGTTTCCAGACAGATGATGTACATGCTACTAGGGAAATTTTTTTCTTCTTCTATCTAATAGTAAGTATGTAACCTTTATAAGTATTTAACCTTAGTAACCTTTAATTTACAAAAGTGTACGCAATATCATAATATCATACTATTCCTTTGATTCTGCATTTTATCTTTCAAATTAACAATTATAAATAAAATTGTATTATATTACAAGTGGTTGCCTTCTTTAAAGCCGTATCCGAACCTTATTGCTAAAAACTTGGCAATACAGTTGTGCAGCGGTATGGTGGAGCGAGGGTTACTGCAGGTTGTACGCATGTGACACGCCTCCAGGGCCATGGGGTACTCGGCAGCCGGGCCTCTGGTTGCCGGGGGATATCACGATGGCTGGCCCGGTCTGTCACCCAGGGCGGTCAGTGAAAAGGGGAACTTGTATATGGGGTTTTTGGGATTTTTCGTGACGCCACCTGTGGTGTCTGGTGAGGATCACCAGCGCTGAAACAGTCCTCTGAGGCAGATGGTAGGGCAGCTGTGATGGAACGGCTCCCCACAGGTGGAGCAGGCCTCAGGGCAGCGTAGAGAAATAATGGAAGAGGTGCGCTAGGTGTTGTAGTGCAGGGAGGGAAAAGGTACTGGCGAAATTAAGGAGCGGAGGCAGTTCAGTGCAGTCATCCGAGTTTACTCACAGTTCTATTCAAGTTCCTCAGGTGCACAGTACTGGTGCAAGCCTCCCACGTCGCACTGCGTTCACCGGGCAGGGGTTCACTCAGGCAGCTCGGGCCTACCTGGCAGAACCCCACTGTTAGGAGGGTGGTTGCAGACAACTTTATTAAAATGGAACGCAACCGACCCCGGGGTCCACGATGCAGCCTGGAGGGCTGCTGCCGAACACTTTCCGGGTGGAAAGTAAAGTAACCAACTTAAATGTTAAACCCTTCCGTGTTTCAGCACACAGGAACGGGTATAGCGGTTCGCTCTATCTCCGTTAACTGCACGAGAGAAGAGTGACCGGGATAGCACCTACTTAACTGAAGGACCACTCCAAGTTAAAGCACACGGAGCGGGTTTCAGCGGTTCACACAATCTCCAAGAACCGCAGGGAGATGTGCGACCGGAGGGAAAGCAGTAGCCCTGTCTTCGATACAGGCGCTACGCTGTAGGGATTGGCGCTAAGATGCGTGTGTGACTACGCGACGGGTACACGTGCCTCCAGCCGGCGTGCCACCGGACAGAAGGGTACTACTCCACGTGGCTGACAGGCGATAGCTGTGGACAGGGTGTCTGCAGACTGCTCGAGGTGTAAGGCGACCCCTTTGGCTGAGCCAGGCTGCAAGACGTAGCTACCTGCCTAAACGAATCTAAGCCTGCCTGAGTGACCTGTGCTAATCAGCCGAGCTAACTCTGGCATCGGCAGGTCACGGAGAGAGCAGCTAGAGAGCACGTGGAATACACTCGTCCACACAACGGCAACACTTGCAAAATGATCTGAGCGCGTCGCCATGTTTGTGGGCGGGCCTTTTAAAGACTAAGCCCTGCCCACTGACGCGCCATTGGTGACTTTACCCGTGGACCAATCAGGCGGTGCCAGGTCACCGGGTCAGGTGGGAACCGAACCACCAATCATGATCCGCCAGGTCACGGACATTCTCAGTGCGACAAATCCTGGACTTAGACTCCACGAGCCCTGTCTCCCTCTGCAACCTATGCTTAACACTGCTAGGCACAAACACCCAGGAGACAATCTGTACGGCTCGTGGAGCCGCTAGGTGTTGGGGCTGACGATGATGCTGAGCAGCATAAGCCCTGGCTGGACTGAAATGGGAGACCACACCATTTCGAATCCAGCACCAGACCGACGCCTAAAACCCACTTTCAAATGTACCTTCCTAGACCGACTTCACGCTGGGTCTTTTACTCCCTCCTGCCCTGCGCTTCTCACTGTGAATCCTATTCGGGTGCTGCGAGGTCCCCACTGTTCGTCGGAGTTGCTCAGATCTGCTCAACCTTACTTGGATTGAAGTGAGAGTTTGGCTTCTGCTATAGAAGTCAGAAGCCTCCAGTTTTTCCAGCCGAGGCTTGAAGCTGCACAACTGGGCCAGGGGCCAGTCCCCTTCTTGCGGCCTTGATCCTCCTGACACCTGGCAGGTTCGGGTGTACGGGTGCCACCTGCACTCGCCATACCCCCTAGGATCCCTTCAGTAGAACTGAGCCTACTCCCTGCTCGCCTCCTGGGCCCTTTATAGTGGAGCAGAGCTCCTAAAGAGCCTCTGCTCCCAAACTGTCCTCCAACTACTCGACTCTCTGTTCTGCCGCCCTAAGATGGCTTCCCTATTTTATATTTTTACTATATGAGTGCTCCCATGAACTACTTCCTCCACCCACACCCACTACTGGTTCCCCCTAACTTTGGGTTCCCCCCACCCCAGCCAGGGTCAGGGCTCAGCAGAAAACTACATTGCGTCTTGCCCCTCCTGCTGGCCTGGGGTAGTGCTGTGTTGGATGTAGGTGTTGGGGTTCCGTGCAGCACTCCCTCCTTACCTGAGTGAAGGGAGGCACCACACCTCTGGGTGAGGTGCAGTACCTCTGTGGCGACCGAACCCTCAGGGGTGCCACACATGTCGCAAGAGGTGGGTCTTCAGGTGCTTTTTGAAGGTTTCAACAGTAGGCTAGAGTAAGAATTAGTGGGGTAGAGAGTTCCAAAGAAGGGGGGATGCACGGGAGAAATCTTGCATGCGATTGTGGGAAGAGGAGATAAGAGGGGAGTAGAGAAGGAGATCTTGTTAGGATCGCAGGTTTCGTGCAGGTAAGTACTGGGAGACTAGGTCAGAGATGTATGGAGGAGACAGGTTGTGGATGGCTTTGCATGCCAAGGTTAGGGTTTTGATCTGGAGTCTCTGGGCATTAGGAGCCAGTGAAGGGATTGACAGAGAGGAGAGGCCAGGGAATAGCGAGGGGACAGGTGGATTAGTCGGGCAGCTCAGTTTAGGATAGATTAGAGGAATGCGAGTGTTAGAAGGGAGGCCACAGAACAGGAGGTTGTAGTTGTCGAGAAGGGAGATGATGAGGGCTTGCACTAGTGTTTTTGTAGATTCATAATTGAGGAGTTAGAGTCGGCATCTTACTCACCTAATCCTCCTTCCTTCCTCCATTCCGAGTGCCCTGAGACAACTGATCCCACACTTGGGCACTCCGAAGAGCTGTTTTGTTCATCTTTCCATTTATAGATTCTGGCCTCTTGCTTGGTCTGCTCGGAAGTGGAAAGACTTTGGATATGTGGTTTGAAGGAGAGATTAGAGTCCATGTTTACCCTAAAAACTGTTCACTTTTACATCGATATCTCTCGACTGGCCATCTTTGAGCAGGGCAACAGAAGATCGCATGTATCGATTTGAGAAGCCATGGTCACCCAAAGGTGACGGTGGGAAAGTGCAATTACTGCTGCAAGAGGTGGATAATGATGAGACACAATGGACAGAAAGTCAGAAGGAGGACCAGGGTGCAGAAGTGGAATACGAAGTGGTGGACGATGAAGTCACTGACCCAACCTGACAAGGGGACATGTAGAGCGAGGACAGCAACACACAAGGGGAGGTAGGCATAGCACCACAACAGGCAGGAACAAGCAGTGTGGTTGCCACAGACACAGGCGGGCAACTGCTCCCCGGAACACCAACACGACAAGTTGCCAATACAACTGTTAGGTCTTCCTGAGTCTGGTTCTTTTTTAACCCTCCGTCACATACAATATCGGTTCTAACGAGTTCAAATACAATGTGACTGTCAGGCGCAGGCTAGAAAAATACCTATAATATCTAATGTTTGCAATTTCAGTGCTCTAAAAGTGATCAGTGACCTTCATAGGGATGTAATAAAAGAGACTACACATAATCAGGTGCAAAAAAAAGCCATTTACTTAACATAAAACTAATAACTCTGAAATACAAACATTTCAAAACTCCCGCCAAATAAAAGAGATGTGCCTGTCAGGCCTATTGTATGTGACGGAGGGTTAAAGACTGTTCAGATAACCCCAAAACGGCCATTTGCAATATCTGCCAGGTCAGCATCAGCAAGAGCACCAAAACTACTAGCCTGACCACCACCAGCATGCTCAGGCACATGACAGCAAAGCACCCGACTAGCTCGGCTGGACACCAAGGTCCAGAAACAGTGTCTGTGGGTGACACCACTGCCTCTTCCGCTGGTGTGCGTGCACGCCAATCCCCTGTCCATGGCCCATACGAAGATGTCTCCCGCCCTGCACCTGTCGTTGCAGACTTGCAACCATCACCGTCCACGTCCTTGTCCCTTGACAGCGTTCAGTTGTCCCTACCACAGTCCTTGGAATGCAAGCACAAGTATGCAGCCAACCACACACCCATTGGCCGCAGTACTAAACTGCCACATTTCTGGACTGCTTTCACTTGAAATGCTGCCTTTTAGGCTCGTGGAGGCGGAAGCTTTCCAGAACCTCATGATGGCGGCGGCCGGGTGTCCATACTCTTTCCCAGCCACCATTATCATCTTCGCCTTCCACATGAACATTACCTGTGCCCTCCTCAGAGCACTTACTGGGAAGGACCGCCTAACCACAAAAACATGGACAAGTGAATGTGGCCAGGGATGGTATGGAGCCAGTCCACAGTAGAAAAAACAGCCATAGAGTGTCCAGGAACCTTCCCACACACTTTTCTTAGCCAGGGCTGCTTCTCGGCAGAGTTGGACGGGCTCAGCAGAGAACCAGAGAATCCTTCGGTCGGCCCTGGCTTCTCCATCAGGAGAGTTCACAGCGCAAACCTTGCAGGTTGTGATGATGATGAGGCCATCCATTTCCTTAGTTTTCTGTTACTTGGAATGCAAGCGCAAGTATGCAGCCAGCCACCCACCCACCCACCAACAGGCCGCAATACTAAACTGCCACATTTCTGGACAGATGCTTGCACTTGCACTTGAAATGTTGCCTTTTAAGTCTCTGCCTTCCACAAGCGCGGGTCCCAGAACATTACCTGTGCCTTCCCCAGTGCACTTAAGTGGCAAGGACCGCCTAACCACAAACACGTAGACAAGTGAATGTGGCCAAGGATGGTTCATCTCACTGACACATTCCACTGGGTTAATATTGTGGAAACTGGGACCCAGTGGGACCCTGGAATGGAACACGTTCTCCCGACGCAGAGGATTGCAGGCCCTGGGTCAATGTCCCTAAATTCTACAGCTCCTGCACCACCACCTCCTCCTCTTCAGCTTCAATCTCCATCACTTGATTCATTTTTTCAGGACATATTCCAGATTATTTACTTAAACTTCGTGTCTGCCAATAACAATAAGCAGGACTGTATGCTTAGGTGACAAACCGCACTCCGTTGCATAGTTGTTGAAAGCTGTATCAGAGAACCTGGTGGTGGCTCTGAAGCTAGTCAAGCTCACACATGTACCATGTCTGACCCATGTGCTCAACTTAGTGGTTCAGTTTCTCAGATCTGCCAGAGCAGCTTGTGAAAGTACGCCGTGTGTGTGCCGATTTCAGAAAGTCAGCTACAGCTTCCGCCTCCCTGGCAGGGCTTCAGCAGCGTTTGCAGCTTCCCGCTCACCGACTGGTTTGCGATGTGACTACTCGTTGGAAATCAACGTTTCAGATGTTTGGAATGATTTTGAGCAGCAGAGAGCAGTTGTTTTGTGATTTGTTTGGAATTTGTGAGCAGCAGAAGGTAGTTGCTGAGTACCAGCTTCAACACCTCCATCAGCATTCAGGTCAGCCTCCGCACATAGTAGCTGATGAGTGGGCATGGATGTCTGACATCTGTACCCTCCTCCAAAACTTTGAGGACTCCACCAAGATGGTGAGTGGCGATGACGCCATAATTAGCGTCACCATCCCGCTTCTCTGTCTACTGAAATGCTTGCTGCTTATAATTAAAGAAGAGGCATTGCAGGCGGAGGAAGGAATTGTACAGGGTGATGCTACCCAGCCCAGCCTCATCTCATCTCAACGCGGATTGGGTGATAATGAGGAGGCGGAAGAGAACATAGACAGTCGTACTCTTGGTGAGAACAGGGAAGTCTTGGCTGTTGGCAGTCCGGCACACAAGGCCGACTTTATGTTCCCCTGCCTTTACCATGACCATCGGGTTGTACGCATTTTGGGCATTACAGAAAACTGGCACGGCACAAGAGAATTCTTGGAGATGGAGGTGTGAGGTTCTGATTAAGGAGAATGTCAGTCTTAGATCAGTTACAGAACAGAAGGCACAGGAGAGGTGATACACAGAAATGAGAGAAGAGATATAGGCCAGTGCAGAACTGTGGACAGCTTGGTGGGGGAGAGAGAGGATTTTGTATTGTATTCTGCAGTGATTGTGTAACCTAACCCGTGCAATGACTGGCACAGGGTAGAGGCGTCGGTGAAGCGGCTTGATAGAAATACGACCCTGGCTGCTGCATTCAGAAGGGATTGGAGAGGAGACAGTTTGTTTAGAGGGAGACCGATTAGAAGAGAGTTGCTCTAGTGAATAAGAGCGACATTAAGAGTTTTTGCATTATCAAAGATGAGAAGAGGCCGACTTCTGGAGAAGTTTTTAAGGTGCAGGTGACATGAGCGAGTGAGTGATTTTCCACGTTGAATAAAGGAAAGTTGTGTGTCAAATATGACTCCAAGATAGCAGGCGTGTTGAGTGGGTGTTATGGTGGCACCACCTAAAGGAAATTGCAAAGTCAGGTATAGGTAGGTTAGTAGAGGGAGGAAACCGAAGGAGTTCATTTTTGGAGATATTAAGTTCAGGCTCTTGTTAAAGAATTATAACAAAAAAAAAATTCCCATCTCACAAAGCTGGCGGCAGAGGTCACAGTTAAACAGTTCATTGGGCAACCAAGGAGTACTAGTGAGGGAGACACAAACCAGAGGCAGGAGAACGCTGTCAAAGGTCTGGGACAGTTTTCTCAGACCCTCCCAACGCCCAGGCCCTGATACACGGGGTACTCTGACAAGGAGGGAAAAGTTTTGGAAGATGCAAGCTGGACACATGGCATGAACAGTCTTTCTATGCCTTGGAGGTCCTGGCTGCTAGCGTTTTGTCAGAGATGGTTTTTAGTGCCACCGGGGGCATTATAACTGATAAAACTGATAGGCGCATCCGCCTGTCAACTGAAAATGCTGACAGGCTGACTCCTATAAAAATGTACAAGGGCTGGATTGGGTCAGACTTCTCTCAACACCACCAGATGATAGCATCAAACATAAACTCAAATCCAGTGGTTATTTTTTTGGAGGTCTATTCCCATGCACCCCTTCAAACCCAGACATGGGTATACCCTTCAGGAATTGTTCTATTTTATGTCGCCCTCCTCCTTCTCCTCATCCTCTACCACCATATCACCAGGGAGACCGTGATGCAAACCCACATAATTTTTTTAAGGGTGTTTCTCATTAGAGACGAGCGAATATTTCAATATTCGTCTCGGATTGCAATCGCAGTTTTTGCAATAGTCGCCAATGTAATTGTCGAATATTCGCCAAACATTGCTGAACACCATTGGATTCAGTGGGTGCCAAAATCAAACGTATACACAACACCGTCAAATGGGACCAAGAGCTGCCAAAACATATCAATTTAGGGCAGTCACCAGGAAAGTGCCATCAATTGACCCAAAGTACAAGTAGTATAATTATTATTATTTATTATTATAGCGCCATTTATTCCATCGCGCTTTACATGTGAAAAGAGGTCACTGACTGGTACAAGAGCAGAGAGGACCCTGCCCGTGAGGGCGCACAAACAGTCTATAAGGAATGGGTGAGGATACAGTAGGTGAGGGTACGTCGTGCAGCGGTATGGTGGAACGAAGGTTACTTCGGATTGTAGGCTTGTCGGAAGAGATGGGTCTTCAGTTTCCTTTTAAAGGTTTCAACAGTAGGTGAGAGTCTGATATGTTGGGGTACAGAGTTCAAGAGTAAAAGGGATGCACGGGAAAAATCTTGTCTGCGATTGTGGGAAGAGTACAGAAGGATATCTTGTGAGGATCGGAGGCTGCTTGCAGGTTTGTACCGGGAGACTAGGTCACTTATATATGGAGCAGACAGGTTATGGATGGCTTTGCATGTCATGGTTACGGTTTTGAACTGCAGTCTCTGGCCACTGGGGTGCCAGTGAAGGGATCATAGATTGCAATCCTATAGATTGCTGGAGCCAGTCCACAGTAAAAAAGCAGCCATAGAGTGTCCGGGAACCTTCTCACACAATTTTCTTAGCCAGGGCTGCTTCTCTGCAGGGTTGGACAGGCCCACCAGAGAGCCGGAGACTCCTCCGGTGGGCCCTGGCTTCTCCTTCAGGAGAATTCATAGTGCCGAGGTGAGGTCATGATGATGATAGAGGCCACCATCTCCTTAGCTTGCTGCTGGTACATTTCTATGGGAATCAGCTTGGCTCCAACCAGCCTGGAATATTTTTAGTGAACTTTGGCACGACGCCATGGTATTAGCAGTGCCCCCAGTTCCCGTAGTGAAGCCATCCACAATTTCCTTTTCTTTTGCCCAAATACATTAGTTTCTCACAAAGGAGCTGAAGATACTGAGTGGCAGTAGGTGCAAGTTTCTCCAGCATGTTAGATATCAGAGGGAGAACAGAGAGGGCAGCACAGTGGCTCAGTGGTTAGCACTGAAGCGCTGGGGTCCTGGTTTCAAATCCCACCAAGGACAACATCTTTAAGGATTTCGTATGTTCTCCCCGTGTTTGCATGGGTTTCCCACTCAGTAAAAAAGCAGCCATAGAGTGTCCAGGAACCTTCCCACAGACTTTTATTAGCCAAGGCTGCTTCTTGGGTGGGCCCTGGCTTCTCCATCAGGAGAGTTCATGATAGCGCAAACTTTGCATCTGCTATGGGGCTCTTGAGCGGGGGAGAAAAGTGGGCCCTCAGAATCAAATCCTCTGGTGGGCCTAATGTTTTTCAGACTGACACTGCTTTTCAGTGGGAGTTGTATTTCACCACAGCCATATTCATTAGCTCAGTGAAAGGACTGGCATAGAGGGAAACCATATCTACTCCGGCTGTCATTTCTCCACCACTAGATTCCGCCCATTGTCACACATGACCATGCCTGGCTGTATGTTCAGCGGGGGGAGCCACAGATCAGGCTGCTGTGTTACTGCTTTCAACAACTCTGCAGCGATGGGCGGTTTGTCACCTTAGAATTAAGCATATTATCTTCAGCACAGCCTGTTGCCGCTTGGCCAAGGCAGTGTTGCAGTGCTTCCAGCTTGTGACTGATGTGGTCATTTCGGAGATAGAGACCGAACAGGAGGAGGAGGAGGAGGTGCAGGAGCTGAACAATGTGATTACATTGAGTTTACATTGGCCAGTCTGGTTTTTATACTAAATAGATCCTACTGTGTTTTTAGAATTTTTTCTTATTTTTTTATTACGTCTCTTCAAATGTGTATTGGAGTTCATCCTAATTTTTGACAGCCCTTGAAACTGTTGCATATGCAATAACAGTATAGGAGACACACTCCTTAATAATGAGAAGGACAATTCAAATAGATTCTATTATATTCTAGAATATTAACTGTCTCATCTGAAATTCTTTTACGGGTGAGGAATCGCAGTATGGATAGCGTATTACATTGATCCAGCCAGGTATTATTGCCTTATACTGCGTGCTGCTGGTGCTGCCCAAAAAAATGTAACATCTATTCTATTCCCTATCGATAACGCTGTTAGATGCATTTACAATAGGGACAGGTGCTGCTAGGTGGTATCCTCACCAGCTACAGATGAGTGTTCATTCTGGTTGCATAAATGTCTTCCACAGTCCATAACTTTAGTTTTTTTCATTTCTTTGGCCTTATATACAAGTCATTACCCTGGAAAGAATGTTTCTTAACATTTTTTCCATTTTAGCTTGTTTTTTGTATGTTTTTTTTGTCAGTCCGTAAAAGTGGTGTAATACTCTGACAAGATTGTTCACAGATATGCTATTTGTCAGTGGCCAACTGAATAGGTTTGAACCCACAACTCCAATACTTTAAATGGAGCGTAATATTTGAAACGCTCACAATAATTGCTGGATTATTAGGACAGTCATATGGGATACCATCTGATGGCCACGGTTTCAGGCAGCCGCCTAATAGTATGGTATTTGTCAGCAACCAAGTGTCAATTGGTTCAACAAAACACAGGTGGCGGACTTTAAAATGAGTGGAATATTTGGCACCCTCCACAAAATTTCTGTATTATTACAGCAGTCATATGGATCACATGCGTCTGATCATTGAAAAAGTTCCTCTCCTTCCACAATACCGTAATATGAAAAAAACTAAAAAAATCTGGCTGTATTCTGCGAACAAGCAAATGGAGCTGTAAAATGGTGTACACTGACACACTGCTACAATTTATAAATTGAGAACAAAATTTTCCAGGTTCACTGCAAATGGCTGGATTTGAACTGCAGTTATATGTGATACATGTGACGGAGAACCACGGTTTTAAATAGCATTCCTGTAGTTTACTAATACTATTCTTCACAGAGATCTAGTGAGAATAGCTTGACCGACACACTGCAACGCAATGGAAGGCAGAAAAGGCTGATTTTGGAATGCTGTTATATGTGATACGTCTGACAGACAACCATGGTTTTAAAGTGCAGGCCTGTAGTTTACTAATACTATTGTTCACAGAGAAATAATGTGAATAGCTTTACCAACACACTGCAACTAAATGGAAAGCAGAAATGGCTGATTTTGGAACGCTGTTATATGTGATACGTCTGACAGAGAACCACGGTTTTAAATAGCAGGCCTGTAGTTTACTAATACTATTCTTCACAGAGAAATAGCGTGAATAGCTTGACCGGCACACTGCAACAAAATCGAAGGCAGAAATGGCTGATTTTGGAACACTGTTATATGTGATACATCTGACAGAGAACCACGGTTTTAAATAGCAGGCCGGTTGTTTACTAATACTATTCTTCACAGAGAAATAGTTTGAATAGCTTGACCGACACACTGCAACAAAATGGAAAAGGAGGCCAATATTTTCCACATTCAGTTCAAATTTCTGGATTTTTATCGCTGTAATATGGAAAAGATCTGGCTGTATAGCATTTGCATTTGCAGTGCTAACAAGCAAATGGAGCGGAAAATTGTATACTCTGGATTGTTTTTTAAGCAAATAACCAGGATTAAGATAAAAAAAAAAAATGCTCTGGCCCCTGATACCTGGGGCTATGTCTACAAATATTTGTCACAGCAGGATCACTCAGAAGGTGAACATGCAATGGACCCGCTTGTGCTGTACCATGCACTGCAGTATGTAACATACCCTGCCTGCCTTGGTTTTTAAGCAAATAACCAGGATTAAGATTAAAAAAAAAAATTGCCCAGGCCCCAGATATATGGGGAAATGTCTACAAATATACAGTACAGACCAAAAGATTGGACACACCTTCTCATTTAAAGATTTTTCTGTATTTTCATGACTATGAAAATTGTACATTCACGCTGAAGGCATCAAAACTATGAATTAACATATGTGGAATTATATACTTAACAAAAAAGTGTGAAACAACTGAAAATATGTCTTATATTCTAGGTTCTTCAAAGTAGGCAACTTTTGCTTTGATGACTGCTTTGCACACTCTTGGCATTCTCTTGATGAGCTTCAAGAGGTAGTCCCCTGAAATGGTCTTCCAACAATCTTGAAGGAGTTCCCAGAGATGCTTTGCACTTGTTGGCCCTTTTGCCTTCACTCTGCGGTCCAGCTCACCCCAAACCATCTCGATTGGTGTCCCCAAGTGCAGTTGCAAAAACCATCAAGCGCTACAAAGAAACTGGCTCACATGAGGACCGCCCCAGGAAAGGAAGACCAAGAGTCACCTCTGCTTCTGAGGATAAGTTTATCCAAGTCACCAGCCTCAGAAATCGCAGGTTAACAGCAGCTCAGATTAGAAACCAGGTCAATGCCACACAGAGTTCTAGCAGCAGACACATCTCTTCAACAACTGTTAAGAGGAGACTTTGTGCAGCAGGCCTTCATGGTAAAATAGCTGCTAGGAAACCACTGCTAAGGACAGGCAACAAGCAGAAGAAACTTGTTTGGGCTAAAGAAGACAAGGAATGGACATTAGACCAGTGGAAATCTGTGCTTTGGTCTGATGAGTCCAAATTTGAGATATTTGGTTCCAACCACCGTATCTTTGTGCGACGCAGAAAAGGTGAACGGATGGACTCTACATGCCTGGTTCCCACCGTGAAGCATGGAAGAGGAGGTGTGATGGTGTGGGGGTGCTTTGCTGGTGACACTGTTGGGGATTTATTCAAAATTGAAGGCATACTGAACCAGCATGGCTACCACAGCATCTTGCAGCGGCATGCTGTTCCATCCGGTTTGCGTTTAGTTGGACCATCATTTATTTTTCAACAGGACAATGACCCCAGACACACCTCCAGGCTGTGTAAGGGCTATTTGACCAAGAAGGAGAGTGATGGGGTGCTACGCCAGATGACCTGGCCTCCACAGTCACCAGACCTGAACCCAATCGAGATGGTTTGGGGTGAGCTGGACCGCAGAGTGAAGGCAAAAGGGCCAACAAGTGCTAGGCATCTCTGGGAACTCATTCAAGATTGTTGGAAGACCATTTCCGGTACTTTTCTTCTTTTTCAGTTAAATTTAATTTTTGTTGAGGTTTTCTGGGTCAAAACTATGCAATTCACAGTCTCTGAGCCATAATATTATGTTATTGGTTAAGTCTCCTTGAGGATTACAGGCACAGATTAAAATGACAGAGTGGAAATGCAGCAAAAACCACAAAAGGAAAAGCAAAACAAAAAAAAGAAACAGGAAAAATGAAGAATATTATGTAAAGAAAAATTCAGTCCTGACCTCTTTTCTGTTAACTCCCAGTCCAAACCAGGAGCTGATAATTAGAGATGAGCGTTGTTCGACTCGAACTATTCGCCAATCTCAAATTCGAGCTGTTTTGGGCGGTGTTCGAGCCGTTCGGCGAACACGAACGATTTGAAAAAAATTTGGCTGTTCGAGGTTATGTTCGATAACTGTTCGTGCACCAAAATCATAACTGGATTTTTTCTCAGTAATGATGAAAATTAATGTTAATACGCAGTTTGAGTGTACAGCGGGGCGGGGGGAGGGGCAGGGGATGGATCTCTGCAGGAATAATGAAGATCTCCATTTTTTTTTTCTCTTTCCCGCATTTACAGTGGGGAGGTGCAATCTGTCAGCCTATCAGCAGCGCACACACGGAACGAAGTGCTTTTTTTCACACAAGCAAGGGCATGTGTCATTGGCAGTGTATGTCACATGTCCTTGCCCTATAAGACCCAGCCATTTTCCCCGTCGCCACCATTTTCTCACTGCTGCAGCTGCGTGTTAGACGGCACCGCTGTTGCTGTGTGCGCTATACCTTGTTAATTTCAAGCCAATTTTCGCACAAATCTACAGATAGCTTGGGAGTAGGGAATAGTTGTGATTGCAGTCCTTTTAAGGACTAGGTTACAGCATTTCCTACGACTTTTATCAGGCAGGTCTGTGCTCTTAAATAGATAGGTTGTGGGAGTAAAGACGAATTGTAATTGCAGTCCCTTTCAGGACTAAGTTACATCAGTTCCTATCAGTTTTTGCCAGGCAGGTCTGTGCCAGTGCTGTGCAAGTTTTTTTCACAGCATTTGGCTAAATCTAGCAAAGCTAATCCTTTTTGGCCTATTGCAGAGTGTGTTAGTCAGTGGAGTAGCCTATCTGTGTTGCAAGCTACACCAGCTGTGTATAGAATATCAATTTTTTTACTGCACCTAGTGAAGTAAAACCTTTTGGGCATAGCATCATTCTATTAGTCCATCTATACTGACTTCCATAAGGTTGCAAATTGAATATAATTTTTTTCTGCATCTACCTCTGAAAAAATATTTGGGCTTCTAGCTGTGTGTGGGACTTGTTCTATTAGTCCATCTATACTGACCTCCATCAGGTTGCAAATTGAAAATAATATTTTTCTGCATCTAGCTCTGAAAAAATATTTGGCCTTCTAGCAGTGTGTGGGACTTGTTCTATTAGTCCATCTATACTGACTTCCATCAGGTTGCAAACTGAATAAAAATTTTTTCTGCATCTACCTCTGAAAAAATATTTGGGCTTCTAGCTGTGTGTGGGACTTGTTCTATTAGTCCATCTATACTGACCTCCATCAGGTTGCAAATTAAAAATAATTTTTATCAACATCTAGCTCTGAAAAAATATTTGGAATTCTAGCAGTGTGTGGGACTTGTTCTACTAATCCATCTATACTGACCTCCATCAGGTTGCAAATTCAAAATAATATTTTGTCTGCATCTAGCTCTGAAAAAATATTTGGCCTTCTAGCAGTGTGTGGGACTTGTTCTATTAGTCCATCTATACTGACCTCCATCAGGTTGCAAATTAAAAATAATTTTTATCTGCATCTAGCTCTGAAAAAATATTTGGCCTTCTAGCAGTGTGTGGGACATGTTCTATTAGTCCATCTATACTGACCTCCATCAGCTTGCAAGTTAAAAATAATTTTTATCTGCATCTAGCGCTGAAAAAATATTTGGCCTTCTAGCAGTGTGTGGGACTTGTTCTATTAGTCCATCTATACTGACCTCCATCAGGTTGCAAACTGAATATAATTTTTTTCTGCATCTACCTCTGAAAAAATATTTGGGCTTCTAGCTGTGTGTGGGACTTGATCTATTAGTCCATCTATACTGACCCCCATCAGGTTGCAAATTGAATACAATATTTTTCTGCATCTAGCTCTGAAAAAATATTTGGCCTTCTAGCAGTGTGTGGGACTTGTTCTATTAGTCCATCTATACTGACCTCCATCAGGTTGCAAACTGAATATAATTTTTTTCTGCATCTACCTCTGAAAAAATATTTGGGCTTCTAGCTGTGTGTGGGACTTGTTCTATTAGTCCATCTATACTGACCTCCATCAGGTTGCAAATTAAAAATTATTTTTATCTGCATCTAGCTCTGAAAAAATATTTGGCCTTCTAGCAGTGTGTGGGACTTGTTCTATTAGTCCATCTATACTGACCTCCATCAGGTTGCAAATCGAATATAATATTTTTCTGCATCTAGCTCTGAAAAAATATTTGGCCTTCTAGCAGTGTGTGGGACTTGTTCTATTAGTCCATCTATACTGACCTCTATCAGGTTGCAAACTGAATATAATTTTTTTCTGCATCTACCTCTGAAAAAATATTTGGGCTTCTAGCTGTGTGTGGGACTTGTTCTATTAGTCCATCTATACTGACCTCCATCAGGTTGCAAATTGAATATAATATTTTTCTGCATCTAGCTCTGAAAAAATATTTGGCCTTCTAGCAGTGTGTGGGACTTGTTCTATTAGTCCATCTATACTGACCTCCATCAGGTTGCAAACTGAATATATTTTTTTTCTGCATCTACCTCTGAAAAAATATTTGGGCTTCTAGCTGTGTGTGGGACTTGTTCTATTAGTCCATCTATACTGACCTCCATCAGGTTGCAAATTGAATATAATATTTTTCTGCATCTAGCTCTGAAAAAATATTTGGCCTTCTAGCAGTGTGTGGGACTTGTTCTATTAGTCCATCTATATTGACCTCCATCAGGTTGCAAACTGAATATAATTTTTTTCTACATCTACCTCTGAAAAAATATTTGGGCTTCTAGCTGTGTGTGGGACTTGTTCTATTAGTCCATTTATACTGACCTCCATCAGGTGGCAAATTAAAAATAATTTTTATCTGCATCTAGCTCTGAAAAAATATTTGGCCTTCTAGCAGTGTGTGGGACTTGTTCTATTAGTCCATCTATACTGACCTCCATCAGGTTGCAAACTGAATATAATTTTTTTCTGTATCTACCTCTGAAAAAATATTTGGGCTTCTAGCTGTGTATGGGACTTGTTCTATTAGTCCATCTATACTGACCTCCATCAGGTTGCAAATTGAATATAATATTTATCTGCATCTAGCGCTGAAAAAATATTTGGCCTTCTAGCAGTGTGTGGGACTTGTTCTATTAGTCCATGTATACTGACATCCACCAGGTTGCAAATTAAAAATAATTTTTATATGCATCTAGCTCTGAAAAAATATTTGGCCTTCTAGCAGTGTGTGGGACTTGTTCTATTAGTCCATCTATACTGACCTCCATCAGGTTGCAAATTAAAAATAATTTTTATCTGCATGTAGCTCCGAAAAAATATTTGGCCTTCTAGCAGTGTGTGGGACTTGTTCTATTAGTCCATCTATACTGACCCCCATCAGGTTGCAAATTGAATACAATATTTTTCTGCATCTAGCTCTGAAAAAATATTTGGCCTTCTAGCAGTGTGTGGGACTTGTTCTATTAGTCCATCTATACTGACCTCCATCAGGTTGCAAACTGAATATAATTTTTTTCTGCATCTACCTCTGAAAAAATATTTGGGCTTCTAGCTGTGTGTGGGACTTGTTCTATTAGTCCATCTATACTGACCTCCATGAGGTTGCAAATTAAAAATTATTTTTATCTGAATCTAGCTCTGAAAAAATATTTGGCCTTCTAGCAGTGTGTGGGACTTGTTCTATTAGTCCATCTATACTGACCTCTATCAGGTTGCAAACTGAATATAATTTTTTTCTGCATCTACCTCTGAAAAAATATTTGGGCTTCTAGCTGTGTGTGGGACTTGTTCTATTAGTCCATCTATACTGACCTCCATCAGGTTGCAAATTGAATATAATATTTTTCTGCATCTAGCTCTGAAAAAATATTTGGCCTTCTAGCAGTGTGTGGGACTTGTTCTATTAGTCCATCTATACTGACCTCCATCAGGTTGCAAACTGAATATATTTTTTTTCTGCATCTACCTCTGAAAAAATATTTGGGCTTCTAGCTGTGTGTGGGACTTGTTCTATTAGTCCATCTATGCTGACCTCCATCAGGTTGCAAATTGAATATAATATTTTTCTGCATCTAGCTCTGAAAAAATATTTGGCCTTCTAGCAGTGTGTGGGACTTGTTCTATTAGTCCATCTATACTGACCTCCATGAGGTTGCAAATTGAAAATAATATTTTTCTGCATCTAGCTCTGAAAAAATATTTGGCCTTATAGCAGTGTGTGGGACTTGTTCTATTAGTCCATCTATACTGACTTCCATCAGGTTGCAAACTGAATATAATTTTTTTCTGCATCTACCTCTGAAAAAATATTTGGGCTTCTAGCTGTGTGTGGGACTTGTTCTATTAGTCCATCTATACTGACCTCCATCAGGTTGCAAATTAAAAATAATTTTTATCTGCATCTAGCTCTGAAAAAATATTTGGCCTTCTAGCAGTGTGTGTGACTTGTTCTATTAATCCATCTATACTGACCTCCATCAGGTTGCAAATTCAAAATAATATTTTGTCTGCATCTAGCTCTGAAAAAATATTTGGCCTTCTAGCAGTGTGTGGGACATGTTCTATTAGTCCATCTATACTGACCTCCATCAGGTTGCAAGTTAAAAATAATTTTTATCTGCATCTAGCGCTGAAAAAATATTTGGCCTTCTAGCAGTGTGTGGGACTTGTTCTATTAGTCCATCTATACTGACCTCCATCAGGTTGCAAACTGAATATAATTTTTTTCTGCATCTACCTCTGAAAAAATATTTGGGCTTCTAGCTGTGTGTGGGACTTGATCTATTAGTCCATCTATACTGACCCCCATCAGGTTGCAAATTGAATACAATATTTTTCTGCATCTAGCTCTGAAAAAATATTTGGCCTTCTAGCAGTGTGTGGGACTTGTTCTATTAGTCCATCTATACTGACCTCCATCAGGTTGCAAACTGAATATAATTTTTTTCTGCATCTACCTCTGAAAAAATATTTGGGCTTCTAGCTGTGTGTGGGACTTGTTCTATTAGTCCATCTATACTGACCTCCATCAGGTTGCAAATTAAAAATTATTTTTATCTGCATCTAGCTCTGAAAAAATATTTGGCCTTCTAGCAGTGTGTGGGACTTGTTCTATTAGTCCATCTATACTGACCTCCATCAGGTTGCAAATCGAATATAATATTTTTCTGCATCTAGCTCTGAAAAAATATTTGGCCTTCTAGCAGTGTGTGGGACTTGTTCTATTAGTCCATCTATACTGACCTCTATCAGGTTGCAAACTGAATATAATTTTTTTCTGCATCTACCTCTGAAAAAATATTTGGGCTTCTAGCTGTGTGTGGGACTTGTTCTATTAGTCCATCTATACTGACCTCCATCAGGTTGCAAATTGAATATAATATTTTTCTGCATCTAGCTCTGAAAAAATATTTGGCCTTCTAGCAGTGTGTGGGACTTGTTCTATTAGTCCATCTATACTGACCTCCATCAGGTTGCAAACTGAATATATTTTTTTTCTGCATCTACCTCTGAAAAAATATTTGGGCTTCTAGCTGTGTGTGGGACTTGTTCTATTAGTCCATCTCTGCTGACCTCCATCAGGTTGCAAATTGAATATAATATTTTTCTGCATCTAGCTCTGAAAAAATATTTGGCCTTCTAGCAGTGTGTGGGACTTGTTCTATTAGTCCATCTATACTGACCTCCATCAGGTTGCAAACTGAATATATTTTTTTTCTGCATCTACCTCTGAAAAAATATTTGGGCTTCTAGCTGTGTGTGGGACTTGTTCTATTAGTCCATCTATGCTGACCTCCATCAGGTTGCAAATTGAATATAATATTTTTCTGCATCTAGCTCTGAAAAAATATTTGGCCTTCTAGCAGTGTGTGGGACTTGTTCTATTAGTCCATCTATACTGACCTCCATCAGGTTGCAAACTGAATATAATTTTTTTCTGCATCTACCTCTGAAAAAATATTTGGGCTTCTAGCTGTGTGTGGGACTTGTTCTATTAGTCCATCTATACTGACCTCCATCAGGTGGCAAATTAAAACTAATTTTTATCTGCATCTAGCTCTGAAAAAATATTTGGCCTTCTAGCAGTGTGTGGGACTTGTTCTATTAGTCCATCTATACTGACCTCCATCAGGTTGCAAACTGAATATAATTTTTTTCTGTATCTACCTCTGAAAAAATATTTGGGCTTCTAGCTGTGTATGGGACTTGTTCTATTAGTCCATCTATACTGACCTCCATCAGGTTGCAAATCGAATATAATATTTTTCTGCATCTAGCTCTGAAAAAATATTTGGCCTTCTAGCAGTGTGTGGGACTTGTTCTATTAGTCCATCTATATTGACCTCCATCAGGTTGCAAACTGAACATAATTTTTTTCTGCATCTACCTCTGAAAAATTATTTGGGCTTCTAGCTGTGTGTGGGACTTGTTCTATTAGTCCATCTATACTGACCTCCATCAGGTTGCAAATTGAATATAATATTTTTCTGCATCTAGCTCTGAAAAAATATTTGGCCTTCTAGCAGTGTGTGGGACTTGTTCTATTAGTCCATCTATATTGACCTCCATCAGGTTGCAAACTGAATATAATTTTTTTCTACATCTACCTCTGAAAAAATATTTGGGCTTCTAGCTGTGTGTGGGACTTGTTCTATTAGTCCATCTATACTGACCTCCATCAGGTGGCAAATTAAAAATAATTTTTATCTGCATCTAGCTCTGAAAAAATATTTGGCCTTCTAGCAGTGTGTGGGACTTGTTCTATTAGTCCATGTATACTGACATCCACCAGGTTGCAAATTAAAAATAATTTTTATATGCATCTAGCTCTGAAAAAATATTTGGCCTTCTAGCAGTGTGTGGGACTTGTTCTATTAGTCCATCTATACTGACCTCCATCAGGTTGCAAATTAAAAATAATTTTTATCTGCATGTAGCTCCGAAAAAATATTTGGCCTTCTAGCAGTGTGTGGGACTTGTTCTATTAGTCCATCTATACTGACCCCCATCAGGTTGCAAATTGAATACAATATTTTTCTGCATCTAGCTCTGAAAAAATATTTGGCCTTCTAGCAGTGTGTGGGACTTGTTCTATTAGTCCATCTATACTGACCTCCATCAGGTTGCAAACTGAATATAATTTTTTTCTGCATCTACCTCTGAAAAAATATTTGGGCTTCTAGCTGTGTGTGGGACTTGTTCTATTAGTCCATCTATACTGACCTCCATCAGGTTGCAAATTAAAAATTATTTTTATCTGCATCTAGCTCTGAAAAAATATTTGGCCTTCTAGCAGTGTGTGGGACTTGTTCTATTAGTCCATCTATACTGACCTCTATCAGGTTGCAAACTGAATATAATTTTTTTCTGCATCTACCTCTGAAAAAATATTTGGGCTTCTAGCTGTGTGTGGGACTTGTTCTATTAGTCCATCTATACTGACCTCCATCAGGTTGCAAATTGAATATAATATTTTTCTGCATCTAGCTCTGAAAAAATATTTGGCCTTCTAGCAGTGTGTGGGACTTGTTCTATTAGTCCATCTATACTGACCTCCATCAGGTTGCAAACTGAATATATTTTTTTTCTGCATCTACCTCTGAAAAAATATTTGGGCTTCTAGCTGTGTGTGGGACTTGTTCTATTAGTCCATCTATGCTGACCTCCATCAGGTTGCAAATTGAATATAATATTTTTCTGCATCTAGCTCTGAAAAAATATTTAGCCTTCTAGCAGTGTGTGGGACTTGTTCTATTAGTCCATCTATACTGACCTCCATGAGGTTGCAAATTGAAAATAATATTTTTCTGCATCTAGCTCTGAAAAAATATTTGGCCTTCTAGCAGTGTGTGGGACTTGTTCTATTAGTCCATCTATACTGACTTCCATCAGGTTGCAAACTGAATATAATTTTTTTCTGCATCTACCTCTGAAAAAATATTTGGGCTTCTAGCTGTGTGTGGGACTTGTTCTATTAGTCCATCTATACTGACCTCCATCAGGTTGCAAATTAAAAATAATTTTTATCTGCATCTAGCTCTGAAAAAATATTTGGCCTTCTAGCAGTGTGTGTGACTTGTTCTATTAATCCATCTATACTGACCTCCATCAGGTTGCAAATTCAAAATAATATTTTGTCTGCATCTAGCTCTGAAAAAATATTTGGCCTTCTAGCAGTGTGTGGGACTTGTTCTATTAGTCCATCTATACTGACCTCCATCAGGTTGCAAATTAAAAATAATTTTTATCTGCATCTAGCTCTGAAAAAATATTTGGCCTTCTAGCAGTGTGTGGGACATGTTCTATTAGTCCATCTATACTGACCTCCATCAGGTTGCAAGTTAAAAATAATTTTTATCTGCATCTAGCGCTGAAAAAATATTTGGCCTTCTAGCAGTGTGTGGGACTTGTTCTATTAGTCCATCTATACTGACCTCCATCAGGTTGCAAACTGAATATAATTTTTTTCTGCATCTACCTCTGAAAAAATATTTGGGCTTCTAGCTGTGTGTGGGACTTGTTCTATTAGTCCATCTATACTGACCTCCATCAGGTTGCAAATTAAAAATTATTTTTATCTGCATCTAGCTCTGAAAAAATATTTGGCCTTCTAGCAGTGTGTGGGACTTGTTCTATTAGTCCATCTATACTGACCTCCATCAGGTTGCAAATCGAATATAATATTTTTCTGCATCTAGCTCTGAAAAAATATTTGGCCTTCTAGCAGTGTGTGGGACTTGTTCTATTAGTCCATCTATACTGACCTCTATCAGGTTGCAAACTGAATATAATTTTTTTCTGCATCTACCTCTGAAAAAATATTTGGGCTTCTAGCTGTGTGTGGGACTTGTTCTATTAGTCCATCTATACTGACCTCCATCAGGTTGCAAATTGAATATAATATTTTTCTGCATCTAGCTCTGAAAAAATATTTGGCCTTCTAGCAGTGTGTGGGACTTGTTCTATTAGTCCATCTATACTGACCTCCATCAGGTTGCAAACTGAATATATTTTTTTTCTGCATCTACCTCTGAAAAAATATTTGGGCTTCTAGCTGTGTGTGGGACTTGTTCTATTAGTCCATCTATGCTGACCTCCATCAGGTTGCAAATTGAATATAATATTTTTCTGCATCTAGCTCTGAAAAAATATTTGGCCTTCTAGCAGTGTGTGGGACTTGTTCTATTAGTCCATCTATACTGACCTCCATCAGGTTGCAAACTGAATATAATTTTTTTCTGCATCTACCTCTGAAAAAATATTTGGGCTTCTAGCTGTGTGTGGGACTTGTTCTATTAGTCCATCTATACTGACCTCCATCAGGTGGCAAATTAAAACTAATTTTTATCTGCATCTAGCTCTGAAAAAATATTTGGCCTTCTAGCAGTGTGTGGGACTTGTTCTATTAGTCCATCTATACTGACCTCCATCAGGTTGCAAACTGAATATAATTTTTTTCTGTATCTACCTCTGAAAAAATATTTGGGCTTCTAGCTGTGTATGGGACTTGTTCTATTAGTCCATCTATACTGACCTCCATCAGGTTGCAAATCGAATATAATATTTTTCTGCATCTAGCTCTGAAAAAATATTTGGCCTTCTAGCAGTGTGTGGGACTTGTTCTATTAGTCCATCTATATTGACCTCCATCAGGTTGCAAACTGAACATAATTTTTTTCTGCATCTACCTCTGAAAAAATATTTGGGCTTCTAGCTGTGTGTGGGACTTGTTCTATTAGTCCATCTATACTGACCTCCATCAGGTTGCAAATTGAATATAATATTTTTCTGCATCTAGCTCTGAAAAAATATTTGGCCTTCTAGCAGTGTGTGGGACTTGTTCTATTAGTCCATCTATATTGACCTCCATCAGGTTGCAAACTGAATATAATTTTTTTCTACATCTACCTCTGAAAAAATATTTGGGCTTCTAGCTGTGTGTGGGACTTGTTCTATTAGTCCATCTATACTGACCTCCATCAGGTGGCAAATTAAAAATAATTTTTATCTGCATCTAGCTCTGAAAAAATATTTGGCCTTCTAGCAGTGTGTGGGACTTGTTCTATTAGTCCATCTATACTGACCTCCATCAGGTTGCAAACTGAATATAATTTTTTTCTGTATCTACCTCTGAAAAAATATTTGGGCTTCTAGCTGTGTATGGGACTTGTTCTATTAGTCCATCTATACTGACCTCCATCAGGTTGCAAATTGAATATAATATTTATCTGCATCTAGCGCTGAAAAAATATTTGGCCTTCTAGCAGTGTGTGGGACTTGTTCTATTAGTCCATGTATACTGACATCCACCAGGTTGCAAATTAAAAATAATTTTTATATGCATCTAGCTCTGAAAAAATATTTGGCCTTCTAGCAGTGTGTGGGACTTGTTCTAATAGTCCATCTATACTGACGTCCATCAGGTTGCAAACTGAATATAATTTTTTTCTGCATCTACCTCTGAAAAAATATTTGGGCTTCTAGCTGTGTGTGGGACTTGTTCTATTAATCCATCTATACTGACCTCCATCAGGTTGCAAATTGAATATAATATTTTTCTGCATCTAGCGCTGAAAAAATATTTGGCCTTCTAGCCGTGTGTGGGACTTGTTCTATTAGTCCATCTATACTGACATCCACCAGGTTGCAAATTAAAAATAATTTTTATCTGCATCTAGCTCTGAAAAAATATTTGGCCTTCTAGCAGTGTGTGGGACTTGTTCTATTAGTCCATCTATACTGACCTCCATCAGGTTGCAAATTAAAAATAATTTTTATCTGCATGTAGCTCTGAAAAAATATTTGGCCTTCTAGCAGTGTGTGGGACTTGTTCTATTAGTCCATCTATACTGACGTCCATCAGGTTGCAAACTGAATATAATTTTTTTCTGCATCTACCTCTGAAAAAATATTTGGCCTTCTAGCAGTGTGTGGGACTTGTTCTATTAGTCCATCTATACTGACCTCCATCAGGTTGCAAACTGAATATAATTTTTTTCTGCATCTACCTCTGAAAAAATATTTGGCCTTCTAGCAGTGTGTGGGACTTATTGTATTAGGCCATCTATACCAAGCTCCACCAGCTTTTAAATTAATAATAATTTTTAGCTGCATCTAGCCCTGAAAATAATTTTTCTTCCCAATAGTGGTAGCAATAGAAATATGGGGCGCGCTCCTGGCTTACAAAAATATACGCTTCATAAAAAAACACACCAGCTAGCGCACTGCATTAATAAGATGGCATCATCGTCTCTCCCAGTGCTAGGCCTACTACCCAGGCTAGCATTCCTGTGCCTAAAACACAATATATGGGTCAGCGCTAGCCACTATGCTGAGGGGTCTAAAGCTGCTGCTAACGCTTTATAACAATTCAATTGGCAGATTTTCACAGAGCTCTTCCACGACGCCCACCCATCGGGCAACAGTTGCCCACCTTCCCTATGGGATCTAGTGGCGAATAGTTGATGCCATTAATCAGAGCATCAGTTGCCCCGTCGACGTGGCAAGCATACGGTAAGGCATGGAAAGAGTGGACACGACTAGTAGCAGGCAGACGGGTTGACCAATGTGAACAAGCCAGATCACAAGTCACCATAGAATTTCTCCACCAGCTAATGATGAGGGGCATATCAGGGGCGTCAGCGCAGCGGTGTCTGACCGGAGTAGCATTTCACTTCCAACTACTGAATTGGGGAGATGTGACAAAGATTCATCATCAGACAATCCATAAAAGGGTGGAAAAGGGGTCAGCCAAGTCAGGAGTGTAGTCGTCCCGTCCCTTGTCACTAAAACTGATTTCTCACATCATATCCCTAACACCATTAACATGACACTCACAATTTGAAGCAACACTACTGTCTACTGCATTTGTGATCGCCTTCTTCGGGGCGCTATGCATAAGCGAATTAGTCCCTCAATCCAAAATTACCACCAGTGGAGGCTTATTACACCAGGACGTAGTCATAGCCAATAATGCAATATGTCTACGCATACACAAATCGAAAACGGTTCCAGCGGGCAGGGGCACTTGGTTACTTCTACAACCCACGAACGGTACACTGAGTCGGGTAACAATAGTAAAAACATATCTAACCATCAGATCACAAAGTAATTTCTTCCTATCACAC
Organism: Phyllobates terribilis; assembly: GCF_046119375.1. NCBI lineage: Eukaryota > Metazoa > Chordata > Amphibia > Anura > Dendrobatidae > Phyllobates > Phyllobates terribilis. The sequence continues at coordinate 217,631,610 of NW_027362762.1, read as the reverse complement.
ATTGATGGAACGCCATTATCAAGATACCAGTTCCAAGCTATATTTAATAAATGCATAACATCGGCAGGGAACCACCTGAAAGATTACGGGACACACTCATTCCGCATAGGCGCGGCCACGGAAGCAGCAAGAGCAGGACTGTCAGAAACCGAAGTTCAGAGGATAGGGAGATGGCGATCCACGTGTTTGGCAAGATACATAAGACCGGACTTGTTATCCTAACGTGGTTTGTTTCTTTTACAGGTGACGCTAAGCCAACAGTGTGGGTGATAGGCCACTCGTATATATATTGGGCAGAAAAAAGGGAGAAAGTCCGCCCAGGCGGGAGGAAATTAGAGTTTCATAACACATATTTCAACTGGAGAGGTATTAGAGGCCTGCTATGGCCACAGGTACTAATGGAGGTAATCAAGGTAGGGAGAGAGGCAAGATGTCCGGTCATCTTAGTTATACAGGCCGGGGGAAACAACCTAGGTCATCACAAGAGCGCATAACTAATGGCAATAATGAAACTAGACACTGAGCGCTTCAGAGAATTTTTCACAAAACTAGCTATAGTATGGTCAGATATTGTGCCGATAGTGGTATGGCAAGGTGCGCGAGACATCACGGCCATCGAACGGACAAGGCGGGTAATAAATATTTGGATGGCAAAATTTAGAAGAGACAGAGGCGGTGTAGTGGTACGACACCGACAACTGGAAGGAGATAAAGCAGGCTTCATACGGCCCGACGATGTTCACTTAATGGATATTGGACTGGACATATTCCTGTCAGGACTCCAGGACGGAGTGGAACAAGCGTTAAGAGTGATGGGTGGGGGTCAGAGTCCTGCATACGAGTACGCAGGATCCTCCGTGGCCTGGAAATAGAAAGGACATGTTGGAGAGTTACACTTGTTGGCCAAGTTGCCGGAGTGGAGACCCAGGGCATGCTGCAACAAGCTGAATTATTTTAGAAATAAAATGCCTTTCTAATGGAATGAGTATAAAGAGTTAATAAAGCTGTGACCGATCCTCACCCATCCAGTTGTAAGAGTTACATTATTGTATTGTCAAGGAAAGGGGGGCGGTAGGGGGGCTGAGCGTCTGGGTTTGGTTGGGGGTCCACACAGTCTGCCTAGGCTAGATGCATTTAAAAATTCTTATTAGATACACAGGCGGTGCAGCTTGCTTCGCAGCTGGGCTACTACGCCCAAAGTATTGCCTAGGCTAGATGCAGTTAAAAATTCTACGCTGACTAGCAGACACTGAAGATTTGGAGCAGACCTCTGAGTAAACAGCTCTTCAGACTCAACCATCTGTGTTACCCCAAGCCATGGTGTATGTAGTTTCTTACAGTTAAAAGGGGGGGGAGCGACCCAACCCACCTGGAATTGACGATGCCAACGTCACGTAAGACACAGCAAGGGGACTCCAAAAAGAGTCTCCATTTTTTCCCAAAATTGTGGCACAGACACCACTTAACCCTAGAACGCATACCTGGGGCCTCGCAGTCCCGCCCTGTTAATTGTTTTCTATTTTCTGCAAGATTACTTTAGTTAGAATTTTGAAACTCTAGGTATTCTTCATGTATATAGTTGTTTGTCATTTGAGTTTGAGTTATTCCATGTTATTTGCACACGGGCCTAAAAGGCCCCAGGTATATGAAAATGTAGATTTTTATGGTCATGCGTTCTAGGGTTAAGTGGCATCAATTGCCCCACAGTTGCTTAAAACGGTTGGTGAGGTGATATTACCAAATCCTCAAGCTTTTAGTCTCCCAAGGATAACAGGGTTAGAAAAGTTCTTGCGAATCCATGATTTGTTCATCTTTATGAACGTGAGTCTGTCTACATTCTCAGTGGACAGCCGCGTGCGCTTATCTGTCAGCACACCATCAGCAGCGCTGAACACACGTTCAGAGAGAACACTGGCTGCAGGGCATGACAAGATCTCCAAGGCGTGAGTGGCGCGCTCCGGCCATTTTTCCAGATTGGAATACCAAAATGAGCAAGGGTCCAGTGACACAGTCATGGCTTCGATGTTCACTTGGAGATACTCCTGCACCATCCTCTCTAGGCATTGACTATGTGTCAGACTTCTTGTCTCCTGTGGCCTTGCAAAGGATGGTCTAAAAAAGTGGTGAAACGATTCCACAAAATTGCTGTTACCAGCAGATACTGTGTTACTGTTACGGTTTGAGTGATGAAGACTCGACAGTCCCACGGTTGGCAAGTTAGAACTGTGAGATTCACTTCGTGCACCACTGGTGTTTTGTGGAAAAGCACATGTAAGATTCTGCAACAGCGTCTGCAGATACTCCTGCATGCGTCAATCCCTTTTTATGGCAGGAATTATTTCAGCAAATTTACTTTTGTACCATGGATCTAAGAGTGTGGCAACCCAGGAGTCAAGATTACTTCGAATTCTGCAATCTGAGGGTCATGTTGCAGGTAGTGCAGCAAGAAGGCACTCATGTGTCTTGTGCATCCAGGAGGACGCTTCCTTCCTCTGCCCTCTCCCCCCAACCTCGCACAACAGAAATGTGATCAAGGTCTCCCTCATCTGATGAGTCTTCCATGCCCATCGCCAGTTCATCCTCCACTTCTTCCTCGGCTCCTGCACCTTCCTCAACAGTTTGGCTGCTACCATGCGCCCTGGTTAACCCCTCTCCCCCACCCTCCCATGCCTGCCGCCTTGGTGCTGCCAACCGTCTGGACCTTGGAGATGTTATCCCTTCCGCATACGACTCCTCCTCTACTTCCTCCACCTCCTCTTGTCTCACCACCTGACTCTGAATTCTGTTTAATGTGTGCTCCAGCATGTAAATCACCAGAATAGTCATGCTGATAATGGCATCGTCGTCAGCACTAAACATCTTCGTCGCCATTTCAAAACTGTGCAGAAGGGTGTGTGGCGCCCCTGAGGGTTCAGTCGCCACAGAGTTACTGCATCTCACCCAGAGGTGTGGTATCTCACCCTCAGGTAAGGAAGGCGTATGGCTCGGGACCCTAACACCTGCATCCAACACATACCCGCAGAGGGGGTAGGGCGAGATTGCTCCTAAGGGAGAGCACAGTTCCAGGTCCCTAGCTGGTGGGAGGGTCCTATGTAGTGGGTGCTTAGGGGAGCAGCTTAGGGGAGCACATGACAGGGAGAGTATAAATAGGAAGCCATCTTAGAAACAGCAAGCCAGTCAGAGGAGGAAAAGTGACAGGAGCAGAGGCTCGGCATGAGCTCAGCTCCGGAGGCGGGCCTAGCCTGGGAGGCCCAGGACTGAAGGAGAGAAGAGAGGAGTGGGAGCAGGAAGGCTCCAGGAACCGAAGGGACCCTAGGGCTACGGGCCGTGCAGAAGGCCACCCGTACTCCCGCTGCTACCAGGAGGTAGAGGGGTCAGGCCAGATAAGGGTAATCGGTCACTCAACTAGAGGAGAAACAGCAAGGCTCAACTAGAAACCGGAGGCTGCAGCATTTCATGTACTGAAGGCAAAAGTCCACACCAGTCTCACTAAGAAGGTAGCCACATAGGACCCAGGGGACGGAACACAAGTCGCCCGCCAAGGCCCGAGGATACCAGATAGAAGTGTCACTGGGTGTGAGGTGCAGGGAGAAGGCCAGAGAAAGGACACACAGAAGGGGGTCCTGCTAAGTACTCCGGAGCTATCTGGGGGTGGACTGAGCCCCTCACTGAGTACGCACAGCACGACTGGTGAGATTGCTCTGGTACCTGTAATCTGGACTGCAACAACTGTAAGTAAAGATCTTGGGACTGCATCACACGGACTCTGTGTTCATTACTGACTCCCTGCACTACAACCACCATCATCCACCCACACTGCCCTGAAGCTACACTCTTCCTGTGGTGAGTAATAATACCATTGCTGCAAAACCACCAGCTTCAGAGGACTGTTCCGCAGCGGCGGCCCCTTTGGTCGCACTCCACAGGTGGCGTAGTCGGACATTATAAAATCCATATATACAAATTACCGTTGGATTGACCGCCCTGGGTCACGGACCAGGTCACCGCCACAGTGACTACAACCCCCAGCGTCTACCGGCCCGGCTCAGGGTGCCCCACGGCCCAGGGGGCGCGTCAACTTCATAGGTCCCTGATCTGAGACCACTCCTGCAGCATGATTTGCCCCACCTCTGGATCTCGTTTGCCCAGGCTATACGTCAGAACGTATTGCACCAGGGCTTGTCGGTGCTGCCACAGTCGCTGCAACATGTGCAGAGTTGAATTCCACCGTGTCGGCACATCGCATTTCAGCCAGTGAACTGGCAGGCCCAACGACTTCTGTAGAGATGTAAGTCGTTGAGCTGCGGGATGCGAACGGCGGAAGTGAGCACACAGCGACAGTGCCCACTGCAGAAGGCCATCTAGTCCGGGATAGTGGGCTAAAAATTTATGGACAACCAGGTTCAACACGTGAGCCATACAAGGCACGTGTGTGACATTGCCCCGGCGAAGGGCCGCACCCAGGTTTGCAGCATTGTCGCACACGGCCTTCCCTGGTTGCAGGTCCAGTGGAGACAACCATTCATGAAACTGGGTCTCCAGAGCTGACCACAAGTCCTCAGCTGTGTGACTCACATTTCCCAGACATTTCAAAGTAAACACTGATGCCGTTGAGCCCTGCTGCCAGCATAGTAAGGAGGTGTGCAGGATTCCTTCTGCGCAGTTAGAAAGCAGGTGGCATTACCAGACAGGCTTTGGGTGCAGGTGGAGGACCGAGAGGAGGTTGAGGAGGCAGAAGCAGTGGAGGAAATTCGAGATAAAGAGGATTGACGCAAAACTTGTGGGGACGGTAAGACTTGGACAGCAGCCCCTTGTCCTGCTGTCACCATAGTTACCCAGTGCCTAGTCAGCGACATGTAACGCCCCTGTCCATGCCTACTCGTCCAAGTGTCTGTGGTGAAATGCACCCTGTCACACACAGAGTTTCTCAAAGAAGCGGTGATGTTGTGTGCGACATGCTGGTGGAGCGCAGGCACACCTTTCTTTGAGAAGTAGTGCCGACTGGGCATCTGGTACTGGGGCACTGCGACGGACAGAAGGTCTCGAAAATCCACTGTGTCCTCCAGGCGGAAAGGCAGCATTTCTGTAGCCAACAGCTTGCAGATGGTGAAATTCAACCTCTTAGCTTTCTCATGGCTAGGAGGAAATGGTCTTTTACTTTTCCACATCTGAGGGACCGAGGGCTGGCTGTTGTGCTTTGACGGGGTTGAGTAGGGTGTACCCGGCAAACTGCCGGTCTGTGAGGAAGATGCAGTCGGACATGTTAGGTTGCCTTGATCCAAAGGTGGTGCTCTCGATGTCAGAGAGCGCTCAACAACAGCAGGTGTTTCCACTTCCCAATGAACTGACGACCTGCCAATCACACTGGCTGTTGCAGGTAAAGAGGTGGCAGGTCTGCGTCCAAAAACATGTGTGACTGCTGTCCCCCCAGTCACAGAGGATGAAGAGGCCGCGGATGCACAAGATGGGGTAGACGGTGGTTGGCCCAGCCTGCTAGGCCGCATTGTAGCACAGTGAGCTTCCCACTGCAACTTATGCTTCATATCCATGTGACGGTACATGCATGAAGTACTCAAACTATGGATTTTTTGGCCTCTACTTAGCTTTTGGTGACAAATATTACAGATAACACGAGTTGGGTCATCCTTATCGATCAGAATAAATGCCCAGGCTATGCAAGGCTTAGAGCCCATGCGACCTGAAGAGCCACTACGACTTGTGGTCAGAGGCAGAGTTGTGGTTGAGGATGCAGTTGTTGACGTGCTTCCAGTACTCCGTCTCTGTCCAGGAAGGCGCAACCTAACCTCGTCGTCAATAGCATGTGTGACGCCCCGCTGCGCTTGGTATCACAGATCCTAGAAGAGTGTATTGATGGAATCCTCCACAAGAGGCCCCCATAAACATTCACACATCTCCACCTTCCACCTCAGACCAGCAGAGGGAGCCCGTTAGGGATATAAATAGGGAAGGTTGAGCTAGGCAGTTCAGTTCCTCTGAAGAGTTCCTGCAGTAGAGAGGCCTAAGAGAGGTCAGTCTGCAGTGGAGCTCAGTCTAGTCTAGAGAACTCAGTTAATAGTTCAGCAGTGGAGCACGAGGCTCCTGCTAGCTAGATTCAGGGAGCCCAGATAGAGCTTAAGGTGTGCCGGCGCCATAAGATCGGTGAAGCGCAGCAAGCTGCCATTAGTGTGTATTGCCTAGTGAGGGCCCGAGTAGGCCGAAGGCGAGTGGCGAGTTAGTACATAAGGGGCAGAGGAGCTTAACCAGCTCACCCCGAAGCATTTACCGAACACCGGATCCGAGCTTACCGGGATCTCTATGACCCAGTAAGGCATAAAAGAATCCCTGGAGAACTACAAGTCCCAGGATCGCTAAGGTGCTGATACGTAACAGAGCCAGGAGACGCTTAGGCCCCGCATACTGGGAGCGTGAACTCCAAGAGAAGGCCCTACCACAAGGTCAGCCAGCGCAGGACAGAGACAAAGTTAGGCCTAGCTCCAGGCAGGTCAGAAACGTACTACGCAGAGGCAAGAAACAGGAGGCCCTACACCCGCTCATTGGGGAGGATCCTGATATGCACCCTTCACCCTACAGTGCTCTGGGATGTGCCTGAATTTCCTCCAGTAAAAGGTATTGAAGTGACTACTGTGTCCGTTCCCGTTCTTGCTGTGACCCAGCTGGGTCTCGCCTGTCCTGTATTCCCCCTGCATACGCTGCCCTGAGACCTAGCTCCACCTGTGGGGAGCTATACCATCGAGCTGCCTTATCACGGGCCTCAGTGGACTGCTGCAGCGCTGGTGCTTCTCACCAGATACCACAGGTGGCGTCACGAACTCTTATAAAATTAACAATTATCCACCCTTTTAAAGAGTGACCCCAGGGTACGGGCCAGGGAGCCGACCACCGCGACATCCCCAAGGCCAGGCAAAGGCCCGGGTGACCTCATCGACTGGCTGACTGTGGGTTGACAGTAAGTGGGATCTCCAACCTTGTCATCATCACCCTGTGTGTTATCACACCCGTCGTCCTCAAAGCCAACCTCTTCCTGCCCTGACCGAAAAGTCAAGTTGTCGCTCCAATCAGGTATTTGAGTCTCATCATCGTCTTCATCATTGTCTCCACCAACAGGAGTTACAGTTTGGGAACGAGGGTCTACATTATGCTCAGAACCTTCTTCATCTGGTCCTGGATCCGACTTATAAAGATTCTGGGCATCAGTGCAGATCATTTCCTCATCTGAATTAACAGAAGCTCTGGAGCAGACCTCCGTTTCCCAGGCTATAGTATGAGTAAACAGCTCTGCAGACTCAACCATCTGTGTTACCCCATACTCAGACGGGCAGCTGGAGACTTGGGAGCTGTGAGGAAGCAAGTGCGATTGGGGTGACACCTCTGAGGACTGGAGTATTTGTGATGTTGAAATTGAGGTGGAGGAGAGCCCACTTGAAGGAGCACTTGATATCCGCTGAAGCACCTGCTGTTTTTGTGCCTCATCTGGAATTTGTAGCGATGGGCGTGTCCGTAACAAAGGGATCGTATCACATTGTCCACGAAAAGAAGTCAACATGTTAGTTTGGCTGGAAGATGGTCTTTCTTCTGCAGATGTTACTCCCCCCCCACCGCGGGTGGGCTCGACCCACCAGCGGACAGGCACCAGTATCGGGAGAGGGGGGCTGGCCGTCAGGGTCCACCGCGGCTCTGGCACAAACCCGGCGACACGGAGGTGGCACGGGCAGGAACGGACTGACTGGCCGTGTCGGCTTCTCACTTTTTGGATTTTAGAAGGGCATGACATGCCTATATCTGTGTCTCCCCCTCCTTTTACTCCTCCACCTCTTTTCTTTTCGAATGACTATAAGTACTTGTCACTTTTCCATGTGTTAGTTATGTCTTCTGAGCAGTTTGTCAGCTTTTGGACACCTTTGAAGGTGTTTTTTATGTGTTTCTATGTGTTTTTGCTTGCCTGCCATTGGTTTTAACGGTGTTCGAAGGTGTTCGACGAACAGTTTGGCGAACACACGGGTGTTCGACGAACCGAACCGAACTCGAACACTACGGGGGTGGCTCAACACTACTGATAATGTCTGTGTGTGTAATTATGTCACTACACTGGACGTGTCCTTAGCAATATTTCTGCTTTTACAAAGAAATGTCATTTGTTTAAGCAGTGTGTGAAATAAGCAAGGCAGCCTTCTTTTATCAACAGTTTATGATTTTTACCTTTGTGGCATCTAGTTTAGTTTGACAAGTATCAACTTTTTTTTATCTTCCGGCAGAAAAAAAGTTATCAGCCTTCTTATTTGTTTCAAAAAGAGAAAAACGTAGCATTTCAGACTATGGAGTATTGGCAAACTTATGCCGCTGGCTTAAAGGAAATGTATTTTAACATGTATTTTAAGGATAATGTATTAATGTATGTGTTGTCTTATATACAGTGGCATGTAAAAGTTTGGGCACCCCTGGTCAAAATGACTGTTATTGTGAACAGTTAAGCAAGTTGAAGATTAAATGATCTATAAAGGGCCTAAAGTTAAAAATGACACATTTCCTTTGAATTTTACGCAAAAAGAAAAATATTGTAATTTTTGACATTTTAAAAATTACAAAACGGAAAATGGGCCAATGCAAAAGTTTGGGCACCCTGTATGATTAGTACCTAGTAGCACCCCCTTTTGAAAGTATCACAGCTTTTTATCCATTTTTCCTTGGAAAACTCTTTCAGTCCGGTGAGATTCCTGGTTCATCTTGCATGCATGGCTATTTTGAGGTCTAGCCACAGATTTTCAATGATGTTCAGATCAGGGGACTGTGAGGGCCATTGTAAAACCTTCAGCTTGCGCCTTTTAAGGTAGTCTATTGTGCATTTTGACGTGTGTTTAGGATCATTATCCATTTGTAGAAGCCATCCTCTTTTCAACTTCAGCTTTTTTACAGATGGTGTTATGTTTGCATCAAGAATATGTTCAAATTTCATTGAATCCATTCTTCCCTCTACCCATGAAATGTTGCCTGTGCCACTGGCTGCAACACAACGCCAAAGCATGATTTATCCACTGCCATGTTTAATGGTTGGCGAGATGTTCTATTTTTTAAATTCTGTGCCCTTTTTTTCTTCACACATACCTTTGATCATTGTGGCCAAAGAATTCTATTTTAACCTCATCGGTCCAAAGGACTTGTTTCTAAAATGCATCAGGCTTGTTTAGATTTTCTTTTGCATACTTCTGATGCTGAATTTCATAGTGAGGACATAGGAGAGGTTTTCTTCTGATGACTCTTCAATGAAGGCCATATTTGTCCAGGTGTCTCTGAACAGTAGAATAATGTTCCACAATTCCAGAGTCTGCTAAATCTTTTTGCAAGCCCTTTTGCAGTCAAGCAGGGGTTCTGATTTGCCTCTCTAGCACTCCTATGAACAGCTGTCAAGGAAATTTTGCTTGGGCTTACAGACCTTATCTTGACCTCCACTGTTCCTGTTAACTGCCATATCTTAATTACATTTCAAACTGAGGAAAGAGCAATTTGAAAACGCTTTTCTATCTACTTATAGCCTTCTCCTGCTTGGTGGGCCTCCACCATTTTCATTTTCAGAGTGCTAGGCAGTAGAGATGAGCGTTGTTCTACTCGAACTGTTTGCCAATGTAGCGCCGGTGTCCCTGCCCTCTGCTAGGCAGGGACGCTGTTCCCCTCACCTCTCTGCTCCGTGCCCGGCGTCCTCCTCCCGCTCTGCTGGCAGCGCGCGCTCCTTCCCGGCCACTGTGCTTAGGGCGCGCGCTCTCCCTCCCTCTTAAAGGGGCCGCACGCGCCGTCCTAAGGAGTCCCCGGCCAATGGCCGGAGGACTTCACCATATATAAGGCACCTCCTCCAAAATGGAGGTGCCCGAGCAATGTTGCTGCACTGTTCACTACTCTGCTTCAGCCCTCAGGTCCCGTTGCCAGTTACCTGCCAGATACCTGCCAGATTCCTGCCAGCTTGCTGTCTTATTCCTGCCTGATTATCTGCTACCTGCCTGCTAGTCTGAGGTCCGACGGTCTGCCTTACTACTCCTGTCAGTCTGTCTAAGGACCAGCCTGTCTGCTCACCTGGGAGCACACTTCAGCCACCTGCCTGCTTGCCTGAGGTCCGACGGTCTGCCTTCCAACTCCTGTCAGTCTGTCTATGGACCAGCTTGCCTGCTCACCTGGGAGCACACATCTGCTACCTGCCTGCTAGCCTACTTGGAGGCTCCGCCGTCACGTGCTGTGACCACCTGCCTGTCCAGTGACTCATGCCCGCTCACCTGGGAGCGCTCATCTGCTGCCTGTCTGCTAGCCTACCTGGAGGCTCTGCCGTCACGTGCTGTGACCACCCGCCTGTCCAGAGACTTCTGCCCGCTCACCTGGGAGCGCTCATCTGCCGCCTGTCTGTTGGTCTTCCTGGAGGCTCCGCCGTCACATGCTGTGACCACCCGTTCATCCAGAGACTCTCGCCTGCTCACCTGGGAGCTCACGTCTATCATCAGCCGCCACAGGTCGTACCAACCCTTTACCCAGAGACTGCCCCGGTCACTTGCCGTGACCATCTGCCCGTTCATCCAGAGACTGCCCCGGTCACTTGCCGTGACCATCTGCCCGTTCATTCAGAGACTGCCCCGGTCACTTGCCGTGACCATCTGCCCGTTCATCCAGAGACTGCCCCGGTCACTTGCCTTGACCTCCAGCCCGTTCACTCACAGACTGTCCCGGTCACCTGCTGTGACTTCCTGCCCGTCTTCCCTGGTCGCCACCCGCTCCCTTACAAGGACCGCCCCCTTGTATAGTAGCTCAGAGGTTCCGCCTCCCAGACCCGTTACAGCCAATCTCAAATTCGAGCTGTTTTGGGCGGTGTTCGAGCCGTTCGGCGAACACGAACGATTTGAGAAAAATTCGGCTGTTCGAGGTTATGTTCGATAACTGTTCATGCACCAAAATCATAACTGGATTTTTTCTCAGTAATGATGAAAATTAATGTTAATACGCAGTTTGAGTGTACAGCGGGGTGGGGGGAGGGGCAGGGGATGGATCTCTGCAGGAATAATGAAGATCTCCATTTTTTTTTCTCTTTCCCGCATTTGCAGTGGGGAGGTGCAGTCAGTCAGCCTATCAGCAGCGCACACACGGAGCGAACTGCTGTTTTTCACACAAGCAAGGGCATGTGTCATTGGCAGTGTATGTCACATGTCCTTGCCCTATAAGACCAAGCCATTTTCCCCGTCGCCACCATTTTCTCACTGCTGCAGCTGCGTGCGCTATACCTTGTTAATTTCAAGCCAATTTTCGCACAAATCTACAGATAGCTTGGGAGTAGGGAATAGTTGTGATTGCAGTCCTTTTAAGGACTAGGTTACAGCATTTCCTATGACTTTTATCAGGCAGGTCTGTGCTCTTAAATAGATAGATTGTGGGAGTAAAGACTAATTGTAATTGCAGTCCTTTTCAGGACTAGGTTACATCAGTTCCTATCAGTTTTTGCCAGGCAGGTCTGTGCCAGTGCTGTGCAAGTTTTTTTCACAGCATTTGGCTGAATCTAGCAAAGCTAATCCTTTTTGGCCTATTGCAGAGTGTGTTAGTCAGTGGAGTAGCCTATCTGTGTTGCAAGATATACCACCTGTGTATAGAATACCAATTTTTTTACTGCACCTAGTGAAGTAAAATCTTTTGGGCATAGCATCATTCTATTAGTCCATCTATACTGACCTCCATCAGGTTGCAAATTGAATATAATTTTTTTCTGCATCTAGCTCTGAAAAAATATTTGGGCTTCTAGCAGTGTGTGGGACTTGTTCTATTAGTCCATCTATACTGACCTCCATCAGGTTGCAAACTGAATATAATTTTTTTCTGCATCTAGCTCTGAAAAAATATTTGGCCTTCTAGCAGTGTGTGGGACTTTCTCTATTAGTCCATCTATACTGACCTCCATCAGGTTGCAAATTAAAAATAATTTTTATCTGTATCTAGCTCTGAAAAAATATTTGGACTTCTAGCAGTGTGTGGGACTTTCTCTATTAGTCCATCTATACTGACCTCCATCAGGTTGCAAATTAAAAATAATTTTTATCTGCATCTACCTCTGAAAAAATATTTGGGCTTCTAGCTGTGTGTGGGACTTATTCTATTAGTCCATCTATACTGACCTCCATCAGGTTGCAAACTGAATATAATTTTTTTCTGCATCTAGCTCTGAAAAAATATTTGGCCTTCTAGCAGTGTGTGGGACTTTCTCTATTAGTCCATCTATACTGACCTCCATCAGGTTGCAAACTGAATATATTTTTTTTCTGCATCTACCTCTGAAAAAATATTGGGCTTCTAGCTGTGTGTGGGACTTGTTCTATTAATCCATCTATACAGACCTCCATCAGGTTGCAAACTGAATATATTTTTTTTCTGCATCTACCTCTGAAAAAATATTGGGCTCCTAGCTGTGTGTGGGACTTGTTCTATTAATCCATCTATACAGACCTCCATCAGGTTGCAAACTGAATATAATTTTTTTCTGCATCTAGCTCTGAAAAAATATTTGGCCTTCTAGCAGTGTGTGGGACTTTCTCTATTAGTCCATCTATACTGACCTCCATCAGGTTGCAAATTAAAAATAATTTTTATCTGCATCTAGCTCTAAAAAAATATTTGGCCTTCTAGCAGTGTGTGGGACTTTCTCTATTAGTCCATCTATACTGACCTCCATCAGGTTGCAAATTAAAAATAATTTTTATCTGCATCTACCTCTGAAAAAATATTTGGGCTTCTAGCTGTGTGTGGGACTTGTTCTATTAGTCCATCTATACTGAACTCCATCAGGTTGCAAACTGAATATAATTTTTTTCTGCATCTAGCTCTGAAAAAATATTTGGCCTTCTAGCAGTGTGTGGGACTTTCTCTATTAGTCCATCTATACTGACCTCCATCAGGTTGCAAACTGAATATATTTTTTTTCTGCATCTACCTCTGAAAAAATATTGGGCTTCTAGCTGTGTGTGGGACTTGTTCTATTAATCCATCTATACAGACCTCCATCAGGTTGCAAACTGAATATATTTTTTTTCTCCATCTACCTCTGAAAAAATATTGGGCTTCTAGCTGTGTGTGGGACTTGTTCTATTAATCCATCTATACAGACCTCCATCAGGTTGCAAACTGAATATAATTTTTTTCTGCATCTAGCTCTGAAAAAATATTTGGCCTTCTAGCAGTGTGTGGGACTTTCTCTATTAGTCCATCTATACTGACCTCCATCAGGTTGCAAATTAAAAATAATTTTTATCTGCATCTAGCTCTGAAAAAATATTTGGCCTTCTAGCAGTGTGTGGGACTTTCTCTATTAGTCCATCTATACTGACCTCCATCAGGTTGCAAATTGAAAATAATTTTTATATGCATCTACTTCTGAAAAAATATTTGGGCTTCTAGCTGTGTGTGGGACTTGTTCTATTAGTCCATCTATACTGACCTCCATCAGGTTGCAAACTGAATATAATTTTTTTCTACATCTAGCTCTGAAAAAATATTTGGCCTTCTAGTAGTGTGTGGGACTTTCTCTATTAGTCCATCTATACTGACCTCCATCAGGTTGCAAATTAAAAATATTTTTTATCTGCATCTAGCTCTGAAAAAATATTTGGCCTTCTAGCAGTGTGTGGGATTTTCTCTATTAGTCCATCTATACTGACCTCCATCAGGTTGCAAGTTAAAAATAATTTTTATCTGCATCTACCTCTGAAAAAATATTTGGGCTTCTAGCTGTGTGTGGGACTTGTTCTATTAGTCCATCTATACTGACCTTCATCAGGTTGCAAATTGAATATAATTTTTTTCTGCATCTAGCTCTGAAAAAATATTTGGCCTTCTAGCAGTGTGTGGGACTTTCTCTATTAGTCCATCTATACTGACCTCCATCAGGTTGCAAATTAAAAATAATTTTTATCTGCATCTAGCTCTGAAAAAATATTTGGCCTTCTAGCAGTGTGTGGGACTTTCTCTATTAGTCCATCTATACTGACCTCCATCAAGTTGCAAATTAAAAATAATTTTTATCTGCATCTAGCTCTGAAAAAATATTTGGCCTTCTAGCAGTGTGTGGGACTTTCTCTATTAGTCCATCTATACTGACCTCCATCAGGTTGCAAATTAAAAATAATTTTTTTTCTGCATCTACCTCTGAAAAAATATTGAGCTTCTAGCTGTGTGTGGGACTATCTCTATTAGTCCATCTATACTGACCTCCATCAGGTTGCAAATTGAAAATAATTTTTATCTGCATCTACCTCTGAAAAAATATTTGGGCTTCTACCTGTGTGTGGGACTTGTTCTATTAGTCCATCTATACTGACCTCCATCAGGTTGCAAACTGAATATAATTTTTTTCTGCATCTAGCTCTGAAAAAGTATTTGGCCTTCTAGTAGTGTGTGGGACTTTCTCTATTAGTCCATCTATACTGACCTCCATCAGGTTGCAAATTAAAAATAATTTTTATCTGCATCTAGCTCTGAAAAAATATTTGGCCTTCTAGCAGTGTGTGGGACTTTCTCTATTAGTCCATCTATACTGACCTCCATCAGGTTGCAAATTAAAAATAAATTTTATCTGCATCTAGCTCTGAAAAAATATTTGGCCTTCTAGCAGTGTGTGGGATTTTTTCTATTAGTCCATTTATACTGACCTCCATCAGGTTGCAAATTAAAAATAATTTTTATCTGCATCTACCTCTGAAAAAATATTTGGGCTTCTAGCTGTGTGTGGGACTTGTTCTATTAGTCCATCTATACTGACCTCCATCAGGTTGCAAACTGAATATAATTTTTTTCTGCATCTAGCTCTGAAAAAATATTTGGCCTTCTAGCAGTGTGTGGGACTTTCTCTATTAGTCCATCTATACTGACCTCCATCAGGTTGCAAATTAAAAATATTTTTTTTCTGCATCTACCTCTGAAAAAATATTGGGCTTCTAGCTGTGTGTGGGACTTGTTCTATTAATCCATCTATACAGACCTCCATCAGGTTGCAAACTGAATATAATTTTTTTCTACATCTACCTCTGAAAAAATATTTGGGCTTCTAGCTGTGTGTGGGACTTGTTCTATTAGTCCATCTATACTGAACTCCATCAGGTTGCAAACTGAATATAATTTTTTTCTGCATCTAGCTCTGAAAAAATATTTGGCCTTCTAGCAGTGTGTGGGACTTTCTCTATTAGTCCATCTATACTGACCTCCATCAGGTTGCAAACTGAATATATTTTTTTTCTGCATCTACCTCTGAAAAAATATTGGGCTTCTAGCTGTGTGTGGGACTTGTTCTATTAATCCATCTATACAGACCTCCATCAGGTTGCAAACTGAATATATTTTTTTTCTCCATCTACCTCTGAAAAAATATTGGGCTTCTAGCTGTGTGTGGGACTTGTTCTATTAATCCATCTATACAGACCTCCATCAGGTTGCAAACTGAATATAATTTTTTTCTGCATCTAGCTCTGAAAAAATATTTGGCCTTCTAGCAGTGTGTGGGACTTTCTCTATTAGTCCATCTATACTGACCTCCATCAGGTTGCAAATTAAAAATAATTTTTATCTGCATCTAGCTCTGAAAAAATATTTGGCCTTCTAGCAGTGTGTGGGACTTTCTCTATTAGTCCATCTATACTGACCTCCATCAGGTTGCAAATTGAAAATAATTTTTATATGCATCTACTTCTGAAAAAATATTTGGGCTTCTAGCTGTGTGTGGGACTTGTTCTATTAGTCCATCTATACTGACCTCCATCAGGTTGCAAACTGAATATAATTTTTTTCTACATCTAGCTCTGAAAAAATATTTGGCCTTCTAGTAGTGTGTGGGACTTTCTCTATTAGTCCATCTATACTGACCTCCATCAGGTTGCAAATTAAAAATATTTTTTATCTGCATCTAGCTCTGAAAAAA
The DNA here is from genome assembly GCF_046119375.1 of Phyllobates terribilis. Taxonomy (NCBI): domain Eukaryota; kingdom Metazoa; phylum Chordata; class Amphibia; order Anura; family Dendrobatidae; genus Phyllobates; species Phyllobates terribilis. The sequence continues at coordinate 217,615,670 of NW_027362762.1, read as the reverse complement.
TATTTGGCCTTCTAGCAGTGTGTGGGATTTTCTCTATTAGTCCATCTATACTGACCTCCATCAGGTTGCAAGTTAAAAATAATTTTTATCTGCATCTACCTCTGAAAAAATATTTGGGCTTCTAGCTGTGTGTGGGACTTGTTCTATTAGTCCATCTATACTGACCTTCATCAGGTTGCAAATTGAATATAATTTTTTTCTGCATCTAGCTCTGAAAAAATATTTGGCCTTCTAGCAGTGTGTGGGACTTTCTCTATTAGTCCATCTATACTGACCTCCATCAGGTTGCAAATTAAAAATAATTTTTATCTGCATCTAGCTCTGAAAAAATATTTGGCCTTCTAGCAGTGTGTGGGACTTTCTCTATTAGTCCATCTATACTGACCTCCATCAAGTTGCAAATTAAAAATAATTTTTATCTGCATCTAGCTCTGAAAAAATATTTGGCCTTCTAGCAGTGTGTGGGACTTTCTCTATTAGTCCATCTATACTGACCTCCATCAGGTTGCAAATTAAAAATAATTTTTTTTCTGCATCTACCTCTGAAAAAATATTGAGCTTCTAGCTGTGTGTGGGACTATCTCTATTAGTCCATCTATACTGACCTCCATCAGGTTGCAAATTGAAAATAATTTTTATCTGCATCTACCTCTGAAAAAATATTTGGGCTTCTACCTGTGTGTGGGACTTGTTCTATTAGTCCATCTATACTGACCTCCATCAGGTTGCAAACTGAATATAATTTTTTTCTGCATCTAGCTCTGAAAAAGTATTTGGCCTTCTAGTAGTGTGTGGGACTTTCTCTATTAGTCCATCTATACTGACCTCCATCAGGTTGCAAATTAAAAATAATTTTTATCTGCATCTAGCTCTGAAAAAATATTTGGCCTTCTAGCAGTGTGTGGGACTTTCTCTATTAGTCCATCTATACTGACCTCCATCAGGTTGCAAATTAAAAATAAATTTTATCTGCATCTAGCTCTGAAAAAATATTTGGCCTTCTAGCAGTGTGTGGGATTTTTTCTATTAGTCCATTTATACTGACCTCCATCAGGTTGCAAATTAAAAATAATTTTTATCTGCATCTACCTCTGAAAAAATATTTGGGCTTCTAGCTGTGTGTGGGACTTGTTCTATTAGTCCATCTATACTGACCTCCATCAGGTTGCAAACTGAATATAATTTTTTTCTGCATCTAGCTCTGAAAAAATATTTGGCCTTCTAGCAGTGTGTGGGACTTTCTCTATTAGTCCATCTATACTGACCTCCATCAGGTTGCAAATTAAAAATATTTTTTTTCTGCATCTACCTCTGAAAAAATATTGGGCTTCTAGCTGTGTGTGGGACTTGTTCTATTAATCCATCTATACAGACCTCCATCAGGTTGCAAACTGAATATAATTTTTTTCTACATCTACCTCTGAAAAAATATTTGGGCTTATAGCTGTGTGTGGGACTTGTTCTATTAGTCCATCTATACTGACCTCCATCAGGTTGCAAACTGAATATAATTTTTTTCAGCATCTAGCTCTGAAAAAATATTTGGCCTTCTAGCAGTGTGTGGGACTTGTTCTATTAGTCCACCTATACTGACCTCCATCAGGTTGCAAATTCAAAATAATTTTTTGTCTGCATCTAGCTCTGAAAAAATATTTGGCCTTCTAGCAGTGTGTGGGACTTTCTCTATTAGTCCATCTATACTGACCTCCATCAGGTTGCAAACTGAATATATTTTTTTTCTGCATCTACCTCTGAAAAAATATTTGGGCTTCTAGCTGTGTGTGGGACTTGTTCTATTAGTCCATCTATACTGACCTCCATCAGGTTGCAAATCGAATATAATTTTTTTCTGCATCTAACCCAGCCAATAGTTTTGGCCTAATACCACAGTTTGGCCACTCAGCTCTGCTCGGTTCCCATCCATTGTTTTTTTGTGCAAACAACTCCAGAGTTGTGAATTAGTTAACCACCAAAATGAGTGGAAAAAGGCCTGCTGCTGGTGGAAAGGGGAATAGGCGTGTTGGGAAGGGGAAAAAAGGTTGTGTCCGTGGGGTAGGTGTTAAAGCAACAGTAACATCTGCAGAAGAAAGACCATCTTCCAGCCAAACTAAAATGTCTACTTCTTTTAGCGGACAATGTGATAAGATCCCTTTCTTACGGCCACACCAATCGCTACAAATTCCAGATGAGGCACAAAAACAGCAGGTGCTTCAACGGATATCAAGTGCTCCTTTAAGTGGGCTCTCCTCCACATCAACTTCAACATCACAAATACTCCAGTCCTCAAAGGTGTCACCCCAATCGCACTTGCTTCCTCACAGCTCCCAAATCTCCAGCTGCCCGTCTGAGTATGAGGTAGAACAGATGGTTGAGTCTGCAGAGCTGTTTACTCATACTATAGCCTGGGAATCAGAGGTCGACTCCAGCGCTTCTGTGAATCCAGACGAGGAAATGATCTGCACTGATGCCCAGAATCTTTATGAGTCGGATCCAGGACCAGACGCAGAAGGTTCTGACCATAATGTAGACCCTCATTCCCAAACTGTAACTCCTGTTGGTGGAGACAAGGAGGAAGACGATGATGAGACTCAAATACCTGATTGCAGCGACAACTTTAGTTTTTTGTCAGGGCAGGAACAGGTTGGCTCTGAGGACGACGGGTGTGATAACGCACAGGGTGATGATGATGAGGTTGGAGATCCCACTTACTGTCAACCCACAGTCAGCCAAGAGATGAGGTCAGCAGAGGAGGTGGAGGAAGATGCTAGTGACGACGAGGTCAGGTTGCGCCTTCCTGGACAGAGACGTAGTACTGGAAGCACGTCAACAACTGCATCCTCAAACACAACTCTGCCTCTCACCACAAGTCGTGGTGGCTCTTCAGGTCGCATGGGTGCTAAGCCTTGCATAGCCTGGGCATTTTTTCAGATCGATAAAGATGACCCAACTCGTGTTATCTGTAACATTTGTCAGCAAAAGCTAAGTAGAGGCCAAAAAATACATAGTTTGAGTACTTCATGCATGAACCGGCACATGGACATGAAGCATAAGTTGCAGTGGGAAGCTCAGTGTGCTACAATGCGGCCTAGCCGGCCGGGCCAACCACCGTCTGCCATATCTTGTGCATCCGCGGCCTCTTCATCCTCTGTGACTGGGGGAACAGCAGTCACACCTGTTTTGGGGCGCAGACCTGCCACCTCTTTACCCGCAACAGCCAGCGTGATTGGCAGGTCATCATTTTCTTTGGAGGTGGTAACACCAGCTGGTGTTGAGCGCTGTCCGACATCGATAGCACCACCTTTGGATCAAGGCAACCTGACATGTCCGCCTGCATCTTCCTCACAGACCGGCAGTTTGCCGGGGACACCCTTATCAACCCCGTCTAAGCACAATAGCCAGCCCTCGGTCCCTCAGATGTGGACAAGTAAAAGACCATTTCCTCCTAGCCATGAGAAAGCTAAGAGGTTGAATTTCACCATCTGCAAGCTCTTGGCTACAGAAATGCTGCCTTTCCGCCTGGTGGACACAGAGAATTTTCGAGACCTTATGTCCGTCGCAGTGCCCCAGTACCAGATGCCCAGTCGGCACTACTTCTCAAAGAAAGGTGTGCCTGCGCTCCACCAGCATGTCGCACACAACATCACTGCTTCTTTGAGAAACTCTGTGTGTGACAGGGTGCATTTCACTACAGACACTTGGACGAGTAGGCATGGACAGGGGCGTTACATGTCGCTGACTGGGCACTGGGTAACTATGGTGACAGCAGGACAAGGGGCTGCTGTCCAAGTCTTGCCGTCCCCACGAGTTGTGCGTCAATCCTCTTTATGTCAAAGTTCCTCCACTGCTTCTGCCTCCTCAATCTCCTCTCGGTCTTCCACCTGCACCCAAAGCCTGTCTGGTCATGCCACAAGCTTTCTAACTGCGCAGAAGGGATCCTGCACACCTCCTTACTATGCTGGCAGTAGGGCTCAACGTCATCAGGCGGTTTTTACTTTGAAATGTCTGGGAAATGTGAGTCACACAGCTGAGGAGTTGTGGTCAGCTCTGGAGAACCAATTTCATGAATGGTTGTCTCCACTGGACCTGAAACCAGGGAAGGCCGTGTGCGACAATGCTGCAAACCTGGGTGCGGCCCTTCGCCGGGGCAATGTCACACACGTGCCTTGTATGGCTCACGTGTTGAACCTGGTTGTCCAGCAATTTTTAGCCCACTATCCCAGACTAGATGGCCTTCTGCAGAGGGCACGGTCGCTGTGTGCTCACTTCTGCCGTTGACATCCCGCAGCTCAGCGACTTACATCTCTACAGAAGTCGTTGGGCCTGCCACTTCACCGGCTAAAATGCGATGTGCCTACCCGGTGGAATTCAACTCTGCACATGTTGCAGCGACTGTGGCAGCACCGACAAGCCCTGGTGCAATACGTTCTGACGTATAGCCTGGGCCAACAAGATCCAGAGGTGGGGCAAATCACGCTGGAGGAGTGGTCTCAGATCAGGGACCTATGCACCCTTCTGCACAGTTTTGAAATGGCGACGAAGATGTTTAGTGCTGACGATGCCATTATCAGCATGACTATTCCGGTGATTTACATGCTGGAGCACATGTTAAACAGAATTCGGAGTCAGGTGGTGGCACAAGAGGAGGTGGAGGAAGTAGAGGAGGAGGAGTTGTATGCGGAAGGGCTAACATCTGCAAGGTTCAGACGGTCGGCAGCACCAAGGCGGCAGGCATGTGAGGGTGGGGGAGATGGTTTTACCAGGGCGCATGGTAGCAGCCAAACTAGTGAGGAAGGTGCAGGAGCCCAGGAAGAAGTGGAGGACGAACTGATGGAAGACTCATCAGATGAGGGAGACCTTGATCACATTTCTGTTATGCGAGGTTGGGGGGAGAGGACAGAGGAAGGAAGCATGATTGTTACCTCGCCACCAACACAACAGGGACTTGGTGCTCCTGGATGCGCAACACACATGAGTGCCTTCTTGCTGCACTACCTGCAACATGACCCTCGAATTGTGAGAATTAGAAATAATCCTGACTACTGGGTTGCCACACTGTTAGATCCCCAGTACAAAAGTAAATTTGCCGAAATTATTCCTGCCATAGAAAGGGATGCACGCATGCAGGAGTATCAGCAGAGACTGTTGCAGAATCTTACATGTGCTTTTCCACAAAACACCAGTGGTGCACGTAGTGAATCTCACAGTTCCAACTTGCCAACCGTGGGACCGTCAAGTGTTCAGCACTCAAACCGTAACAGAACCACAGTATCTGCTGGTAACATCAATTTTGCGGAATCATTTCACCACTTTTTTAGCCCATCCTTTGCAAGGCCACAGGAGACAAGAAGTCTGACACATAGTCAACGCCTAGAGACGATGGTACAGGAGTATCTCCAAGTAAACATTGAAGCCATGACTGTGTCACTGGACCCTTGCTCTTTTTGGGCTTCCAATCTGGATAAATGGCCGGAGCTAGCCACTTACGCCTTGGAGATCTTGTCATGCCCCGCAGCCAGCGTTCTGTCTGAACGTGTGTTCAGCGCTGCTGGTGGTGTGCTGACAGATAAGCGCACGCGGCTCTCCACTGATAATGTAGACAGACTCACGTTCATAAAGATGAACAAATCATGGATCCGAAACGACTTTTCTACCCCTGTGTCATCCTGGGGAGAGTAAAAGCTTGATGATTGGTTAAAATCACCCTACCAACCGTTTTAAGCTTTCAAATTACTAATCATGTTTATCTGTATCTTGGCTGGAAAATAATTTGGGCTTTGTAGCAGTGTGCAGCACTGATTCTATTAGGCCAACGATAATAAGCTCCACCAGATTTAAAATTACAAATCATGTTTATCTGTATCTTGGCTGGAAAATAATTTGGGCTTTGTAGCAGTGTGCAGCACTGATCCTATTAGGCCATCTATACTAAGCTCCACCAGATTTAAATTTAATAATAATTTTTAGCTGCATCTAGCCCGGAAAATAATTTTGGGGCTCCGAGATGCGCAAGACACATAAGTGCCTTCTTGCTGCACTACCTGCAACATGACCCTCATATTGTCAGAATTCGAAGTAATCATGACTACTGGGTTGCCACACTCTTAGATCCCCCAAACTTTTCGATCAACCTTTTCATTTTAATAAAGACCAAAAAAATTGTCATTTTTGAAATTATAAGCATTAGCAGGTTATTAGAAACTGAAATCAAACAGTTTTCAACTCAAAACTTTATTCTAGGTGATGTTACATTTTCACATAGGACCCCTTGTTCGAAAGGAGCTTCTGAACTCTCTCGTCCATTGAATTTGTCAGGTTTTGGATGGTTTCTGCTTCAATTGTTTTGCATGAGGACAGAATACCCTCCCAGAGCTGTTGCTTAGATGTGAACTGCCTCCCGCCATCATAGACACTCCTTTTGATGATGCTCCAGAGGTTCTGAATGGGGTAGAGGTCAGGGGAGCATGGGGGTCACACCATAAGTTTGTCCCCTTTTATGCCCATATCAGCCAGAGATGCAGATGTTTTATGTGCAGCATGAGATGGTGCATTATCATGCAAAAAAATGATCTTGCTGTGAAATACACGGTTCTTCTTCTTGAACCATGGCAGGAAGTGCTGTTTGAGAAAATCCACATACATTATGGAGTTCATCTTTAGCGCCTTCAGGGATCCTAAAGGGGCCGGCAATCTCTCTCCCCATGATTCCAGCCCAAAACATTACTCCACCTCCTCCTTGTTGGCGCTGTAGCCGTGTTTGCGTGGGGTGTCCATCAACCAGCCATCCTCCACTCCATCCATCTGGACCATCGAGCGCTGCACGGCACTCATCCGTTAACAAAACAGTTTTGAAATCAGTCTTCATGTAATGTTTAGCCCACTGGAGCCGTTTCTGCTTGTGTGAAGTGGATAGAGGAGGTCGACAGGATGGCGTATGCACAGCTGCAAACCTCTGAAGGACCCTGCATCTTGTTGTTCGGGGGACGTTGGAGGCACCAGCAGCTTCAAAAACTTGTCTGCTGCTATGACAAGGCTTTTTTGCCGCTGCTCTTTTAACCTGACGTAATTGCCTGTAGGAAAGAGTCCTCAATTTGCCCTTATCAGCACGCACACGTGTGTACTGTGAATCAGCTACATACTTCTTGATTGCCAAGACACTTCATCCTGATCATCGCACAATGTTGATTGTAGTCATGCCTTGACCTAAACACTCCACAATTTGTTGCTTCTCAGCAGCCGACACATCCTTTTTCTTTCCCATTTTGGCAGAAAATGTAGGCTGCTTAATAATATGAGACAGCCTTCTTAAGTAGTCTTGCCTTTCATTGGACACACCTGCCAAACTAATTAGCACAGGTGTCTGCAATTGCTTACAGTGATATAAAGAGCCCTGACACACATCACCATCAATGAGTTTAACTGACAAACAAACAAATTCTTCCCTTATCACTCCTAAACACTTTTTGCATAATAATTTGGCACACAGTGTACATGTGCTTTTCCACAAAACACCAGTGGTTCACGTAGTGAATCTTACAGTTCTAACTTGCCAACCATGGTCTGTATGGAGTTGTTCAATAAAGGGCCCAAAATTAAGATAACATAGATGGGAGAGGTCTCTATGAATAGGAATTCCTAAGTATTTGATACCCTGTGAGGGCCAGGCAAAGGGAAAGTTGGACTGGATGGAATCCTATATGGATTTGGGGAGGGAGACATCGAGGGCCTCAGACTTCGCTGCATTGATTTTAAAATTTGACCATGTAACAAAGTGATCTATTTCAGCCATAACAGCATGGATGGATATATGTGATTGAGTGATATATACTAGGACATCATCAGCAAATAGAGAGCACTTGTACTCGGTGCCTCCCACCTCAATCCACCTAATATTGGGGTTATGGCGAATTGATGAGAGCAGGTGCTCCGTCACTAGGATGTATAAGAGAGGGGACAGAGGTCATCCCTGCCTTGTCCCATTGGTGATTGTGAAAGGTGATGAAAATGTTCTGATGCACCCCCTGGGCCTTGGGACACCCGGAGCCGGACCCTTTTTGGTGGATGCTGGTGGTTGTAGTCTTCGTGGCGGCGACCCGGTTCCGTGGCTCAGGGTGGTCAAACCAGTGGCGGAACTATTTATGTGGTTTTGATGTTTAAATGTCCGACTACGCCACCCGTGGATTGCGGTCAGAGTGAACCGCCGCTGCAGGGCAGACCGCTGAGGCTGGTGTTGTGGGTGCAGCAGAGCATAGCATAACTCCCCACGGGAGGAGTATAGCCTCAGGGTAGTGTATGCGGAGGATGGGGGTGATGGTGCAGGGCAGCATTAGTAACGACACGGAGTCAGTGATGCAGTCCAGGGCCTTTACTCACAGTTCTTATTATCCAGACCACGTCTGCAGGTAACGGCTGCCCACGTCGTACTGTGCTCACCAGGTGAGGGGCTCAGACAACTCTCAGATAACTTTGGAGCGCTTCACAGGACCCCCTTTGTGTGTCCTTTGTCTGGCCTTTCTTACCAACCCTTCTGTCCGGCTGCCTCGGGTCTCCTCTTGGTAAACTTGGCGCCAGTTTCCCTGACCCTATGTGGTGCCTTCCTAGCGGGTGTAGCGAGGGGCTGCGCCACATAAAATGTCACAGCCTCCGGTTTCTAGCTGAGGGTCGTTTCCTGCCTCCACTAGTTTCGGGGACCGGTCTCCCCCTTTGGCCTGACCCCTCCACGCAGGTGGATTCGGGCATGCGGTGGCGACTCGCCCGTCCGCACCCCTGGGATCCCTTCATTCCTCGTTCCTGGAGCCTTCTCTGCTCCTCTTCCTTCCTTCTCCCTCTTCCAGGCCTGGGCCTCTGTTACTAGGCCCGCCTCTGGAGCAGAGCTCATGCAGAGCCCCTGCTCCCTGCCACTTCTGCTCAGACTTCTCTGCACTGAACTAAGATGGTGCCCACCTTTTATACTCCCTTCTCAATGCACCCAGGAACTGCTTCCTCCTTGCTCCTGCACTACAGGGTTCCCCTTCCTCAGTGTTCCCTCCCCCCACTCCAGCCAGGGACAGGGACTGTCGTGCCCATCTCAGAGGCATATTGGTCGCCCTGCCCCACGGCAATGTGGTGTAATGCATGCAGGTGTCGGGTCCTGATCCACACTCCATCCTTACCTGAGAGTGAGATATCACACCTCTGGGTGAGGTGCAATACCTCTGTAGCAACCGAGCCCTCAGGGTGCTACAGTTCCATTTATCTTCAGCCTAGGTGACGTATTGTGATACAGGGCCGTGATTTTGGCTATAAAAGGGTCCCCTAGACCCCTACCCCAAGCTTTTTAAGAGAATCATATATGGCGTGCCAGGAGACTCTATGGAATGCTTTCTCAGCATCCAACGAGAGTATCTAATTACAAATTTTTAACTGCATCTAGCCCAGGAAATACTTTGTGCCTAGTAGCTGTGTCTGCTAGTCAGCGGATTATCCCGGCTGTTAAGCAAGCTACACCACCTGTAGTTTGGACACTTAATTTTTTCAAAGGAAATGCTTCGGGACCACGGGATACTCAGTGAAGAGCATCAGGAGGCACCCCAAGGCATAGGGGCTGGGACTGGCAGTAGGATGCCTTGCGGTGGACAGCCGAGCTCGATCCTTATAAAAGCTTTTTAACTGCAGCAGCTTTAGTGGACGCTACTGGAGCTGGAATTACGCGGCTGCTGGCATGAGACTTGCCCTCCAATAGATCCTTGTAAGTGGATTTAAAGTGTATTCATTCAAATTAGAGAGACAATTTAAATTAAAAAGCTTAGAGCTGCCTCCACCACAGGGGGGCTCGCTCGACCCACCAGCGGACAGGCACCAGTATTGGGAGAGGGGGGCTGGCCGTCAGGGTTCACCGCGGCTCTGGCACAAACCCGGCGACACGGAGGTGGCACGGGCAGGAGCGGACTGAACGTGTCGGCTTCTCACTTTTTGGATTTTAGAAGGGCATGACATGCCTATATCTGTGTCTCCCCCTCCTTTTACTCCTCCACCTCTTTTCTTTTCGCATGACTATATGTACTTGTCACTTTTCCATGTGTTAGTTGTGTCTTCTGAGCAGCTTGTCAGCTTTTGGACACCTTTGAAGGTGTTTTCTATGTGTTTCTATGTGTTTTTGTTTGCCTGCCATTGGTTTTAACGGTGTTCGAAGGTGTTCGACGAACAGTTCGACGAACAGTTTGGCGAACACACGGGTGTTCGACGAACCGAACTCGAACACTACGGGGGTGGCTCAACACTACTAGGCAGCTGCTTAGAATAACCCATGGCTGCTGTTTTTTGGCACAAGATTAGAAGAGGCTGGGGTTTTATAAAGCTGGGAAATTTGCATCACCTTGCCTTTCCTAAGAATGATAGTGAACAAGCCATAACCCTAACATGCTAATTAAGGTCTGAAACCTTGGTCAAAGTTTTCTAAGTACACAAATCTCCAAGAGTGGCCAAACTTATGCATCGGCCCATTTTTCTTTTGTCATTTCTAAAATATAAAAGATGACACTATTTTTTTTTTGCCTAAAATACAAATGGAAATGTGTCATTTTAAATGTAGGCCTTTTAGAGATCGTTTCATCTTCAACTTGCTTAACTGTTCACAATAACATTAATTTTGACCAGATTTCTATAAATTTCATCCACTTGGATGGAACTGTAAATACACAGCATCAAAAACTCACCAAAAATTCATTGTTGGGACTTAACCTTAGAAAATAATTGCATAGAGTTCTTAATAAAAAACAGTGAAAGATAAAACAGCATCAACAGGAACTAACGGAAGGACATGACAACATTTTTTCACAAAAGATTAATGACCGGATTGAAAAAATAATAGTAGGTATGGATTTGAATACAAAAAGGCAACCATGGCTGAGCACAATTAATATAAATAGAAAATGATCCATAAGTAAATAGTGCTTTTATATTAGAAATATTAAAAGTTGTAAAGTGCATATGCTTAAGTAAATCAGTTTATCATATGGAAGATGGTAAAATATAAGGTGCATAACACTAAAGTGAAATCTCAAGATACAATCTAAATTGTACTTCGAATTCCATACCACATGAACACTCCAAGGTCCCTGTGATGCCATCAGTCTACATAAGACAGATAAGTACAACATGCATTTCCCATGTCACTTTATGGCAATGATTAGTAAATTCCTATACAGTCTTTAAACATAGCAGACTTTTTTCCAGGCATCTGTAAAAAAAAAATGTGACATGCTCAAATTTTTTATTTTATTTTTTTAAGCTGGAGAAGCTTGTGCAGATTATTAAGTTAGTAATTAACATATTTTTACAGGTAATGGTAAATGCAGCTAATGTCATTATATCATTTTTCTGCTCTCTAGACACTTATCATTTATAATTTTTTATAGTTCTTTAAAATTTTAAATAATGTCTATAAAAAATGGCAGCTGGCCATGATTTTTAGATAAGTTGCCTAGAAAGAAATAAGTTCTACCTTACTTTATAGAAACTGTAATAATCTATGAAATGTCTCTAAAATGTCATAAATTTCTCCAAGGATGGAACTAGAGTTGGGGTGAATATATTTTCATATCGCAGTCCATCGGCAATAACTGTGGTCCTTAGCCACTTGACGGGTGCGGAAAATCCACCTCTTACCTAATGGCATCTGCGGCTCTTCTGTTCATTATTAGTGTTGAGCGAACATGCTCGACACTGCTCGGTACTCGCCCGAGCATCACGCTACTCGGGATGTTTGGCGAGCACCGAGCATTTCTGGGTTACTCGGGCGGGAGCTCGGGTCTCCGCCCAGCATGTTTGGCGCTCTTTACAGAGCCAATGAACATGCAGGGATTGCCAGCCAGTCACTGTAATGCCGCAGCCATGTTGGTTGTGGGCATTACATTGATTGGCTGGCCGCACAGCGTCACCTCGAGTATTTAAAACCGGGCGCCGCCATCTTGGACACAGACGGCTGGGATCAGACAGTGTAGGGACAGTGCTGCTGATTTAGGGAGAGATATATACTGCGAAATAGTTAGTGTAGGGTCTGTAAAGGCTGCCAGATAAAACAAACAGTCCTTCTCAGGACTAATATCCATCACAGATATCAGGCAGGCAGGCAGGCTGTATAGGAGACACAGTGGTTATACCAGCAAACGCTGCATTACAGTCCTGTGTGCTCCTGTTGCTGAAATTGATGGACTTAGCTACAGGTCTCGGGGGCCAGGAAAAATCCTTTTTTTTTCATCCAAATCCTTTTTTTTTTTTCCTCCTTCACACTGTACAAATACCTGTCTTATTAACCTTTTGATGTCCCCCCCCCCCCCCCAAAAAAAAAGTGTGTCTGTGACAGTTCAGACACAAATATATCTGTTTAAAAATCTGGTGTAGGCCAAAGAAACAGAAGTGTGGTTTTGCAGTATCATGGTTCAAACCTCTGTATTATCGACTTTTGGGCCATTTGTTCCTAAACAAAAACAGTTTGAGTGTGTCTCTCACTGTTCAGCCGCAAATATATATATTTAAAAAAAGTCTGGTATACACCAGTAAATTATAACTGTGGTTTTGCTGTTCCATGGTAAAAAAATCTCTATTATCCTGCTTTTGGCATTTTTTGCCGTAAAGAAAAAAATGGTAATAGTGTCTCCCTGATTGTTCAGAAACAAATATATCTGTTTAAAATAGTCTGGTGTAGGCCAGAGAAACAGAAGTGTGGCTTTGCAGTTCCACGGTTCAAACCTCTGTATTATCCACTTTTGGGCCATTTGTACCTAAAAAAAAAACAGTTTGAGTGTGTCGCTCACTGTTCAGCCACAAATATATATATTTTAAAAAGTCTGGTATACACCAGTAAATTATAACTATGGTTTTGCTGTTCCACGGTAAAAAATCTCTATTATCCTGCTTTTGGCATTTTTTGCCGTAAAAAAAAACCTGTAATAGTGTCTCCCTAATTGTTCAGACACAAATATATCTGTTTAAAATAGTCTGGTGTAGGCCAGAGAAACAGACGTGTGGTTTTGCAGTTCCACGGTTAAAACCTCTGTATTATCCACTTTTGGGCCATTTGTACCTAAAAAAACCCAGTTTGAGTGTGTCGCTCACTGTTCAGCCGCAAATATATATATTTAAATATGTCTGGTATACACCAGTAAATTATAACTGTGGTTTTGCTGTTCCACGGTAAAAAATCTCTATTATCCTGCTTTTGGCATTTTTTGCCGTAAAAAAACTGTAATAGTGTCTCCCTGATTATTCAGACACAAATATATCTGTTTAAAATAGTCTGGTGTAGGCCAGAGAAACAGAAGTGTGGTTTTGCAGTTCCACGGTTCAAATCTCTGTATTATCCACTTTTGGGCCATATGTACCTAAAAAAAACCAGTTTGAGTGTGTCGCTCACTGTTCAGCCGCAAATATATATATTTAAAAAAGTCTGGTATACACCAGTAAATTATAACTGTGGTTTTGCTGTTCCACGGTAAAAAATGTCTATTATCCTGCTTTTGGCATTTTTTGCCGTTAAAAAAAAACTGTAATAGTGTCTCCCTGATTGTTCAGACACAAATATATCTGTTTAAAATAGTCTGGTGTAGGCCAGAGAAACAGAAGTGTGGTTTTGCAGTTCCATGGTTCAAACCTCTGTATTATCCACTGTTGGGCCATTTGTACCTAAAAAAGAACAGTTTGAGTGTGTCGCTCACTGTTTAGCCGCAAATATATCTATTTAAAATTGTCTGGTATACCCCAGTAAACAATAACTGTGGTTTTGCCATTCCACGGTAAAAAATCTCTATTATTCAGCTTTTGGTATTTTTTCCGTTAAGAAAAACAGTAATAGTTTCTCCCTGATTGTTCAGATTGTTTTAAAGAGTCGGGTGTAGGCCAGAGAAATAGAACTGTGATTTTCCTCTTCCACGGTTCTAATCTACTTGTTATTACCCTTTTTCCATTGATAGTGCGAGTGTAAGCTATTTTACTTCCTCTACAATGGGCAAGGCGCGTGGCAAGGGACGTGGAACTGGACGTTCTGGTGATGGTACGTGCAGAGGACGGGGCCGTGGCCAAGGTGAAAATGTGCCACAACCAACAGCCACATCTTCTCACTCCCACTTCTTGACCGAATTACTAGGGAAGCACAGAACAACACCAGTTTTGCGAACTGATCAGTGTGAACAGGTTATTAATTGGATAGCAGATAATACTTCCAGTTACCTGGGCACCACCACCTCCGGTCTGTCTTCCACACGGTCAAATCTTAGTAGCCGTGAGTCTCGATCGCATACTCCTCCTCACACTGATGCTCCTTCCTCCCACCATGCAACTGATCCCACACTTGGACACTCTGAAGAGCTGTTCACTGGTCCATTTCCAGATTTGAGCCCCTCGCCTGCTCCGCTTGAAGTGAAAGAGGAGATCCCATGTAGCGATGCCCAAATATTTGAACAGCCACGGCCACAGGAAGTCGACGCTGGCAATTTGTCACAAGAGATGGACGATGACGAGACACAATTGCCAGGAAGTGAGGAGGAGGATCGTGGTGCGCAAGTGGAAGAGGAGGAGGTGGTGGATGATCTAGTAACTGACCCAACGTGGCAGGAGGACATGCAGAGTGAGGCCAGCAGCACACAGGGTGAGGGAGGCAGAGTACCCCAACAGGCAGGAAGAAGCAGTGTGGTGGCCGCACACAGAAGGCAGGCAACAGTTCCCCGTAACACCAACACGAGGGACGTTGGCAGTACAAGCTGTAGGTCTTCCAGAGTCTGGAATTTTTTTAAAGACTCTGCTGATAACCCCAAAAAGGCCATTTGTACCACCTGCCATGCCAGCATCAGCAGGGGTGACAAAACTACCAGCCTGACCACCACCAGCATGATCAGGCACATGGCAGCAAAGCACCCGACTTTGTGGGGCGAACCCCAGGGTCCACGACCAGTGTCAACGGGTGTCACCACTGCTTCTTCCGCTGTTGTGCGTGCAATAGAACCCCCTGTTGTGTGTGCAAGGCAATCCCCTGTCCATACTGCATGCAAAGATGCCCCCTCCTCTCAGTCTTCACTTGTTATGGCAGTTTCTCAAGAAACAGCATCAACGTCCACGTCCACGTCCCACCGCAGCGTTCAATTGTCCATATCCCAGACCTTTGAACGAAAGCAGAAATTCGCAGCTAACGCCCCACAGGCCACAGTCCTAAATTCGCACATTTCACGACTGCTTGCGTTGGAAATGCTGCCTTTTAGGCTGGTGGAGACGGAATCCTTCTGCAACCTTATGGCAGTGGCTGTCCCTCGGTACTCGGTCCCCAGCCGACACTATTTTGCCCGGTGTACCATCCCTGCACTACACAAGCACGTGTCCCAAAACATCTGCTGTGCCCTCAACAACGCAGTTACTGGGAGAGTCCACCTGACAACGGACACGTGGACAAGTGCTTGTGGCCAGGGACGGTACATCTCCCTGACGGCACACTGGGTAAACATAGTGGAAGCCGGGACCCAGTCGGACCTTGGAACGGAACACATCCTCCCCACACCGAGGATTGCGGGCCCTATGTCAGTCAGAGTTGCCCCCACAGTGTACAGCTCCTGCGCATCATCCTCCTCCTCTTCCTCATGTTCAGCCTCCATCTCAGATATCACCACATCAGTTACAAGCTGGAAGCACTGCAGTACTGCCTCCGCCAAGCGGCAACAGGCTGTGCTGAAACTCATAAGCTTAGGTGAGAAACCTCACACTGCTTGTGAGTTGTGGACAGCTGTGAAAGAGCAGGCAGATCTGTGGCTGACACCGCTGAACCTACATCCAGGCATAGTCGTGTGCGACAATGGCCGTAACCTGGTGGCGGCTCTGAGGCGAGGCGAGATCACACACGTACCATGCCTGGCTCAAGTGCTTAACCTCGTGGTTCAGCGGTTTCTTAAATCGTACCCCGAGTTGCCAGATCTGCTCGTCAAAGTACGCCGCCTGTCAGCTCAATTTCGCAAGTCGGCTACAGCTTCCGCCGCCCTTGCTGTGTTGCAGCAGCGTTTGCAGCTTCCATCACACCGACTGGTGTGTGATGTCCCCACACGTTGGAACTCTACCCTCCACATGTTGCAAAGGATTTGTGAGCAGAAGAGAGCAGTTGTGGAGTACCAGCTGCAACAAGGCCGTCGATATTCAGGTCAGACTCCACACATAAGACCTCAAGAGTGGACCTGGATGTCTGACATATGTACCATCTTGACAAATTTTGAGGAGTCCACCAAGATGGTGAGTGGCGATGACGCCATCATTAGCGTCGGCATTCCACTTGTCTGTCTTTTGCAACGCTCTCTGCAGAGAATTAAAGAGGAGGCATTGCAGCCAGAGTATGATGAGATGGATCAAGAAGCCGTAGCGGTCGATTACACACAGCCCAGCCTCATCTCATCCCAACGTGCATTGGGGGACAATGGGGGAGAGGAGGAGGAGGAGGAAGAACAGGAGCTTGTATCATGCGCTGTAGACGGTAGTACCTGTACAACTGTCATACCGTCGGTTCAGCGTGGGTGGCCTGAGGACGGGGGGGGGGGGGGAGAGCATGGTCAGTCGTCATCTTGATGAGGACACGGATGTCTTGCCCGTTACCAGTCTGGCACGCATGGCTGACTTTATGTTACGCTGCCTTAACCGTGACCCTCACGTTGTCAAAATGTTGGGTGACAGTCATTACTGGTTGGTGACACTTCTAGACCCCCGCTACAAGGAGAACTTTCACTCTATTATTCCTGAGGTGGAGAGGTCTACAAAAATGGGGCAGTACCAGAAGGCCCTTGCTGGAGAACTGCTAAAAAAGTTCCCATCTGAACACACTAGCGGCAGAGGTCACAGTTCGTTGCCCAACCAAGGCGTACATGCAAGAGAGACGCAACTCCAATCCAGCGGAGGCAGGGGAACACTGTCAATGTTCTGGGACAGTTTTCTCAGACCCTCCCTTCGGACAGACCCTGAGGCGCGGGGTACTCTCACAAGGAGTGGAAAGTTTCAAAAGATGGTGAGGGAGTACCTTGCCGACCGTACCAGTGTCCTCCGTGATTCCTCTGTGCCTTTTAATTATTGGGTATCCAAGCTGGACACTTGGAATGAACTCGCTCTGTACGCCTTGGAGGTCCTGGCCTGCCCTGCCGCTAGTGTGTTATCGGAGCGTGTTTTTAGTGCCGCTGGGGGAATTATAACTGATAAGCACACTCGCCTGTCAACTGACAATGCTGACAAGCTGACCCTTATCAAAATGAACAAGGGCTGGATTGGGCCAGACTTCTCATCACCACCAAATGACAGCAGAGTAACATAAAGTCAAATCCACTGTGTTATTTCGGGATGTGTATTCACATGCACCGCTTCACACCCACACATGGGTATACGCTTCCTCATTTCGGCTGTTTTATGTTCTTCTCCCTATCCTCAGCCTCCACCACCACCATACCACTAGGGTGACCGTGGTCAATGTTGCCATTATTGAAAGTTCCTCCGTCCTTATTTTTGTCAGCTTTTGCTTGGAAGGCATAAGCAAAGACTGTGGGAGACCCACTCCCCAATAATGGGAATAATATTTTTAAGATGCTGTACTGTATGGCTCTTGTAAGGGGCATTAAAACCGTTTTGTTAAGCTACTGTGACCTCCACAACTTTTCCAAGGGGCATTAAAACCGTCTTGTTAAGCTACTGGGACCTCCACGTCTCTTCCGAGGGGCATTAAAAGTGTCTTGTTAAGCTACTGGGACCTCCATGTCTCTTCTGAGGGGCATTAAAACCATTTTTGTTAAGCTACTGGGACCTCCACGTCTCTTCCGAGGGGCATTAAAACTGTCTTGTTAAGCTACTGGGACCTCAACGTCTCTTCCGAGGGGCATTAAAACCGTCTTGTTAAGCTACTGTGACCTCCATCACTTTTCCAAGGGGCATTAAAACCGTCTTGTTAAGCTACTGGGACCTCCACGTCTCTTCCGAGGGGCATTAAAAGCTTCTTTTTAAACCACTCTGAACTCCACAGCTCTTCCAAGGGGCATTGAAATGTTGTTTTTAATTAACTCTTACCTCCACAACTCTTCGAACGGGCATTGCATTTCCTCCTAATTTTTGGCAGCTTTTGCTTGGAAGGCATAGGCAAAGACTATAGGAGACCCACTCCCCAATATTGGGAATAATGTTTGTAATATGCTGTACTGCATGGCTCTTGTAAGGGGCCCTGCAAGTTCCTCCGTCCTAATTTTTGGCAGCTTTTGCTTGGAAGGCATAAGCAAAGACTATGGGAGACCCACTCCCCAATAATGGGAATAATGATTTTAAGATGCTGTACTGTATGGCTCTTGTAAAGGGGCATTAAAACCGTCTTGTTAAGCTATTACAACGCCCACCTCTTTTCCAAGGGGCATTAAAACCGTCTTTTTAAGCTACTGTGACCTCCACCACTTTTCCAAGGGGCATTACAACCGTCTTGTTAAGCTACTGCGACCTCCACGTCTCTTCCAAGGGGCATTAAAACTGTCTTGTTAAGCTACTGCGACCTCCACGTCTCTTCCAAAGGGCATTAAAACCGTCTTGTTAAGCTACTGCGACCTCCACGACTCTTCCAACGGGCATTGCATTTCCTCCTAATTTTAGTCAGCTTTTGCTTTTCAATGCATAGGCGAACACTAAGGGAGACCCACTCCCCAATAATGGGTAGAAGGTTTTTAGTATGCTGTAATCCACGTCTGTTTCAAGGGGCATTGCAGTTCCTCATAATTTTTGGAAAGCCTTCCATTCACTGCTTAGGCCAACAGTGCACAGGAGACCCAGTTGCTATAAATGGAAAAAATGGTTTAGTTAAGGCCCTCTGACCTCCATGTCACTTCCAAGGGGCATTGGAGTGCCTCTAAATTTTTGGTAGGCATTGCAATCACTGTATGCCCTATAACTGTGTAGCCGAACCGCACCTTTTGGTACAGAAACATATCATACAAGACATGTGTGGTTGACTGGCCTGATATTGATGTGAATGGTCCCTGTTCCTCCTGCTCTTTCTCCTTTGCCACCACCTCATCCATCATTTATCACCTGAAGCTTTGTTTTAACAGGAGTTATAGAACTGGGATAGTAGCAGGAAAACATCCAGCAATCCTCGGAGGAGGTAGGATATGCGCCAAAACGCTGACCACCTCAGGCCTAGCCGCTACTACATACATGCGCTTGCATTCCAAGAAAACATAGCAGATGCTAACTTCTATCATCATCATCATGCTCCTCACCTTGGCACTCTCAACTCCCCTGATGGAAAAGCCAGGGCCCGCCGGAGGAGTCTGGTTCTCTCGTGGGCTCGTCCAATGCTGCCCTAAAGCAGGCCAGGCTAAGAAATGTGTGTGGGGGGAAGTTGACAGGAGAAATAGGGGCGGTTGGGGACCATTCATGGACACCCAGCCGCCCCCAGGCGGCTGGGGACCGTGTGTGGACACCTGGCCGCGGGGCGGCTGGGGACCGAGTATGGACACCCGGCCACCCCCTGGCGGCTGGGGGCCAAGCGTGGACACCCGACCGCCGGGTGGCTGGGGACTGAGTATGGATACCTCGCTGCCGAAGCAGCCATGAGGTAGTGGCCAGCTTCGGCCTCCTCCATACTAAAAGGCCCCATTTCAAGTGAAAGCTAGCAGTATGGTATTGCAGCCTGCGGGTGGTCGGGTGGTTGGTTGGCTGCATATTTGCGCTTGCATTGCAAGGAATGGGGGAGGTACAATTGAACACTGCCCTGGGACAAGGACTTGCACGGGGATAGTTGCAAGTCTGCATCTTCTGATGCGGCAAGGATCACTTCTGATGGGCACACTTTTAGGCAGTGACCTGGGTGTCAGAGATGCTTCCAGGGGTCTTCCCTATGCTGTTCCCATGTCATTTCAGCACTGTATTCATGTGTCACACAGCACATGGCCATATTAGATTGTGAAATGTTAAAATGACATTTCCCGGTGAATGCATTTGTCATGGTTGAAAGCAATACAAAAGTGCAAAAATGCTTAAAAAATGCTACTTGTGAACCTAGCTCAAGGTGTGGAGGAGTATTTTTTTTGGGTTATTTATTTTACCTTATACACAAGTCTTTACCCTGGAAAGGAACTTCCTTCGCATATTTCACAGGAAAGCAGTTTCAGTTTCGTTTTTGAACGTTTTATTGTGAGCCCTTTAAAGTGGCTTAATACCTCTGACCATGTTGTTGACAGCAGTGACCTGGGGGTCAGAAATGCTTCCTGGGGCGATCCCCATGCTGTCCCCATGTCATTTGAGCACTGTCACTATCGTTTTGGGCACTTGTTAGGCTTTTAAAAGACTGCCAGGGGTGCCGCCGCAAAAATGCTCGGGTCTCCCATAGACTAACATTGGGCTCGTTGCTCGCGTCGAGCACCCGAGTATCACGGCGAGCTCAGCCCGAGCTTCGAGCACCCGAGCATTTTAGTGCTCGCTCAACACTATTCATTATCAGGCCTGGGGTGACATCACATGTGTGTCGTGCTGTAAAGATGATGTCATGCCAGGACAGCTAATCAAATGAAGAATTACAGATACCATCAGGTAAGAGGCGGTTCACCCACTCTCATTCAGTGGTCATAGATTACTGTCATGTTAATGAACTGGGACATGCAAATTGATTCGCAACAACTATAGAAGGACCAATTAGCAGTCATGATTAATGATCACAAGATATAGTGAAATAAAGCTACCAACAGTAAGCAATGGATATCTCATGGTGACAGGCAAGGTGATAGCTATACCAAAAAAGGTTAGCTAGAAAGTTAAAACAAATTGCCTAAGTTTAGGGCTCCCTTCTCTGGCACTCTGCGGTATCCATTGACAATTATTAGCCTTATTGCACGATGCTTGTCATCGAGACTGCTACTTACAGTATGTGTGTATATATATGTATATATATATATATACACAGTACAGACCAACAGTTTGAACACACCTTCTCATTTAAAGATTTTACTGTATTTTCATGACTATGAAAATTGTACATTCACACTGAAGGCATCAAAACTATGAATTAACACGTGGAATTATATACTTAACAAAAAAGTGTGAAACAACTGAAAATATGTCTTATATTCTAGGTTCTTCAAAGTAGCCACCTTTTGCTTTGATGACTGCTTTGCACACTCTTGGCATTCTCTTGATGAGCTTCAAGAGGTAGTCACCGGAAATGGTCTTCCAACAATCTTGAAGGATTTCCCAGAGATGCTTAGCACTTGTTGGCCCTTTTGCCTTCACTCTGTGGTCCAGCTCACCCCAAACCATCTCAATTGGGTTCAGGTCTGGTGACTGTGGAGGCCAGGTCATCTGGCGTAGCACCCCATCACTCTCCTTTTTGGTCAAATAGCCCTTACACAGCCTGGAGGTGTGTTTGGGGTCATTGTCCTGTTGAAAAATAAATGATGGCCCAACTAAACGCAAACTGGATGGAATAGCATGCCGCTGCAAGATGCTGTCGTAGCCATGCTGGTTCAGTATGCCTTCAATTTTGAATAAATCCCCAACAGTGTCACCAGCAAAGCACCCCCACACCATCACACCTCCTCCTCCATGCTTCACGGTGGGAACCAGGCATGTAGAGTCCATCCGTTCACCTTTTCTGCGTCGCACAAAGACACGGTGGTTGGAACCAAAGATCTCAAATTTGGACTCATCAGACCAAAGCACAGATTTCCACTGGTCTAATGTCCATTCCTTGTGTTCTTTAGCCAAAACAAGTCTCTTCTGCTTGTTGCCTGTCCTTAGCAGTGGTTTCCTAGCAGCTATTTTACCATGAAGGCCTGCTGCACAAAGTCTCCTCTTAACAGTTGTTGTAAAGATGTGTCTGCTGCTAGAACTCTGTGTGGCATTAACCTGGTCTCTAATCTGAGCTGCTGTTAACCTGCGATTTCTGAGGCTGGTGACTCGGATAAACTTATCCTCAGAAGCAGAGGTGACTCTTGGTCTTCCTTTCCTGGGGCGGTCCTCATGTCAGCCAGTTTCTTTGTAGCGCTTGATGGTTTTTGCAACTGCACTTGGGGACACTTTCAAAGTTTGCAAATTTTTCAGACTGACTGACCTTCATTTCTTAAAGCAATGATGGCCACTTGTTTTTCTTTACTTAGCTGCTTTTTTCTTGCCATAATACAAATTCTAACAGTCTATTCAGTAGGACTATCAGCTGTGTATCCACCTGACTTCTGCACAACACAACTGATGGTCCCAACCCCATTTATAAGGCAAGAAATCCCACTTATTAAACCTGACAGGGCACACCTGTGAAGTGAAAACCATTTCCGGTGACTACCTCTTGAAGCTCATCAAGAGAATGCATAGAGTGTGCAAAGCAGTCATCAAATCAAAAGGTGGCTACTTTGAAGAAACTAGAATATAAGACATTTTCAGTTGTTTCACACTTTTTTGTTAAGTATATAATTCCACATGTGTTAATTCATAGTTTTGATGCCTTCAGTGTGAATGTACAATTTTCATAGTTATGAAAATACAGAAAATTCTTTAAATGAGAAGGTGTGTCCAAACTTTTGGTCTGTACTGTATATAGACTAGGGTTAAATCCTAGCAATGCAGGTTCTGACTGCACACGCCTGGCTAGCTATGTCTAGAGCCAGGCTCTGTGTTCAGAGTGAGTCAGTTTGCTGGGGGAAGCTGAGCAGAGTAGATTGTATTGGAGCTGAAGAAAAAGACAAGCCAGAGTCTCACTATCAGAAAAGACTGCACAGGCCGTGTGCACTAAACTACAGGTATCAGTGGTGTCTAAGGACAATAGCTGTTTTATTTGACTGGACTGGGACTAGCTCAGCCGTGAATGAGTAGCCAGTCTATTCTGTTTAGTTAGCGCCTGGTCAAGGCTAGGGAATTTGTATTCATGGTTTTGTTTTCAAAGCTGTGCAATCTGTGCAATGTGAAAATAAATGTCACAATGTTTGGACACAAGAATATGGTGCCTGTGTGAATACCTAGCTGGGAGCGTGAATCCCTACAATACATCTATCCATCTACCTATCAATCTATCTATCTATACCGTGCTCCAGGATATTATGCAAATGCTATTTTCTTCGATTTTCCTAAATGGTCAAAGCAAATGAGTCAGTAAAATGTTCAAATCATCAACCGTTAGGCTGCGTGCACACGATGCGTTTTTCATGCGTTTATGCTGCAGAATTTCCGCAGCGGAAACGCATCAAAAACGCATGGTAATCCGCACCCCATGGTCCCCAATGGCATTTCGCAATGTCAATGCACATGCTGCGGATTTTTCCACAGCGTTTCTGCAGCGCTTATAAATCCGCAGCATGTTCATTAATTTTGCGGAAGCGCCGCCATTGACTTGCATTGAGACGCATAGAATGCGCGTCTGTACATTTGTACAAGCGGATTCTATGAGTCTCTATGTGCGGATGGTATCCAGTTCTGGAGGAGAGAAGACTCTCATCCAGACCTGGGTACCATTGTACCTGTAAAAAAAAGAATAAAATAAAAAATAAAGTTTATATTCACCTGTCCGGCGGCTTCTCTTTGCATGCCGGCAGCGCTGAAGGTCCTTCGGTGACGTCACAGTCATGTGACCGCAGGCCCTTCACCGCTGTGTCTCGCGATATGCCGGCAGCCGGGAACCAGACAGGAACGAGCGCTGCAGCACACGCTGGGGCATCGGGGGTGAGTATAGCTTTATTTTAAGCATTGTTTTACGGTCACACTATATAAATCCATGCTATTTGCATGGATTTATATAGTGTGACCTAGTTGTCAAGCACTTTCCAAGTGATGCTAATCACCTGGAAAACGCTTGTCAATCTGCATGCGGAAACGCATGTGAATCCGCATGTGAATCCGCATGTATTCCGCATGTATTCTGCAGGAAAAACGCATGCACAATCTGCATGCGTTTTTTTCTGCCAGGGAGATGCAGAAATGCTGCAGAAATTTTCTGCTTCATTTCTGCATCGTGGGCACATAGCCTAAGAGTATAAATCAAATTTTATTGGACAAACTTCCCAATGATAACGGTATTTTGTTTCAAAACTAACAAAAATTAAAAATGCACTGTTCCAAATTATTATGAACAACATAGTTTCCAAACATTTTATAGGTTGTAAAGAAATGAAAATGGTTATTTGTTGAATTTGCAATATTAAAAGGACACTTTTACTAAAATCAAAAGCTTTTTCAAAACAGAAACATCTTAACAGGCCAAGTTACATGTTAACATAGGATCCCTTCTTTGATATCACTTTCACAATTCTTACATCTATTGATCTTGCGAGTTATTGGATAGTTTTTGCTTGAATTTCTTTGCAGGATGCCAGAATAGTCTCCCAGAGCTGCTGTTTTGATGTGAACTGCCTCCCACCCTCATAGATCTTTTGCTTGAGGGTACTCCAAAGGTTCTCAGTAGGGTTGAGGTCGGATGGTGGCCACATCATAAATTTCACTCCTTTTATGTCCATAGCAGCCAATGACTCAGAGGTATTCTTTGCAGTATGAGATGGTGCTTTGTCATACATAAAGATGATTTTGCTACGGATTACACAGTTCTTTTCATACCATGGAAAAGAGTGGTCAGTCATTAACTTTATATACTTTGACTAGGTCATTTTCACACCTTCATAGACCCTTAAGGGGCCTACCAGCTCTGTCCCCATGATTCCGGCCCAAAAAATGGCTCTGTCACTTTCCTTACTGACGTTGCAGCCTTGTTGGGCATGATGGCCATCCACCAAGTATCCACTACTCTATCCATCTGTACAATACACGGTTGCATGGCATTCATCAGTAAATAAGACTGTTTTAAAATCAGTCTTCATGTAGTTCTGGGTCCACTGCAACTGTTTTGCTTGAAACCTGTGGCCTGCTTAATAATGATTGAGTTCAGGGATCCAAAGAGCTCTGAGATACAATACCATCCATGAGTTTATTTGAAAAACACAAAATTTAATCTTTATGGTACTTAAATCCAGTTTGCATAATAATTTGAACGAGGTGTATATATATATATATATATATATATATATATATATATATATCATGCTATGCACCATACTCGGACCTTGACAATTGAATGTGTAAATGTAGCTGATATATATATGTGGCACCCCAGAGGGTCTGGTTGCCACAGTGGTAGTAATACCATGTCTGGGAGCAAAACAGGAGTTTCCTGGTCAGGAACACATTACATGCAACACCTCCTGCCCCAGACCAGAAAGGGGAGGATCCTGCCCTATATAACTGGATCTGGGGGCGGAGTTAGTCAGTCTAGAATCAGAATCTAGTGAGGAGTCAAGTAGGACACGAAGGAGCAAGGAGCTGAGGACTGGAGCTGGCAGAGCTCGTCCTGGCCAAAGTACATCCAGAGAACCGGACACCGGAGTCCGAGGATGTGGGGATTGTATATCCAGCAGCAGAAACCGCACGGCAGGAGATTGTAGGTCTCCTGGCCCAACAGAAGCCCGGAGGCTCAGCCACACGAAAGGACCCGTACCGCCACAGAGGAGCGAGGAATACACAAGGTCCGAGTCGCCAGCCATACGGGTGAGCACAGCACGTTACACTTAGGGACATGGGCTACAACACGACTATAAGCGGGATAGCCAAAGAGTCTAGTCAGAATGGCAGGCCTACAACTTCACCTGGCCAGGAGGGCTCTAGGATTGCTCCCAGACTGATCAGGCCCTCATCACTAGCCGGTACTCCCGTTGGGGCCTATATAATTGCCACCAGTAAAGACCCTAGGACTGCACTGCAATGACTCTGTGTTATCATTACTGATCCCGGCACTATCACCACCATCATCCATACATGCTGCCCTGAAGCTCCACTCTTCCTGTGGGGAGTCACATCACCTTGCTGCACACATCATCAGCTTCAGTGGACTGCTCCGCAGCAGCGGTTCCCAATAACCACATCCCACAGGTGGCGTAGTCGGACTATATATAACAGAGACACATAGACTACCCTGATTTGACCGCCCTGAGTCACGGACCTGGTCACCGCCACGGTGACTACAACCCCCAGCATCCACAAGGCCCGGCTCCGGGTATCCCCACGGCCCAGGGGGCGCGTCATATACACTGTGTGCAGAATTATTAGGCAAGTTGTATTTTAGAGGATTATTTTTATTATTGATCAACAACTATGTTCTCAATCAACCCAAAAGACTCATAAATATCCAAGTTTAATATTTTTGGAAGTTGAAGTGGGTTTTTTTTAGATTTGGCTATCTTAGGAGGATATCTGTTTGTGCAGGTAACTATTACTGTGCAGAATTATTAGGCAACTTAATAAAAACCAAATATAATCCCATCTCACTTGTTTATTTTCACCAGGTAAACCAATATCAGTGCACAAAATTTAGAAATAAACATTTCTGACATGCAAAAACAAAATCCCCAAAAATTAGTGATCAATATAGCCACCTTTCTTTATAATGACACTCAACAGCCTTCCATCCATATATTCTGTCAGTTACTTGATCTGTTACTTGATCTGTTTTCAATCGACATTGTGTGTAGCAGCCACCACAGCCTCCCAGACACTGTTCCGAGAAGTGTACTGTTTTCCCTCCCTGTAGATCTCACATTTTATGACGGACCACAGGTTCTCTATGGGGTTCAGATCAGGTGAACAAGGGGGCCATGTCATTATTTTTTCTTCTTTTAGACCTTTACTGGCCAGCCACGCTGTGGAATAGTTGGATGCATGTGATGGATCATTTTCCTGCATGAAAATCATGTTTTTCTTGAACGATACCGACTTCTTGAAGAAGTTTTCTTCCAGAAACTGGCAGTAGGTCAGGGAGTTGAGCTTCACTCCATCCTCAACCCAAAAAGGTCCCACAAGTTCATCTTTGATGATACCCATGCATCTGGCCCATCAAGAGTCACTCACATTTCATCAGTCCATAAAACCTTTAAAAAAACAGTCTTAAGATATTTTTTGGCCCATTCTTGACGTTTTATCTTATGTTTCTTGTTCAAAGGTGGTCGTTTTTCTGCCTTCCTTACCTTGACCATGTCCCTAAGTATCGCACACCTTGTGCTTTTTGATACTCCAGTAACGTTGCAGCTCAGAAATATGGCAAACCTGGTGGCGAATGGCACCTTGGCAGCTTCACGCTTGATTTTCCTCAATTCATGGACAGTTATTTTGCGCCTTTTTTGGCCAACACGCTTCTTGCGACCCTGTTGGCTATTTGCCATGAAATGCTTGATTGTTCGGTGATCACGCTTCAAAAGTTTGGAAATTTCAAGACTGCTGCATCCCTCTGCAAGACATCTCACAATTTTGGACTTTTCAGAGCCCGTCAAATCTCTCTTCTTACCCAGTTTGCCAAAGGAAAGGAAGTTGCCTAATAATTAAGCACACCTTATATAAGATGTTGATGTCATTAGTCAACACCCCTCCTCATTACAGAGATGCACATCACCAGATTTACATAATTGGTAGTTGGCTCTCAAGCCTATGCAGCTTGGAGTAGGACAACATGTATAAAAAGTATCATGTGATCAAAATACTCATTTGCCTAATAATTCTGCACACAGTGTATATACACTGCTCAAAAAAATAAAGAGAACACTCAAATAACACATCCTAGATCTGAATGAATGAAATATTTTCATTGAAAACTTTGTTCTGTACAAAGTTGAATGTGCTGACAACAAAATCACACAAAAATCATCAATGGAAATTAAATTTATTAACCACTGGAGGCCTGGATTTGGAGTCACCACCAAAATTAAAGTGGAAAAAAATACTACAGGCTCATCCAACTTTGATGTAATGTCCTTAAAACAAGTCAAAATGAGGCTCAGTATTATTTGTGGCCTCCACGTGCCTGTATGACCTCCCTACAATGCCTGGGCATGCTCCTGATGAGGTTGCGGATGGTCTCCTGTGGGATCTCCTCCCAGACGGGGACTAAAGCATCCGCCAACTCCTGGACAGTCTGTGGTGCAACGTGACGTTGGTGGATGGAGCGAGACATGATGTCCCAGATGTGCTCAATCGGATTCAGGTCGGGGGAATGGACGGGCCAGTCCATAGCTTCAATGCCTTCATCTTGCAGGAACTGCTGACACACTCCAGCCACATGAGGTCTGGCATTGTCCTGCATTAGGAGGACCCCTTGGTCTCACAAGGGGTCTGAGGATCTCATCTCGGTACCTAATGGCAGTCAGGCTACCTCTGGCGAGCACATGGAGGGCTGTGCGGCCCTCCCAAGAAATGCCACCCTACACCATTACTGACCCACTGCCAAACCGGTCATGCTGAAGGATGTTGCAGGCAGCAGATCACTCTCCACGGCGTCTCCAGACTCTGTCACGTCTGTCACATGTGCTCAGTGTGAACCTGCTTTCATCTGTACAGAGCACAGGGTGCCAGTGGCGACTTTGCCAATCCTGGTGTTCTGTGGCAAGTGCCAAGCGTCCTGCACGGTGTTGGGCTGTGAGCACAAACCCCATCTGTGGACGTCGGACCCTCATAACACCCTCATGGAGTCGGTTTCTAAACATTTGTACAGACACATGCACATTTGTTGCCTGCTAGAGATCATTTTGCTGGGCTCTGGCAGTGCTCCTCTTGTTCCTCCTTGCACAAAGGCGGAGGTAGCGGTCCTGCTGCTGGGTTGTTGCCCTCCTACAGTCTACTCAACGTCTCCTGGTGTACTGGCCTGTCTCCTGGTAGCGCCTCCAGCCTCTGGACACTACGCTGACAGACACAGCAAACCTTCTTGCCACAGCTCGCATTGATGTGCCATCCTGGATAAGCTGCACTACCTGAGCAACTTCTGTGGGTTGTAGAGTCCGTCTCATGCTACCACAAGTGTGAAAGCACAACCAACTTTCAAAAGTGACCAAAACATCAGCCAGAAAGCATTGGTACTGAGATCTGGTCTGTGGTCCCCACCTGCAGAAGCACTCCTTTATTGAGGGTTTCTTGATAATTGCCAATAATTTCCATCTATTGTCTATTCCATTTGCACAACAGCATGTGAAATTGATTGTCAATCAGTGTTGCTTTCTAAGTGATTAGTTTGATTTCACAGAAGTTTGATTAACTTGGAGTTATATTCTGTTGTTCAAGTGTTCCCTTTATTTTTTTGAGCAGTGTATATATCATGCTCTATACCATACTCTGACCTCGACAACTGAATATGTGAATGTACACTTAGGCTGGCTAGGGTCAGTTGCACTTTAGTAATCCCTGCCAGCCTCAGGGCAGTGCCTCCAAGCTTAGCTAGAAAGTATAATAAAGCACTGTCAGTAGCAGGCTGGCAGCTTTTTATAGGGCTTCTATGGACAGGCTTTGTGTAAGCCACTCTACCAAGCAGATCCCAGAAAAAATTTGGCCTCCATCCTTTACAGAGTGGCTGCTGGCTGGTGGATCAATCTGGCAGAAAATAGTCAGAAAGCAATGTCAGAACCAGAAGGTCAAACTCAGGAACAAAATTGGGAGGCAGTCAGATAGTAAAAACACAAGCCAGGCTCAAGATCCGGAGTAAACAGGCTGGCTTACAGCTGAGAAGCTGGAGTGAACCAGCATAAGCGAGACTTATAACTGGCAACTGGAAACAGACTGCTAGGGGTTTAAATAATATGTGGCCACACACAAGTCTCACAGCATAGAGCTACTAATATGAGAATTCTCAGACATTAACCCACAAGCTCATCTACTGGATGGCACCACAAATCCGAGAACTGCATTAGTGTTGCTCTATGTCATCCACAATGAATATGTGGAGCCACCTAGTAACAGATAAAGTAGGAGGAGCAAGTTCAGATATGAATGTAACAGAAAGAGCTTATAAGCACTGTGCCTCTAAAAGTTGTTATTAAAAGTGCAATAAACAAAAAAAAAACAGAAAAGGAGTGATAAGTGGAGAGGAACAGTAGATAGAAATAGCACATAAACTGCAAACTTGCTTTATTTCTCGATGTCTACCATCTTCTTCCTATTTTTGAACATAATAATGACGCTTTAAAAACATTTTTTTTAATACAGTATTTTAGCCCTTCAAGGGGACTTTAACATTGCACTAATTAGTTAATGCAGTGTATTACACCTGCCTGTCAGTGCTTGTCAGATCCAGAGGCCATTGCTAGGTCTCTGGCTGCCATGGGAACTTATAGGTTGCACTGGAGTGGCTTGGATGGGGTTGCAAAAAAAGACACCCTAGATGCCACAGTAGCTATTGACCACAGCATCTAAGGACTTAAACAATTGGGACTGCACATACTGCAGCAGTGATCCAGACCATCATTGTGGGAGTCTCCAAATGTATATTATACTGCAAATGGCGCCAACCGTATGCTCTTGTGCCCACCGGATCCTCGCAAGATATGTGTTCACTGTTGTATAGTAAGTAGTAAATAACATTGGATGTAATGATAATTTGCTAATAAAATGCAGCATTTATGAAGTTCTCAAAACTACATATAAACCACAGTGATATTTTTTTAAAATGCATCTTGTCCAACTTCCAGAGCCACCGGAAAAGGACTGGTTTTGCCAGGTAAGTGTCTTCCAGCTAAGCATTTCTGCTGCAGGTGAGATCTAGTATTACATGGTAGTCATAAAAATTGATGGCCATTCATCTAATAGAAGGATGGCCAAAGTCCACCAGAAAGGAGGACCCCCCTCTATGATGTCCATGTGTGATAATTGGACATACAGGCAGAGGTTTTCTTGATGAGACAACTCATTTAATTGTGGATAAATAATGAGAATGGGCTTTTAACCTCTTTCTCAATAATCTAATTGTGCTTTGCTGTATGATCATGAGCAGATATGCACACAAAATTGTGAAATATGGCCAGGAATGTTTGAACAGTTCACATAGAATAGGACTATTTGGTACACAGTCACACATTAAAGTGGACCTTTCACCAAGTTTTTCATGTTAAACTGGACAGATGATGTAATAGTGGCTGCAGAGTGAAATAAAACTTTTTTTTATTTCACCTCTCCATTGCATAGATATTAGCAATCAAAGTAGAAATGAGCAGATCAGTTTCGTGGAGGATCAAGTATGAATCAAATTTCCTGAAATTCATGGTTTCACGCGAATTCGAACATTTTGAGATTCGATTTTCAGTTTGCAAAACAAAAAATCAATTTCTCACATTGCTGAAAGATCAGAGACCAGGCAAACGTCATTTTAAATTGCCACACAGGCTTCCCCATAATGTTCTGCAGTTATGACATCTAGCAAATTATGATATGTTGTACAGTGGTGGTCAGTACCTGGGCCATCAGAAATCAGCAGTTGCCAGTGGAGCACATTTTGTACGGCAATCGCTGGGTAAGTTTCTCTCTTCTATAGAGTGTAAGGTCTTATGGTCTTCTACAGAATGTAAGGTCTTGAGGTCAGTGGTTTCCTCTCTCTCATGTAGAGTGTAAGATGTGTGAGGCAGTGACTGGGATCGTATACGAGGGACGTTATATATCCCCAGAATGTGTACAGAGACCTATTAAATCCATTGGAGTGCATTGCAGTCACAGACACAGCTGCGGCTGCAATGCAGGAATGAAGATGAGCATTGACTTGGTCAAGCTATCTGGCTAAGGCAGATTAGTAAAACCCGGCAGGGCCTTCATTTCTTGGAGGAGGCTACAGGAAGGCAGTGGGGTGGCCTCCTCCCACCAACCCGGGTTTTCCAGTAGCTCTTGCCACAGGTCCTTTAAAAACCCTGCATTAAGGATTAGTGTTGTGTCAGTGTTGGGACCTGTTAGGAGCATAGCAGGAAAGCTCAGCGGGCCTGTGAGTATCTGAACCCACACCTGGGAAGGCTCTGCACCCGTCAGGCTCTGGGCGGCCCGGCGAGGCCGTTGCCTGCGCCAACCCTTGTTATGGACTTATGTTAACCCGGCTGCGAACCAGAGGACTTTTTGTTTACTTCTAAGTTTTGCTGAATAAAAGCTGCTTATGTTGGACTTGCTTGGGTCACTGCCTCAGTTACTGCATGGTGTGATCACCGCCGCCTTACAGATGTTATGGTTAGCAGGGTCTCTCTTTCACCAATAAATTGTAAACTCTTATGGTCAGCGCAGTCCTCTCTTTCTTACCTGTAAAGTGTAAGCTGTTACGGTCAGCAAGGTTCTTCTATCTTTCTCTCCTGCCCCCCCATGTGTATTTTATGAACAATTACAAGCTTTCCAGTTTTGAAATTTGGTTGAAAAAAGTCTAATGTTTGGGGAAAACTCAGTGTAACACCCCTTTAGGGCTACCACGGTACACTGGGTGTTATGGGGGGTCTCACCTCTCTAGGGCGCAGTGCCTCCACCCGAATCTTGATTGGAGCTCTCTCTCTGGGACTGCAGAAGGACGGTTATCTTCTGCCAGGGGCTGATTCGGGAAGCCCCTGCCACAGCTCAGTACACACACAGGGAACAGGAGTAAACCCGTTTAACAGGTTTATTACTATGCAGCAGAATTGAGGTGGGTTTAAAGGAATAACATACAATACAAGTAACGGTGCTCTATAAAAGTCATATTCACATCACAATCTACTTCTACTCTGACCCTGCAAATATAACGTAGCAGGTTTTCCCTTTTTGTATTAACTCAGTCCAAACGTTGGGGCCCAGTTGCCGCGGATGTTGGCACGCAAATTAGAACCATTGGTGCACTTGGATGAATATTAATGTCAATAGTCTGGGTTGTAGTATACTCACTGTAAATAGCACTGGTAGAACAAGTCTCAGAAGGGCACTCACTGTGTGTCTCAAACGGTCGGATGGTTCTCTGGACACCAGCTGGGGGCAGCAGGATTCAGGCCTTTATACGGTGGGAGTGCCGGCAGAACTCTCCGAGTCCTTGATGTAACTTGCTTCAGAGGATGACAGGGCCGCGCTCTCTCCAGCAGCGCAGGTATCTCAGAGGGGCCAGCAACACTCTACAGCATAGAGGAATACAAATCCACAGCGCTCCGTCTTTCACAGCAGGCTGCCACGCTCCTTTCCCTCTCAACTTTTACTTTCACTTTCTGCCCAGCTCCCTCCCCCAAGTCCCTCCTCATCCAATCCACACTCTCTCCTTCATTCCTTCCAGACTGTGTCATCTGACTGAAACAAGGGTCCCTGCGAATTGTAGTCCACTGCAGCTCAGGGGAAAAACGATTAATGTCTGTAGGTCCCTGTTTAACAGCAGCTGCATAGCTCTTTGTAGTGTCTGTAAGTCCCAGTATACCAGCAACGGCTCTAACAGTTCCCGGTGCAGGTGTTACATCAGCAAATTCGAATTTCAAAAGATTTGTTCATCTCTACTTACAAGTTAACTTCTGTTAAGTCCAAGTAGGTGTTATTAGATAGTTTTCACTAGGAGAGTGTACTTTTTCTACCTGTATGATGCTGACCAATCATAAGCAGTCAGCAACACTCAAAGGACACGCCCCCATCATAACTTGGGTTTTTCAGTGTGTAAGTACTGCATTTACCCCCAAACTGCCTATCCATTTATGTCTGTCGTGCTCACCGCATCTTGTAATCACTTTGCAGTGAGTGTAGAGCTTACATCTCATGCAGGAGTAGCTTGTTGTGCATTCACTGCAGGGTTACAAGTTGCCCTGAGCACAACAGACATAAGACTTATCTCCAGACAGGCAATGTAGGGGAAAGGGCAGTACAGCAAAGCTGACAGTGCTAAGAGAGGAGGAGAGTTGATAGAAGTGTTTGTGATGTGATAAAGCTCAATGCAGTTGGCTGTCCCTCCCCCCACAGAGATATTATCTGAAAGGTCTTACACCTGTACTCTACTCCCAGCACTTTCTAATGATACATGAAGTTAGACCAGGAGATGAGGCTGTATCATTACATCTCACACATTGAGAAACCTAAACTATGTTTGGGGCGTGTTATTTTTCTGCTTTGTGTTGCTGCCTACTTATGATTGGGCAACTCATACAGGGAGAAGAAGTGCACGCCCCCAGTGAAAACTCTGATAACACCCACTTGGACTTAACAAAAACTCAACTTATTAGGTGCCAAATACTTTGACTGCTAATATCTCTGTAATGGAGAGACGAAATTTTAAAAAAAAAACTTTATTCCACTCTGCAGCCACTATTACATTGTGTATCCAGTCCAACCTGAAAAATTTGGTACAAGGTCCTCTCTAATTTGAATGGGCATGATATAATAACTCCCTGAAATCAGTTGTCCCTGGGGTCTCTTGTGCAATGTTTCAGTGCAGACTGACACATTTGCCCCTCCCTCTTCTTGTCCTTTCTGTGTGGCATATCTGCTGTTTTGATTGGTCAAAATGTAATACCAAGTTTCCTCATGGATACCCACAGTGTCCCTTGATGTTTCTCAAAGAATTCAGCTTCTTGACTGAGTCTGCTTTTTGTTCCCTTTTCTTTTAAATAATAAAGACAATTGTAGTGATAATATAAAGAACACCTGAACACAAGGTACAGATGTGTTATGGCCACATAGCATACTGTGTATATTTGAGCTGCAGCAGCTGTGGTTGATAGTGGTAAAGGCATTGTGTGACATGCAGATGTAGTGCTGTTGCAGAGTGTGACATGCAGAAGTAGTGCTGTTGCTTTAAAAGCATTCAGCAACTATTAGAAGTAACACAAGCACAGGAGACAGGACATGTTGTGCTCAAGAAGCATCCAGCAACTAGAAGGATTAACACAGTCACAGGAGAAGGGGAGTGTTTTAGCAGAACCCCAGGGGGATTGTGGGGAAGTTGTTTACTGTCTGGCCGGAGCCAAAGAGAAAGGTAGCTTATGATCTGTATCTCATAGAAGGCAAGGGAACAGAATTCAGGTCAGGAGGGAAGCTAAACAAAACTCAGTTAGACTCCCTGAGCTAACAGTGTGGAGTATTATCGGCCAGGAAGATAAGGACTGTAATGAAGCCTGTCATAGAGATCATCTTCCTTATCACACCCTTCCCCCTTCTCCATCTCCATGCAAGATAAAGAATGCTTTGTACTATTGAGTCCTTGTGAAGGAAAAGCCTGTGGTTGTGTATGCATTAAAACTGTGCTGTACTGTGCTACAGGATAATAGACTGTGTACTGCTGTGCTGCAAAGGAGACTGTACTGTTATTACTGGAGCCTGTTGCTCAAAGAAACATTTGCATTGCACTGGCCGTGCCTCATTAAATGTTACTGTTCTACCGTTTATGAAGATTCTTGTCAGATGTGTCTGGTCAGCAACTGAATCTATCGTGTTCCTGAGAGAAGCTGCAGCCTATGGTCGCCCTGAGTAACGGTTCCCCCAGGATTCCAACGAATTCATGTAACCGGTCCCGCCCCTATCTGAACTCAGGTGGAGTGCGTGTAACAATTGCCATGCCAAAAATTTGCAATAAGAGTTCTATGAATGATTGTGCAGATCCCCAAGATTGAAGGTATATATTTTACCACTGATTGAGCCTCTTTCAACTGTGCCAAGATAAACAAAGTAGTGAAAAACACTCAATATAATTTATTGAACACTTTGTAGACGGTGTCTCAGAACAATTGTAGAGAAGGGAAGATTAGCGAATCCACAATGAAGATGTCCAAGCGTGGGTCAACCCAAAGAGAGACATATATAATAAATGCTGCTATTGCTTTTTTGGAAGCAAAGTTTTTCTAAAGCTACTTAAAAGGAAAACTACTGAGAAATCCTTTGCAAGCCTTGGGTACTTAAAGCACAATGTCAACAGCAGCCTCCTGATAAGAACCACAGCAAGAAATGATGGAGCTAGCAAAGTCTCTCTTAAATAATTCAGTCAGGCAGAGATACTCTGAAAATAGGGCATGAGCAAAACTTAATTGGCTTCCTATTTTTGGATGTACTAAAATAAAAATGTTGTGCAAAACTGTGCTTTTTGTCGAAGACCTAACATGTTTAAAAGAGACCCCTGGTGGATCGGTGGCACTAGCCGGTAAAGAAAGGGCAAGATAAACCCAATGACAACTAAATAGGGCACAGAACCGCTGTATCAAACTCGCAGACACAAGAAAGTAGAGTGTGTCACACAAAACAACAGTTAGCTGGACAGTAGAGATGAGTGAATTTATTTGAGTGAAATTGAATTCTACTTGAATTTAACAAAAAAAAAATCCGCATTCGTCAAAATGTAAATGTTTTTTGCAGTTTGCTTCTGTGCAGACTCAGCCGCTGGCGCCATTTTTCTGATCCATATAGGGACGTTAAAATGTTGAAAAATAAGCTCTCCGGTCCCTCCGCTGCTCACGTCACATGTCCAGTAAACTCATCTTCTGATCGCCTCCGCTCACACTGAAATCCTGGTACTGTGTATATACACGCAAGGTAACGGCTCACATCATGATGTCGCAGCACACGCGGTGGCAATTATAAGATGCAGTGATGAATGGGATGGGTGGCATTGAGTAGAGGAGGCGTCAAAGACTTGAGGGTAAGTAAAAGGATTTTTAAAAATGTTTACATCTTACGTTTATTATGATCATAATTAAGAGATATTACATTTGTCCAAAATAAATTCTCTAGAAAATGGAATTTTCTGGGAAAGTCAGCGCAAACAGGCGAATTCAAATTTTTCCTCATATGCTCATCTCTACTGGACAGGTATTGGCAAATGATAAATTTTAATGCAATTGACAGTATCAGAGGCGAATTGGGGAAAAATTATATGTGACTAAAGTGCAATAAGTGGTCGCAGTATGGCTTCCCAATGCTATAATAGCAATGATGAAGTCTAACTCCATGGGGATACTGCTATGATGTCAATACATACACTACATCAGTGACAACTACATATACTAAAGAGTTAAGAAAAACATGGGCAGAGGAAGCTGGAGATAATGACAGGGGACATGGGAAAGAGCCCAAACACTGATGCACCAGCAGAGCATTTAGGGAAATAGATTGCCAACATTGTAAAAATAACTAGTCTGAATATCATTTTATGCCACATTCTCCTCTCTTCCAATGTCACAAGCTCAGTTACTTGCTTTATGATTGTTTCCTGGGCTTATCTCCATGTTACAATTTTTTCTTACTTTCAAATATAAAGACAAATCTCAGTACGTAGGAATCACATTCTCAAAGGATGTATAAAAACTAAAAATATAGTATCATATAATTTTGTAGGGAAGAAATGTGAGGTTCCTTATAGATTTGCAATACATTTCCTTTTTTTATGTCTCATGTCTATAGTGTTAGCACTGGCTGATGATGCAAACAGTTGAGCTTGGTTTATAACAGTAATATCCTCTCAGAACAGGCTGTTGCAAGGAAGAATGACCTCTCTGTTAACCGTTAAATAACAAGTAATAAAACGCTGCGAATAACCAATTTACTGTGTATTAATGCTTGAATAAGTTTCAATAGGAGGTTCCAGTCGTTACACTCTGAACATCCGCTAAACATTAATGAAAATAAAAAAGTCAGAGCCTGTGTTCTCAGCTCATCTAAAATATAAAAATACAGGAAACTACTGGCTTTTGTTTTTTAGGAAACATAAGGATCCGACTCGTGTATGAATTCTTTTACTGATTCATAGGACAACTTACAGTGGCATGTAAAAGTTTGGGCACCCCTGGTCAAAATTACTGTTATTGTGAACAGTTAAGCAAGTTGAAGAAGAAATGATCTCTAAAAGGCCTAAAGTTAAAGATGACACATTTCCTTTGTATTTTAGGAAAAAAAAATATTTATATTTTCATCTTTTACATTTTAAAAATTACAAAAAGGAAAATGGGCCAATGCAAAAGGATTGAGGATAATTTGAAGAGATTCTGCTCATTTTCTGCTTCAAAACTTACACTGAGTTTTTGGAGCAGAAACTGAGCAGACTCTCTCCAAATCCTCTGTAAGTTTTGAGGATTTTTAGGTTGTAAAATCCCACCATACTACCCCTCTCCATAATGTCCCCAACTCACTGCCCCCTCCATAATGTCCCCCCTTCACACTGTACCTCTCCATAATGTTGCCCTTACTCTACCCCTTTCCATAATGTCCCCCCCACACCGACGCTCTCCATAATGTTCCCTCACACTGCCCCTCTTTATAATGTGCCCCACACACACTACCCCTCTCCATATTGTCCCCCCAAACTGCACCATTCCATAATATGTCCCCCACACTGCCTCTGCATAAAGTCCTCCCCCACCGTACATTATACTATGTCCCTTTTCACAATCCTCCCTAATGCCCCAAATTGCCCCATAAAGTCACCCATAACTCTATAATGTCCCCCATTGCTCCACAATGTCCTCCATAGTGTGACCCATGGTACCATAATGTTCCCTATTGCCCCATAATGACCCCCATAGTTTCCCTCATTACTCCATAATGTTCCCCATTGCCCCATAATGGCCCCATAGTGTCCCCTGGAAAGTAACACCAAGCAAAAAACAAACACACTTCATCTTCGGCTCCTCCTGTAGTACTTACGGGTGCCCACTTCATCCTCGCTGCTTCAGCAGTAGTCTGATGACCTCTTCACACTGATGCACGTCGGGGCTGGGGCTGACGAGCCCTGTGCTTCTCTTATCCCAGCTCCATAGTGTTCAAATGTATTCGCGTTTGAAAGACACAAATATCTTTGAATTTAGGACGGAGGGAGCAGTGTCTCCCAGGCAGCTCTGCAAGGCCGCACAACATCTTTCGGCAGGCCGCATGCGGCCCTCGGGCAGTATGTTGTGCAGTCCTGCATTATTACATTGTTGCTTACAAGGAATCTCTCATCAAGTTATGGCTGTTCTATTTGACAGCAATATAAAATAAGGGGGGTGCTGATTCCAACCATTTATCACTTACTGGGCCTCTTGCTGTAATTTTGATAAATATTGCTTTATCTGATGCAGATGTTCTAGTCCTCTCTCACGATGAACTTAAAGTTCTCAATAGTTTTGAGTTCCAGCTATTCCTGCCCACCAGCATTATAGTCAGATTCTTTACAATACACAGTGCAGGAAAAAAGCTGTCAATCAATTGTGCAGGTGCATTAGAGTTCATCTGTGAGAAGACTAGCTGATAAAACAGTGATATCAAAACTACAGCAAGTAGTGACACAGCACTGGAATCAGGATCTCTATTTTTATTTTATGCCTCCTTCAGATTGAGAAACTTAAATCTGCTAACAGATTCCCTTTAACCATACAGCCAGCCAGGTATCCAGAAGTGGTGCAAGTCCCTATTAAACCTGAGGCTGCTGTGAAAGCCTTGTTATTAATGAAACAGCTGTGCAGAATGCATTTCCCATCAGGCGAAATCTAGCTATATTGTGTTTGGGTTAATTATAAAATTTTATTGGTATTTTTTTTAATATATTAATATATTTAGAGTACCCTGTAATATAAAAGTTTAAGAAGAAATCTTCATGTTGTCAGGGCTCATTCAGACGTCAGTGATTTTTCTCATAAGTAAAAAAAACTGACCGATTTTCATCAGTGTTTGGGTTTGCACACCTGAGCATTTAACTCTGATGAGTGCCATTTGATGTTTTATCGGATAGCACTCAGAACAATGTTATAATATGTATTATGAGGCAGTGCAGGTCTGCGTTTTTTTTCTCATGCCGATTTGGTATGAGGAAAAAAAATTGCAGCATGCTGCGAGAGCATCAAATAATCACACAAATTCATTCAAGTCTATGGGTAGAACATCGGACTGCACTCAGATGTCATCCAAGTGCAGTCTGACATTCGCGAACTCAGACAATGAATAAGATGGAGAAATTAAGTTCTCAGCCTTCTCCGCACCGGTGATACGATTCTCTCACATGAGAAAATTGGATCGTAGTAAGATGACATTCTAATCAAACTCTGACCAAAGTTTGAGCCAAGTGTCATTAGCATAACTGAGCCAATTCTCTCGCATGAGAGAATAAACTCTTGTGTGACCCCGGCCTTTAGCTCATTGTGTCAGTTTTAACCATTAGAGTTTCATCAGGTTTACGTTGTGCGTGCGAGAAATGTTCTCAAGCTTCTTCTATCAAACAATCATGAAAATCAGACAGTACACAGGTGGCATCAGAGTGCTGCTCAATTTTTTTCAAGGACCCATATACTGGAGCAGACTGCTAGGTACTCAAAAATACATTCATATGTGAACAGCCCCATAGAATAAAATAGATATAACGTCTGTCTTTGAAAAACTCAGAACTCATACATGAAACCTGACTAGTGATGAGCGAATATGTTCGAAATCTGATTTCCAAACTTAAGTTCGACACGAATGTGTCACATTCGAATTAGTGATCGGAAAGGCGAGCAAAATTTGTTAAATTCGGGAAAATCTGTAACGTCCGGCGAATTTCCGTGGTTACCTGATTGCAGGGCAACTACAGGGTTTTTATCAGTTTTGCTAGCATAGTGCTTGTGTATGATGAGCGGGGAGACGTGGTAGATGAGTAGGGGGCTGGTGATGGCTCAGAACAGGTCAGACCAGCGGCGCGCAGTTTTTGTTTTTTTCCTGTAGGCGGTAATTTTAAGTCAGGAAAACGCGGCTAGCCAATCAGAGCGCAGGAAGCATCCACAGTTTCCCAAACACAAGGGCTTCTGCAATTGGCTGCTGAAATCACATGTCCTCTCCATATAAAAACCGGCCATGTGCCCTCAGTGCCATTTCATGCATGTCACTCGTGTTAGACGCTGCTCCTGCACCCAGCTCCTGTGTAATGAGAGATATTAGTTAGATAGATGGGAACTGTGTAAGTCAGATAGTGTAGATAAGTCCTGTGCTGTGTACCTGTTCAATTGACCTTGCAGCACTTTTTTTTGTTTTTGTGCAATTACTGAGATTCTCACAGAAAGAGCAGGGTGTATGACTCAGAACAGTGCTGTACATCGGTTGTACTGTCTGTGCTCCATGCAGTGGTATACCTTCAATCTATTTTTACACTTGCTAATGTGATAAAGTAAGCCCTTATAGGCCACGTTTTGATTTTGTGGGGTTGAAATTCAGCTGTCTGCAGAGCTTGTCAGTGCAGAGCTTCTGAGTGCAGAGCACAAAAACCTTTTTTGATTTCATTTGCTAATGTGATAGTGCAAGCTGTGTTAGCCCAGTTTGTAGCATAGTAACATAGGTTGAATAAAGACCTAGGTCCTTCAAGTTCAACCTTTCTCCCCCAATTGTACTCCCTACACTAACTTACTAACTTACTGGGACTAGGCCTCACAAATGTATTACCATTTTTATTATTACTGCACTATTACAATAACAAATGAACCAGGTGTCATCTTTTTGGAGGATGAACTTCAGCTTTATGCACAGTAAATCACATATTTTTTTTCTGTTGCTAGTCACAGTTCGCCAAAGATTTTTTTGTGTGGCAAATGTGATACAGTCTGCTAAAAGCCACCTACTATCTTAGTGGCGGTGAACTTCAGCTGTTTTCAAAGTAAAAAAAGATATTTTTTGTCTTGCTAAGCACAGTCTGCCAAACATTATTTTGTGTGGCAAACGTCATACACTCTGCTATACGTCAGCTACTACGTTAGTGGCAGTGAATTTCAGCTGTTTTCAGAGTAAAAAAATGTATTTTTTCTGTTGCTAGGCAGAGTCCACAAAAGATTTTTCGGTGTCACAAACGTGATACACTTTGCTAAAAGCCACATACTATTTTGGTGGCGGTGAAATTCAGCTGTATGCAGAGCTTACGCAGAGTAAAAAAAAATCTATTTTTTACTGTAACTAACGTGATACAGCAGTCTAGATCTGAATTTGAAATATCTTGGAGCATATATTCTATGTTATACAGGCTTCATCCACAGTCAAAAAATACTTTCTTCAATTCCTAACGTTATACAGCAGGGGATATCTCAGTTCGAATTAGTTTGGAGAATATCTTGTATGTTATACAGGCCTCATCCATACTAAAAAAATACTTTCTTCTGCTACTAACGTCATACACTAGGTGACATCTCAGGGTGCCAAGGGAGCGTGGTTCACTGCAATCGAGAGGGATTGGCAAAACCAGAAAAACTGTTAGTGAAGGTGTTAGTGAAGGCGAGGAACAAATGGAAGAGGAAGAGGTGATGGGCAAGCAACAGTCAGAACATGAAGAGGATAATCATCCCCTCTCTGTTCGAGTTTGGCGGGAGGGGATGGAGGAAACAAGCATCAGAATTACCCAGCCACCAACACAGCGTGGGCTAGAACCTCAGGAAAGAGGCCGACATATGAGTGCGTTCTTGCTGCACTATCTGCAACATGATCCCTGTATAGTTATGATTCAAAATAGAGCTGATGACTGGGTTGCCACTCTGTTAGATCCACATTATAAGAGTAAATTTTGCCAGATGCTTCCCGCCCTGGAAAGGGACCCACGAATGCTGTAGTATCGAAACACGCTTTTACACAACCTTAAGATAGGATTTCTCCAAGCTAGCAGTGAGGCACACAGAGTTCAAAGCAGATCTACACTTCCAACCTCCGGCACGTCAATTCGTCAACGCCAAAATATTAGCAGCAGCAGTAGTGTAAGTGGCAGAAGCAATTTCTGTGAGTCCTTTCACACATTTTTTAGACCAGCTTGTGCACCTGCACAGCAGAATACAAGTATGACACGTGATGAACGACTGGAGAGCATGGTGCACTCCTGATTGAGTCTCCATCTGCTGGGTTGGCTGTAGAGAAAGATGTTTTGGTTCCTAATTC
The DNA here is from genome assembly GCF_046119375.1 of Phyllobates terribilis. NCBI lineage: Eukaryota > Metazoa > Chordata > Amphibia > Anura > Dendrobatidae > Phyllobates > Phyllobates terribilis. The sequence continues at coordinate 217,573,073 of NW_027362762.1, read as the reverse complement.
TACAATTTCTACTGTAGTGAAATGAATGCCACTTTGCTGGTGTCTGCCACTAATTTTTGGAAATGTGGAGAATCCAGATTGGGTCTCCATCTATTGGGTTTGTCTGTAGTGGAAGAGGTTTCTCTCTCCATTAAACTACTTCTACTCTGGTGAAATTGATGCCACTTTGCTGGTGTCTGCCGCTAATTTTTGGAAATGTGGGGAATCCTGATAGGGTCTCCATCTACTGGGTTAGCTGTAGGAGAAGAGGTGTCGTTCCTAAATCTACAATTTGCACTGTACTGAAATTGATGCCACTTTGGTGGTGTCTGCCACTAATTTTTTGAAATGTAGGTTATCCTGATTGGGTCTCCATCTATTGGGTTTGGCTGTAGTGGATGAGGTTTCTGTCTCCATTAAACTACTTCTAGTTGGGTGAAATTGATGCCACTTTGGTGGTGTCTGGCACTAATTTTTGGAAATGTGGAGAATTCTGATTGGGTCTCAGTCTATTGTGTTTGGCTGTAGTGGAAGAGTTGTCAGTCACCATTATACTAGTTCTACTCTAGTGAAATTAATTCTTTGGTGCAGATATTTTTGTCATGGGGTACACAAGATATAATCGAAAATTGGTTTTCTTAGTACTGTGGTATATAAAGCAGACTATATTTCATCTTTTAATTATTTGGTGCTGATATTTTTCTCCATACAGGGGTACACATTAGTAATGAGAGAGCACTAAATGTGCTCAACTTAGTGGTTCAGCAGTTTCTCAAAACCTACCCATATCTGCCAGAGCTGCTTGTGAAAGCACAATGCGTGTGTGCCCATTTCAGAAAGTCAGCTATAGCTTCCGCCACCCTGGCAGTGCTTCAGCAGCATATGAAGCTTCCAGCTCAACTGTTGTGTGATGTCACCACATGTTGGAAATCAATGTTGCAGATGTTGGGAAGGATTTGTGAACAGCAGAGAGCAGTTGTTGAGTACCAGCTTCATCGGCATTCAGGTCAGCCTCCGCACATAAGAACTGATGAGTGGGCATGGATGTCTAACATCTGAGCCGTCCTCCAAAACTTTGAGGACTCCACCAAGATGGTGAGCGGAGATGACGCCATAATTAGCTTCACTATCCCGCTTCTCTGTCTACTGAAACTCTTTGTGCTCACAGCTAAAGAGGAGGCATTGCAGGCGGAGCAAGGAACTATTCAGCCCAGCCTCATCTCATCTCAATGCAGATTGGGTGATAATGAGGAGGAGGAGGATGGGGAGGAGAACATGGACAGTCGTCCTCTTGGGGAGGACAGGGAAGTCTTGGCTGTCTTGGAAGTCTTGATACCCCTCTTTCAGTCTGTGAGAAAGCTGTATGAGTTTTATTGACTTAATGACCTTCAGTGGCCTAAACCATGGCTTTGCTTATGCACGTTATTTCTCAAAACGCATTGTCCAACTCTGTAGTGATTAAATTCAAGGCGTAAAGAAAGATCTTTGTCTGTGACTAAGAAGTGTGAGCTGATGTTGGACGGGCTGCCATTGCTTATGCAACAAGCTGCATTAGAGGACTTCCTGGGAGAAATGACAGCCGGAGTAGATACGGTTTCCCTCTATGCCAGTCCTTTCACTGAGCTAAAGAATATGGCTGTGGTGAAATACAACTCTCACTGAGTAGCAGTGTCAGACTGAAGAACATTGGCCCCTCCAGAGGATTTGATTCTGAGGGACCACCTTTCTCCCCCAGTAAAGAGCCCCATAGAAGCTGCAAGGTTTGCGCTATGATCTCTCCTGAAGGAGAAGCCAGGGCCCACTGGAGGATTCTCTGGTTCTCTGATGGGCCCATCCAACCCTGCCGAGAAGCATCCTTGACTAAGAAAAGTGTGTGGGAAGGTTCCTGGACACTCTATGGCTGTTTTTTTACTGTGGACTAGCTCCGTACTGTCCCTGGCCACAGTCACTTGTCCACGTGTTTGTGATTAGGCGGTCCTTCCCAGTAAGTGCACTGGGGAGGGCACGGGTAATGTTCTGGAACCTGTGCTTGTGGAAGGTGTGGACAACACAGGGAGAAATAGTGGCGGCTGGGGACCGAGTATGGAGACCACGGCCACCGCAATGAGATTGTGAAAAGCTTCTGCCTCCACGAGCCTAAAAGGCTACAATTCAAGTGCAAGCAGCTGTCCAGAAATGTGGCAGTTTAGTTTTGCGGGTGGGTGGGTGGTTGGCTGGCTGCATACTTGCGCTTGCATTCCAAGTAACAGAAAACTAAGGAGATGGATGGCCACCAGGCTAGAGAAACAGTCAAACACTGAAGTCCAGCAGAGCCATAAGGGCGGAGCTGGAATATAAAGGCAGATGGTCACGTGACCGCAAAACACAAGATGGAAAAAACAAACAGGAGGGTTCTAACAGTGGGAAGGTTCCTGGACACTCTATGACTGCTTTTTTACTGAGGCGGAAACCCACGCAAACACGGGGAGAGCATACAAAATCCTTGCAGATGTTGTCCTTGCTGGAATTTGAACCCAAGATCCCAGCGCTGCAAGGGTTCAGTACTAACCACTGACCCACTGTGCTGCCGTTCACCCTCTGATATCTAACATGCTGGAGAAACTTGCACCTACTGCCACTCTGTATCTTCAGCTCCTTTGTGAGAAACTAATGTATTTGGGCAGCCACACAGTCTACCAAATAAAATTCCTGAGAAGGAAATTGGGGATGGCTTTGCTACTGGTACTGGGGGCAGTGCTAATACCATGACGCCATACCATAGTTCACTGTAAATATTCCAGGCTGGTAGGAGCCAAGCAGATTCCCACAGAAAAGTACCAGCAGTAATGTTCTGGGACACGTGCTTGTGGAAGGCGGGGACGACACCGGAAGATATAGTGGCAGCTGGGGACCGAGTATGGAGACCCGGCCGCCGCCATGAGGTTGTGAAAAGCTTCCGCCTCCACAAGCCTAAAAGGCAACATTTTAAATGCAAGCAGCTGTCCAGAAATGTGTCAGTTTAGTATTGTGGTCTGTGAGTAGGTGGGTGGCTGGCTGCATACTTGAGCTTGCATTCCAAGTAGCAGAAAACTAAGGAAATCGATGGCCTCATCATCATCACAACCTGCAAGGTTTGCGCTATGAACTCTCCTGATGGAGAAGCCAGGGCCCACCGGATGATTCTCCGGTGCTCTGGTGGGCCAGTCCAACCCTGCTGAGAAGCATCCCTGGCTAAGAAAAGGGAAGGATCACGGACACTCTATGGCTGCTTTTTTACTGTGAACTGGCTCCAGCAATCCATAAGATTGCAATCTATAAGATCCCTTCACTGGCTCCCAATTGCCCAGCGTATCCAGTTCAAACTGCTAACACTGACATACAAAGGCATCCATAACCTTTCTGCTCTGTACATCTCTGAACTAATCTCCCGACATATTCCCTTCCGTAATCTTCAGTCCTCCCAAGACCTCCTTCTTTCCACACTTATTTGTTCCTCACCCAATCACCTCCAATACTTCTACCAAATATCCCCCATCCTCTGGAATTCTATGCCTCAACACGTCCGATTAGCCAGCACATTCGGATCCTTCAGACACAACCTGAAAAACAATCTCTTCAAGACAGCCTACAGCCTGCCATTGCCTCGCTGCCACCTCACCTCAACACCACCGGAGCTAATGCAACTCCACGACCTACTGTCTCCTTCCCCACCATCCTGTAGAATGTAAGGCCGCAAGTGCAGGGTCTATAAGACTTAAGATGGAATATGGCACCTTGGTAAAGCCCAGTTATGTTCTCCCTCTGATATCTAACAATAACAAACAGGTCATGCTGGAGAAACTTGCATCTACTGCCACTCAGTGTCTTTAGCTCCTTTGAGAGAAACTAATGTTTGCTCAGCCAGTCTACCAAATATAATTCCTGATGTACGGAAATTGTAGATGACTTTGCTTCTGGTACTGGGTGCCAATACCAAACCGTGGCATGCCATTCACTGGATATTCCTGGTTGGTTGGAAACAAGCTCATTCCCATAGAAAAGTACCAGAAAGCTAAGGAGATGGTGGCCTCTATTATCGTGAAGACGTTTGCTCGTTGTCTAGTAGTCTGGCTTTTATACTAAAGATCCTGCTCATTTTTATAGTTTTAAGTGAGCACACAGAGACCGTGGTTTCTGCAGCAGCGCATCCAGGCCGGGATAGTGGCGGAGAAATTGCTGTACCATCAGGTTGAGGATGCGAGCCAAGCAAGGCACGTGTCTGAGGTTGCCCCAGCGTAGGGCCCCCACCAGGTTTGCACCGTTATGGCACATGGCCTTCCCTTGCTCCAGGTTCAGTGGAGACAACCATTGCTCAAACTCAGCCTGGAGAGCTGTCCACAACTCTTCAGTTGTATGACTGCGATCTCCAAGGCATATTAATTCTAACACTGCCTGACTGCGGAGAGACCTGGCTGCGCAGTACAGAGGTGGGGGATTCTCTCTGCACTGTTGGAACGTGTGTCTCAGTAAGGCAGGGGTTGAGAGCTCAGGTGGAGGCCCTAGAGGAGGAGGAGGATGCAGAAGCACTGGAGGAAGTGATAGATACCGAGGTTTGTCCTGCAAGCCTTGGGGATTCCAACACTTGCTGTCTAGTGACACCTTGGTGTCTAGTGGTTTAGTTCTCCATCCCCTGGTGTGTAGTGGTTTAGTTCTCCAACCCTAGCTGTGTAGTAGGTTAGTTTTCCAACCTTTTTTGCCCTATTAGTTTAGTTCTCCAACCCCTGTTTTCTATTAGTTTAGTTCTCCATGTTCTGGTGTGTACTTGTTTCATTCTCCAGCCTTAGCTGTTTAGTAGTTTAGTTCTCCAACCCCTGTTATATATTAGTTTAGTTCTCCATGTTCTGGTGTGTATTTATTTCTTTCTCCAACCCATCCATGCCCCCCAGGGGTTAACATCTGGTAACGAGGATTTGGATTCTTCTCAGACCCTACTTCTTCCGGGCCCGGATCAACTGAAAAAAATTTTGGACATCGCTACACATGCTTTCCCCCTCTTGAGTCTGTGAAGCTTTGGATCAGACCTCTGATGCCCCGGAATAGAATGTGTGAACAGCTCTGCAGATTCGCCCATCTGTGCTTCCCCATAGTCAGTTGGCCTGTTGGAGAGTTGTGACGTGGGTGAAAACAAGGGTAATTGGGGTGGCACCTATGAGAACTGTACTGTGTGTGATGTTAAGGTGGAGGAAGAGGAGCACTTGATGCAGCGCTTGTCATTCACTGGAGCACATGTTCTTCCTGCCCCTCATCTACAAGGCATACCACTGTGCGACTGATAAAGAAAGGGAGTGGAGTCCAGTAACAGAAGTTTTCAAAATGCTGCACAATTGCTCACTGCAGCAAAACAAACCTACTTCTCATCTCTCATATCATACGTGTCTCACAACCCTAAACAGCTATTCAGTACTTTCAAGTCCCTTCTCTGTCCACCAGCTCCCCCTCCCTCTCCTCTTCTCTCATCTAAGCTGAAGACGTAGCCTCATTGTTCAAGCAGAAAATTAACAACATAGGGCAAATCTTTTGCTTAAAGTCCCAACAGCCCCTTCTGTTTCATAATGACTCAACTCTCCTTCAAAACTAGCTTCTCCGCCATCATGGAAAATCATCTTTATTCCCCAAATCACATCTCACCACTTGTGAACTTGACCTAATACCATCCCACTTAATTCCAAACCGCACCACAGTTTTCATCCCAAGCCTAACCATCCTTTTCAACCTGTCACTAACAACTGGCGTCTTCCCCTCATGATTCAAACATACATCGATCACACCCATCCTCCAAAAGCCATCCCTTGATCCATCCTATGTTTAGCTATCGCTTCATCTCACTTCTCCCCTATGCCTCCAAACTACTGGATCAACACGTCTATTTTGAACTGTCCTCCCACCTCTCCTCCTGCTCCCTCTTTAAACGCTTACAATCAGGATTCCGACCTCATCATTCCACTGAAACTGCCCTGACCAAAGTCACCAATGACCTACTAACTGCAAAATCCAAGCCAGACTACTCTGTCTTCCTGCTCTTAGACCTGTCATCTGCCTTCGACACAGTAGACCATACCCTCTTACTACAGACTCTCATCTCTCGGCATCACAGACTTGGCCCTGTCTTTGATCTTTTCATACCTAACCGACAGGACATTCAGTATCTCCAACTCACACACCACCTCCTCATCTCACCCCCTATGTGTCGGTGTCGCCTAAGGTTCAGTTGTAGGACCCAGGCTCTTCTCAAATTACACCTTCGGTCTGGGACAGCTCATGGTCTCACGGCTTTCAATATCACCTCTATGATGATGACACACAGATCTACCTCTCTGGACCTGATATCACCTCCTTACTAACCAGAATCCCACAATGTGTGTCCTGTATTTCATCTTTGTTCTCTGCTAGATTTGCTAAAATTAACATGGATAGAACAGAATGTATCATCTTTCCACCATCTCATTCACCCCCCCCCCAACTGACCTATCCATCAAATTGAATGGCTGCCCACTCTCCCCAGTCTTGCAAGCTTGACTCTGATCTGTCCTTCAAACGTCAGATCCAAGCCCTTTCCACTTGCTGCTGACTCCAACTCCAAAGTATCTCGGGGATCTGCACATTCCTCAACCATGAATGTAGAAAAACTCCAGTGCACGCCCTCCTCATCTCCCGTCTCGACTACTACAAGCTCCTGCTCTGTGGCCTCCCTTCTACCACTCTCACACCCCTCCAAATCTATCCTAAATTGTGCTGGCTGATTAATCCACCTGTCACCCCGCTATTCCCAGGCTTCTCCCCTCTGTCAATCCCTGCGTGGGTTCCCTGTTGACCAGAGACTCCAGTTGAAAAGCCTAACTTTGGCATACCAAGCCATCGAAAACCTGTCTCCGCCATACATGTGTGACCTATACTCCCTGTACTAGCTACCTGCATGCAACTTCCCATCTTCCAAGGTGCAAACCTTGAAAAGGAAGCTGAAGACCCACTTCTTGTGACAAGCGTACAATCTACGGTAACTCTCGCTCCAGCATACTGCTGCATGACTAGCTGTACTCTGACCTACTGTATCCTCCCCCATCCCTTGTAGATTGTTTGTGCGCCCTCTTGGGCAGGGTCCTCTCTCCTCTTGTACCAGTCGGTGACCCCTTTTCACATGTAAAGCGCCACGGAATAAATGTCGCTGTAATAGTAATTCCTGAACTTTAACCTACTATAGTGCAATATGAAGCACCGGAACATAAAATATTTCTATAGTACTAATAAATGTAGCCCATAAAACATGAGTTAGCCAAAAAGTATATATAAAGTTTATTAGGTAAACATACGGACACCATTAAAAAACATTTAAAAACAAACAACAACTTCAATGAGGAAGTGTGAGTACATGTGAAGTTTCCACCTCTATGTAAGCCACTAATCACAAGATTGCAAGTACAAATGACAAGTTGGTTGTGCACACAGGTTTTTTGCAACAAATGCCTCCTGCATACAAGTATAACAAACATGCATATTAAGGTACATATAAAATGTTAAAAAGGGCATGTAAGTATAACTGTCATTAGTGTTGAGCGAGCATGCTCGACACTGCTCGGTACTCGCCCGAGCATCTCACTTCTCGGGATGTTCGGCGAGCACCGAGCATTTTCGGGCGGGAGCTCGGGTCTCCGCCCTGCATGTTTGGCGCTCTTTACAGAGCCAATGAACATGCAGGGATTGCCAGCTAGTCACTGTAATGTCGCAGCCATGTTGGTTGTGGGCATTACAGTGATTGGCTGGCCACACAGCTTCACCTCGAGTATTTAAAACCGGGCGCCGCCATCTTGGACACAGTCGCTCCGGATCAGACAGTGTACGGAGAGTGCTGCTGAGCTAGGGAGAGATTTATACTGCGAAATAGGTAGTGTAGGATCTCTAAAGCCTGCAAAATCAAACAAACAGTCCTTCTGAGGACTAATATCCATCCCAGATATCAGGCAGGCAGGCAGGCAGGCTGTATAGGAGAAGCAGTGGTTATACCAACAAACACTGCATTACAGTCCTGTGTGCTGCTGCTCAAATTGCTAGACTTAGCCCCAGGTCCCAGGGGCCAGGAAAAATCCTTTTTTTTTCATCTAAATTCTCTTTTTTTTTTTTTTCTCAGTCAGACTGTACAAATACCCGTCTTATTAACCTTTTGGTATTCCCCTCCCCCCAAAAAAAAATTGAGTGTCTCTGTTAGTGTTCAGACACAAATATATCTGTTTAAAAGAGTCTGGTTTCGGCCAGATAACTAGAACTGTGGTTTTGCAGTTCCACGGTTCAAATCTCTGTATTATCCACTTTTTTGCCCTTTTTCCATAAAAAAAACAGTTTGAGTGTCTCGCTGACTGTTCAGACACAAATATATCGGTTTAAAAGATTCTGGTGTAGGCCAGAGAACTAAAACTGTGGTTTTCCTCTTCCACGGTTCAAATCTGGGTGTAATCCACCTTTTCTACATAAAAAAAACAGTTTGAGTGTCTCGCTGACTGTTCAGACACAAATATATCTGTTTAAAAGATTCTGGTGTAGGCCAGAGAACTAGAACTGTGGTTTTCCTCTTCCACGGTTCTAATCTCCTTTTTATTACCCTTTTGCCATTGATAGTGCGAGTGTAAGCTATTTTACTTCATTTACAATGGGCAAGGCGCGTGGCAAGGGACGTGGAACTGGACGTTCTGGTGATGGTGCGTGCAGAGGACGGGGCCGTTGGCTAAGGTGAAAATGTGCCACAACCAACAGCCACATCTTCTCGCTCCCAGTTCTTGACCGAATTACTAGGGAAGCACACAACAACACCACTATTGAGAACTGATCAGTGTGAACAGGTTATTAATTGGATAGCAGATAATTCTTCCAGTCACCTGGGCACCACCACCTCCGGTCTGTCTTCCACACGGTCAAGTCTAAGTAGCCGTGAGTCTCGACTGCATACTCCTCCTCACCCTGATGCTCCTTCCTCCCACCATGCCGAGTGTCGTCAGACAGCAACTGATCTCACAGTTGGACACTCTGAAGAGCTGTTCACTGGTCCATTTCCATATTTGGGCCCCTCGTCTGCTCCGCTTGAAGTGGTAGAAGAGAAGATCCCATGTAGCGATGGCCAAATATTTGAACAGCCACGGACACAGGAAGGCGACGCTGACAATTTGTCACAAGAGATGGACAATGATGAGACACAATTGCCACGAAGTGAGGAGGAGGACCGTGGTGCGGAAGTGGAAGAGGAGGAGGTGGTGGATGATCTAGTAACTGACCCAACGTGGCAGGGGGACACGCAGAGCGAGGCCAGCAGCACACAGGGGGAGGGAGGCAGAGTACCCCAGCAGGCAGGAAGAAGCAGTGTGGTGGCTGCAGACAGAAGGCGGGCAACCGTTCCCCGTAACCCCAACACTAGGGACGTTGCCAGTACAACCGGTAGGTCTTCCAGAGTCTGGAATTTTTTTTAAGGACTCTGCTGATAACCCCAAAAAGGCCATTTGTACCACCTGCCAGGCCAGTATCAGCAGGGGTGACAAAACTACAAGCCTGACCACCACCAGCATGATCAGGCACATGGCAGCAAAGCACCCGACTTTGTGGGGCGAACCCCAGGGTCCACGACCAGTGTCAGCGGGTGTCACCACTGCTTCTTTCGCTGTTGTACGTGCAAGAGAACCCCCTGTTGTGCGTGCAAGGCAATCCCCTGTCCATACTGCATGCAAAGATGCCCCCTCCTCTCAGTCTTCACTTGTTATGGCAGTTTCTCAAGAAACAGCATCAACGTCCATGTCCACGTCACACCGCAGCGTTCAATTGTCCATATCCCAGACCTTTGAATGAAAGCGCAAATTCGCAGCCAACGCCCCACAGGCCACAGTCCTAAATTTGCACATTTCATGACAGCTTGCGTTGGAAATGCAGCCTTTTAAGCTGGTGGAGACGGAACCTTATGGCTGTGGCCGTCCCTCGGTACTTGGTCCCCAGCCGACACTATTTTGCCCGGTGTGCCATCTCCGCACTACACAAGCACGTGTCCCAAAACATCTGCCGTGCCCTCAACAACGCAGTTACTGGGAGAGTCCACCTGACAACGGACACGTGGACAAGTGCTTGTGGCCAGGGACGGTACATCTCCCTGACGGCACTGGTGGGTAAACATAGTAGAAGCCGGGACCCAGTCGGACCTTGGGACTGAACACATCCTCCCCACAGCGAGGATTGCGGGCCCTATGTCAGTCAGAGTTGCCCCCACAGTGTACAGCTCCTGCGCATCATCCTCCTACCCCTCATGTTCAGCCTCCATCTCAGTTATCACCACATCAGTTACAAGCTGGAAGCACTGCAGTACTGCCTCAGCCAAGCGGCAACAGGCTGTGCTGAAACTCATAAGCTTAGGTGATAAACCTCACAGTGCTTGTGAGTTGTGGACAGCTGTGAAAGAGCAGGCAGATCTGTGGCTGAGACCCCTGAACCTACATCCAGGTATGGTCGTGTGTGACAATGGCCGTAACCTGGTGGCGACTCTGAGGCGAGGTGAGGCGAGATCACACACGTACCATGCCTGGCCCATGTGCTTAACTTCGTCATTCAGTGGTTTCTTAATCGTACCCCGAGTTGCCAGATCTGCTCGCCAAAGTACCCCGCGTGTCAGCTCATTTTCGGAAGTCGGCTACAGCTTCCGCCGCCCTTGCTGTGTTGCAGCAGAGTTTGCAGCTTCCAGCACACTGACTGGTGTGTGATGTCCCCACATGTTGGAACTCTACCCTCCACATGTTGCAAAGGATTTGTGAGCAGAAGAGAGCAGTTGTGGAGTACCAGCTGCAACAAGGCTGTCAATATTCAGGTCAGACTCCACACAAAAGACCTCAGGAGTGGACCTGGATGTCTGACATATGTACCATCCTGACAAACTTTGAGAAGTCCACCAAGATGGTGAGTGGCGATGACGCCATCATTAGCGTCAGCATCCCACTTGTCTGTCTTTTACAACGCTCTCTGCAGAGAATTAAAGAGGAGGCATTGCAGCCAGAGTATGATGAGATAGATCAAGAAGCAGTAGCGGGCGATTACACACAGCCCAGCCTCATCTCATCCCAACATGCATTGGGGAACAATGAGGGAGAGGAGGAGGAGGTGGAAGAACAGGAGCTGGTATCATGCGCTGTAGACGGAAGTACCTGTACAACTGTCATACCATCGGTTCAGCGTGGGTGGCCTGAGGACAGGGGGGAGGAGGAGGAGGAGAGCATGGTCAGTCGTCATCTTGGTGAGGACACGGAAGTCTTTCCCGTTACCAGTCTGGCACGCATGGCTGACTTTATGTTGCGCTGCCTTAACCATGACCCTCGCGTTGTCAAAATGTTGGGTGACAGTCATTACTGGTTGGTGACACTTTTAGACCCCCGCTACAAGGAGTACTTTCACTCTCTTATTCCTGAGGTGGAGAAGTCTACAAAAATGGGGCAGTACCAGAAGGCCCTTGCTGCAGAACTGTTAAAAAAAATTCCCATCTGAACACGCTAGCGGCAGAGGTCACAGTTCGTAGCCCAACCAAGGCGTAGAGGCGAGAGAGACGCAACTCCATTCCAGCAGAGGCAGGGGAACACTGTCAACGTTCTGGGACAGTTTTCTCAGACCCTCCTTTCGGACAGACCCTGAGGCGCTGGGTACTCTCACAAGGAGTGGAAAGTTTCAAAAGATGGCGAGGAAGTACCTTGCCGACCGTACAAGCATCCTCAGTGATTCCTCTGTGCCTTTTAATTATTGGGTATCCAAGCTGGACACTTGGAATGAACTCGCTCTGTACGCCTTGGAGGTCCTGCCCTGCCCTGCCGCTAGCGTGTTATCGGAGTGTGTTTTTAGTGCCGCTGGGGGAATTATAACTGATAAGCGCACTCGCCTGTCAACTGACAATGCTGACAAGCTGACCCTTATCAAAATGAACAAGGGATGGATTGGGCCAGACTTCTCATCACCACCAAATAACAGCAGAGTAACATAAAGTCAAATCCACTGTGTTATTTTGAGAGGTGTATTCCCATGCACCTCTTCACACCCACACATGGGTATATGCTTCCTCATTTCGGCTGTTTTTTGCTCTTCTCCTTATCCTCAGCCTCCACCACTATACCACCAGGGTGACCGTGGGCCGTGTTGCCAGCATTGCAAGTTCCTCCGTCCTAATTTTTGGCAGCTTTTGCTTGGAAGGCATAGGCAAAGACTATGGGAGACCCACTCCCCAATAATGGGAATAATGTTTTTAATATGCTGTACTGCATGGCTCTTGTAAGGGGCATTGCAAGTTCCTCCGTCCTAATTTTTGGCAGCTTTTGCTTCGAAGGCGTAGGCAAAGACTATGGGAGACCCACTCCCCAATAATGGGAATAATGTTTTTAATATGCTGTACCGCATGGCTCTTGTAAGGGGCATTGCAAGTTCATCCGTCCTAATTTTTGGCAGCTTTTGCTTCGAAGGCATAGGCAAAGACTATGGGAGACCCACTCCCCAATAATAGGAATAATGTTTTTAATATGCTGTACTGCATGGCTCTTGTAAGGGGCATTGCAAGTTCCTCCCTCCTATTTTTTGGCAGCTTTTGCCTCGAAGGCATAGGCAAAGACTATGGGAGACCCACTCCCCAATAATGGGAATAATTTTTTAATATGCTGTACAGCATGGCTCTTGTAAGGGGCATTAAAACTGTCTTGTTAAGCTACTGTGACCTCCACCTCTCTTCCAAGGGGCATTAAAACCGTCTTGTTAAACCACTCTGAACTCCATGTCTCTTCCAAGGGGCATTAAAATCGTCTTGTTAAGCTACTGTGACCTCCACGTCTCTTCCAAGTGTCATTGATATTGTCTTTATATTCCACTGGGACCTCCACCACTCTTCCAAGGGGTCATTGATATTGTCTTTTAATTCCACTGTAACCTCCACCACTCTTCCAAGGGGCATTGATATTGTCTTTTTATTCCACTGGGACCTCCACCACTCTTCCAAGGGGCATAGATATTGTCCTTTTATTCCACTGGGACCGCCACGTCTCTTCAAAGGGGCATTAAAACCGTCTTGTTAAACCACTCTGAACTCCACAGCTTTTCCAAGGGGCATTGAAATGTGGTTTTTAATTACCTCTAACCTCCACGACTCTTCCAACGGGCATTGCATTTCCTCCTAATTTTAGTCAGCTTTTGCTTTTCAATGCATAGGCAAACACTAAGGGAGACCCACTCCCTAATAATGGGTAGAAGTTTTTAGTCCGCTGTAATCCATGTCTGTTTCAAGGGGCATTGCAGTTCCTCATAATTTTTGGAAAGCCTTCCATTCACTGCTTAGGCCAACAGTGTACAGGAGACCCAGTTGCTATAAATGGAAAAAACGGTTTAGTTAAGGCCCTCTGACCTCCATGTCACTTCCAAGAGGCATTGGAGTGCCTCGAAATTTTTGGTAGGCATTGCACTCACTATTTGCCCTATAACTGTGTAGCCGAACCGCTCCTTTTGGTACAGAAACATATCCTACAAGACATGTGTGGTTGACTGGCCTGATGTTGATGTGAATGGTCCCTGATCCTCCTGCTCTTTCTCCTTTGCCACCACCTCATCCATCATTCATCACCTGAAGCTTTGTTTTAACGGGAGTCATAGAACTGGGATAGTAGCAGGAAAACATCCAACAATCCTCGGAGGAGGTAGGATATGCGCCAATTCGCTGACCACCGCAGGCCTAGCCGCTACTACATACGTGCACTTGCATTCCAAGGAACAGAAAGCTAAGGAGATGGATGGCCTCATGATCATGAATAATTTACTCGTTGTGTAGGAGGCCGACCACTACTGCTGTCTACCTTCTGAACTTTGTGTTGAAGCCTGATTGACCCAGGACCCGCAATCCTCTATGTCTGGAGGACGTGTTGCATCCCAGTGTGCAACTGTGTCCTGGCTTCCACAATATTAACCCAGTGTGAAGGCATCAGTGAGATGGACCATCCCTGGCCACATTCACTTGTCCACGTGTTTGTGGTTCAGCTGTCCTTCCCACTAAATGCACTGGGGAGGGCACAGGTAATGTTTTGGTATGCGCGCTTGTGTATAAGGCGCACCGGGACAAATGGGGGCGGCTGGGGACCGAGTATGGACACCCGGCCGCCGGGCGGCTGGGGACTGAGTATGGATACCATGCTGCCGACGCAGCCATGACATGGTGGCCAGCGTCTGCCTCCACAAGCCTAAAAGGCCTCATTTCAAGTGCAAGCAAGCAGTATGGTATTGCAGCCTGGGGGTGGGTGGGTGGCAGGCTGCACACTTACGCTTGCATTCCAAGAAAACAAAGCAGATGCTAACTTCTATCATCATCATCATGCTCCTCAGCTTTGCACTCTCAACTCCCCTGATGGAGAAGCCAGGGCCCACCGGAGGAGTCTCTGGTTGTCTGGTGGGCTCATCCAATGCTGCCCTAAAGCAGGCCAGGCTAAGAAAAGTGTGGGGAAGGTTCCCGGGACAAATAGTGGCGGCTGGGGACTGAGTATGGAGACTTTGCCGCCGACGCAGCCATGAGGTAGTGGCCAGCTTCGGCCTCCTCCAAACTAAAAGGCCCAATTTCAAGTGCAATCTAGCAGTATAGTATTGCAGCCTGCGGGTGGGTGGGTGGTTGGCTGCATATTTGCGCTTGCATTGCAAGGAATGGGGGAGGTACAATTGAACACTGCCCTGGGACAAGGACTTGCACGGGGATAGTTGCAAGTCTGCATCTTCTGATGCGGCAAGGATCACTTCTGATGGGCACACTTTTAGGCAGTGACCTGGGTGTCAGAGATGCTTCCAGGGGTCTTCCCCATGCTGTTCCCATGTCTTTTCAGCACTGTATGCATGTGTCACACAGCACATGGCCAGATAAGGTTGTAAAATGTTAAAATGACATTTCCCGGTGAATGCATTTGTCACGGTTGAAAACAATACAAAAGTGCAAAAACGCATAAAAAATGCTACTTGTGAACACAGCCCAAGGTGTGAAGGAGTATTTTTGTTTTTGGTTATTTATTTTACCTTATACACAAGTCTTTACCCTGGAAGGGATGTTCCTTAACATATTTCACAGGAAAACAGTTTCAGTTTCGTTTTTGAACGTTTTATTGTGAGCCCGTAAAAGTGGCTTAATACCTCTGACCACGTTGTGGACAGCAGTGACCTGGGGGTCAGAAATGCTTCCTGGGGCGATCCCCATGCTGTACCCATGTCATTTGAGCACTGTCACTATCGTTTTGGGCACTTTTTAGGCTTTCTACAGACTGCCGGGGGTGCCGCCGCAAAAATGCTCGGGTCTCCCATAGACTAACATTGGGCTCATTGCTCGGGTCGAGCACCCGAGTATCACGGTGTGCTCACCCGAGCTTCAAGCACCCGAACATTTTAGTGCTCGCTCAACACTAACTGTCATGCATTCAAAATACATATCACGTGTGCGACCCTAATGCAGGAATATACAGCATAAATATTATAGCTATACATGTATCAATATACCCCTAGACCAGTAGTGTACCCCTTGATCCGTTTCTTGATTAATAATCAGATCCTATCTACCACCCATGACTATTGAGTGTCTAGAGATATATGGAATAAACTGGCATTGTAGCAACCTGTGAATAGAAAAGAGTGGAAAACCAGAAGATATAAAAGGGAAACCCGTCGGTCGCGTGACCTGTCACGTGACTAAATGACGTCATGAAAGGTCCTTTCACATCACCACGAGCCGTACAAGAGACCGGATGCAGTGGAGAAAAGACCGGGGGCCATCAGAAGGTAAGTATAAAGGTTTTTTTTTTTATTTTTTACCATTTTATTCTTTTTTTCAGCTATTAACTTGGTCACACTATATGAATCCATGCCGGTTGCATGGATTTATATAGTGTGACCAAGTTGTCTAGCACTTTCCAAGTGATGCTAAAATCGATTGGAAAAGCGCTTGATAACCCGCATGCAGAAATGCATGCAAAAATGCTTGACAAACGCTTCTACCTGGCAGGAAAAATGCATGTAAAATCCGCATGCGGTTTTCCTGCCAGGGAGATGCGGAAAAAATCTGCAGCATTTCTGCATCGTGGGCAATTAGCCTTATACTTACATGCCCTTTTTAACATGTTATATGTACCTTTAATATGCATGTTTGTTATACTTGTATGCAGGAGGCATTTGTTGCAAAAAAACCTGTGTGCACAACCAACTTGTCATTTGTACTTGCAATCTTATGATTAGTGGCTTACACAGAGGTGGAAACTACACATGTACTCACACTTTCTCATTGAGGTTGTTGTTTGTTTTAAATTGTTTTTTAATGGTGTCCGTATGTTTACCTAATAAACTTTGTATATACTTTTTGGCTAACTCATGGTTTTATGGGCTACATTTATTGGTACTATAGAAATATTTTATGTTCCGGTGCTTCATATTTCACTATAGTAGGTTACAGTTCAGGAGTTTCATTTGTGGGTGCAATTGCAAGGAACATTCTTATATACCTTTGTAGTATGCTGACCTTTCCTTTTGTTTCACTGTAATAGTAATAATAATTATAGTACTTGTACTCTGGGTCAATTGATGGCACTTTCCAGGTGTCTACCCCTAATTTGATGTGTTTTGGCAGCTTTTAGGCCCGTTTGAAGGAGTTGTGTATGCGTTTTTTTTTTTGCCCCCATAGAATCCTATGGCATTCGGTAATGTTCGACAAATAAATCGGCGAATATTGCAAATTCGGCAATCGTAATCCAAATCGAATATTAAAACATTCGCTCATCTCTAAACCTGACATCTGAATGAGGCTCTATTCTATGTTGGGTGTAACGTTTACAGTAAAACCAGGTCTTTCCTTCTTTTCTTTTTTTGAATAGCCATCTAAACTGTGGCTATTTTAATACAGTTTAATACAGTTCCACATTTTGGACCACAGTTTACATCACACCTTCCTTATGTCTTTCCATGATTTAAACTTAACCCCTTCACGACATGCACCGTATATGTACGGCATCATATGTCTCCCCCTTTGATGCCGGCTTCGGCGCTGAGCCCGCATCTTCCCGGCACATGACAGCTGCTGACATGTGCCCCTAAGGCTATCTTCCCACGATGTAGAATTGAAGCAGAAAATTTCCGCAGCATTTCTGCATGTGGATTTTGCCAGTAAAAACGCATGTGGATTTTAACACTCGCTTTTGAAGCGTTTTTAAAGCGTGTTTACATTACATTTGTGCGGAAACGCACAAATAATGAACATGCTGCTGATTTTTCCGCACAGAAAATCCGCTGCTGAAAATTCCGCAGCATGTCCACAGAACATGCGGATTGTCATTGGGGACCATGGGGCACGTATTACCAAGCGTTTTAAAAGCGTTTTCGATGCGGAAATTCCGCAGCAAAAACGCTTCAAAAACGCATCGTGGGCACGCAGCCACAGCCGCGGGTGGAATCGCGATCCACCCGCGGCTGTTAACATGTTAAATGCCGCAGTCAATCTCTGACAGCTGCATTTAACATGGCCACGCCGGAAGTGCATCACTAATTCCGCCCATCGGCGCCCGTGTCACAGTACCACTGGTCGCCGATGGGTTGGCATGACAACCCAGGGTCTGCAGGAGACCCCTGCGGTTGTCATTGCCGGGATGCTATGAGCGCCACCCAGCGATCTATCAATATATAAAAAGAATTAATCCAATCGGTAAACAGTGTAACGAGAGAAAAAATCAAAACACCATAGTCATGTTTTTTTGATCACCGCAACATTGCAATAAAATGCAATAACGGGAGGTCAAAACATTGTATCTACCCCAAAATGGTATCAATAAAAATTTCAGCTCGGTGCGCAAAAAATAATCCCTCACCCGGTCCCAGATCCCGAAAAATGGAGACGCTACAAGTCTTGGAAAATGGCGACATTTTTTTTTTTTTTTTAACACAAACAAAAAAGAACCTATACATGTTTGGTATCTACGAACTCGTAATAACATGGAGAATCATAACTGAAGGTCAGTTTTAGCATTTAGTGAACATGGTAAGAAAACAAAAACAAAACAACGGTAGAATGGCACTTTTTTTTTTGCAATTTCACCGCACTTGGAATTTTTTTCCTGTTTTCCGGTACACGATATGGTAAAACCAATGGTGTTTTTCAAAAGTACAACTCAGTCCGCAAAAAAACGCCCTTACACGGCCATATTGACAGAAAAATAAAAAAGTAATGGCTCTGGGAAGAAGAGGAGCAAAAAAACGAAACGCAAAAAAGGAAAAGGGCCGTGGCGTGAAGGGGTTAAACTCTTAGTAACATTGTAAATGTATAAAGGTAACAATTGTATAGACTATAAAAAGAGAAGAAAGTGACTAAGAACGTGGAGGTTAAGGTTCGAAATGTGTAACACGGCACCAAAACATGTTTTTGACTATGTTCTGATGAATTGTAAAACTTTTCTATAAAAAAATGTATGAGTGGATTCTGCACTGAGGGCCAGAACAACTGCCTTTTTTTTACTAAATTGTCTAATAAGTCTTACTCATCAACTTGCTACTGTGCCAGATTAATTACATCATTGGAATTATTATTCGTCTTGGGAGCTGAACTGTTTTTCTATTTCTGATATAAAGAGGAAATACAATAGTATCATCTTCTACTATTCTGACACTTGATGACTGGTCCCTTGTGTCTTCTCCCTAAATTCACATCATTTGTATATCTGCCAAAGTCTCCTTTCTTACATATTTGATTTAACAAGAAAAACGACCCCACTCTACACTAAGATCCTTGACATTAGTTATCTGTTTTATTTTGTATTATTTTCCATTGACTTACCATTTATACGCTGCAGCACATTGTATATCTCATCACACTTATGGCAGCTGTCACATGTGCAGCATTACTACCCTTATATCTGTTTAGGAATATTCACATGGACATCCCAGGCAATCTATGATCTACAATCAGAGAGCCCCATATCTTTCCATGACAACCAGGTGACTTTATCATCACAGTGATTAAAAGAGACCCACAACATGAACACGAGCATACCGCTTATGATAGCATGCTCTAATGAGCCATAATAATTGCCTGCTTTACAGCCACCCGCTGCCCCATGCTATTTAATGAGTTCTTTTTTTTTTTGAGTTATCTCCTGATTTATTCTTGCACCTCCATGTGCAGTGCTGCTCAGGATTCAGTAATAGCCAAAAACTAACTCATTATTAATTACGTATGAGCATTACATATAACATAAGGAACCGCTAATCCACGATATTTATTAACAATAAACTTGAACATAAAACTTGTGCTACAGTTTTCCTTTTTCTTCAAAGGATAGTTCCCTTTTATTTATGAAATTTCTTCGCCTACCCACACTGTTGGCGTAATAAGCAAACACAAAATGAAGTCCATATTTGCAGAATGTCACTTGCAATGTGATGCTCGGTATGAACTGCACGCTGGTTGTGGACAATAAAAGCACAAAGGCATTTTCATTCTTCAGCTCATATTAAAAGCAATAAAAGAAAATGATGCTGTTTGTCCAAAATCTTTATATGCCGTTCTGTTTGTTGTATGAGACTTATGGTATCCCAAAGAATCAGGGGTTAATGGGGTGCGGAGGTTACATAAGAAGACACCCATATTATAAAAGCACATGGTAGATAGGGTTTTCTGTTATGTTTTATGTTTTGGAGCCCAGAAGCTTCACATTGCCAGTAACATGCAGTGCTTTCTATTATTGTCAGTTAATTCATTAATATACAGTGCTTTATAATAGTGACACAATCATTTACTCCTGTGCACATAAAGGTACATTTACCAGCATTGCAATGCGCCAAACATTTATTCACCACCCCAGAACTACCTCAAACACCACAGGCACTCCCACCTTCAGACGGGCTTTACACAATCCACTTCCTAGATCAGGTTGCCAGGATAGTCCTGACAAATCAGGACTGTTAACAAGTAGTGTTGAGCCACCCCCGTAGTGTTCGAGTTCGGTTCGGTTCGTCGAACACCCGTGTGTTCGCTTAACTGTTCGTTGAACACCTTCGAACAACGTTAAAACCAATGGCAGGCAAACAAAAACACATAGAAACACATAGAAAACACCTTCAAAGGTGTCCAAAAGCTGACAAACTGCTCAGAAGACATAACTAACACATGGAAAAGTGACAAGTACATATAGTCATGCGAAAAGAAAAGAGGTGGAGGAGTAAAAGGAGGGGGAGACACAGATATAGGCATGTCATGCCCTTCTAAAATCCAAAAAGTGAGAAGCCGACACGGCCAGTCCGTTCCTGCCCGTGCGACCTCCGTGTCGCCGGGTTTGTGCCAGAGCCGCGGTGGACCCTGACGGCCAGCCCCCCTCTCCCAATACTGGTGCCTGTCCGCTGGTGGGGGGGGGGTAACATCTGCAGAAGAAAGACCATCTTCCAGCCAAACTAACATGTCGACTTCTTTTCGTGGACAATGTGATACGATCCCTTTGTTACGGACACGCCCATCACTACAAATTCCAGATGAGGCACAAAAACAGCAGGTGCTTCAGCGGATATCAAGTGCTCCTTCAAGTGGGCTCTCCTCCACCTCAATTTCAACATCACAAATACTCCAGTCCTCAGAGGTGTCACCCCAATCGCACTTGCTTCCTCACAGCTCCCAAGTCTCCAGCTGCCCGTCTGAGTATGGGGTAACACAGATGGTTGAGTCTGCAGAGCTGTTTACTCATACTATAGCCTGGGAAACGGAGGTCTGCTCCAGAGCTTCTGTTAATCCAGATGAGGAAATGATCTGCACTGATGCCCAGAATCTTTATAAGTCGGATCCAGGACCAGATGAAGAAAGTTCTGAGCATAATCTAGACCCTTGTTCCCAAATTGTAACTCCTGTTGGTGGAGACAATGATGAAGACGATGATGAGACTCAAATACCTGATTGGAGCGACAACTTGACTTTTCGGTCAGGGCAGGAAGAGGTTGGCTTTGAGGACGACGGGTGTGATAACACACAGGGTGATGATGACAAGGTTGGAGATCCCACTTACTGTCAACCCACAGTCAGCCAGTCGATGAGGTCACCCAGGCCTTTGCCTGGCCTTGGGGATGTCGCGGTGGTCGGCTCCCTGGCCCGTACCCTGGGGTCACTCTTTAAAAGGGTGGATAATTGTTAATTTTATAAGAGTTCGTGACGCCACCTGTGGTATCTGGTGAGAAGCACCAGCGCTGCAGCAGTCCACTGAGGCCCGTGATAAGGCAGCTCGATGGTATAGCTCCCCACAGGTGGAGCTAGGTCTCAGGGCAGCGTATGCAAGGGGAATACAGGACAGGCGAGACCCAGCTGGGTCAGAGCAAGAACGGGAACGGACACGGTAGTCACTTCAGTACCTTTTACTGGAGGAAATTCAGGCACATCCCGGAGCACTGTAGGGTGAAGGGTGCATATCAGGATCCTCCCCAATGAGCGGGTGTAGGGCCTCCTGTTTCTTGCCTCTGCGTAGTAAGTTTCTGACCTGCCTGGAGCTAGGCCTAACTTTGTCTCTGTCCTGCGCTGGCTGACCTTGTGGTAGGGCCTTCTCTTGGAGTTCACGCTCCCAGTATGCGGGGCCTAAGCGTCTCCTGGCTCTGTTACGTATCAGCACCTTAGCGATCCTGGGACTTGTAGTTCTCCAGGGATTCTTTTATGCCTTACTGGGTCATAGAGATCCCGGTAAGCTCGGATCCGGTGTCCGGTAAATGCTTCGGGGTGAGCTGGTTAAGCTCCTCTGCCCCTTATGTACTAACTTGCCACTCGCCTTCGGCCTACTCGGGCCCTCACTAGGCTATACACACTAACGGCAGCTTGCCGCGCTTCACCGTTCTTATGGCGCCGGCACACCTTAAGCTCTATCTGGGCTCCCTGAATCTAGCTAGCAGGAGCCTCGTGCTCCACTGCTGAACTATTAACTGAGTTCTCTAGACTAGACTGAGCTCCACTGCAGACTGACCTCTCTTAGGCTTCTCTACTGCAGGAACTCTTCAGAGGAACTGAACTGCCTAGCTCCACCTTCCCTATTTATATCCCTAACGGGCTCCCTCTGCTGGTCTGAGGTGGAAGGTGGAGATGTGTGAATGTTTATGGGGGCCTCTTGTGGAGGATTCCATCAATACACTCTTCTAGGATCTGTGATACCAAGCGCAGCGGGGCGTCACAGATGCTATTGACGATGAGGTTAGGTTGCGCCTTCCTGGACAGAGACGGAGTACTGGAAGCACGTCAACAACTGCATCCTCAACCACAACTCTGCCTCTGACCACAAGTCGTAGTGGCTCTTCAGGTCGCATGGGCACTAAGCCTTGCATAGCCTGGGCACTTATTCAGATCGATAAGGATGACCCAACTCGTGTTATCTGTAATATTTGTCACCAAAAGCTAAGTAGAGGCCAAAAAATCCATAGTTTGAGTACTTCATGCATGTACCGTCACATGGATATGAAGCATAAGTTGCAGTGGGAAGCTCACTGTGCTACAATGCGGCCTAGCAGGCTGGGCCAACCACCGTCTGCCCCATCTTGTGCATCCGCGGCCTCTTCATCCTCTGTGACTGGGGGGACAGCAGTCACACATGTTTTTGGACGCAGACCTGCCACCTCTTTACCTGCAAAAGCCAGTGTGATTGGCAGGTCATCAGTTCATTGGGAAGTGGAAACACCTGCTGGTGTTGAGCGCTCTCTGACATCGAGAGCACCACCTTTGGATGAAGGCAACCTAACATGTCCGCCTGCATCTTCTTCACAGACCGGCAGTTTGCCGGGGACACCCTACTCAACCCCGTCAAAGCACAACAGCCAGCCCTCGGTCCCTCAGATGTGGAAAAGTAAAAGACCATTTCCTCCTAGCCATGAGAAAGCTAAGAGGTTGAATTTCACCATCGGCAAGCTGTTGGCTACAGAAATGCTGCCTTTCCACTTGGAGGACACAATGGATTTTCGAGACCTTATGTACCTCGCAGTTCCCCCATTACCAGATGCCCAGTCGGCACTACTTCTCAAAGAAAGGTGTGCCTGCGCTCCACCAGCATGTCGCACACAACATCACGCTTCTTTGAGAAAATCTGTGTGTGACAGGGTGCATTTCACCACAGACACTTGGACGAGTAGGCATGGACAGGGGCGTTACATGTCGCTGACTGAGCACTGGGTAACTATGGTGACAGCAGGACAAGGGGCTGCTATCCAAGTCTTACCATCCCCACGAGTTTTGCGTCAATCCTCTTTATCTCGAAGTTCCTCCACTGCTTCTGCCTCCTCAACCTCCTCTCGGTCCTCCAACTGCACCCAAAGCCTGTCTGGTAATGCCACCTGCTTTCTAACTGCGCAGAAGGAATCCTGCACACCTCCTTACTATGCTGGCAGCAGGGCTCAACGGCATCAGTGTTTACTTTGAAATGTCTGGGAAATGTGAGTCACACAGCTGAGGACTTGTGGTCAGCTCTGGAGACCCAGTTTCATGAATGGTTGTCTCCACTGGACCTGCAACCAGGGAAGGCCGTGTGCGACAATGCTGCAAACCTGGGTGCGACCCTTCGCCGGGGCAATGTCACACACGTGCCTTGTATGGCTCACGTATTGAACCTGGTTGTCCATAAATTTTTAGCCCACTATCCCGGACTAGATGGCCTTCTGCAGAGGGCACGGTCGCTGTGTGCTCACTTCCGCCGTTCGCATCCCGCAGCTCAACGACTTAAATCTCTACAGAAGTCGTTGGGCCTGCCAGTTCACCGGCTGAAATGTGATGTGCCGACACGGTGGAATCAACTCTGCACGTGTTGCAGCGACTGTGGCAGCACCGACAAGCCCTGATGCAATACGTTTTGACGTATAGCCTGGGCAAACGAGATCCAGAGGTGGGGCAAATCACGCTGCAGGAGTGGTCTCAGATCAGGGACCTATGAAGTTGACGCGCCCCCTGGGCCGTGGGGTACCCTGAGCTGGGCCGGTAGACGCTGGGGGTTGTAGTCACTGTGGCGGTGACCCGGTCCGTGACCCAGGGCGGTCAATCCAACGGTAATTTGTATATATGGATTTTATAATGTCCTACTATGCCACCTGTGGAGTGCGGCCAAAGGGGCCGCCGCTGCGGAACTGTCCTCTGAAGCTGGTGGTTTTGCAGCAATGGTATTATTACTCACCACAGGAAGAGTGTAGCTTCAGGGCAGTGTGGGTGGATGATGGTGGTTGTAGTGCAGGGAGTCAGTAATGAACACAGAGTCCGTGTGATGCAGTCCCAAGATCTTTACTCACAGTTGTTGCAGTCCAGATTACAGGTACCAGAGCAATCTCACCCGTCGTGCTGTGCGTACTCAGTGAGGGGCTCAGTCCACCCCCAGATAGCTCCGGAGTACTTAGCAGGACCCCCTTCTGTGTGTCCTTTCTCTGGCCTTCTCCCTGCACCTCACACCCAGTGACACTTCTATCCGGTATCCTCGGGCCTTGGCGGGCGACTTGTGTTCCGTCCCATGGGTCCTATGTGGCTACCTTCTTAGTGAGACTGGTGTGGACTTTTGCCTGCAGTCCATGAAATGCTGCAGCTTCCGGTTTCTAGTTGAGCCTTGCTGTTTCTCCTCTAGTTGAGGGACCGGTTCCCCTTATCTGGCCTGACCCCTCTACCTCCTGGTAGCAGCGGGAGTACGGGTGGCCTTCTGCACGGCCCGTAGCCCTAGGGTCCCTTCGGTTCCTGGAGCCTTCCTGCTCCCACTCCTCTCTTCTCTCCTTCAGTCCTGAGCCTCCCAGGCTAGGCCCGCCTCCGGAGCAGAGCTCATGCCGAGCCTCTGCTCCTGTCACTTTTCCTCCTCTGACTGCCTTGCTCTTTCTAAGATGGCTTCCTATTTATACTCTCCCTGTCATGTGCTCCCCTAAGCTGCTCCCCTAAGCATCCACTACATAGGACCCTCCCACCAGCTAGGGACCTGAGACTGTGCTCTCCCTTAGGAGCAATCTCGCCCTACCCCCACTGCGGGTATGTGTTGGATGCAGGTGTTAGGGTCCCGAGCCATACGCCTTCCTTACCTGAGGGTGAGATACCACACCTCTGGGTGAGATGCAGTAACTCTGTGGCGACTGAACCCTCAGGGGCGCCACACACCCTTCTGCACAGTTTTGAAATGGCGACGAAGATGTTTAGTGCTGACGACGATGCCATTATCAGCATGACTATTCCGGTGATTTACATGCTGGAGCACACATTAAACAGAATTCAGAGTCAGGTGGTGGGACAAGAGGAGGTGGAGGAAGTAGAGGAGGAGTCGTATGCGGAAGGGATAACATCTCCAAGGTCCAGACGGTTGGCAGCACCAAGGTGGCAGGCATGGGAGGGTGGGGGTGAGGGATTAACCAGGGCGCATGGTAGCAGCCAAACTGTTGAGGAAGGTGCAGGAGCCGAGGAAGAAGTGGAGGATGAACTGGCGATGGGCATGGAAGACTCATCAGATGAGGGAGACCTTGATCACATTTCTGTTGTGCGAGGTTGGGGGAGAGGGCAGAGGAAGGAAGCATGATTCTTACCTCGCTACCAACACAACAAGGACTTGGTCCTCCTGGATGCGCAAGACACATGAGTGCCTTCTTGCTGCACTACCTGCAACATGACCCTCAGATTGCAGAATTCGAAGTAATCCCGACTACTGGGTTGCCACACTCTTAGATCCCCGGTACAAAAGTAAATTTGCCGAAATAATTCCTGCCATAAAAAGGGATTGACGCATGCAGGGGTATCTGCAGACGCTGTTGTAGAATCTTACATGTGCTTTTCCACAAAACACCAGTGGTGCACAAAGTGAATCTCACAGTTCTAACTTGCCAACCGTGGGACTGTCGAGTCTTCATCACTCAAACCGTAACAGTAACACAGTATCTGCTGGTAACAGCAATTTTGTGGAATCGTTTCACCACTTTTTTAGACCATCCTTTGCAAGGCCACAGGAGACAAGAAGTCTGACACATAGTCAATGCCTAGAGAGGATGGTGCAGGAGTATCTCCAAGTGAACATCGAAGCCATGACTGTGTCACTGGACCCTTGCTCATTTTGGTATTCCAATCTGGAAAAATGGCCGGAGCTCGCCACTCACGCCTTGGAGATCTTGTCATGCCCTGCAGCCAGTGTTCTCTCTGAACGTGTGTTCAGCGCTGCTGATGGTGTGCTGACAGATAAGCACACGCGGCTGTCCACTGAGAATGTAGACAGACTCACGTTCATAAAGATGAACAAATCATGGATTCGCAAGGACTTTTCTAACCCTGTGTTATCCTTGGGAGACTAAAAGCTTGAGGATTTAGTAATATCACCTCACCAACCGTTTTAAGCAACTGTGGGGCAATTGATGCCACTTAACCCTAGAACGCATGACCATAAAAATCTACACTTTCATATACCTGGGGCCTTTTAGGCCCGTGTGCAAATAACATGGAATAACTCAAACTCAAATGACAAACAACTATATACATGAAGAATACCTAGAGTTTCAAAATTCTAACTAAAGTAATCTTGCAGAAAATAGAAAACAATTAACAGGGCGGGACTGCGAGGCCCCAGGTATGCGTTCTAGGGTTAAGTGGTGTCTGTGCCACAATTTTGGGAAAAAATGGAGACTCTTTTTGGAGTCCCCTTGCTGTGTCTTACGTGACGTTGGCATCGTCAATTCCAGGTGGGTTTGGTCGCTCCCCCCCCCCCCTTTTAACTGTAAGAAACTACATACACCATGGCTTGGGGTAACACAGATGGTTGAGTCTGAAGAGCTGTTTACTCAGAGGTCTGCTCCAAATCTTCAGTGTCTGCTAGTCAGCGTAGAATTTTTAACTGCATCTAGCCTAGGCAATACTTTGGGCGTAGTAGCCCAGCTGCGAAGCAAGCTGCACCGCCTGTGTATCTAATAAGAATTTTTAAATGCATCTAGCCTAGGCAGACTGTGGGGACCCCCAACCAAACCCAGACGCTCAGCCCCCCTACCGCCCCCCTTTCCTTGACAATACAATAATGTAACTCTTACAACTGGATGGGTGAGGATCGGTCACAGCTTTATTAACTCTTTATACTCATTCCATTAGAAAGGCATTTTATTTCTAAAATAATTCAGCTTGTTGCAGCATGCCCTGGGTCTCCACTCCGGCAACTTGGCCAACAAGTGTAACTCTCCAACATGTCCTTTCTATTTCCAGGCCACGGAGGATCCTGCGTACTCGTATGCAGGACTCTGACCCCCCACCCATCACTCTTAACGCTTGTTCCACTCCATCCTAGAGTCCTGACAGGAATATGTCCAGTCCAATATCCATTAAGTGAACACCTTCGGGCCGTATGAGGCCTGCTTTATCTCCTTCCAGTTGTCGGAGTCGTACCACTACACCGCCTCTGTCTCTTCTAAATTTTGCCATCCGAATATTTATTACCCGCCTTGTCCGTTCGATGGCCGTGATGTCTCGCGCACCTTGCCATACCGCTATCGGCACAATCTCTGACCATACTATAGCTAGTTTTGTGAAAAATTCTCTGAAGCGCTCAGTGTCTAGTTTCATTATTGCCATTAGTTATGCGTTCTTGTGATGACCTAGGTTGTTTCCCCCGGCCTGTATAACTAAGATCACCGGACATCTTGCCTCTCTCCCTACCTTGATTACCTCCATTAGTACCTGTGGCCATAGAAGGCCTCTAATACCTCTCCAGTTGAAATATGTGTTATGAAACTCTAATTTCCTCCTGCCTGGGCGGACTTTCACCCTTTTTTTCTGCCCAATATATATGCGAGTGGCCTATCACCCACACTGTTGGCTTAGCGTCACCTGTAAAAGAAACAAACCACGTTAGGATAACAAGTCCGGTCTTATGTATCTTGCCAAACACGTGGATCACCATCTCCCTATCCTCTGAACTTCCGTTTCTGACAGTCCTGCTCTTGCTGCTTCCGTGGTCGCGCCTATGCGGAATGAGTATGTCCCGTAATCTTTGGGGTGGTTCCCTGCCGATGTTATGCATTTATTAAATATAGCTTGGAACTGGTATCTTGATAATGGCGTTCCATCAATGTGTGATAGGAAGAAATTACTTTGTGATCTGATGGTTAGATATGTTTTTACTATTGTTACCCGACTCAGTTTGTGGGTTGTAGAAGTACCCAAGTGCCCCTACCCGCTGGAACCGTTTTCGATTTGTGTATGCGTAGACGTATTGCATTATTGGCTATGACTACGTCCTGGTGTAATAAGCCTCCACTGGTGGTAATTTTGGATTGAGGGACTAATTCGCTTATTCATAGCGCCCCGAAGAAGGCGATCACAAATGCAGTAGACAGTAGTGTTGCTTCAAATTGTGAGTGTCATGTTAATGGTGTTAGGGATATGATGTGAGAAATCAGTTTTAGTGACACAGGACAGGACGTCTACACTCCTGACTTGGCTGACCCCTTTTCCACCCTTTTATGGATTGTCTGATGATGAATCTTTGTCACATCTCCCCAATTCAGTAGTTGGAAGTGAAATGCTACTCCGGTCAGACACCGCTGCGCTGACGCCTCTGATATGCCCCTCATCATTAGCTGGTGGAGAAATTCTATGGTGACTTGTGATCTGGCTTGTTCACATTGGTCAACCCGTCTGCCTGCTACTAGTCGTGTCCACTCTTCCCATGCCTTACCGTATGCTTGCCACGTCGACGGGACAACTGACGCTCTGATTAATGGCATCAACTATTCGCCACTAGATCCCATAGGGAAGGTGAGCAACTGTTCCCCGATGGGTGGGCGTTGTGGAAGAGCTCTGTGAAAATATGCCAATTGAATTGTTATAAAGCGTTAGCAGCTGCTTTAGACCCCTCAGCATAGTGGCTAGTGCGGACCCATACATTGTGTTTTAGGCACAGGAATGCTAGCCTGGGTAGTAGGCCTAGCACTGGGAGAGACGATGATGCCATCTTATTAATGCAGTGCGCTAGGCTGGTGTTTTTTGCTATGAAGCGTATATTTTTGTAAGCCAGGAGCGCGCCCCATATTTCTATTGCTACCACTATTGGGAAGAAAAATTATTTTCAGGGCTAGATGCAGCTAAAAATTATTATTAATTTAAAAGCTGGTGGAGCTTGGTATAGATGGCGTAATACAATGAGTCCCACACACTGCTAGAAGGCCAAATATTTTTTCAGAGGTAGATGCGGAAAAAAATTATATTCAGTTTGCAACCTGATGGAGGTCAGTATAGATGGACTAATAGAACAAGTCCCACACACTGCTAGAAGGCCAAATATTTTTTCAGAGCTAGATGCAGAAAAATATTATATTCAATTTGCAACCTGATGGAGGTCAGTATAGATGGACTAATAGAACAAGTCCCACACACAGCTAGAAGCCCAAATATATTTTCAGAGGTAGATGCAGAAAAAAATTATTTTCAGTTTGCAACCTGATGGAGGTCAGTATAGATGGACTAATAGAACAAGTCCCACACACTGCTAGAAGGCCAAATATTTTTTCAGAGCTAGATGCAGATAAAAATTATTTTTAATTTGCAACCTGATGGAGGTTAGTATAGATGGACTAATAGAACAAGTCCCACACACTGCTAGAAAGCCAAATATTTTTTCAGAGCTAGATGCAGATAAAAATTATTTTTAATTTGCAACCTGATGGAGGTCAGTATAGATGGACTAATAGAACAAGTCCCACACACTGCTAGAAGGCCAAATATTTTTTTCAGAGCTAGATGCAGATAAAAATTATTTTTAATTTGCAACCTGATGGAGGTCAGTATAGATGGACTAATAGAACAAGTCCCACACACTGCTAGAAGGCCAAATATTTTTTCAGAGCTAGATGCAGAAAAATATTATATTCAATTTGCAACCTGATGGAGGTCAGTATAGATGGACTAATAGAACAAGTCCCACACACAGCTAGAAGCCCAAATATTTTTTCAGAGGTAGATGCAGATAAAAATTATATTCAGTTTGCAACCTGATGGAGGTCAGTATAGATGGACTAATAAAACAAGTCCCACACACTGCTAGAAGGCCAAATATTTTTTCAGAGCAAGATGCAGACAAAAATTATTTTTAATTTGCAACCTGATAGAGGTCAGTATAGATGGACTAATAGAACAAGTTCCACACACTGCTAGAAGGCCAAATATTTTTTCAGAGCTAGATGCAGAAAAATATTATATTCAATTTGCAACCTGATGGAGGTCAGTATAGATGGACTAATAGAACAAGTGCCACACACTGCTAGAAGGCCAAATATTTTTTTAGAGCTAGATGCAGATAAAAAATATTTTTAATTTGCAACCTGATGGAGGTCAGTATAGATGGACTAATAGAACAAGTTCCACACACTGCTAGAAGGCCAAATATTTTTTCAGAGCTAGATGCAGAAAAATATTATATTCAATTTGCAACCTGATGGAGGTCTGTATAGATGGACTAATATAACAAGTCCCACACACAGCTGGAAGCCCAAATATTTTTTCAGAGGTAGATGCAGAAAAAATTATATTCAGTTTGCAACCTGATGGAGGTTATATAGATGGACTAATAGAACAAGTCCCACACACTGCTAGAAGGCCAAATATTTTTTCAGAGCTAGATGCAGATAAAAATTATTTTTAATTTGCAACCTGATGGAGGTCAGTATAGATGGACTAATAGAACAAGTCCCACACACTGCTAGAAGGCCAAATATTTTTTCAGAGCTAGATGCAGAAAAATATTATATTCAATTTGCAACCTGATGGAGGTCAGTATAGATGGACTAATAGAACAAGTCCCACACACAGCTAGATGCCCAAATATTTTTTCAGAGGTAGATGCAGATAAAAATTATATTCAGTTTGCAACCTGATGGAGGTCAATATAGATGGACTAATAAAATAAGTCCCACACACTGCTAGAAGGCCAAATATTTTTTCAGAGCAAGATGCAGACAAAAAATTATTTTGAATTTGCAACCTGATGGAGGTCAGTATAGATGGACTAATAGAACAAGTCCCACACACTGCTAGAAGGCCAAATATTTTTTCAGAGCTAGGTGCAGAAAAATATTATATTCAATTTGCAACCTGATGGAGGTCAGTATAGATGGACTAATAGAACAAGTCCCACATACAGCTAGATGCCCAAATATTTTTTCAGAGGTAGATGCAGATAAAAATTATATTCAGTTTGCAACCTGATGGAGGTCAATATAGATGGACTAATAAAATAAGTCCCACACACTGCTAGCAGGCCAAATATTTTTTCAGAGAAAGATGCAGACAAAAAATTATTTTGAATTTGCAACCTGATGGAGGTCAGTATAGATGGACTAATAGAACAAGTCCCACACACTGCTAGAAGGCCAAATATTTTTTCAGAGCTAGGTGCAGAAAAATATTATATTCAATTTGCAACCTGATGGAGGTCAGTATAGATGGACTAATAGAACAAGTCCCACACACAGCTAGAAGCCCAAATATTTTTTCAGAGGTAGATGCAGAAAAAAATTATGTTCAG
Organism: Phyllobates terribilis; assembly: GCF_046119375.1. Lineage (NCBI taxonomy): Eukaryota > Metazoa > Chordata > Amphibia > Anura > Dendrobatidae > Phyllobates > Phyllobates terribilis. The sequence goes on along the minus strand of NW_027362762.1, from coordinate 217,541,586 downwards.
TTTGCAACCTGATGGAGGTCAGTATAGATGGACTAATAGAACAAGTCCCACACACTGCTAGAAGGCCAAATACTTTTTCAGAGCTAGATGCAGAAAAATATTATATTCAATTTGCAACCTGATGGAGGTCAGTATAGATGGACTAATAGAACAAGTCCCACACACAGCTAGAAGCCCAAATATTTTTTCAGAGGTAGATGCAGATAAAAATTATTTTTAATTTGCAACCTGATGGAGGTCAGTATAGATGGACTAATAGAACAAGTTCCACACACTGCCAGAAGGCCAAATATTTTTTCAGAGCTAGATGCAGAAAAATATTATATTCAATTTGCAACCTGATGGAGGTCAGTATAGATGGACTAATAGAACAAGTCCCACACACTGCTAGAAGGCCAAATATTTTTTTAGAGCTAGATGCAGATAAAAAATATTTTTAATTTGCAACCTGATGGAGGTCAGTATAGATGGACTAATAGAACAAGTTCCATACACTGCTAGAAGGCCAAATATTTTTTCAGAGCTAGATGCAGAAAAATATTATATTCAATTTGCAACATGATGGAGGTCTGTATAGATGGACTAATAGAACAAGTCCCACACACAGCTGGAAGCCCAAATATTTTTTCAGTGGTAGATGCAGAAAAAAATTATATTCAGTTTGCAACCTGATGGAGGTCATATAGATGGACTAATAGAAAAAGTCCCACACACTGCTAGAAGGCCAAATATTTTTTCAGAGCTAGATGCAGATAAAAATTATTTTTAATTTGCAACCTGATGGAGGTCAGTATAGATGGACTAATAGAACAAGTCCCACACACAGCTAGAAGCCCAAATATTTTTTCAGAGGTAGATGCAGAAAAAAATTATATTCAGTTTGCAACCTGATGGAGGTCAGTATAGATGGACTAATAGACCAAGTCCCACACACTGCTAGAAGGCCAAATATTTTTTCAGAGCTAGATGCAGAAAAATATTATATTCAATTTGCAACCTGATGGAGGTCAGTATAGATGGACTAATAGAGCAAGTCCCATACACAGCTAGAAGCCCAAATATTTTTTCAGAGGTAGATGCAGAAAAAAATTATATTCAGTTTGCAACCTGACGGAGGTCAGTATAGATGGACTAATAGAACAAGTCCCACACACTGCTAGAAGGCCAAATATTTTTTCAGAGCTAGATGCAGAAAAATATTATATTCAATTTGCAACCTGATGGAGGTCAGTATAGATGGACTAATAGAACAAGTTCCACACACTGCTAGAAGGCCAAATATTTTTTCAGAGCTAGATGCAGAAAAATATTATATTCAGTTTGCAACCTGATGGAGGTCAGTATAGATGGACTAATAGAACAAGTCCCACACACTGCTAGAATGCCAAATATTTTTTTAGAGCTAGATGCAGATAAAAAATATTTTTAATTTGCAACCTGATGGAGGTCAGTATAGATGGACTAATAGAACAAGTTCCACACACTGCTAGAAGGCCAAATATTTTTTTCAGAGCTAGATGCAGAAAAATATTATATTCAATTTGCAACCTGATGGAGGTCTGTATAGATGGACTAATAGAACAAGTCCCACACACAACTGGAAGCCCAAATATTTTTTCAGAGGTAGATGCAGAAAAAAATTATATTCAGTTTGCAACCTGATGAAGGTCAGTATAGATGGACTAATAGAACAAGTCCCACACACTGCTAGAAGGCCAAATATTTTTTCAGAGGAAGATGCAGAAAAAAATTATATTCAGTTTGCAACCTGACGGAGGTCAGTATAGATGGACTAATAGAACAAGTCCCACACACTGCTAGAAGGCCAAATATTTTTTCAGAGCTAGATGCAGAAAAATATTATATTCAATTTGCAACCTGATGGAGGTCAGTATAGATGGACTAATAGAACAAGTCCCACACACAGCTAGAAGCCCAAATATTTTTTCAGAGGTAGATGCAGATAAAAATTATTTTTAATTTGCAACCTGATAGAGGTCAGTATAGATGGACTAATAGAACAAGTTCCACACACTGCTAGAAGGCCAAATATTTTTTCAGAGCTAGATGCAGAAAAATATTATATTCAATTTGCAACCTGATGGAGGTCAGTATAGATGGACTAATAGAACAAGTGCCACACACTGCTAGAAGGCCAAATATTTTTTTAGAGCTAGATGCAGATAAAAAATATTTTTAATTTGCAACCTGATGGAGGTCAGTATAGATGGACTAATAGAACAAGTTCCACACACTGCTAGAAGGCCAAATATTTTTTCAGAGCTAGATGCAGAAAAATATTATATTCAATTTGCAACCTGATGGAGGTCTGTATAGATGGACTAATAGAACAAGTCCCACACACAGCTGGAAGCCCAAATATTTTTTCAGAGGTAGATGCAGAAAAAAATTATATTCAGTTTGCAACCTGATGGAGGTTATATAGATGGACTAATAGAACAAGTTCCACACACTGCCAGAAGGCCAAATATTTTTTCAGAGCTAGATGCAGAAAAATATTATATTCAATTTGCAACCTGATGGAGGTCAGTATAGATGGACTAATAGAACAAGTCCCACACACTGCTAGAAGGCCAAATATTTTTTTAGAGCTAGATGCAGATAAAAAATATTTTTAATTTGCAACCTGATGGAGGTCAGTATAGATGGACTAATAGAACAAGTTCCATACACTGCTAGAAGGCCAAATATTTTTTCAGAGCTAGATGCAGAAAAATATTATATTCAATTTGCAACATGATGGAGGTCTGTATAGATGGACTAATAGAACAAGTCCCACACACAGCTGGAAGCCCAAATATTTTTTCAGTGGTAGATGCAGAAAAAAATTATATTCAGTTTGCAACCTGATGGAGGTCATATAGATGGACTAATAGAAAAAGTCCCACACACTGCTAGAAGGCCAAATATTTTTTCAGAGCTAGATGCAGATAAAAATTATTTTTAATTTGCAACCTGATGGAGGTCAGTATAGATGGACTAATAGAACAAGTCCCACACACAGCTAGAAGCCCAAATATTTTTTCAGAGGTAGATGCAGAAAAAAATTATATTCAGTTTGCAACCTGATGGAGGTCAGTATAGATGGACTAATAGACCAAGTCCCACACACTGCTAGAAGGCCAAATATTTTTTCAGAGCTAGATGCAGAAAAATATTATATTCAATTTGCAACCTGATGGAGGTCAGTATAGATGGACTAATAGAGCAAGTCCCATACACAGCTAGAAGCCCAAATATTTTTTCAGAGCTAGATGCAGAAAAATATTATATTCAATTTGCAACCTGATGGAGGTCAGTATAGATGGACTAATAGAACAAGTTCCACACACTGCTAGAAGGCCAAATATTTTTTCAGAGCTAGATGCAGAAAAATATTATATTCAGTTTGCAACCTGATGGAGGTCAGTATAGATGGACTAATAGAACAAGTCCCACACACTGCTAGAATGCCAAATATTTTTTTAGAGCTAGATGCAGATAAAAAATATTTTTAATTTGCAACCTGATGGAGGTCAGTATAGATGGACTAATAGAACAAGTTCCACACACTGCTAGAAGGCCAAATATTTTTTTCAGAGCTAGATGCAGAAAAATATTATATTCAATTTGCAACCTGATGGAGGTCTGTATAGATGGACTAATAGAACAAGTCCCACACACAACTGGAAGCCCAAATATTTTTTCAGAGGTAGATGCAGAAAAAAATTATATTCAGTTTGCAACCTGATGAAGGTCAGTATAGATGGACTAATAGAACAAGTCCCACACACTGCTAGAAGGCCAAATATTTTTTCAGAGGTAGATGCAGAAAAAAATTATATTCAGTTTGCAACCTGACGGAGGTCAGTATAGATGGACTAATAGAACAAGTCCCACACACTGCTAGAAGGCCAAATATTTTTTCAGAGCTAGATGCAGAAAAATATTATATTCAATTTGCAACCTGATGGAGGTCAGTATAGATGGACTAATAGAACAAGTCCCACACACAGCTAGAAGCCCAAATATTTTTTCAGAGGTAGATGCAGATAAAAATTATTTTTAATTTGCAACCTGATAGAGGTCAGTATAGATGGACTAATAGAACAAGTTCCACACACTGCTAGAAGGCCAAATATTTTTTCAGAGCTAGATGCAGAAAAATATTATATTCAATTTGCAACCTGATGGAGGTCAGTATAGATGGACTAATAGAACAAGTGCCACACACTGCTAGAAGGCCAAATATTTTTTTAGAGCTAGATGCAGATAAAAAATATTTTTAATTTGCAACCTGATGGAGGTCAGTATAGATGGACTAATAGAACAAGTTCCACACACTGCTAGAAGGCCAAATATTTTTTCAGAGCTAGATGCAGAAAAATATTATATTCAATTTGCAACCTGATGGAGGTCTGTATAGATGGACTAATAGAACAAGTCCCACACACAGCTGGAAGCCCAAATATTTTTTCAGAGGTAGATGCAGAAAAAAATTATATTCAGTTTGCAACCTGATGGAGGTTATATAGATGGACTAATAGAACAAGTCCCACACACTGCTAGAAGGCCAAATATTTTTTCAGAGCTAGATGCAGATAAAAATTATTTTTAATTTGCAACCTGATGGAGGTCAGTATAGATGGACTAATAGAACAAGTCCCACACACTGCTAGAAGGCCAAATATTTTTTCAGAGCTAGATGCAGAAAAATATTATATTCAATTTGCAACCTGATGGAGGTCAGTATAGATGGACTAATAGAACAAGTCCCACACACAGCTAGATGCCCAAATATTTTTTCAGAGGTAGATGCAGATAAAAATTATATTCAGTTTGCAACCTGATGGAGGTCAATATAGATGGACTAATAAAATAAGTCCCACACACTGCTAGAAGGCCAAATATTTTTTCAGAGCAAGATGCAGACTAAAAATTATTTTGAATTTGCAACCTGATGGAGGTCAGTATAGATGGACTAATAGAACAAGTCCCACACACTGCTAGAAGGCCAAATATTTTTTCAGAGCTAGGTGCAGAAAAATATTATATTCAATTTGCAACCTGATGGAGGTCAGTATAGATGGACTAATAGAACAAGTCCCACACACAGCTAGAAGCCCAAATATTTTTTCAGAGGTAGATGCAGAAAAAAATTATATTCAGTTTGCAACCTGATGGAGGTCAGTATATATGGACTAATAGAACAAGTCCCACACACTGCTAGAAGGCCAAATATTTTTTCAGAGCTAGATGCAGAAAAATATTATATTCAATTTGCAACCTGATGGAGGTCAGTATAGATGGACTAATAGAACACGTTCCACACACTGCTAGAAGGCCAAATATTTTTTCAGAGCTAGATGCAGAAAAATATTATATTCAATTTGCAACCTGATGGAGGTCAGTATAGATGGACTAATAGAACAAGTCCCACACACTGCTAGAAGGCCAAATATTTTTTTAGAGCTAGATGCAGATAAAAAATATTTTTAATTTGCAACCTGATGGAGGTCAGTATAGATGGACTAATAGAACAAGTTCCACACACTGCTAGAAGGCCAAATATTTTTTCAGAGCTAGATGCAGAAAAATATTATATTCAATTTGCAACATGATGGAGGTCTGTATAGATGGACTAATAGAACAAGTCCCACACACAGCTGGAAGCCCAAATATTTTTTCAGAGGTAGATGCAGAAAAAAATTATATTCAGTTTGCAACCTGATGGAGGTCATATAGATGGACTAATAGAACAAGTCCCACACACTGCTAGAAGGCCAAATATTTTTTCAGAGCTAGATGCAGATAAAAATTATTTTTAATTTGCAACCTGATGGAGGTCAGTATAGATGGACTAATAGAACAAGTCCCACATACTGCTAGAAGGCCAAATATTTTTTCAGAGCTAGATGCAGAAAAATATTATATTCAATTTGCAACCTGATGGAGGTCAGTATAGATGGACTAATAGAACAAGTCCCACACACAGCTAGAAGCCCAAATATTTTTTCAGAGGTAGATGCAGAAAAAAATTATATTCAGTTTGCAACCTGATGGAGGTCAGTATAGATGGAATAATAGACCAAGTCCCACACACTGCTAGAAGGCCAAATATTTTTTCAGAGCTAGATGCAGAAAAATATTATATTCAATTTGCAAACTGATGGAGGTCAGTATAGATGGACTAATAGAACAAGTCCTATACACAGGTAGAAGCCCAAATATTTTTTCAGAGGTAGATGCAGAAAAAAATTATATTCAGTTTGCAACCTGATGGAGGTCAGTATAGATGGACTAATAGAACAAGCCCCACACACTGCTAGAAGGCCAAATATTTTTTCAGAGCTAGATGCAGAAAAATATTATATTCAATTTGCAACCTGATGGAGGTCAGTATAGATGGACTAATAGAGCAAGTCCCACACACAGCTAGAGGCCCAAATATTTTTTCAGAGGTAGATGCAGAAAAAAATTATATTCAGTTTGCAACCTGACGGAGGTCAGTATAGATGGACTAATAGAACAAGTCCCACACACTGCTAGAAGGCCAAATATTTTTTCAGAGCTAGATGCAGAAAAATATTATATTCAATTTGCAACCTGATGGAGGTCAGTATAGATGGACTAATAGAACAAGTTCCACACACTGCTAGAAGGCCAAATATTTTTTCAGAGCTAGATGCAGAAAAATATTATATTCAATTTGCAACCTGATGGAAGTCAGTATAGATGGACTAATAGAACAAGTCCCACACACTGCTAGAATGCCAAATATTTTTTTAGAGCTAGATGCAGATAAAAAATATTTTTAATTTGCAACCTGATGGAGGTCAGTATAGATGGACTAATAGAACAAGTTCCACACACTGCTAGAAGGCCAAATATTTTTTCAGAGCTAGATGCAGAAAAATATTATATTCAATTTGCAACCTGATGGAGGTCTGTATAGATGGACTAATAGAACAAGTCCCACACACAACTGGAAGCCCCAATATTTTTTCAGAGGTAGATGCAGAAAAAAATTATATTCAGTTTGCAACCTGATGGAGGTCAGTATAGATGGACTAATAGAACAAGTCCCACACACTGCTAGAAGGCCAAACATTTTTTCAGAGGTAGATGCAGAAAAAAATTATATTCAGTTTGCAACCTGATGGAGGTCAGTATAGATGGACTAATAGAACAAGTCCCACACACTGCTAGAAGGACAAATATTTTTTCAGAGCTAGATGCAGAAAAATATTATATTCAATTTGCAACCTGATGGAGGTCAGTATAGATGGACTAATAGAGCAAGTCCCACACACAGCTAGAAGCCCAAATATTTTTTCAGAGGTAGATGCAGAAAAAAATTATATTCAGTTTGCAACCTGACGGAGGTCAGTATAGATGGACTAATAGAACAAGTCCCACACACTGCTAGAAGGCCAAATATTTTTTCAGAGCTAGATGCAGAAAAATATTATATTCAATTTGCAACCTGATGGAGGTCAGTATAGATGGACTAATAGAACAAGTTCCACACACTGCTAGAAGGCCAAATATTTTTTCAGAGCTAGATGCAGAAAAATATTATATTCAATTTGCAACCTGATGGAGGTCAGTATAGATGGACTAATAGAACAAGTCTCACACACTGCTAGAATGCCAAATATTTTTTTAGAGCTAGATGCAGATAAAAAATATTTTTAATTTGCAACCTGATGGAAGTCAGTATAGATGTACTAATAGAACAAGTTCCACACACTGCTAGAAGGCCAAATATTTTTTCAGAGCTAGATGCAGAAAAATATTATATTCAATTTGCAACCTGATGGAGGTCTGTATAGATGGACTAATAGAACAAGCCCCTACACAACTGGAAGCCCAAATATTTTTTCAGAGGTAGATGCAGAAAAAAATTATATTCAGTTTGCAACCTGATGGAGGTCAGTATAGATGGACTAATAGAACAAGTCCCACACACTGCTAGAAGGCCAAATATTTTTTCAGAGCTAGATGCAGAAAAATATTATATTTAATTTGCAACCTGATGGAGGTCAGTATAGATGGACTAATAGAACAAGTCCCACACACAGCTAGAAGCCCAAAATATTTTTTCAGAGGTAGATGCAGATAAAAATTATTTTTAATTTGCAACCTGATAGAGGTCAGTATAGATGGACTAATAGAACAAGTTCCACACACTGCTAGAAGGCCAAATATTTTTTCAGAGCTAGATGCAGAAAAATATTATATTCAATTTGCAACCTGATGGAGGTCAGTATAGATGGACTAATAGAACAAGTCCCACACACTGCTAGAAGGCCAAATATTTTTTTAGAGCTAGATGCAGATAAAAAATATTTTTAATTTGCAACCTGATGGAGGTCAGTATAGATGGACTAATAGAACAAGTTCCACTCACTGCTAGAAGGCCAAATATTTTTTCAGAGCTAGATGCAGAAAAATATTACATTCAATTTGCAACATGATGGAGGTCTGTATAGATGGACTAATAGAACAAGTCCCACACACAGCTGGAAGCCCAAATATTTTTTCAGAGGTAGATGCAGAAAAAAATTATATTCAGTTTGCAACCTGATGGAGGTCATATAGATGGACTAATAGAACAAGTCCCACACACTGCTAGAAGGCCAAATATTTTTTCAGAGCTAGATGCAGATAAAAATTATTTTTAATTTGCAACCTGATGGAGGTCAGTATAGATGGACTAATAGAACAAGTCCCACATACTGCTAGAAGGCCAAATGTTTTTTCAGAGCTAGATGCAGAAAAATATTATATTCAATTTGCAATCTGATGGAGGTCAGTATAGATGGACTAATAGAACAAGTCCCACACACAGCTAGAAGCCCAAATATTTTTTCAGAGGTAGATGCAGAAAAAAATTATATTCAGTTTGCAACCTGATGGAGGTCAGTATAGAAGGACTAATAGACCAAGTCCCACATACTGCTAGAAGGCCAAATATTTTTTCAGAGCTAGATGCAGAAAAATATTATATTCAATTTGCAAACTGATGGAGGTCAGTATAGATGGACTAATAGAACAAGTCCCATACACAGGTAGAAGCCCAAATATTTTTTCAGAGGTAGATGCAGAAAAAAATTATATTCAGTTTGCAACCTGATGGAGGTCAGGATAGATGGACTAATAGAACAAGTCCCACACACTGCTAGAAGGCCAAATATTTTTTCAGAGCTAGATGCAGAAAAATATTATATTCAATTTGCAACCTGATGGAGGTCAGTATAGATGGACTAATAGAGCAAGTCCCACACACAGCTAGAAGCCCAAATATTTTTTCAGAGGTAGATGCAGAAAAAAATTATATTCAGTTTGCAACCTGATGGAGGTTATATAGATGGACTAATAGAACAAGTCCCACACACTGCTAGAAGGCCAAATATTTTTTCAGAGCTAGATGCAGATAAAAATTATTTTTAATTTGCAACCTGATGGAGGTCAGTATAGATGGACTAATAGAACAAGTCCCACACACTGCTAGAAGGCCAAATATTTTTTCAGAGCTAGATGCAGAAAAATATTATATTCAATTTGCAACCTGATGGAGGTCAGTATAGATGGACTAATAGAACAAGTCCCACACACAGCTAGATGCCCAAATATTTTTTCAGAGGTAGATGCAGATAAAAATTATATTCAGTTTGCAACCTGATGGAGGTCAATATAGATGGACTAATAAAATAAGTCCCACACACTGCTAGAAGGCCAAATATTTTTTCAGAGCAACATGCAGACTAAAAATTATTTTGAATTTGCAACCTGATGGAGGTCAGTATAGATGGACTAATAGAACAAGTCCCACACACTGCTAGAAGGCCAAATATTTTTTCAGAGCTAGGTGCAGAAAAATATTATATTCAATTTGCAACCTGATGGAGGTCAGTATAGATGGACTAATAGAACAAGTCCCACACACAGCTAGAAGCCCAAATATTTTTTCAGAGGTAGATGCAGAAAAAAATTATATTCAGTTTGCAACCTGATGGAGGTCAGTATAGATGGACTAATAGAACAAGTCCCACACACTGCTAGAAGGCCAAATATTTTTTCAGAGCTAGATGCAGAAAAATATTATATTCAATTTGCAACCTGATGGAGGTCAGTATAGATGGACTAATAGAACACGTTCCACACACTGCTAGAAGGCCAAATATTTTTTCAGAGCTAGATGCAGAAAAATATTATATTCAATTTGCAACCTGATGGAGGTCAGTATAGATGGACTAATAGAACAAGTCCCACACACTGCTAGAAGGCCAAATATTTTTTTAGAGCTAGATGCAGATAAAAAATATTTTTAATTTGCAACCTGATGGAGGTCAGTATAGATGGACTAATAGAACAAGTTCCACACACTGCTAGAAGGCCAAATATTTTTTCAGAGCTAGATGCAGAAAAATATTATATTCAATTTGCAACATGATGGAGGTCTGTATAGATGGACTAATAGAACAAGTCCCACACACAGCTGGAAGCCCAAATATTTTTTCAGAGGTAGATGCAGAAAAAAATTATATTCAGTTTGCAACCTGATGGAGGTCATATAGATGGACTAATAGAACAAGTCCCACACACTGCTAGAAGGCCAAATATTTTTTCAGAGCTAGATGCAGATAAAAATTGTTTTTAATTTGCAACCTGATGGAGGTCAGTATAGATGGACTAATAGAACAAGTCCCACATACTGCTAGAAGGCCAAATATTTTTTCAGAGCTAGATGCAGAAAAATATTATATTCAATTTGCAACCTGATGGAGGTCAGTATAGATGGACTAATAGAACAAGTCCCACACACAGCTAGAAGCCCAAATATTTTTTCAGAGGTAGATGCAGAAAAAAATTATATTCAGTTTGCAACCTGATGGAGGTCAGTATAGATGGACTAATAGACCAAGTCCCACACACTGCTAGAAGGCCAAATATTTTTTCAGAGCTAGATGCAGAAAAATATTATATTCAATTTGCAAACTGATGGAGGTCAGTATAGATGGACTAATAGAACAAGTCCTATACACAGGTAGAAGCCCAAATATTTTTTCAGAGGTAGATGCAGAAAAAAATTATATTCAGTTTGCAACCTGATGGAGGTCAGTATAGATGGACTAATAGAACAAGCCCCACACACTGCTAGAAGGCCAAATATTTTTTCAGAGCTAGATGCAGAAAAATATTATATTCAATTTGCAACCTGATGGAGGTCAGTATAGATGGACTAATAGAGCAAGTCCTACACACAGCTAGAAGCCCAAATATTTTTTCAGAGGTAGATGCAGAAAAAAATTATATTCAGTTTGCAACCTGACGGAGGTCAGTATAGATGGACTAATAGAACAAGTCCCACACACTGCTAGAAGGCCAAATATTTTTTCAGAGCTAGATGCAGAAAAATATTATATTCAATTTGCAACCTGATGGAGGTCAGTATAGATGGACTAATAGAACAAGTTCCACACACTGCTAGAAGGCCAAATATTTTTTCAGAGCTAGATGCAGAAAAATATTATATTCAATTTGCAACCTGATGGAAGTCAGTATAGATGGACTAATAGAACAAGTCCCACACACTGCTAGAATGCCAAATATTTTTTTAGAGCTAGATGCAGATAAAAAATATTTTTAATTTGCAACCTGATGGAGGTCAGTATAGATGGACTAATAGAACAAGTTCCACACACTGCTAGAAGGCCAAATATTTTTTCAGAGCTAGATGCAGAAAAATATTATATTCAATTTGCAACCTGATGGAGGTCTGTATAGATGGACTAATAGAACAAGTCCCACACACAACTGGAAGCCCCAATATTTTTTCAGAGGTAGATGCAGAAAAAAATTATATTCAGTTTGCAACCTGATGGAGGTCAGTATAGATGGACTAATAGAACAAGTCCCACACACTGCTAGAAGGCCAAATATTTTTTCAGAGGTAGATGCAGAAAAAAATTATATTCAGTTTGCAACCTGATGGAGGTCAGTATAGATGGACTAATAGAACAAGTCCCACACACTGCTAGAAGGCCAAATATTTTTTCAGAGCTAGATGCAGAAAAATATTATATTCAATTTGCAACCTGATGGAGGTCAGTATAGATGGACTAATAGAGCAAGTCCCACACACAGCTAGAAGCCCAAATATTTTTTCAGAGGTAGATGCAGAAAAAAATTATATTCAGTTTGCAACCTGACGGAGGTCAGTATAGATGGACTAATAGAACAAGTCCCACACACTGCTAGAAGGCCAAATATTTTTTCAGAGCTAGATGCAGAAAAATATTATATTCAATTTGCAACCTGATGGAGGTCAGTATAGATGGACTAATAGAACAAGTTCCACACACTGCTAGAAGGCCAAATATTTTTTCAGAGCTAGATGCAGAAAAATATTATATTCAATTTGCAACCTGATGGAGGTCAGTATAGATGGACTAATAGAACAAGTCTCACACACTGCTAGAATGCCAAATATTTTTTTAGAGCTAGATGCAGATAAAAAATATTTTTAATTTGCAACCTGATGGAAGTCAGTATAGATAGACTAATAGAACAAGTTCCACACACTGCTAGAAGGCCAAATATTTTTTCAGAGCTAGATGCAGAAAAATATTATATTCAATTTGCAACCTGATGGAGGTCTGTATAGATGGACTAATAGAACAAGTCCCACACACAACTGGAAGCCCAAATATTTTTTCAGAGGTAGATGCAGAAAAAAATTATATTCAGTTTGCAACCTGATGGAGGTCAGTATAGATGGACTAATAGAACAAGTCCCACACACTGCTAGAAGGCCAAATATTTTTTCAGAGGTAGATGCAGAAAAAAATTATATTCAGTTTGCAACCTGATGGAGGTCAGTATAGATGGACTAATAGAACAAGTCCCACACACTGCTAGAAGGCCAAATATTTTTTCAGAGCTAGATGCAGAAAAATATTATATTTAATTTGCAACCTGATGGAGGTCAGTATAGATGGACTAATAGAACAAGTCCCACACACAGCTAGAAGCCCAAAATATTTTTTCAGAGGTAGATGCAGATAAAAATTATTTTTAATTTGCAACCTGATAGAGGTCAGTATAGATGGACTAATAGAACAAGTTCCACACACTGCTAGAAGGCCAAATATTTTTTCAGAGCTAGATGCAGAAAAATATTATATTCAATTTGCAACCTGATGGAGGTCAGTATAGATGGACTAATAGAACAAGTCCCACACACAGCTAGATGCCCAAATATTTTTTCAGAGGTAGATGCAGATAAAAATTATATTCAGTTTGCAACCTGATGGAGGTCAATATAGATGGACTAATAAAATAAGTCCCACACACTGCTAGAAGGCCAAATATTTTTTCAGAGCAAGATGCAGACAAAAAATTATTTTGAATTTGCAACCTGATGGAGGTCAGTATAGATGGACTAATAGAACAAGTCCCACACACTGCTAGAAGGCCAAATATTTTTTCAGAGCTAGATGCAGAAAAATATTATATTCAATTTGCAACCTGATGGAGGTCTGTATAGATGGACTAATAGAACAAGTCCCACACACAACTGGAAGCCCAAATATTTTTTCAGAGGTAGATGCAGAAAAAATTATATTCAGTTTGCAACCTGATGGAGGTCAGTATAGATGGACTAATAGAACAAGTCCCACACACTGCTAGAAGGCCAAATATTTTTTCAGAGGTAGATGCAGAAAAAAATTATATTCAGTTTGCAACCTGATGGAGGTCAGTATAGATGGACTAATAGAACAAGTCCCACACACTGCTAGAAGGCCAAATATTTTTTCAGAGCTAGATGCAGAAAAATATTATATTCAATTTGCAACCTGATGGAGGTCAGTATAGATGGACTAATAGAACAAGTCCCACACACAGCTAGAAGCCCAAATATTTTTTCAGAGGTAGATGCAGATAAAAATTATTTTTAATTTGCAACCTGATAGAGGTCAGTATAGATAGACTAATAGAACAAGTTCCACACACTGCTAGAAGGCCAAATATTTTTTCAGAGCTAGATGCAGAAAAATATTATATTCAATTTGCAACCTGATGGAGGTCAGTATAGATGGACTAATAGAACAAGTGCCACACACTGCTAGAAGGCCAAATATTTTTTTAGAGCTAGATGCAGATAAAAAATATTTTTAATTTGCAACCTGATGGAGGTCAGTATAGATGGACTAATAGAACAAGTTCCACACACTGCTAGAAGGCCAAATATTTTTTCAGAGCTAGATGCAGAAAAATATTATATTCAATTTGCAACCTGATGGAGGTCTGTATAGATGGACTAATAGAACAAGTCCCACACACAGCTGGAAGCCCAAATATTTTTTCAGAGGTAGATGCAGAAAAAAATTATATTCAGTTTGCAATCTGATGGAGGTTATATAGATGGACTAATAGAACAAGTCCCACACACTGCTAGAAGGCCAAATATTTTTTCAGAGCTAGATGCAGATAAAAATTATTTTTAATTTGCAACCTGATGGAGGTCAGTATAGATGGACTAATAGAACAAGTCCCACACACTGCTAGAAGGTCAAATATTTTTTCAGAGCTAGATGCAGAAAAATATTATATTCAATTTGCAACCTGATGGAGGTCAGTATAGATGGACTAATAGAACAAGTCCCACACACAGCTAGAAGCCCAAATATTTTTTCAGAGGTAGATGCAGATAAAAATTATATTCAGTTTGCAACCTGATGGAGGTCAATATAGATGGACTAATAAAATTAGTCCCACACACTGCTAGAAGGCCAAATATTTTTTCAGAGCAAGATGCAGACAAAAAATTATTTTGAATTTGCAACCTGATGGAGGTCAGTATAGATGGACTAATAGAACAAGTCCCACACACTGCTAGATGGCCAAATATTTTTTCAGAGCTAGGTGCAGAAAAATATTATATTCAATTTGCAACCTGATGGAGGTCAGTATAGATGGACTAATAGAACAAGTCCCACACACAGCCAGAAGCCCAAATATTTTTTCAGAGGTAGATGCAGATAAAAATTATTTTTAATTTGCAACCTGATGGAGGTCAGTATAGATGGACTAATAGAACAAGTTCCACACACTGCTAGAAGGCCAAATATTTTTTCAGAGCTAGATGCAGAAAAATATTATATTCAATTTGCAACCTGATGGAGGTCAGTATAGATGGACTAATAGAACAAGTCCCACACACTGCTAGAAGGCCAAATATTTTTTTAGAGCTAGATGCAGATAAAAAATATTTTTAATTTGCAACCTGATGGAGGTCAGTATAGATGGACTAATAGAACAAGTTCCACTCACTGCTAGAAGGCCAAATATTTTTTCAGAGCTAGATGCAGAAAAATATTACATTCAATTTGCAACATGATGGAGGTCTGTATAGATGGACTAATAGAACAAGTCCCACACACAGCTGGAAGCCCAAATATTTTTTCAGAGGTAGATGCAGAAAAAAATTATATTCAGTTTGCAACCTGATGGAGGTCATATAGATGGACTAATAGAACAAGTCCCACACACTGCTAGAAGGCCAAATATTTTTTCAGAGCTAGATGCAGATAAAAATTATTTTTAATTTGCAACCTGATGGAGGTCAGTATAGATGGACTAATAGAACAAGTCCCACATACTGCTAGAAGGCCAAATGTTTTTTCAGAGCTAGATGCAGAAAAATATTATATTCAATTTGCAATCTGATGGAGGTCAGTATAGATGGACTAATAGAACAAGTCCCACACACAGCTAGAAGCCCAAATATTTTTTCAGAGGTAGATGCAGAAAAAAATTATATTCAGTTTGCAACCTGATGGAGGTCAGTATAGAAGGACTAATAGACCAAGTCCCACATACTGCTAGAAGGCCAAATATTTTTTCAGAGCTAGATGCAGAAAAATATTATATTCAATTTGCAAACTGATGGAGGTCAGTATAGATGGACTAATAGAACAAGTCCCATACACAGGTAGAAGCCCAAATATTTTTTCAGAGGTAGATGCAGAAAAAAATTATATTCAGTTTGCAACCTGATGGAGGTCAGGATAGATGGACTAATAGAACAAGTCCCACACACTGCTAGAAGGCCAAATATTTTTTCAGAGCTAGATGCAGAAAAATATTATATTCAATTTGCAACCTGATGGAGGTCAGTATAGATGGACTAATAGAGCAAGTCCCACACACAGCTAGAAGCCCAAATATTTTTTCAGAGGTAGATGCAGAAAAAAATTATATTCAGTTTGCAACCTGACGGAGGTCAGTATAGATGGACTAATAGAACAAGTCCCACACACTGCTAGAAGGCCAAATATTTTTTCAGAGCTAGATGCAGAAAAATATTATATTCAATTTGCAACCTGATGGAGGTCAGTATAGATGGACTAATAGAACAAGTTCCACACACTGCTAGAAGGCCAAATATTTTTTTAGAGCTAGATGCAGATAAAAAATATTTTTAATTTGCAACCTGATGGAGGTCAGTATAGATGGACTAATAGAACAAGTTCCACACACTGCTAGAAGGCCAAATATTTTTTCAGAGCTAGATGCAGAAAAATATTATATTCAATTTGCAACCTGATGGAGGTCTGTATAGATGGACTAATAGAACAAGTCCCACACACTGCTAGAAGGCCAAATATTTTTTCAGAGGTAGATGCAGAAAAAAATTATATTCAGTTTGCAACCTGATGGAGGTCAGTATAGATGTACTAATAGAACAAGTCCCACACACTGCTAGAAGGCCAAATATTTTTTCAGAGCTAGATGCAGAAAAATATTATATTCAATTTGCAACCTGATGGAGGTCAGTATAGATGGACTAATAGAACAAGTCCCACACACAGCTAGAAGCCCAAATATTTTTTCAGAGGTAGATGCAGAAAAAAATTATATTCAGTTTGCAACCTGATGGAGGTCAGTATAGATGGACTAATAGAACAAGTCCCACACACTGCTAGAAGGCCAAATATTTTTTCAGAGCTAGATGCAGATAAAAATTATTTTTAATTTGCAACCTGATGGAGGTCAGTATAGATGGACTAATAGAACAAGTCCCACACACTGCTAGAAGGCCAAATATTTTTTCAGAGCTAGGTGCAGAAAAATATTATATTCAATTTGCAACCTGATGGAGGTCAGTATAGATGGACTAATAGAACAAGTCCCACACACAGCTAGAAGCCCAAATATTTTTTCAGAGGTAGATGCAGAAAAAAATTATATTCAGTTTGCAACCTGATGGAGGTCAGTATAGATGGACTAATAGAACAAGTCCCACACACTGCTAGAAGGCCAAATATTTTTTCAGAGCTAGATGCAGAAAAATATTATATTCAATTTGCAACCTGATGGAGGTCAGTATAGATGGACTAATAGAACACGTTCCACACACTGCTAGAAGGCCAAATATTTTTTCAGAGCTAGATGCAGAAAAATATTATATTCAATTTGCAACCTGATGGAGGTCAGTATAGATGGACTAATAGAACAAGTCCCACACACTGCTAGAAGGCCAAATATTTTTTTAGAGCTAGATGCAGATAAAAAATATTTTTAATTTGCAACCTGATGGAGGTCAGTATAGATGGACTAATAGAACAAGTTCCACACACTGCTAGAAGGCCAAATATTTTTTCAGAGCTAGATGCAGAAAAATATTATATTCAATTTGCAACATGATGGAGGTCTGTATAGATGGACTAATAGAACAAGTCCCACACACAGCTGGAAGCCCAAATATTTTTTCAGAGGTAGATGCAGAAAAAAATTATATTCAGTTTGCAACCTGATGGAGGTCATATAGATGGACTAATAGAACAAGTCCCACACACTGCTAGAAGGCCAAATATTTTTTCAGAGCTAGATGCAGATAAAAATTATTTTTAATTTGCAACCTGATGGAGGTCAGTATAGATGGACTAATAGAACAAGTCCCACATACTGCTAGAAGGCCAAATATTTTTTCAGAGCTAGATGCAGAAAAATATTATACTCAATTTGCAACCTGATGGAGGTCAGTATAGATGGACTAATAGAACAAGTCCCACACACAGCTAGAAGCCCAAATATTTTTTCAGAGGTAGATGCAGAAAAAAATTATATTCAGTTTGCAACCTGATGGAGGTCAGTATAGATGGACTAATAGACCAAGTCCCACACACTGCTAGAAGGCCAAATATTTTTTCAGAGCTAGATGCAGAAAAATATTATATTCAATTTGCAAACTGATGGAGGTCAGTATAGATGGACTAATAGAACAAGTCCTATACACAGGTAGAAGCCCAAATATTTTTTCAGAGGTAGATGCAGAAAAAAATTATATTCAGTTTGCAACCTGATGGAGGTCAGTATAGATGGACTAATAGAACAAGCCCCACACACTGCTAGAAGGCCAAATATTTTTTCAGAGCTAGATGCAGAAAAATATTATATTCAATTTGCAACCTGATGGAGGTCAGTATAGATGGACTAATAGAGCAAGTCCCACACACAGCTAGAAGCCCAAATATTTTTTCAGAGGTAGATGCAGAAAAAAATTATATTCAGTTTGCAACCTGACGGAGGTCAGTATAGATGGACTAATAGAACAAGTCCCACACACTGCTAGAAGGCCAAATATTTTTTCAGAGCTAGATGCAGAAAAATATTATATTCAATTTGCAACCTGATGGAGGTCAGTATAGATGGACTAATAGAACAAGTTCCACACACTGCTAGAAGGCCAAATATTTTTTCAGAGCTAGATGCAGAAAAATATTATATTCAATTTGCAACCTGATGGAAGTCAGTATAGATGGACTAATAGAACAAGTCCCACACACTGCTAGAATGCCAAATATTTTTTTAGAGCTAGATGCAGATAAAAAATATTTTTAATTTGCAACCTGATGGAGGTCAGTATAGATGGACTAATAGAACAAGTTCCACACACTGCTAGAAGGCCAAATATTTTTTCAGAGCTAGATGCAGAAAAATATTATATTCAATTTGCAACCTGATGGAGGTCTGTATAGATGGACTAATAGAACAAGTCCCACACACAACTGGAAGCCCCAATATTTTTTCAGAGGTAGATGCAGAAAAAAATTATATTCAGTTTGCAACCTGATGGAGGTCAGTATAGATGGACTAATAGAACAAGTCCCACACACTGCTAGAAGGCCAAATATTTTTTCAGAGGTAGATGCAGAAAAAAATTATATTCAGTTTGCAACCTGATGGAGGTCAGTATAGATGGACTAATAGAACAAGTCCCACACACTGCTAGAAGGCCAAATATTTTTTCAGAGCTAGATGTAGAAAAATATTATATTCAATTTGCAACCTGATGGAGGTCAGTATAGATGGACTAATAGAGCAAGTCCCACACACAGCTAGAAGCCCAAATATTTTTTCAGAGGTAGATGCAGAAAAAAATTATATTCAGTTTGCAACCTGACGGAGGTCAGTATAGATGGACTAATAGAACAAGTCCCACACACTGCTAGAAGGCCAAATATTTTTTCAGAGCTAGATGCAGAAAAATATTATATTCAATTTGCAACCTGATGGAGGTCAGTATAGATGGACTAATAGAACAAGTTCCACACACTGCTAGAAGGCCAAATATTTTTTCAGAGCTAGATGCAGAAAAATATTATATTCAATTTGCAACCTGATGGAGGTCAGTATAGATGGACTAATAGAACAAGTCTCACACACTGCTTGAATGCCAAATATTTTTTTAGAGCTAGATGCAGATAAAAAATATTTTTAATTTGCAACCTGATGGAAGTCAGTATAGATGGACTAATAGAACAAGTTCCACACACTGCTAGAAGGCCAAATATTTTTTCAGAGCTAGATGCAGAAAAATATTATATTCAATTTGCAACCTGATGGAGGTCTGTATAGATGGACTAATAGAACAAGTCCCACACACAACTGGAAGCCCAAATATTTTTTCAGAGGTAGATGCAGAAAAAAATTATATTCAGTTTGCAACCTGATGGAGGTCAGTATAGATGGACTAATAGAACAAGTCCCACACACTGCTAGAAGGCCAAATATTTTTTCAGAGGTAGATGCAGAAAAAAATTATATTCAGTTTGCAACCTGATGGAGGTCAGTATAGATGGACTAATAGAACAAGTCCCACACACTGCTAGAAGGCCAAATATTTTTTCAGAGCTAGATGCAGAAAAATATTATATTTAATTTGCAACCTGATGGAGGTCAGTATAGATGGACTAATAGAACAAGTCCCACACACAGCTAGAAGCCCAAAATATTTTTTCAGAGGTAGATGCAGATAAAAATTATTTTTAATTTGCAACCTGATAGAGGTCAGTATAGATGGACTAATAGAACAAGTTCCACACACTGCTAGAAGGCCAAATATTTTTTCAGAGCTAGATGCAGAAAAATATTATATTCAATTTGCAACCTGATGGAGGTCAGTATAGATGGACTAATAGAACAAGTCCCACACACAGCTAGATGCCCAAATATTTTTTCAGAGGTAGATGCAGATAAAAATTATATTCAGTTTGCAACCTGATGGAGGTCAATATAGATGGACTAATAAAATAAGTCCCACACACTGCTAGAAGGCCAAATATTTTTTCAGAGCAAGATGCAGACAAAAAATTATTTTGAATTTGCAACCTGATGGAGGTCAGTATAGATGGACTAATAGAACAAGTCCCACACACTGCTAGAAGGCCAAATATTTTTTCAGAGCTAGATGCAGAAAAATATTATATTCAATTTGCAACCTGATGGAGGTCTGTATAGATGGACTAATAGAACAAGTCCCACACACAACTGGAAGCCCAAATATTTTTTCAGAGGTAGATGCAGAAAAAAATTATATTCAGTTTGCAACCTGATGGAGGTCAGTATAGATGGACTAATAGAACAAGTCCCACACACTGCTAGAAGGCCAAATATTTTTTCAGAGGTAGATGCAGAAAAAAATTATATTCAGTTTGCAACCTGATGGAGGTCAGTATAGATGGACTAATAGAACAAGTCCCACACACTGCTAGAAGGCCAAATATTTTTTCAGAGCTAGATGCAGAAAAATATTATATTCAATTTGCAACCTGATGGAGGTCAGTATAGATGGACTAATAGAACAAGTCCCACACACAGCTAGAAGCCCAAATATTTTTTCAGAGGTAGATGCAGATAAAAATTATTTTTAATTTGCAACCTGATAGAGGTCAGTATAGATAGACTAATAGAACAAGTTCCACACACTGCTAGAAGGCCAAATATTTTTTCAGAGCTAGATGCAGAAAAATATTATATTCAATTTGCAACCTGATGGAGGTCAGTATAGATGGACTAATAGAACAAGTGCCACACACTGCTAGAAGGCCAAATATTTTTTTAGAGCTAGATGCAGATAAAAAATATTTTTAATTTGCAACCTGATGGAGGTCAGTATGGATGGACTAATAGAACAAGTTCCACACACTGCTAGAAGGCCAAATATTTTTTCAGAGCTAGATGCAGAAAAATATTATATTCAATTTGCAACCTGATGGAGGTCTGTATAGATGGACTAATAGAACAAGTCCCACACACAGCTGGAAGCCCAAATATTTTTTCAGAGGTAGATGCAGAAAAAAATTATATTCAGTTTGCAATCTGATGGAGGTTATATAGATGGACTAATAGAACAAGTCCCACACACTGCTAGAAGGCCAAATATTTTTTCAGAGCTAGATGCAGATAAAAATTATTTTTAATTTGCAACCTGATGGAGGTCAGTATAGATGGACTAATAGAATAAGTCCCACACACTGCTAGAAGGTCAAATATTTTTTCAGAGCTAGATGCAGAAAAATATTATATTCAATTTGCAACCTGATGGAGGTCAGTATAGATGGACTAATAGAACAAGTCCCACACACAGCTAGAAGCCCAAATATTTTTTCAGAGGTAGATGCAGATAAAAATTATATTCAGTTTGCAACCTGATGGAGGTCAATATAGATGGACTAATAAAATTAGTCCCACACACTGCTAGAAGGCCAAATATTTTTTCAGAGCAAGATGCAGACAAAAAATTATTTTGAATTTGCAACCTGATGGAGGTCAGTATAGATGGACTAATAGAACAAGTCCCACACACTGCTAGATGGCCAAATATTTTTTCAGAGCTAGGTGCAGAAAAATATTATATTCAATTTGCAACCTGATGGAGGTCAGTATAGATGGACTAATAGAACAAGTCCCACACACAGCCAGAAGCCCAAATATTTTTTCAGAGGTAGATGCAGATAAAAATTATTTTTAATTTGCAACCTGATGGAGGTCAGTATAGATGGACTAATAGAACAAGTTCCACACACTGCTAGAAGGCCAAATATTTTTTCAGAGCTAGATGCAGAAAAATATTATATTCAATTTGCAACCTGATGGAGGTCAGTATAGATGGACTAATAGAACAAGTCCCACACACTGCTAGAAGGCCAAATATTTTTTTAGAGCTAGATGCAGATAAAAAATATTTTTAATTTGCAACCTGATGGAGGTCAGTATAGATGGACTAATAGAACAAGTTCCACTCACTGCTAGAAGGCCAAATATTTTTTCAGAGCTAGATGCAGAAAAATATTACATTCAATTTGCAACATGATGGAGGTCTGTATAGATGGACTAATAGAACAAGTCCCACACACAGCTGGAAGCCCAAATATTTTTTCAGAGGTAGATGCAGAAAAAAATTATATTCAGTTTGCAACCTGATGGAGGTCATATAGATGGACTAATAGAACAAGTCCCACACACTGCTAGAAGGCCAAATATTTTTTCAGAGCTAGATGCAGATAAAAATTATTTTTAATTTGCAACCTGATGGAGGTCAGTATAGATGGACTAATAGAACAAGTCCCACATACTGCTAGAAGGCCAAATGTTTTTTCAGAGCTAGATGCAGAAAAATATTATATTCAATTTGCAATCTGATGGAGGTCAGTATAGATGGACTAATAGAACAAGTCCCACACACAGCTAGAAGCCCAAATATTTTTTCAGAGGTAGATGCAGAAAAAAATTATATTCAGTTTGCAACCTGATGGAGGTCAGTATAGAAGGACTAATAGAACAAGTCCCACACACTGCTAGAAGGCCAAATATTTTTTCAGAGCTAGATGCAGAAAAATATTATATTCAATTTGCAACCTGATGGAGGTCAGTATAGATGGACTAATAGAACAAGTCCCACACACAGCTAGAAGCCCAAATATTTTTTCAGAGGTAGATGCAGAAAAAAATTATATTCAGTTTGCAACCTGATGGAGGTCAGTATAGATGGACTAATAGAACAAGTCCCACACACTGCTAGAAGGCCAAATATTTTTTCAGAGCTAGATGCAGATAAAAATTATTTTTAATTTGCAACCTGATGGAGGTTAGTATAGATGGACTAATAGAACAAGTCCCACACACTGCTATAAAGCCAAATATTTTTTCAGAGCTAGATGCAGATAAAAATTATTTTTAATTTGCAACCTGATGGAGGTCAGTATAGATGGACTAATAGAACAAGTCCCACACACTGCTAGAAGGCCAAATATTTTTTTCAGAGCTAGATGCAGATAAAAATTATTTTTAATTTGCAACCTGATGGAGGTCAGTATAGATGGACTAATAGAACAAGTCCCACACACTGCTAGAAGGCCAAATATTTTTTCAGAGCTAGATGCAGAAAAATATTATATTCAATTTGCAACCTGATGGAGGTCAGTATAGATGGACTAATAGAACAAGTCCCACACACAGCTAGAAGCCCAAATATTTTTTCAGAGGTAGATGCAGATAAAAATTATATTCAGTTTGCAACCTGATGGAGGTCAGTATAGATGGACTAATAGAACAAGTCTCACACACTGCTAGAAGGCCAAATATTTTTTCAGAGCTAGATGCAGAAAAATATTATATTCAATTTGCAACCTGATGGAGGTCAGTATAGATGGACTAATAGAACAAGTCCCACACACAGCTAGAAGCCCAAATATTTTTTCAGAGGTAGATGCAGATAAAAATTATTTTTAATTTGCAACCTGATAGAGGTCAGTATAGATGGACTAATAGAACAAGTTCCACACACTGCTAGAAGGCCAAATATTTTTTCAGAGCTAGATGCAGAAAAATATTATATTCAATTTGCAACCTGATGGAGGTCAGTATAGATGGACTAATAGAACAAGTGCCACACACTGCTAGAAGGCCAAATATTTTTTTAGAGCTAGATGCAGATAAAAATTATTTTTAATTTGCAACCTGGTGGAGGTCAGTATAGATGGACTAATAGAACAAGTTCCACACACTGCTAGAAGGCCAAATATTTTTTCAGAGCTAGATGCAGAAAAATATTATATTCAATTTGCAACCTGATGGAGGTCTGTATAGATGGACTAATAGAACAAGTCCCACACACAGCTGGAAGCCCAAATATTTTTTCAGAGGTAGATGCAGAAAAAAATTATATTCAGTTTGCAACCTGATGGAGGTCAGTATAGAAGGACTAATAGAACAAGTCCCACACACTGCTAGAAGGCCAAATATTTTTTCAGAGCTAGATGCAGATAAAAATTATTTTTAATTTGCAACCTGATGGAGGTCAGTATAGATGGACTAATAGAACAAGTCCCACGCACTGCTAGAAGGCTAAATATTTTTTCAGAGCTAGATGCAGAAAAATATTATATTCAATTTGCAACCTGATGGAGGTCAGTATAGATGGACTAATAGAACAAGTCCCACACACAGCTAGAAGCCCAAATATTTTTTCAGAGGTAGATGCAGATAAAAATTATATTCAGTTTGCAACCTGATGGAGGTCAATATAGATGGACTAATAAAATAAGTCCCACACACTGCTAGAAGGCCAAATATTTTTTCAGAGCAAGATGCAGACAAAAAATTATTTTGAATTTGCAACCTGATGGAGGTCAGTATAGATGGACTAATAGAACAAGTCCCACACACAGCTAGAAGCCCAAATATTTTTTCAGAGGTAGATGCAGAAAAAAATTATATTCAGTTTGCAACCTGATGGAGTTCAGTATAGATGGACTAATAGACCAAGTCCCACACACTGCTAGAAGGCCAAATATTTTTTCAGAGCTAGATGCAGAAAAATATTATATTCAATTTGCAAACTGATGGAGGTCAGTATAGATGGACTAATAGAACAAGTCCCACACACTGCTAGAAGGCCAAATATTTTTTCAGAGCTAGATGCAGAAAAATATTATATTCAATTTGCAACCTGATGGAGGTCAGTATAGATGGACTAATAGAGCAAGTCCCACACACAGCTAGAAGCCCAAATATTTTTTCAGAGGTAGATGCAGAAAAAAATTATATTCAGTTTGCAACCTGACGGAGGTCAGTATATATGGACTAATAGAACAAGTCCCACACACTGCTAGAAGGCCAAATATTTTTTCAGAGCTAGATGCAGAAAAATATTATATTCAATTTGCAACCTGATGGAGGTCAGTATAGATGGACAAATAGAACAAGTTCCACACACTGCTAGAAGGCCAAATATTTTTTCAGAGCTAGATGCAGAAAAATATTATATTCAATTTGCAACCTGATGGAGGTCAGTATAGATGGACTAATAGAACAAGTCCCACACACTGCTAGAATGCCAAATATTTTTTTAGAGCTAGATGCAGATAAAAAATATTTTTAATTTGCAACCTGATGGAGGTCAGTATAGATGGACTAATAGAACAAGTTCCACACACTGCTAGAAGGCCAAATATTTTTTCAGAGCTAGATGCATAAAACTATTATATTCAATTTGCAACCTGATGGAGGTCTGTATAGATGGACTAATAGAACAAGTCCCACACACAACTGGAAGCCCAAATATTTTTTCAGAGGTAGATGCAGAAAAAAATTATATTCAGTTTGCAACCTGATGGAGGTCAGTATAGATGGACTAATAGAACAAGTCCCACACACTGCTAGAAGGCCAAATATTTTTTCAGAGCTAGATGCAGAAAAATATTATATTCAATTTGCAACCTGATGGAGGTCAGTATAGATGGACAAATAGAACAAGTTCCACACACTGCTAGAAGGCCAAATATTTTTTCAGAGCTAGATGCAGAAAAATATTATATTCAATTTGCAACCTGATGGAGGTCAGTATAGATGGACTAATAGAACAAGTCCCACACACTGCTGGAATGCCAAATATTTTTTTAGAGCTAGATGCAGATAAAAAATATTTTTAATTTGCAACCTGATGGAGGTCAGTATAGATGGACTAATAGAACAAGTTCCACACACTGCTAGAAGGCCAAATATTTTTTCAGAGCTAGATGCAGAAAACTATTATATTCAATTTGCAACCTGATGGAGGTCTGTATAGATGGACTAATAGAACAAGTCCCACACACAACTGGAAGCCCAAATATTTTTTCAGAGGTAGATGCAGAAAAAATTATATTCAGTTTGCAACCTGATGGAGGTCAGTATAGATGGACTAATAGAACAAGTCCCACACACTGCTAGAAGGCCAAATATTTTTTCAGAGGTAGATGCAGAAAAAAATTATATTCAGTTTGCAACCTGATGGAGGTCAGTATAGATGGACTAATAGAACAAGTCCCACACACTGCTAGAAGGCCAAATATTTTTTCAGAGCTAGATGCAGAAAAATATTATATTCAGTTTGCAACCTGATGGAGGTCAGTATAGATGGACTAATAGAACAAGTCCCACACACAGCTAGAAGCCGAAATATTTTTTCAGAGGTAGATGCAGAAAAAAATTATATTCAGTTTGCAACCTGATGGAGGTCAGTATAGATGGACTAATAGAACAAGTCCCACACACTGCTAGAAGGCCAAATATTTTTTCAGAGCTAGATGCAGATAAAAATTATTTTTAATTTGCAACCTGATGGAGGTTAGTATAGATGGACTAATAGAACAAGTCCCACACACTGCTAGAAAGCCAAATATTTTTTCAGAGCTAGATGCAGATAAAAATTATTTTTAATTTGCAACCTGATGGAGGTCAGTATAGATGGACTAATAGAACAAGTCCCACACACTGCTAGAAGGCCAAATATTTTTTTCAGAGCTAGATGCAGATAAAAATTATTTTTAATTTGCAACCTGATGGAGGTCAGTATAGATGGACTAATAGAACAAGTCCCACACACTGCTAGAAGGCCAAAGATTTTTTCAGAGCTAGATGCAGAAAAATATTATATTCAATTTGCAACCTGATGGAGGTCAGTATAGATGGACTAATAGAAAAAGTCCCACACACAGCTGGAAGCCCAAATATTTTTTCAGAGGTAGATGCAGAAAAAAATTATATTCAGTTTGCAACCTGATGGAGGTCATATAGATGGACTAATAGAACAAGTCCCACACACTGCTAGAAGGCCAAATATTTTTTCAGAGCAAGATGCAGACAAAAAATTATTTTGAATTTGCAACCTGATGGAGGTCAGTATAGATGGACTAATAGAACAAGTCCCACACACTGCTAGAAGGCCAAATATTTTTTCAGAGCTAGGTGCAGAAAAATATTATATTCAATTTGCAACCTGATGGAGGTCAGTATAGATGGACTAATAGAACAAGTCCCACACACAGCTAGAAGCCCAAATATTTTTTCAGAGGTAGATGCAGAAAAAATTATATTCAGTTTGCAACCTGATGGAGGTCAGTATAGATGGACTAATAGAACAAGTCCCACACACTGCTAGAAGGCCAAATATTTTTCAGAGCTAGATGCAGAAAAATATTATATTCAATTTGCAACCTCATGGAGGTCAGTATAGATGGACTAATAGAACAAGTCCCACACACAGCTAGAAGCCCAAATATTTTTTCAGAGGTAGATGCAGATAAAAATTATTTTTAATTTGCAACCTGATGGAGGTCAGTATAGATGGACTAATAGAACACGTTCCACACACTGCTAGAAGGCCAAATATTTTTTCAGAGCTAGATGCAGAAAAATATTATATTCAATTTGCAACCTGATGGAGGTCAGTATAGATGGACTTATAGAACAAGTCCCACACACAGCTAGAAGCCCAAATATTTTTTCAGAGGTAGATGCAGAAAAAAATTATATTCAGTTTGCAACCTGATGGAGGTCAGTATAGATGGACTAATAGAACAAGTCCCACACACTGCTAGAAGGCCAAATATTTTTTCAGAGCTAGATGCAGAAAAATATTATATTCAATTTGCAACCTGATGGAGGTCAGTATAGATGGACTAATAGAGCAAGTCCCACACACAGCTAGAAGCCCAAATATTTTTTCAGAGGTAGATGCAGAAAAAAATTATATTCAGTTTGCAACCTGATGGAGGTCAATATAGATGGACTAATAAAATAAGTCCCACACACTGCTAGAAGGCCAAATATTTTTTCAGAGCAAGATGCAGACAAAAAATTATTTTGAATTTGCAACCTGATGGAGGTCAGTATAGATGGACTAATAGAACAAGTCCCACACACAGCTAGAAGCCCAAATATTTTTTCAGAGGTAGATGCAGAAAAATATTATATTCAATTTGCAACCTGATGGAGTTCAGTATAGGTGGACTAATAGACCAAGTCCCACACACTGCTAGAAGGCCAAATATTTTTTCAGAGCTAGATGCAGAAAAATATTATATTCAATTTGCAACCTGATGGAGGTCAGTATAGATGGACTAATAGAACAAGTCCCACACACTGCTAGAATGCCAAATATTTTTTTAGAGCTAGATGCAGATAAAAAATATTTTTAATTTGCAACCTGATGGAGGTCGGTATAGATGGACTAATAGAACAAGTTCCACACACTGCTAGAAGGCCAAATATTTTTTCAGAGCTAGATGCAGAAAAATATTATATTCAATTTGCAACCTGATGGAGGTCTGTATAGATGGACTAATAGAACAAGTCCCACACACAACTGGAAGCCCAAATATTTTTTCAGAGGTAGATGCAGAAAAAAATTATATTCAGTTTGCAACCTGATGGAGGTCAGTATAGATGGACTAATAGAACAAGTCCCACACACTGCTAGAAGGCCAAATATTTTTTCAGAGGTAGATGCAGAAAAATATTATATTCAATTTGCAACCTGATGGAGGTCAGTATAGATGGACTAATAGAGCAAGTCCCACACACAACTAGAAGCCCAAATATTTTTTCAGAGGTAGATGCAGAAAAAAATTATATTCAGTTTGCAACCTGACGGAGGTCAGTATAGATGGACTAATAGAACAAGTCCCACACACTGCTAGAAGGCCAAATATTTTTTCAGAGCTAGATGCAGAAAAAGATTATATTCAATTTGCAACCTGATGGAGGTCAGTATAGATGGACTAATAGAACAAGTTCCACACACTGCTAGAAGGCCAAATATTTTTTCAGAGCTAGATGCAGAAAAATATTATATTCAATTTGCAACCTGATGGAGGTCAGTATAGATGGACTAATAGAACAAGTCCCACACACTGCTAGAATGCCAAATATTTTTTTAGAGCTAGATGCAGATAAAAAATATTTTTAATTTGCAACCTGATGGAGGTCGGTATAGATGGACTAATAGAACAAGTTCCACACACTGCTAGAAGGCCAAATATTTTTTCAGAGCTAGATGCAGAAAAATATTATATTCAATTTGCAACCTGATGGAGGTCTGTATAGATGGACTAATAGAACAAGTCCCACACACAACTGGAAGCCCAAATATTTTTTCAGAGGTAGATGCAGAAAAAAATTATATTCAGTTTGCAACCTGATGGAGGTCAGTATAGATGGA
This sequence comes from Phyllobates terribilis, assembly GCF_046119375.1. NCBI lineage: Eukaryota > Metazoa > Chordata > Amphibia > Anura > Dendrobatidae > Phyllobates > Phyllobates terribilis. Next base: position 217,511,747 of record NW_027362762.1, on the reverse strand, counting down.
CTAATAGAACAAGTCCCACACACTGCTAGAAGGCCAAATATTTTTTCAGAGGTAGATGCAGAAAAAAATTATATTCAGTTTGCAACCTGATGGAGGTCAGTATAGATGGACTAATAGAACAAGTCCCACACACTGCTAGAAGGCCAAATATTTTTTCAGAGCTAGATGCAGAAAAATATTATATTCAATTTGCAACCTGATGGAGGTCAGTATAGATGGACTAATAGAACAAGTCCCACACACAGCTAGAAGCCCAAATATTTTTTCAGAGGTAGATGCAGAAAAAAATTATATTCAGTTTGCAACCTGATAGAGGTCAGTATAGATGGACTAATAGAACAAGTCCCACACACTGCTAGAAGGCCAAATATTTTTTCAGAGGTAGATGCAGAAAAAAATTATATTCAGTTTGCAACCTGATGGAGGTCAGTATAGATGGACTAATAGAACAAGTCCCACACACTGCTAGAAGGCCAAATATTTTTTCAGAGCTAGATGCAGAAAAATATTATATTCAGTTTGCAACCTGATGGAGGTCAGTATAGATGGACTAATAGAACAAGTCCCACACACAGCTAGAAGCCCAAATATTTTTTCAGAGGTAGATGCAGAAAAAAATTATATTCAGTTTGCAACCTGATGGAGGTCAGTATAGATGGACTAATAGAACAAGTCCCACACACTGCTAGAAGGCCAAATATTTTTTCAGAGCTAGATGCAGATAAAAATTATTTTTAATTTGCAACCTGATGGAGGTTAGTATAGATGGACTAATAGAACAAGTCCCACACACTGCTAGAAAGCCAAATATTTTTTCAGAGCTAGATGCAGATAAAAATTATTTTTAATTTGCAACCTGATGGAGGTCAGTATAGATGGACTAATAGAACAAGTCCCACACACTGCTAGAAGGCCAAATATTTTTTCAGAGCTAGATGCAGAAAAATATTACATTCAATTTGCAACCTGATGGAGGTCAGTATAGATGGACTAATAGAACAAGTCCCACACACAGCTGGAAGCCCAAATATTTTTTCAGAGGTAGATGCAGAAAAAAATTATATTCAATTTGCAACCTGATGGAGGTCATATAGATGGACTAATAGAACAAGTCCCACACACTGCTAGAAGGCCAAATATTTTTTCAGAGCAAGATGCAGACAAAAAATTATTTTGAATTTGCAACCTGATGGAGGTCAGTATAGATGGACTAATAGAACAAGTCCCACACACTGCTAGAAGGCCAAATATTTTTTCAGAGCTAGGTGCAGAAAAATATTATATTCAATTTGCAACCTGATGGAGGTCAGTATAGATGGACTAATAGAACAAGTCCCACACACAGCTAGAAGCCCAAATATTTTTTCAGAGGTAGATGCAGAAAAAAATTATATTCAGTTTGCAACCTGATGGAGGTCAGTATAGATGGACTAATAGAACAAGTCCCACACACTGCTAGAAGGCCAAATATTTTTTCAGAGCTAGATGCAGAAAAATATTATATTCAATTTGCAACCTGATGGAGGTCAGTATAGATGGACTAATAGAACAAGTCCCACACACAGCTAGAAGCCCAAATATTTTTTCAGAGGTAGATGCAGATAAAAATTATTTTTAATTTGCAACCTGATGGAGGTCAGTATAGATGGACTAATAGAACACGTTCCACACACTGCTAGAAGGCCAAATATTTTTTCAGAGCTAGATGCAGAAAAATATTATATTCAATTTGCAACCTGATGGAGGTCAGTATAGATGGACTAATAGAACAAGTCCCACACACTGCTAGAAGGCCAAATATTTTTTTAGAGCTAGATGCAGATAAAAAATATTTTTAATTTGCAACCTGATGGAGGTCAGTATAGATGGACTAATAGAACAAGTCCCACACACTGCTAGAAGGGCAAATATTTTTTCAGAGCTAGATGCAGAAAAATATTATATTCAATTTGCAACCTGATGGAGGTCAGTATAGATGGACTAATAGAACAAGTCCCACACACAGCTGGAAGCCCAAATATTTTTTCAGAGGTAGATGCAGAAAAAAATTATATTCAGTTTGCAACCTGATGGAGGTCATATAGATGGACTAATAGAACAAGTCCCACACACTGCTAGAAGGCCAAATATTTTTTCAGAGCAAGATGCAGACAAAAATTATTTTGAATTTGCAACCTGATGGAGGTCAGTATAGATGGACTAATAGAACAAGTCCCACACACTGCTAGAAGGCCAAATAATTTTTCAGAGCTAGGTGCAGAAAAATATTATATTCAATTTGCAACCTGATGGAGGTCAGTATAGATGGACTAATAGAACAAGTCCCACACACAGCTAGAAGCCCAAATATTTTTTCAGAGGTAGATGCAGATAAAAATTATTTTTAATTTGCAACCTGATGGAGGTCAGTATAGATGGACTAATAGAACACGTTCCACACACTGCTAGAAGGCCAAATATTTTTTCAGAGCTAGATGCAGAAAAATATTATATTCAATTTGCAACCTGATGGAGGTTAGTATAGATGGACTAATAGAACAAGTCTCACACACTGCTAGAAGGCCAAATATTTTTTTAGAGCTAGATGCAGATAAAAAATATTTTTAATTTGCAACCTGATGGAGGTCAGTATAGATGGACTAATAGAACAAGTTCCACACACTGCTAGAAGGCCAAATATTTTTTCAGAGCTGGATGCAGAAAAATATTATATTCAATTTGCAACATGATGGAGGTCTGTATAGATGGACTAATAGAACAAGTCCCACACACAGCTGGAAGCCCAAATATTTTTTCAGAGGTAGATGCAGAAAAAAATTATATTCAGTTTGCAAGCTGATGGAGGTCATATAGATGGACTAATAGAACAAGTCCCACACACTGCTAGAAGGCCAAATATTTTTTCAGAGCTAGATGCAGATAAAAATTATTTTTAATTTGCAACCTGATGGAGGTCAGTATAGATGGACTAATAGAACAAGTCCCACATACTGCTAGAAGGCCAAATATTTTTTCAGAGCTAGATGCAGAAAAATATTATATTCAATTTGCAACCTGATGGAGGTCAGTATAGATGGACTAATAGAACAAGTCCCACACACAGCTAGAAGCCCAAATATTTTTTCAGAGGTAGATGCAGAAAAAAATTATATTCAGTTTGCAACCTGATGGAGGTCAGTATAGATGGACTAATAGACCAAGTCCCACACACTGCTAGAAGGCCAAATATTTTTTCAGAGCTAGATGCAGAAAAATATTATATTCAATTTGCAAACTGATGGAGGTCAGTATAGATGGACTAATAGAACAAGTCCCATACACAGGTAGAAGCCCAAATATTTTTTCGGAGGTAGATGCAGAAAAAAATTATATTCAGTTTGCAACCTGATGGAGGTCAGTATAGATGGACTAATAGAACAAGTCCCACACACTGCTACAAGGCCAAATATTTTTTCAGAGCTAGATGCAGAAAAATATTATATTCAATTTGCAACCTGATGGAGGTCAGTATAGATGGACTAATAGAGCAAGTCCCACACACAGCTAGAAGCCCAAATATTTTTTCAGAGGTAGATGCAGAAAAAAATTATATTCAGTTTGCAACCTGACGGAGGTCAGTATAGATGGACTAATAGAACAAGTCCCACACACTGCTAGAAGGCCAAATATTTTTTCAGAGCTAGATGCAGAAAAATATTATATTCAATTTGCAACCTGATGGAGGTCAGTATAGATGGACTAATAGAACAAGTCCCACACACTGCTAGAATGCCAAATATTTTTTTAGAGCTAGATGCAGATAAAAAATATTTTTAATTTGCAACCTGATGGAGGTCAGTATAGATGGACTAATAGAACAAGTTCCACACACTGCTAGAAGGCCAAATATTTTTTCAGAGCTAGATGCAGAAAACTATTATATTCAATTTGCAACCTGATGGAGGTCTGTATAGATGGACTAATAGAACAAGTCCCACACACAACTGGAAGCCCAAATATTTTTTCAGAGGTAGATGCAGAAAAAAATTATATTCAGTTTGCAACCTGATGGAGGTCAGTATAGATGGACTAATAGAACAAGTCCCAAACACTGCTAGAAGGCCAAATATTTTTTCAGAGGTAGATGCAGAAAAAAATTATATTCAGTTTGCAACCTGATGGAGGTCAGTATAGATGGACTAATAGAACAAGTCCCACACACTGCTAGAAGGCCAAATATTTTTTCAGAGCTAGATGCAGAAAAATATTATATTCAATTTGCAACCTGATGGAGGTCAGTATAGATGGACTAATAGAACAAGTCCCACACACAGCTAGAAGCCCAAATATTTTTTCAGAGGTAGATGCAGATAAAAATTATTTTTAATTTGCAACCTGATAGAGGTCAGTATAGATGGACTAATAGAACAAGTGCCACACACTGCTAGAAGGCCAAATATTTTTTTAGAGCTAGATGCAGATAAAAAATATTTTTAATTTGCAACCTGATGGAGGTCAGTATAGATGGACTAATAGAGCAAGTTCCACACACTGCTAGAAGGCCAAATATTTTTTCAGAGCTAGATGCAGAAAAATATTATATTCAATTTGCAACCTGATGGAGGTCAGTATAGATGGACTAATAGAACAAGTCCCACACACAGCTAGAAGCCCAAATATTTTTTCAGAGGTAGATGCAGATAAAAATTATATTCAGTTTGCAACCTGATGGAGGTCAGTATAGATGGACTAATAGAACAAGTCCCACACACTGCTAGAATGCCAAATATTTTTTTAGAGCTAGATGCAGATAAAAAATATTTTTAATTTGCAACCTGATGGAGGTCAGTATAGATGGACTAATAGAACAAGTTCCACACACTGCTAGAAGGCCAAATATTTTTTCAGAGCTAGATGCAGAAAAATATTATATTCAATTTGCAACCTGATGGAGGTCTGTATAGATGGACTAATAGAACAAGTCCCACACACAACTGGAAGCCCAAATATTTTTTCAGAGGTAGATGCAGAAAAAAATTATATTCAGTTTGCAACCTGATGGAGGTCAGTATAGATGGACTAATAGAACAAGTCCCACACACTGCTAGAAGGCCAAATATTTTTTCGGAGATAGATGCAGAAAAAAATTATATTCAGTTTGCAACCTGATGGAGGTCAGTATAGATGGACTAATAGAACAAGTCCCACACACTGCTAGAAGGCCAAATATTTTTTCAGAGCTAGATGCAGAAAAATATTATATTCAATTTCCAACCTGATGGAGGTCAGTATAGATGGACTAATAGAACAAGTCCCACACACAGCTAGAAGCCCAAATATTTTTTCAGAGGTAGATGCAGATAAAAATTATTTTTAATTTGCAACCTGATAGAGGTCAGTATAGATGGACTAATAGAACAAGTTCCACACACTGCTAGAAGGCCAAATATTTTTTCAGAGCTAGATGCAGAAAAATATTATATTCAATTTGCAACCTGATGGAGGTCAGTATAGATGGACTAATAGAACAAGTGCCACACACTGCTAGAAGGCCAAATATTTTTTTAGAGCTAGATGCAGATAAAAAATATTTTTAATTTGCAACCTGATGGAGGTCAGTATAGATGGACTAATAGAACAAGTTCCACACACTGCTAGAAGGCCAAATATTTTTTCAGAGCTAGATGCAGAAAAATATTATATTCAATTTGCAACCTGATGGAGGTCTGTATAGATGGACTAATAGAACAAGTCCCACACACAGCTGGAAGCCCAAATATTTTTTCAGAGGTAGATGCAGAAAAAAATTATATTCAGTTTGCAACCTGATGGAGGTTATATAGATGGACTAATAGAACAAGTCCCACACACTGCTAGAAGGCCAAATATTTTTTCAGAGCTAGATGCAGATAAAAATTATTTTTAATTTGCAACCTGATGGAGGTCAGTATAGATGGACAAATAGAACAAGTCCCACACACTGCTAGAAGGCCAAATATTTTTTCAGAGCTAGATGCAGAAAAATATTATATTCAATTTGCAACCTGATGGAGGTCAGTATAGATGGACTAATAGAACAAGTCCCACACACTGCTAGAAGGCCAAATATTTTTTCAGAGCTAGATGCAGAAAAATATTATATTCAATTTGCAACCTGATGGAGGTCAGTATAGATGGACTAATAGAACAAGTCCCACACACAGCTAGAAGCCCAAATATTTTTTCAGAGGTAGATGCAGATAAAAATTATTTTTAATTTGCAACCTGATGGAGGTCAGTATAGATGGACTAATAGAACACGTTCCACACACTGCTAGAAGGCCAAATATTTTTTCAGAGCTAGATGCAGAAAAATATTATATTCAATTTGCAACCTGATGGAGGTCAGTATAGATGGACTAATAGAACAAGTCCCACACACTGCTAGAAGGCCAAATATTTTTTTAGAGCTAGATGCAGATAAAAAATATTTTTAATTTGCAACCTGATGGAGGTCAGTATAGATGGACTAATAGAACAAGTCCCACAGACTGCTAGAAGGGCAAATATTTTTTCAGAGCTAGATGCAGAAAAATATTATATTCAATTTGCAACCTGATGGAGGTCAGTATAGATGGACTAATAGAACAAGTCCCACACACAGCTGGAAGCCCAAATATTTTTTCAGAGGTAGATGCAGAAAAAAATTATATTCAGTTTGCAACCTGATGGAGGTCATATAGATGGACTAATAGAACAAGTCCCACACACTGCTAGAAGGCCAAATATTTTTTCAGAGCAAGATGCAGACAAAAATTATTTTGAATTTGCAACCTGATGGAGGTCAGTATAGATGGACTAATAGAACAAGTCCCACACACTGCTAGAAGGCCAAATAATTTTTCAGAGCTAGGTGCAGAAAAATATTATATTCAATTTGCAACCTGATGGAGGTCAGTATAGATGGACTAATAGAACAAGTCCCACACACAGCTAGAAGCCCAAATATTTTTTCAGAGGTAGATGCAGATAAAAATTATTTTTAATTTGCAACCTGATGGAGGTCAGTATAGATGGACTATTAGAACACGTTCCACACACTGCTAGAAGGCCAAATATTTTTTCAGAGCTAGATGCAGAAAAATATTATATTCAATTTGCAACCTGATGGAGGTCAGTATAGATGGACTAATAGAACAAGTCCCACACACTGCTAGAAGGCCAAATATTTTTTTAGAGCTAGATGCAGATAAAAAATATTTTTAATTTGCAACCTGATGGAGGTCAGTATAGATGGACTAATAGAACAAGTTCCACACACTGCTAGAAGGCCAAATATTTTTTCAGAGCTGGATGCAGAAAAATATTATATTCAATTTTCAACATGATGGAGGTCTGTATAGATGGACTAATAGAACAAGTCCCACACACAGCTGGAAGCCCAAATATTTTTTCAGAGGTAGATGCAGAAAAAAATTATATTCAGTTTGCAAGCTGATGGAGGTCATATAGATGGACTAATAGAACAAGTCCCACACACTGCTAGAAGGCCAAATATTTTTTCAGAGCTAGATGCAGATAAAAATTATTTTTAATTTGCAACCTGATGGAGGTCAGTATAGATGGACTAATAGAACAAGTCCCACATACTGCTAGAAGGCCAAATATTTTTTCAGAGCTAGATGCAGAAAAATATTATATTCAATTTGCAACCTGATGGAGGTCAGTATAGATGGACTAATAGAACAAGTCCCACACACAGCTAGAAGCCCAAATATTTTTTCAGAGGTAGATGCAGAAAAAAATTATATTCAGTTTGCAACCTGATGGAGGTCAGTATAGATGGACTAATAGACCAAGTCCCACACACTGCTAGAAGGCCAAATATTTTTTCAGAGCTAGATGCAGAAAAATATTATATTCAATTTGCAAACTGATGGAGGTCAGTATAGATGGACTAATAGAACAAGTCCCATACACAGGTAGAAGCCCAAATATTTTTTCGGAGGTAGATGCAGAAAAAAATTATATTCAGTTTGCAACCTGATGGAGGTCAGTATAGATGGACTAATAGAACAAGTCCCACACACTGCTACAAGGCCAAATATTTTTTCAGAGCTAGATGCAGAAAAATATTATATTCAATTTGCAACCTGATGGAGGTCAGTATAGATGGACTAATAGAGCAAGTCCCACACACAGCTAGAAGCCCAAATATTTTTTCAGAGGTAGATGCAGAAAAAAATTATATTCAGTTTGCAACCTGACGGAGGTCAGTATAGATGGACTAATAGAACAAGTCCCACACACTGCTAGAAGGCCAAATATTTTTTCAGAGCTAGATGCAGAAAAATATTATATTCAATTTGCAACCTGATGGAGGTCAGTATAGATGGACTAATAGAACAAGTCCCACACACTGCTAGAATGCCAAATATTTTTTTAGAGCTAGATGCAGATAAAAAATATTTTTAATTTGCAACCTGATGGAGGTCAGTATAGATGGACTAATAGAACAAGTTCCACACACTGCTAGAAGGCCAAATATTTTTTCAGAGCTAGATGCAGAAAACTATTATATTCAATTTGCAACCTGATGGAGGTCTGTATAGATGGACTAATAGAACAAGTCCCACACACAACTGGAAGCCCAAATATTTTTTCAGAGGTAGATGCAGAAAAAAATTATATTCAGTTTGCAACCTGATGGAGGTCAGTATAGATGGACTAATAGAACAAGTCCCACACACTGCTAGAAGGCCAAATATTTTTTCAGAGCTAGATGCAGAAAAATATTATATTCAATTTGCAACCTGATGGAGGTCAGTATAGATGGACTAATAGAACAAGTCCCACACACAGCTAGAAGCCCAAATATTTTTTCAGAGGTAGATGCAGATAAAAATTATTTTTAATTTGCAACCTGATAGAGGTCAGTATAGATGGACTAATAGAACAAGTGCCACACACTGCTAGAAGGCCAAATATTTTTTTAGAGCTAGATGCAGATAAAAAATATTTTTAATTTGCAACCTGATGGAGGTCAATATAGATGGACTAATAGAGCAAGTTCCACACACTGCTAGAAGGCCAAATATTTTTTCAGAGCTAGATGCAGAAAAATATTATATTCAATTTGCAACCTGATGGAGGTCAGTATAGATGGACTAATAGAACAAGTCCCACACACAGCTAGAAGCCCAAATATTTTTTCAGAGGTAGATGCAGATAAAAATTATATTCAGTTTGCAACCTGATGGAGGTCAGTATAGATGGACTAATAGAACAAGTCCCACACACTGCTAGAATGCCAAATATTTTTTTAGAGCTAGATGCAGATAAAAAATATTTTTAATTTGCAACCTGATGGAGGTCAGTATAGATGGACTAATAGAACAAGTTCCACACACTGCTAGAAGGCCAAATATTTTTTCAGAGCTAGATGCAGAAAAATATTATATTCAATTTGCAACCTGATGGAGGTCTGTATAGATGGACTAATAGAACAAGTCCCACACACAACTGGAAGCCCAAATATTTTTTCAGAGGTAGATGCAGAAAAAAATTATATTCAGTTTGCAACCTGATGGAGGTCAGTATAGATGGACTAATAGAACAAGTCCCACACACTGCTAGAAGGCCAAATATTTTTTCGGAGATAGATGCAGAAAAAAATTATATTCAGTTTGCAACCTGATGGAGGTCAGTATAGATGGACTAATAGAACAAGTCCCACACACTGCTAGAAGGCCAAATATTTTTTCAGAGCTAGATGCAGAAAAATATTATATTCAATTTCCAACCTGATGGAGGTCAGTATAGATGGACTAATAGAACAAGTCCCACACACAGCTAGAAGCCCAAATATTTTTTCAGAGGTAGATGCAGATAAAAATTATTTTTAATTTGCAACCTGATAGAGGTCAGTATAGATGGACTAATAGAACAAGTTCCACACACTGCTAGAAGGCCAAATATTTTTTCAGAGCTAGATGCAGAAAAATATTATATTCAATTTGCAACCTGATGGAGGTCAGTATAGATGGACTAATAGAACAAGTGCCACACACTGCTAGAAGGCCAAATATTTTTTTAGAGCTAGATGCAGATAAAAAATATTTTTAATTTGCAACCTGATGGAGGTCAGTATAGATGGACTAATAGAACAAGTTCCACACACTGCTAGAAGGCCAAATATTTTTTCAGAGCTAGATGCAGAAAAATATTATATTCAATTTGCAACCTGATGGAGGTCTGTATAGATGGACTAATAGAACAAGTCCCACACACAGCTGGAAGCCCAAATATTTTTTCAGAGGTAGATGCAGAAAAAAATTATATTCAGTTTGCAACCTGATGGAGGTTATATAGATGGACTAATAGAACAAGTCCCACACACTGCTAGAAGGCCAAATATTTTTTCAGAGCTAGATGCAGATAAAAATTATATTCAGTTTGCAACCTGATGGAGGTCAATATAGATGGACTAATAAAATAAGTCCCACACACTGCTAGAAGGCCAAATATTTTTTCAGAGCAAGATGCAGACAAAAAATTATTTTGAATTTGCAACCTGATGGAGGTCAGTATAGATGGACTAATAGAACAAGTCCCACACACTGCTAGATGGCCAAATATTTTTTCAGAGCTAGGTGCAGAAAAATATTATATTCAATTTGCAACCTGATGGAGGTGAGTATAGATGGACTAATAGAACAAGTCCCACACACAGCTAGAAGCCCAAATATTTTTTCAGAGGTAGATGCAGAAAAAAATTATATTCAGTTTGCAACCTGATGGAGGTCAGTATAGATGGACTAATAGAACAAGTCCCACACACTGCTAGAAGGCCAAATATTTTTTCAGAGCTAGATGCAGAAAAATATTATATTCAATTTGCAACCTGATGGAGGTCAGTATAGATGGACTAATAGAACAAGTCCCACACACAGCCAGAAGCCCAAATATTTTTTCAGAGGTAGATGCAGATAAAAATTATTTTTAATTTGCAACCTGATGGAGGTCAGTATAGATGGACTAATAGAACAAGTTCCACACACTGCTAGAAGGCCAAATATTTTTTCAGAGCTAGATGCAGAAAAATATTATATTCAATTTGCAACCTGATGGAGGTCAGTATAGATGGACTAATAGAACAAGTCCCACACACTGCTAGAAGGCCAAATATTTTTTTAGAGCTAGATGCAGATAAAAAATATTTTTAATTTGCAACCTGATGGAGGTCAGTATAGATGGACTAATAGAACAAGTTCCACACACTGCTAGAAGGCCAAATATTTTTTCAGAGCTAGATGCAGAAAAATATTATATTCAATTTGCAACATGATGGAGGTCTGTATAGATGGACTAATAGAACAAGTCCCACACACAGCTGGAAGCCCAAATATTTTTTCAGAGGTAGATGCAGAAAAAAATTATATTCAGTTTGCAACCTGATGGAGGTCATATAGATGGACTAATAGAACAAGTCCCACACACTGCTAGAAGGCCAAATATTTTTTCAGAGCTAGATGCAGATAAAAATTATTTTTAATTTGCAACCTGATGGAGGTCAGTATAGATGGACTAATAGAACAAGTCCCACATACTGCTAGAAGGCCAAATATTTTTTCAGAGCTAGATGCAGAAAAATATTATATTCAATTTGCAACCTGATGGAGGTCAGTATAGATGGACTAATAGAACAAGTCCCACACACAGCTAGAAGCCCAAATATTTTTTCAGAGGTAGATGCAGAAAAAAATTATATTCAGTTTGCAACCTGATGGAGGTCAGTATAGAAGGACTAATAGACCAAGTCCCACACACTGCTAGAAGGCCAAATATTTTTTCAGAGCTAGATGCAGAAAAATATTATATTCAATTTGCAAACTGATGGAGGTCAGTATAGATGGACTAATAGAACAAGTCCCATACACAGGTAGAAGCCCAAATATTTTTTCAGAGGTAGATGCAGAAAAAAATTATATTCAGTTTGCAACCTGATGGAGGTCAGGATAGATGGACTAATAGAACAAGTCCCACACACTGCTAGAAGGCCAAATATTTTTTCAGAGCTAGATGCAGAAAAATATTATATTCAATTTGCAACCTGATGGAGGTCAGTATAGATGGACTAATAGAGCAAGTCCCACACACAGCTAGAAGCCCAAATATTTTTTCAGAGCTAGATGCAGAAAAAAATTATATTCAGTTTGCAACCTGACGGAGGTCAGTATAGATGGACTAATAGAACAAGTCCCACACACTGCTAGAAGGCCAAATATTTTTTCAGAGCTAGATGCAGAAAAATATTATATTCAATTTGCAACCTGATGGAGGTCAGTATAGATGGACTAATAGAACAAGTTCCACACACTGCTAGAAGGCCAAATATTTTTTCAGAGCTAGATGCAGAAAAATATTATATTCAATTTGCAACCTGATGTAGGTCAGTATAGATGGACTAATAGAACAAGTCCCACACACTGCTAGAATGCCAAATATTTTTTTAGAGCTAGATGGAGATAAAAAATATTTTTAATTTGCAACCTGATGGAGGTCAGTATAGATGGACTAATAGAACAAGTTCCACACACTGCTAGAAGGCCAAATATTTTTTCAGAGCTAGATGCAGAAAAATATTATATTCAATTTGCAACCTGATGGAGGTCTGTATAGATGGACTAATAGAACAAGTCCCACACACTGCTAGAAGACCAAATATTTTTTCAGAGGTAGATGCAGAAAAAAATTATATTCAGTTTGCAACCTGATGGAGGTCAGTATAGATGGACTAATAGAACAAGTCCCACACACTGCTAGAAGGCCAAATATTTTTTCAGAGCTAGATGCAGAAAAATATTATATTCAATTTGCAACCTGATGGAGGTCAGTATAGATGGACTAATAGAACAAGTCCCACACACAGCTAGAAGCCCAAATATTTTTTCAGAGGTAGATGCAGAAAAAAATTATATTCAGTTTGCAACCTGATGGAGGTCAGTATAGATGGACTAATAGAACAAGTCCCACAAACTGCTAGAAGGCCAAATATTTTTTCAGAGCTAGATGCAGATAAAAATTATTTTTAATTTGCAACCTGATGGAGGTTAGTATAGATGGACTAATAGAACAAGTCCCACACACTGCTAGAAAGCCAAATATTTTTTCAGAGCTAGATGCAGATAAAAATTATTTTTAATTTGCAACCTGATGGAGGTCAGTATAGATGGACTAATAGAACAAGTCCCACACACTGCTAGAAGGCCAAATATTTTTTTCAGAGCTAGATGCAGATAAAAATTATTTTTAATTTGCAACCTGATGGAGGTCAGTATAGATGGATTAATAGAACAAGTCCCACACACTGCTAGAAGGCCAAATATTTTTTCAGAGCTAGATGCAGAAAAATATTATATTCAATTTGCAACCTGATGGAGGTCAGTATAGATGGACTAATAGAACAAGTCCCACACACAGCTAGAACCCCAAATATTTTTTCAGAGGTAGATGCAGATAAAAATTATATTCAGTTTGCAACCTGATGGAGGTCAGGATAGATGGACTAATAGAACAAGTCTCACACACTGCTAGAAGGCCAAATATTTTTTCAGAGCTAGATGCAGAAAAATATTATATTCAATTTGCAACCTGATGGAGGTCAGTATAGATGGACTAATAGAACAAGTCCCACACACAGCTAGAAGCCCAAATATTTTTTCAGAGGTAGATGCAGATAAAAAATATTTTTAATTTGCAACCTGATAGAGGTCAGTATAGATGGACTAATAGAACAAGTTCCACACACTGCTAGAAGGCCAAATATTTTTTCAGAGCTAGATGCAGAAAAATATTATATTCAATTTGCAACCTGATGGAGGTCAGTATAGATGGACTAATAGAACAAGTGCCACACACTGCTAGAAGGCCAAATATTTTTTTAGAGCTAGATGCAGATAAAAAATATTTTTAATTTGCAACCTGGTGGAGGTCAGTATAGATGGACTAATAGAACAAGTTCCACACACTGCTAGAAGGCCAAATATTTTTTCAGAGCTAGATGCAGAAAAATATTATATTCAATTTGCAACCTGATGGAGGTCTGTATAGATGGACTAATAGAAAAAGTCCCACACACAGCTGGAAGCCCAAATATTTTTTCAGAGGTAGATGCAGAAAAAAATTATATTCAGTTTGCAACCTGATGGAGGTTATATAGATGGACTAATAGAACAAGTCCCACACACTGCTAGAAGGCCAAATATTTTTTCAGAGCTAGATGCAGATAAAAATTATTTTTAATTTGCAACCTGATGGAGGTCAGTATAGATGGACTAATAGAACAAGTCCCACGCACTGCTAGAAGGCCAAATATTTTTTCAGAGCTAGATGCAGAAAAATATTATATTCAATTTGCAACCTGATGGAGGTCAGTATAGATGGACTAATAGAACAAGTCCCACACACAGCTATAAGCCCAAATATTTTTTCAGACGTAGATGCAGATAAAAATTATATTCAGTTTGCAACCTGATGGAGGTCAATATAGATGGACTAATAAAATAAGTCCCACACACTGCTAGAAGGCCAAATATTTTTTCAGAGCAAGATGTAGACAAAAAATTATTTTGAATTTGCAACCTGATGGAGGTCAGTATAGATGGACTAATAGAACAAGTCCCACACACTGCTAGATGGCCAAATATTTTTTCAGAGCTAGGTGCAGAAAAATATTATATTCAATTTGCAACCTGATGGAGGTCAGTATAGATGGACTAATAGAACAAGTCCCACACACAGCTAGAAGCCCAAATATTTTTTCAGAGGTAGATGCAGAAAAAAATTATATTCAGTTTGCAACCTGATGGAGGTCAGTATAGATGGACTAATAGAACAAGTCCCACACACAGCTAGAAGCCCAAATATTTTTTCAGAGGTAGATGCAGATAAAAATTATTTTTAATTTGCAACCTGATGGAGGTCAGTATAGATGGACTAATAGAACAAGTTCCACACACTGCTAGAAGGCCAAATATTTTTTCAGAGCTAGATGCAGAAAAATATTATATTCAATTTGCAACCTTATGGAGGTCAGTATAGATGGACTAATAGAACAAGTCCCACACATTGCTAGAAGGCCAAATATTTTTTTAGAGCTAGATGCAGATAAAAAATATTTTTAATTTGCAACCTGATGGAGGTCAGTATAGATTGACTAATAGAACAAGTTCCACACACTGCTAGAAGGCCAAATATTTTTTCAGAGCTAGATGCAGAAAAATATTATATTCAATTTGCAACATGATGGAGGTCTGTATAGATGGACTAATAGAACAAGTCCCACACACAGCTGGAAGCCCAAATTTTTTTCAGAGGTAGATGCAGAAAAAAATTATATTCAGTTTGCAACCTGATGGAGGTCATATAGATGGACTAATAGAACAAGTCCCACACACTGCTAGAAGGCCAAATATTTTTTCAGAGCTAGATGCAGATAAAAATTATTTTTAATTTGCAACCTGATGGAGGTCAGTATAGATGGACTAATAGAACAAGTCCCACATACTGCTAGAAGGCCAAATATTTTTTCAGAGCTAGATGCAGAAAAATATTATATTCAATTTGCAACCTGATGGAGGTCAGTATAGATGGACTAATAGAACAAGTCCCACACACAGCTAGAAGCCCAAATATTTTTTCAGAGGTAGATGCAGAAAAAAATTATATTCAGTTTGCAACCTGATGGAGGTCAGTATAGATGGACTAATAGACCAGGTCCCACACACTGCTAGAAGGCCAAATATTTTTTCAGAGCTAGATGCAGAAAAATATTATATTCAATTTGCAACATGATGGAGGTCTGTATAGATGGACTAATAGAACAAGTCCCACACACAGCTGGAAGCCCAAATATTTTTTCAGAGGTAGATGCAGAAAAAAATTATATTCAGTTTGCAACCTGATGGAGGTCATATAGATGGACTAATAGAACAAGTCCCACACACTGCTAGAAGGCCAAATATTTTTTCAGAGCTAGATGCAGATAAAAATTATTTTTAATTTGCAACCTGATGGAGGTCAGTATAGATGGACTAATAGAACAAGTCCCACATACTGCTAGAAGGCCAAATATTTTTTCAGAGCTAGATGCAGAAAAATATTATATTCAATTTGCAACCTGATGGAGGTCAGTATAGATGGACTAATAGAACAAGTCCCACACACAGCTAGAAGCCCAAATATTTTTTCAGAGATAGATGCAGAAAAAAATTATATTCAGTTTGCAACCTGATGGAGGTCAGTATAGATGGACTAATAGACCAAGTCCCACACACTGCTAGAAGGCCAAATATTTTTTCAGAGCTAGATGCAGAAAAATATTATATTCAATTTGCAAACTGATGGAGGTCAGTATAGATGGACTAATAGAACAAGTCCCATACACAGGTAGAAGCCCAAATATTTTTTCAGAGGTAGATGCAGAAAAAAATTATATTCAGTTTGCAACCTGATGGAGGTCAGTATAGATGGACTAATAGAACAAGTCCCACACACTGCTAGAAGGCCAAATATTTTTTCAGAGCTAGATGCAGAAAAATATTATATTCAATTTGCAACCTGATGGAGGTCAGTATAGATGGACTAATAGAGCAAGTCCCACACACAGCTAGAAGCCCAAATATTTTTTCAGAGGTAGATGCAGAAAAAAATTATATTCAGTTTGCAACCTGACGGAGGTTAGTATAGATGGACTAATAGAACAAGTCCCACACACTGCTAGAAGGCCAAATATTTTTTCAGAGCTAGATGCAGAAAAATATTATATTCAATTTGCAACCTGATGGAGGTCAGTATAGATGGACTAATAGAACAAGTTCCACACACTGCTAGAAGGCCAAATATTTTTTCAGAGCTAGATGCAGAAAAATATTATATTCAATTTGCAACCTGATGGAGGTCAGTATAGATGGACTAATAGAACAAGTCCCACACACTGCTAGAATGCCAAATATTTTTTTAGAGCTAGATGCAGATAAAAAATATTTTTAATTTGCAACCTGATGGAGGTCAGTATAGATGGACTAATAGAACAAGTTCCACACACTGCTAGAAGGCCAAATATTTTTTCAGAGCTAGATGCAGAAAAATATTATATTCAATTTGCAACCTGATGGAGGTCTGTATAGATGGACTAATAGAACAAGTCCCACACACAACTGGAAGCCCAAATATTTTTTCAGAGGTAGATGCAGAAAAAAATTATATTCAGTTTGCAACCTGATGGAGGTCAGTATGGATGGACTAATAGAACAAGTCCCACACACTGCTAGAAGGCCAAATATTTTTTCAGAGGTAGATGCAGAAAAAAATTATATTCAGTTTGCAACCTGATGGAGGTCAGTATAGATGGACTAATAGAACAAGTCCCACACACTGCTAGAAGGCCAAATATTTTTTCAGAGCTAGATGCAGAAAAATATTATATTCAATTTGCAACCTGATGGAGGTCAGTATAGATGGACTAATAGAACAAGTCCCACACACAGCTAGAAGCCCAAATATTTTTTCAGAGGTAGATGCAGAAAAAAATTATATTCAGTTTGCAACCTGATGGAGGTCAGTATAGATGGACTAATAGAACAAGTCCCACACACTGCTAGAAGGCCAAATATTTTTTCAGAGCTAGATGCAGATAAAAATTATTTTTAATTTGCAACCTGATGGAGGTCAGTATAGATGGACTAATAGAACAAGTCCCACACACTGCTAGAAGGCCAAATATATTTTTCAGAGCTAGATGCAGATAAAAATTATTTTTAATTTGCAACCTGATGGAGGTCAGTATAGATGGACTAATAGAACAAGTCCCACACACTGCTAGAAGGCCAAATATTTTTTCAGAGCTAGATGCAGAAAAATATTATATTCAATTTGCAACCTGATGGAGGTCAGTATAGATGGACTAATAGAACAAGTCCCACACACAGCTAGAAGCCCAAATATTTTTTCAGAGGTAGATGCAGAAAAAAATTATATTCAGTTTGCAACCTGATGGAGGTCAGTATAGATGGACTAATAGAACAAGTCCCACACACAGCTAGAAGCCCAAATATTTTTTCAGAGGTAGATGCAGATAAAAATTATTTTTAATTTGCAACCTGATGGAGGTCAGTATAGATGGACTAATAGAACAAGTTCCACACACTGCTAGAAGGCCAAATATTTTTTCAGAGCTAGATGCAGAAAAATATTATATTCAATTTGCAACCTTATGGAGGTCAGTATAGATGGACTAATAGAACAAGTCCCACACATTGCTAGAAGGCCAAATATTTTTTTAGAGCTAGATGCAGATAAAAAATATTTTTAATTTGCAACCTGATGGAGGTCAGTATAGATTGACTAATAGAACAAGTTCCACACACTGCTAGAAGGCCAAATATTTTTTCAGAGCTAGATGCAGAAAAATATTATATTCAATTTGCAACATGATGGAGGTCTGTATAGATGGACTAATAGAACAAGTCCCACACACAGCTGGAAGCCCAAATTTTTTTCAGAGGTAGATGCAGAAAAAAATTATATTCAGTTTGCAACCTGATGGAGGTCATATAGATGGACTAATAGAACAAGTCCCACACACTGCTAGAAGGCCAAATATTTTTTCAGAGCTAGATGCAGATAAAAATTATTTTTAATTTGCAACCTGATGGAGGTCAGTATAGATGGACTAATAGAACAAGTCCCACATACTGCTAGAAGGCCAAATATTTTTTCAGAGCTAGATGCAGAAAAATATTATATTCAATTTGCAACCTGATGGAGGTCAGTATAGATGGACTAATAGAACAAGTCCCACACACAGCTAGAAGCCCAAATATTTTTTCAGAGGTAGATGCAGAAAAAAATTATATTCAGTTTGCAACCTGATGGAGGTCAGTATAGATGGACTAATAGACCAAGTCCCACACACTGCTAGAAGGCCAAATATTTTTTCAGAGCTAGATGCAGAAAAATATTATATTCAATTTGCAACATGATGGAGGTCTGTATAGATGGACTAATAGAACAAGTCCCACACACAGCTGGAAGCCCAAATATTTTTTCAGAGGTAGATGCAGAAAAAAATTATATTCAGTTTGCAACCTGATGGAGGTCATATAGATGGACTAATAGAACAAGTCCCACACACTGCTAGAAGGCCAAATATTTTTTCAGAGCTAGATGCAGATAAAAATTATTTTTAATTTGCAACCTGATGGAGGTCAGTATAGATGGACTAATAGAACAAGTCCCACATACTGCTAGAAGGCCAAATATTTTTTCAGAGCTAGATGCAGAAAAATATTATATTCAATTTGCAACCTGATGGAGGTCAGTATAGATGGACTAATAGAACAAGTCCCACACACAGCTAGAAGCCCAAATATTTTTTCAGAGGTAGATGCAGAAAAAAATTATATTCAGTTTGCAACCTGATGGAGGTCAGTATAGATGGACTAATAGACCAAGTCCCACACACTGCTAGAAGGCCAAATATTTTTTCAGAGCTAGATGCAGAAAAATATTATATTCAATTTGCAAACTGATGGAGGTCAGTATAGATGGACTAATAGAACAAGTCCCATACACAGGTAGAAGCCCAAATATTTTTTCAGAGGTAGATGCAGAAAAAAATTATATTCAGTTTGCAACCTGATGGAGGTCAGTATAGATGGACTAATAGAACAAGTCCCACACACTGCTAGAAGGCCAAATATTTTTTCAGAGCTAGATGCAGAAAAATATTATATTCAATTTGCAACCTGATGGAGGTCAGTATAGATGGACTAATAGAGCAAGTCCCACACACAGCTAGAAGCCCAAATATTTTTTCAGAGGTAGATGCAGAAAAAAATTATATTCAGTTTGCAACCTGACGGAGGTTAGTATAGATGGACTAATAGAACAAGTCCCACACACTGCTAGAAGGCCAAATATTTTTTCAGAGCTAGATGCAGAAAAATATTATATTCAATTTGCAACCTGATGGAGGTCAGTATAGATGGACTAATAGAACAAGTTCCACACACTGCTAGAAGGCCAAATATTTTTTCAGAGCTAGATGCAGAAAAATATTATATTCAATTTGCAACCTGATGGAGGTCAGTATAGATGGACTAATAGAACAAGTCCCACACACTGCTAGAATGCCAAATATTTTTTTAGAGCTAGATGCAGATAAAAAATATTTTTAATTTGCAACCTGATGGAGGTCAGTATAGATGGACTAATAGAACAAGTTCCACACACTGCTAGAAGGCCAAATATTTTTTCAGAACTAGATGCAGAAAAATATTATATTCAATTTGCAACCTGATGGAGGTCTGTATAGATGGACTAATAGAACAAGTCCCACACACAACTGGAAGCCCAAATATTTTTTCAGAGGTAGATGCAGAAAAAAATTATATTCAGTTTGCAACCTGATGGAGGTCAGTATGGATGGACTAATAGAACAAGTCCCACACACTGCTAGAAGGCCAAATATTTTTTCAGAGGTAGATGCAGAAAAAAATTATATTCAGTTTGCAACCTGATGGAGGTCAGTATAGATGGACTAATAGAACAAGTCCCACACACTGCTAGAAGGCCAAATATTTTTTCAGAGCTAGATGCAGAAAAATATTATATTCAATTTGCAACCTGATGGAGGTCAGTATAGATGGACTAATAGAACAAGTCCCACACACAGCTAGAAGCCCAAATATTTTTTCAGAGGTAGATGCAGAAAAAAATTATATTCAGTTTGCAACCTGATGGAGGTCAGTATAGATGGACTAATAGAACAAGTCCCACACACTGCTAGAAGGCCAAATATTTTTTCAGAGCTAGATGCAGATAAAAATTATTTTTAATTTGCAACCTGATGGAGGTCAGTATAGATGGACTAATAGAACAAGTCCCACACACTGCTAGAAGGCCAAATATATTTTTCAGAGCTAGATGCAGATAAAAATTATTTTTAATTTGCAACCTGATGGAGGTCAGTATAGATGGACTAATAGAACAAGTCCCACACACTGCTAGAAGGCCAAATATTTTTTCAGAGCTAGATGCAGAAAAATATTATATTCAATTTGCAACCTGATGGAGGTCAGTATAGATGGACTAATAGAACAAGTCCCACACACAGCTAGAAGCCCAAATATTTTTTCAGAGGTAGATGCAGATAAAAATTATATTCAGTTTGCAACCTGATGGAGGTCAGTATAGATTGACTAATAGAACAAGTCCCACACACTGCTAGAAGGCCAAATATTTTTTCAGAGCTAGATGCAGAAAAATATTATATTCAATTTGCAACCTGATGGAGGTCAGTATAGATGGACTAATAGAACAAGTCCCACACACAGCTAGAAGCCCAAATATTTTTTCAGAGGTAGATGCAGATAAAAATTATTTTTAATTTGCAACCTGATAGAGGTCAGTATAGATGGACTAATAGAACAAGTTCCACACACTGCTAGAAGGCCAAATATTTTTTCAGAGCTAGATGCAGAAAAATATTATATTCAATTTGCAACCTGATGGAGGTCAGTATAGATGGACTAATAGAACAAGTGCCACACACTGCTAGAAGGCCAAATATTTTTTTAGAGCTAGATGCAGATAAAAAATATTTTTAATTTGCAACCTGGTGGAGGTCAGTATAGATGGACTAATAGAACAAGTTCCACACACTGCTAGAAGGCCAAATATTTTTTCAGAGCTAGATGCAGAAAAATATTATATTCAATTTGCAACCTGATGGAGGTCTGTATAGATGGACTAATAGAACAAGTCCCACACACAGCTGGAAGCCCAAATATTTTTTCAGAGGTAGATGCAGAAAAAAATTATATTCAGTTTGCAACCTGATGGAGGTTATATAGATGGACTAATAGAACAAGTCCCACACAGTGCTAGAAGGCCAAATATTTTTTCAGAGCTAGATGCAGATAAAAATTATTTTTAATTTGCAACCTGATGGAGGTCAGTATAGATGGACTAATAGAACAAGTCCCACACACTGCTAGAAGGCCAAATATTTTTTCAGAGCTAGATGCAGAAAAATATTATATTCAATTTGCAACCTGATGGAGGTCAGTATAGATGGACTAATAGAACAAGTCCCACACACAGCTAGCAGCCCAAATATTTTTTCAGAGGTAGATGCAGATAAAAATTATATTCAGTTTGCAACCTGATGGAGATCAATATAGATGGACTAATAAAATAAGTCCCACACACTGCTAGAAGGCCAAATATTTTTTCGGAGCAAGATGCAGACAAAAAATTATTTTGAATTTGCAACCTGATGGAGGTCAGTATAGATGGACTAATAGAACAAGTCCCACACACTGCTAGAAGGCCAAATATTTTTTCAGAGCTAGGTGCAGAAAAATATTATATTCAATTTCCAACCTGATGGAGGTCAGTATAGATGGACTAATAGAATAAGTCCCACACACAGCTAGAAGCCCAAATATTTTTTCAGAGGTAGATGCAGAAAAAAATTATATTCAGTTTGCAACCTGATGGAGGTCAGTATAGATGGACTAATAGAACAAGTCCCACACACTGCTAGAAGGCCAAATATTTTTTCAGAGCTAGATGCAGAAAAATATTATATTCAATTTGCAACCTGATGGAGGTCAGTATAGATGGACTAATAGAACAAGTCCCACACACTGCTAGAAGGCCAAATATTTTTTCAGAGCTAGATGCAGAAAAATATTATATTCAATTTGCAACCTGATGGAGGTCAGTATAGATGGACTAATAGAACAAGTCCCACACACAGCTAGAAGCCCAAATATTTTTTCAGAGGTAGATGCAGATAAAAATTATATTCAGTTTGCAACCTGATGGAGGTCAATATAGATGGACTAATAAAATAAGTCCCACACACTGCTAGAAGGCCAAATATTTTTTCAGAGCAAGATGCAGACAAAAAATTATTTTGAATTTGCAACCTGATGGAGGTCAGTATAGATGGACTAATAGAACAAGTCCCACACACTGCTAGATGGCCAAATATTTTTTCAGAGCTAGGTGCAGAAAAATATTATATTCAATTTGCAACCTGATGGAGGTCAGTATAGATGGACTAATAGAACAATTCCCACACACAGCTAGAAGCCCAAATATTTTTTCAGAGGTAGATGCAGAAAAAAATTATATTCAGTTTGCAACCTGATGGAGGTCAGTATAGATGGACTAATAGAACAAGTCCCACACACTGCTAGAAGGCCAAATATTTTTTCAGAGCTAGATGCAGAAAAATATTATATTCAATTTGCAACCTGATGGAGGTCAGTATAGATGGACTAATAGAACAAGTCCCACACACTGCTAGAAGGCCAAATATTTTTTTAGAGCTAGATGCAGATAAAAAATATTTTTAATTTGCAACCTGATGGAGGTCAGTATAGATGGACTAATAGAACAAGTTCCACACACTGCTAGATGGCCAAATATTTTTTCAGAGCTAGATGCAGAAAAATATTATATTCAATTTGCAACATGATGGAGGTCTGTATAGATGGACTAATAGAACAAGTCCCACACACAGCTGGAAGCCCAAATATTTTTTCAGAGGTAGATGCAGAAAAAAATTATATTCAGTTTGCAACCTGATGGAGGTCATATAGATGGACTAATAGAACAAGTCCCACACACTGCTAGAAGGCCAAATATTTTTTCAGAGCTAGATGCAGATAAAAATTATTTTTAATTTGCAACCTGATGGAGGTCAGTATAGATGGACTAATAGAACAAGTCCCACATACTGCTAGAAGGCCAAATATTTTTTCAGAGCTAGATGCAGAAAAATATTATATTCAATTTGCAACCTGATGGAGGCCAGTATAGATGGACTAATAGAACAAGTCCCACACACAGCTAGAAGCCCAAATATTTTTTCAGAGGTAGATGCAGAAAAAAATTATATTCAGTTTGCAACCTGATGGAGGTCAGTATAGATGGACTAATAGACCAAGTCCCACACACTGCTAGAAGGCCAAATATTTTTTCAGACCTAGATGCAGAAAAATATTATATTCAATTTGCAAACTGATGGAGGTCAGTATAGATGGACTAATAGAACAAGTCCCATACACAGGTAGAAGCCCAAATATTTTTTCAGAGGTAGATGCAGAAAAAAATTATATTCAGTTTGCAACCTGATGGAGGTCAGTATAGATGGACTAATAGAACAAGTCCCACACACTGCTAGAAGGCCAAATATTTTTTCAGAGCTAGATGCAGAAAAATATTATATTCAATTTGCAACCTGATGGAGGTCAGTATAGATGGACTAATACAGCAAGTCCCACACACAGCTAGAAGCCCAAATATTTTTTCAGAGGTAGATGCAGAAAAAAATTATATTCAGTTTGCAACCTGATGGAGGTCAGTATAGATGGACTAATAGAACAAGTCCCACACACTGCTAGAAGGCCAAATATTTTTTCAGAGCTAGATGCAGAAAAATATTATATTCAATTTGCAACCTGATGGAGGTCAGTATAGATGGACTAATAGAACAAGTTCCACACACTGCTAGAAGGCCAAATATTTTTTCAGAGCTAGATGCAGAAAAATATTATATTCAATTTGCAACCTGATGGAGGTCAGTATAGATGGACTAATAGAACAAGTCCCACACACTGCTAGAATGCCAAATATTTTTTTAGAGCTAGATGCAGATAAAAAATATTTTTAATTTGCAACCTGATGGAGGTCAGTATAGATGGACTAATAGAACAAGTTCCACACACTGCTAGAAGGCCAAATATTTTTTCAGAGCTAGATGCAGAAAAATATTATATTCAATTTGCAACCTGATGGAGGTCTGTATAGATGGACTAATAGAACAAGTCCCACACACAACTGGAAGCCCAAATATTTTTTCAGGGGTAGATGCAGAAAAAAATTATATTCAGTTTGCAACCTGATGGAGGTCAGTATAGATGGACTAATAGAACAAGTCCCACACACTGCTAGAAGGCCAAATATTTTTTCAGAGGTAGATGCAGAAAAAAATTATATTCAGTTTGCAACCTGATGGAGGTCAGTATAGATGGACTAATAGAACAAGTCCCACACACTGCTAGAAGGCCAAATATTTTTTCAGAGCTAGATGCAGAAAAATATTATATTCAATTTGCAACGTGATGGAGGTCAGTATAGATGGACTAATAGAACAAGTCCCACACACAGCTAGAAGCCCAAATATTTTTTCAGAGGTAGATGCAGAAAAAAATTATATTCAGTTTGCAACCTGATGGAGGTCAGTATACATGGACTAATAGAACAAGTCCCACACACTGCTAGAAGGCCAAATATTTTTTCAGAGCTAGATGCAGATAAAAATTATTTTTAATTTGCAAGCTGATGGAGGTTAGTATAGATGGACTAATAGAACAAGTCCCACACACTGCTAGAAAGCCAAATATTTTTTCAGAGCTAGATGCAGATAAAAATTATTTTTAATTTGCAACCTGATGGAGGTCAGTATAGATGGACTAATAGAACAAGTCCCACACACTGCTAGAAGGCCAAATATTTTTTTCAGAGCTAGATGCAGATAAAAATTATTTTTAATTTGCAACCTGATGGAGGTCAGTATAGATGGACTAATAGAACAAGTCCCACACACTGCTAGAAGGCCAAATATTTTTTCAGAGCTAGATGCAGAAAAATATTATATTCAATTTGCAACCTGATGGAGGTCAGTATAGATGGACTAATAGAACAAGTCCCACACACAGCTAGAAGCCCAAATATTTTTTCAGAGGTAGATGCAGATAAAAATTATATTCAGTTTGCAACCTGATGGAGGTCAGTATAGATGGACTAATAGAACAAGTCCCACACACTGCTAGAAGGCCAAATATTTTTTCAGAGCTAGATGCAGAAAAATATTATATTCAATTTGCAACCTGATGGAGGTCAGTATAGATGGACTAATAGAACAAGTCCCACACACAGCTAGAAGCCCAAATATTTTTTCAGAGGTAGATGCAGATAAAAATTATTTTTAATTTGCAACCTGATAGAGGTCAGTATAGATGGACTAATAGAACAAGTTCCACACACTGCTAGAAGGCCAAATATTTTTTCAGAGCTAGATGCAGAAAAATATTATATTCAATTTGCAACCTGATGGAGGTCAGTATAGATGGACTAATAGAACAAGTGCCACACACTGCTAGAAGGCCAAATATTTTTTTAGAGCTAGATGCAGATAAAAAATATTTTTAATTTGCAACCTGGTGGAGGTCAGTATAGATGGACTAATAGAACAAGTTCCACACACTGCTAGAAGGCCAAATATTTTTTCAGAGCTAGATGCAGAAAAATATTATATTCAATTTGCAACCTGATGGAGGTCTGTATAGATGGACTAATAGAACAAGTCCCACACACAGCTGGAAGCTCAAATATTTTTTCAGAGGTAGATGCAGAAAAAAATTATATTCAGTTTGCAACCTGATGGAGGTTATATAGATGGACTAATAGAACAAGTCCCACACACTGCTAGAAGGCCAAATATTTTTTCAGAGCTAGATGCAGATAAAAATTATTTTTAATTTGCAACCTGATGGAGGTCAGTATAGATGGACTAATAGAACAAGTCCCACACACTGCTAGAAGGCCAAATATTTTTTCAGAGCTAGATGCAGAAAAATATTATATTCAATTTGCAACCTGATGGAGGTCAGTATAGATGGACTAATAGAACAAGTCCCACACACTGCTAGAAGGTCAAATATTTTTTCAGAGCTAGGTGCAGAAAAATATTATATTCAATTTGCAACCTGATGGAGGTCAGTATAGATGGACTATTAGAACAAGTCCCACACACAGCTAGAAGCCCAAATATTTTTTCAGAGGTAGATGCAGAAAAAAATTATATTCAGTTTGCAACCTGATGGAGGTCAGTATAGATGGACTAATAGAACAAGTCCCACACACTGCTAGAAGGCCAAATATTTTTTCAGAGCTAGATGCAGAAAAATATTATATTCAATTTGCAACCTGATGGAGGTCAGTATAGATGGACTAATAGAACAAGTCCCACACTCTGCTAGAAGGCCAAATATTTTTTCAGAGCTAGATGCAGAAAAATATTTTATTCAATTTGCAACCTGATGGAGGTCAGTATAGATGGACTAATAGTACAAGTCCCATACACAGCTAGAAGCCCAAATATTTTTTCTGAGGTAGATGCAGAAAAAAATTATATTCAGTTTGCAACCTGACGGAGGTCAGTATAGATGGACTAATAGAACAAGTCCCACACACTGCTAGAAGGCCAAATATTTTTTCAGAGCTAGATGCAGAAAAATATTATATTCAATTTGCAACCTGATGGAGGTCAGTATAGATGGACTAATAGAACAAGTTCCACACACTGCTAGAAGGCCAAATATTTTTTCAGAGCTAGATGCAGAAAAATATTATATTCAATTTGCAACTTGATGGAGGTCAGTATAGATGAACTAATAGAACAAGTCCCACACACTGCTAGAATGCCAAATATTTTTTTAGAGCTAGATGCAGATAAAAAATATTTTTAATTTGCAATCTGATGGAGGTCAGTATAGATGGACTAATAGAACAAGTTCCACACACTGCTAGAAGGCCAAATATTTTTTCAGAGCTAGATGCAGAAAAATATTATATTCAATTTGCAACCTGATGGAGGTCAGTATAGATGGACTAATAGAACAAGTCCCACACACTGCTAGAAGGCCAAATATTTTTTCAGAGCTAGATGCAGAAAAATATTATATTCAATTTGCAACCTGATGGAGGTCAGTATAGATGGACTAATAGAACAAGTCCCATACACAGCTAGAAGCCCAAATATTTTTTCAGAGGTAGATGCAGAAAAAAATTATATTCAGTTTGCAACCTGATGGAGGTCAGTATAGATGGACTAATAGAACAAGTCCCACACACTGCTAGAAGGCCAAATATTTTTTCAGAGCTAGATGCAGAAAAATATTATATTCAATTTGCAACCTGATGGAGGTCAGTATAGATGGACTAATAGAACAAGTCCCACACACAGCTAGAAGCCCAAATATTTTTTCAGAGGTAGATGCAGAAAAAAATTATATTCAGTTTGCAACCTGATGGAGGTCAGTATAGATGGACTAATAGAACAAGTCCCACACACTGCTAGAAGGCCAAATATTTTTTTCAGAGCTAGATGCAGATAAAAATTATTTTTAATTTGCAACCTGATGGAGGTCAGTATAGATGGACTAATAGAACAAGTCCCACACACTGCTAGAAGGCCAAATATTTTTTCAGAGCTAGATGCAGAAACATATTATATTCAATTTGCAACCTGATGGAGGTCAGTATAGATGGACTAATAGAACAAGTCCCACACTCTGCTAGAAGGCCAAATATTTTTTCAGAGCTAGATGCAGAAAAATATTTTATTCAATTTGCAACCTGATGGAGGTCAGTATAGATGGACTAATAGAACAAGTCCCACACTCTGCTAGAAGGCCAAATATTTTTTCAGAGCTAGATGCAGAAAAATATTTTATTCAATTTGCAACCTGATGGAGGTCAGTATAGATGGACTAATAGAACAAGTCCCATACACAGCTAGAAGCCCAAATATTTTTTCAGAGGTAGATGCAGAAAAAAATTATATTCAGTTTGCAACCTGACGGAGGTCAGTATAGATGGACTAATAGAACAAGTCCCACACACTGCTAGAAGGCCAAATATTTTTTCAGAGCTAGATGCAGAAAAATATTATATTCAATTTGCAACCTGATGGAGGTCAGTATAGATGGACTAATAGAACAAGTTCCACACACTGCTAGAAGGCCAAATATTTTTTCAGAGCTAGATGCAGAAAAATATTATATTCAATTTGCAACTTGATGGAGGTCAGTATAGATGAACTAATAGAACAAGTCCCACACACTGCTAGAATGCCAAATATTTTTTTAGAGCTAGATGCAGATAAAAAATATTTTTAATTTGCAATCTGATGGAGGTCAGTATAGATGGACTAATAGAACAAGTTCCACACACTGCTAGAAGGCCAAATATTTTTTCAGAGCTAGATGCAGAAAAATATTATATTCAATTTGCAACCTGATGGAGGTCAGTATAGATGGACTAATAGAACAAGTCCCACACACTGCTAGAAGGCCAAATATTTTTTCAGAGCTAGATGCAGAAAAATATTATATTCAATTTGCAACCTGATGGAGGTCAGTATAGATGGACTAATAGAACAAGTCCCATACACAGCTAGAAGCCCAAATATTTTTTCAGAGGTAGATGCAGAAAAAAATTATATTCAGTTTGCAACCTGATGGAGGTCAGTATAGATGGACTAATAGAACAAGTCCCACACACTGCTAGAAGGCCAAATATTTTTTCAGAGCTAGATGCAGAAAAATATTATATTCAATTTGCAACCTGATGGAGGTCAGTATAGATGGACTAATAGAACAAGTCCCACACACAGCTAGAAGCCCAAATATTTTTTCAGAGGTAGATGCAGAAAAAAATTATATTCAGTTTGCAACCTGATGGAGGTCAGTATAGATGGACTAATAGAACAAGTCCCACACACTGCTAGAAGGCCAAATATTTTTTTCAGAGCTAGATGCAGATAAAAATTATTTTTAATTTGCAACCTGATGGAGGTCAGTATAGATGGACTAATAGAACAAGTCCCACACACTGCTAGAAGGCCAAATATTTTTTCAGAGCTAGATGCAGAAAAATATTATATTCAATTTGCAACCTGATGGAGGTCAGTATAGATGGACTAATAGAACAAGTCCCACACTCTGCTAGAAGGCCAAATATTTTTTCAGAGCTAGATGCAGAAAAATATTTTATTCAATTTGCAACCTGATGGAGGTCAGTATAGATGGACTAATAGAACAAGTCCCATACACAGCTAGAAGCCCAAATATTTTTTCAGAGGTAGATGCAGAAAAAAATTATATTCAGTTTGCAACCTGACGGAGGTCAGTATAGATGGACTAATAGAACAAGTCCCACACACTGCTAGAAGGCCAAATATTTTTTCAGAGCTAGATGCAGAAAAATATTATATTCAATTTGCAACCTGATGGAGGTCAGTATAGATGGACTAATAGAACAAGTTCCACACACTGATAGAAGGCCAAATATTTTTTCAGAGCTAGATGCAGAAAAATATTATATTCAATTTGCAACTTGATGGAGGTCAGTATAGATGAACTAATAGAACAAGTCCCACACACTGCTAGAATGCCAAATATTTTTTTAGAGCTAGATGCAGATAAAAAATATTTTTAATTTGCAATCTGATGGAGGTCAGTATAGATGGACTAATAGAACAAGTTCCACACACTGCTAGAAGGCCAAATATTTTTTCAGAGCTAGATGCAGAAAAATATTATATTCAATTTGCAACCTGATGGAGGTCAGTATAGATGGACTAATAGAACAAGTCCCACACACTGCTTGAAGCCCAAATATTTTTTCAGAGCTAGATGCAGAAAAATATTATATTCAATTTGCAACCTGATGGAGGTCAATATAGATGGACTAATAGAACAAGTCCCAAACACAGCTAGAATCCCAAATATTTTTTCAGAGGTAGATGCAGATAAAAATTATTTTTAATTTGCAACCTGATAGAGGTCAGTATAGATGGACTAATAGAACAAGTTCCACACACTGCTAGAAGGCCAAATATTTTTTCAGAGCTAGATGCAGAAAAATATTATATTCAATTTGCAACCTGATGGAGGTCAGTATAGATGGACTAATAGAACAAGTGCCACACACTGCTAGAAGGCCAAATATTTTTTTAGAGCTAGATGCAGATAAAAAATATTTTTAATTTGCAACCTGGTGGAGGTCAGTATAGATGGACTAATAGAACAAGTTCCACACACTGCTAGAAGGCCAAATATTTTTTCAGAGCTAGATGCAGAAAAATATTATATTCAATTTGCAACCTGATGGAGGTCTGTATAGATGGACTAATAGAACAAGTCCCACACACAGCTGGAAGCCCAAATATTTTTTCAGAGGTAGATGCAGAAAAAAATTATATTCAGTTTGCAACCTGATGGAGGTTATATAGATGGACTAATAGAACAAGCCCCACACACTGCTAGAAGGCCAAATATTTTTTCAGAGCTAGATGCAGATAAAAATTATTTTTAATTTGCAACCTGATGGAGGTCAGTATAGATGGACTAATAGAACAAGTCCCACACACTGCTAGAAGGCCAAATATTTTTTCAGAGCTAGATGCAGAAAAATATTATATTCAATTTGCAACCTGATGGAGGTCAGTATAGATGGACTAATAGAACAAGTCCCACACACTGCTAGAAGGTCAAATATTTTTTCAGAGCTAGGTGCAGAAAAATATTATATTCAATTTGCAACCTGATGGAGGTCAGTATAGATGGACTATTAGAACAAGTCCCACACACAGCTAGAAGCCCAAATATTTTTTCAGAGGTAGATGCAGAAAAAAATTATATTCAGTTTGCAACCTGATGGAGGTCAGTATAGATGGACTAATAGAACAAGTCCCACACACTGCTAGAAGGCCAAATATTTTTTCAGAGCTAGATGCAGAAAAATATTATATTCAATTTGCAACCTGATGGAGGTCAGTATAGATGGACTAATAGAACAAGTCCCACACTCTGCTAGAAGGCCAAATATTTTTTCAGAGCTAGATGCAGAAAAATATTTTATTCAATTTGCAACCTGATGGAGGTCAGTATAGATGGACTAATAGTACAAGTCCCATACACAGCTAGAAGCCCAAATATTTTTTCTGAGGTAGATGCAGAAAAAAATTATATTCAGTTTGCAACCTGACGGAGGTCAGTATAGATGGACTAATAGAACAAGTCCCACACACTGCTAGAAGGCCAAATATTTTTTCAGAGCTAGATGCAGAAAAATATTATATTCAATTTGCAACCTGATGGAGGTCAGTATAGATGGACTAATAGAACAAGTTCCACACACTGCTAGAAGGCCAAATATTTTTTCAGAGCTAGATGCAGAAAAATATTATATTCAATTTGCAACTTGATGGAGGTCAGTATAGATGAACTAATAGAACAAGTCCCACACACTGCTAGAATGCCAAATATTTTTTTAGAGCTAGATGCAGATAAAAAATATTTTTAATTTGCAATCTGATGGAGGTCAGTATAGATGGACTAATAGAACAAGTTCCACACACTGCTAGAAGGCCAAATATTTTTTCAGAGCTAGATGCAGAAAAATATTATATTCAATTTGCAACCTGATGGAGGTCAGTATAGATGGACTAATAGAACAAGTCCCACACACTGCTAGAAGGCCAAATATTTTTTCAGAGCTAGATGCAGAAAAATATTATATTCAATTTGCAACCTGATGGAGGTCAGTATAGATGGACTAATAGAACAAGTCCCATACACAGCTAGAAGCCCAAATATTTTTTCAGAGGTAGATGCAGAAAAAAATTATATTCAGTTTGCAACCTGATGGAGGTCAGTATAGATGGACTAATAGAACAAGTCCCACACACTGCTAGAAGGCCAAATATTTTTTCAGAGCTAGATGCAGAAAAATATTATATTCAATTTGCAACCTGATGGAGGTCAGTATAGATGGACTAATAGAACAAGTCCCACACACAGCTAGAAGCCCAAATATTTTTTCAGAGGTAGATGCAGAAAAAAATTATATTCAGTTTGCAACCTGATGGAGGTCAGTATAGATGGACTAATAGAACAAGTCCCACACACTGCTAGAAGGCCAAATATTTTTTTCAGAGCTAGATGCAGATAAAAATTATTTTTAATTTGCAACCTGATGGAGGTCAGTATAGATGGACTAATAGAACAAGTCCCACACACTGCTAGAAGGCCAAATATTTTTTCAGAGCTAGATGCAGAAAAATATTATATTCAATTTGCAACCTGATGGAGGTCAGTATAGATGGACTAATAGAACAAGTCCCACACTCTGCTAGAAGGCCAAATATTTTTTCAGAGCTAGATGCAGAAAAATATTTTATTCAATTTGCAACCTTATGGAGGTCAGTATAGATGGACTAATAGAACAAGTCCCACACTCTGCTAGAAGGCCAAATATTTTTTCAGAGCTAGATGCAGAAAAATATTTTATTCAATTTGCAACCTGATGGAGGTCAGTATAGATGGACTAATAGAACAAGTCCCATACACAGCTAGAAGCCCAAATATTTTTTCAGAGGTAGATGCAGAAAAAAATTATATTCAGTTTGCAACCTGACGGAGGTCAGTATAGATGGACTAATAGAACAAGTCCCACACACTGCTAGAAGGCCAAATATTTTTTCAGAGCTAGATGCAGAAAAATATTATATTCAATTTGCAACCTGATGGAGGTCAGTATAGATGGACTAATAGAACAAGTTCCACACACTGCTAGAAGGCCAAATATTTTTTCAGAGCTAGATGCAGAAAAATATTATATTCAATTTGCAACTTGATGGAGGTCAGTATAGATGAACTAATAGAACAAGTCCCACACACTGCTAGAATGCCAAATATTTTTTTAGAGCTAGATGCAGATAAAAAATATTTTTAATTTGCAATCTGATGGAGGTCAGTATAGATGGACTAATAGAACAAGTTCCACACACTGCTAGAAGGCCAAATATTTTTTCAGAGCTAGATGCAGAAAAATATTATATTCAATTTGCAACCTGATGGAGGTCAGTATAGATGGACTAATAGAACAAGTCCCACACACTGCTAGAAGGCCAAATATTTTTTCAGAGCTAGATGCAGAAAAATATTATATTCAATTTGCAACCTGATGGAGGTCAGTATAGATGGACTAATAGAACAAGTCCCATACACAGCTAGAAGCCCAAATATTTTTTCAGAGGTAGATGCAGAAAAAAATTATATTCAGTTTGCAACCTGATGGAGGTCAGTATAGATGGACTAATAGAACAAGTCCCACACACTGCTAGAAGGCCAAATATTTTTTCAGAGCTAGATGCAGAAAAATATTATATTCAATTTGCAACCTGATGGAGGTCAGTATAGATGGACTAATAGAACAAGTCCCACACACAGCTAGAAGCCCAAATATTTTTTCAGAGGTAGATGCAGAAAAAAATTATATTCAGTTTGCAACCTGATGGAGGTCAGTATAGATGGACTAATAGAACAAGTCCCACACACTGCTAGAAGGCCAAATATTTTTTTCAGAGCTAGATGCAGATAAAAATTATTTTTAATTTGCAACCTGATGGAGGTCAGTATAGATGGACTAATAGAACAAGTCCCACACACTGCTAGAAGGCCAAATATTTTTTCAGAGCTAGATGCAGAAAAATATTATATTCAATTTGCAACCTGATGGAGGTCAGTATAGATGGACTAATAGAACAAGTCCCACACTCTGCTAGAAGGCCAAATATTTTTTCAGAGCTAGATGCAGAAAAATATTTTATTCAATTTGCAACCTGATGGAGGTCAGTATAGATGGACTAATAGAACAAGTCCCATACACAGCTAGAAGCCCAAATATTTTTTCAGAGGTAGATGCAGAAAAAAATTATATTCAGTTTGCAACCTGACGGAGGTCAGTATAGATGGACTAATAGAACAAGTCCCACACACTGCTAGAAGGCCAAATATTTTTTCAGAGCTAGATGCAGAAAAATATTATATTCAATTTGCAACCTGATGGAGGTCAGTATAGATGGACTAATAGAACAAGTTCCACACACTGATAGAAGGCCAAATATTTTTTCAGAGCTAGATGCAGAAAAATATTATATTCAATTTGCAACTTGATGGAGGTCAGTATAGATGAACTAATAGAACAAGTCCCACACACTGCTAGAATGCCAAATATTTTTTTAGAGCTAGATGCAGATAAAAAATATTTTTAATTTGCAATCTGATGGAGGTCAGTATAGATGGACTAATAGAACAAGTTCCACACACTGCTAGAAGGCCAAATATTTTTTCAGAGCTAGATGCAGAAAAATATTATATTCAATTTGCAACCTGATGGAGGTCAGTATAGATGGACTAATAGAACAAGTCCCACACACTGCTTGAAGCCCAAATATTTTTTCAGAGCTAGATGCAGAAAAATATTATATTCAATTTGCAACCTGATGGAGGTCAATATAGATGGACTAATAGAACAAGTCCCAAACACAGCTAGAATCCCAAATATTTTTTCAGAGGTAGATGCAGATAAAAATTATTTTTAATTTGCAACCTGATAGAGGTCAGTATAGATGGACTAATAGAACAAGTTCCACACACTGCTAGAAGGCCAAATATTTTTTCAGAGCTAGATGCAGAAAAATATTATATTCAATTTGCAACCTGATGGAGGTCAGTATAGATGGACTAATAGAACAAGTGCCACACACTGCTAGAAGGCCAAATATTTTTTTAGAGCTAGATGCAGATAAAAAATATTTTTAATTTGCAACCTGGTGGAGGTCAGTATAGATGGACTAATAGAACAAGTTCCACACACTGCTAGAAGGCCAAATATTTTTTCAGAGCTAGATGCAGAAAAATATTATATTCAATTTGCAACCTGATGGAGGTCTGTATAGATGGACTAATAGAACAAGTCCCACACACAGCTGGAAGCCCAAATATTTTTTCAGAGGTAGATGCAGAAAAAAATTATATTCAGTTTGCAACCTGATGGAGGTTATATAGATGGACTAATAGAACAAGTCCCACACACTGCTAGAAGGCCAAATATTTTTTCAGAGCTAGATGCAGATAAAAATTATTTTTAATTTGCAACCTGATGGAGGTCAGTATAGATGGACTAATAGAACAAGTCCCACACACTGCTAGAAGGCCAAATATTTTTTCAGAGCTAGATGCAGAAAAATATTATATTCAATTTGCAACCTGATGGAGGTCAGTATAGATGGACTAATAGAACAAGTCCCACACACTGCTAGAAGGCCAAATATTTTTTCAGAGCTAGGTGCAGAAAAATATTATATTCAATTTGCAACCTGATGGAGGTCAGTATAGATGGACTATTAGAACAAGTCCCACACACTGCTAGAAGCCCAAATATTTTTTCAGAGGTAGATGCAGAAAAAAATTATATTCAGTTTGCAACCTGATGGAGGTCAGTATAGATGGACTAATAGAACAAGTCCCACACACTGCTAGAAGGCCAAATATTTTTTCAGAGCTAGATGCAGAAAAATATTATATTCAATTTGCAACCTGATGGAGGTCAGTATAGATGGACTAATAGAACAAGTCCCACACTCTGCTAGAAGGCCAAATATTTTTTCAGAGCTAGATGCAGAAAAATATTTTATTCAATTTGCAACCTGATGGAGGTCAGTATAGATGGACTAATAGAACAAGTCCCATACACAGCTAGAAGCCCAAATATTTTTTCAGAGGTAGATGCAGAAAAAAATTATATTCAGTTTGCAACCTGACGGAGGTCAGTATAGATGGACTAATAGAACAAGTCCCACACACTGCTAGAAGGCCAAATATTTTTTCAGAGCTAGATGCAGAAAAATATTATATTCAATTTGCAACCTGATGGAGGTCAGTATAGATGGACTAATAGAACAAGTTCCACACACTGCTAGAAGGCCAAATATTTTTTCAGAGCTAGATGCAGAAAAATATTATATTCAATTTGCAACTTGATGGAGGTCAGTATAGATGAACTAATAGAACAAGTCCCACACACTGCTAGAATGCCAAATATTTTTTTAGAGCTAGATGCAGATAAAAAATATTTTTAATTTGCAATCTGATGGAGGTCAGTATAGATGGACTAATAGAACAAGTTCCACACACTGCTAGAAGGCCAAATATTTTTTCAGAGCTAGATGCAGAAAAATATTATATTCAATTTGCAACCTGATGGAGGTCAGTATAGATGGACTAATAGAACAAGTCCCACACACTGCTAGAAGGCCAAATATTTTTTCAGAGCTAGATGCAGAAAAATATTATATTCAATTTGCAACCTGATGGAGGTCAGTATAGATGGACTAATAGAACAAGTCCCATACACAGCTAGAAGCCCAAATATTTTTTCAGAGGTAGATGCAGAAAAAAATTATATTCAGTTTGCAACCTGATGGAGGTCAGTATAGATGGACTAATAGAACAAGTCCCACACACTGCTAGAAGGCCAAATATTTTTTCAGAGCTAGATGCAGAAAAATATTATATTCAATTTGCAACCTGATGGAGGTCAGTATAGATGGACTAATAGAACAAGTCCCACACACAGCTAGAAGCCCAAATATTTTTTCAGAGGTAGATGCAGAAAAAAATTATATTCAGTTTGCAACCTGATGGAGGTCAGTATAGATGGACTAATAGAACAAGTCCCACACACTGCTAGAAGGCCAAATATTTTTTTCAGAGCTAGATGCAGATAAAAATTATTTTTAATTTGCAACCTGATGGAGGTCAGTATAGATGGACTAATAGAACAAGTCCCACACACTGCTAGAAGGCCAAATATTTTTTCAGAGCTAGATGCAGAAAAATATTATATTCAATTTGCAACCTGATGGAGGTCAGTATAGATGGACTAATAGAACAAGTCCCACACACTGCTTGAAGGCCAAATATTTTTTCAGAGCTAGATGCAGAAAAATATTTTATTCAATTTGCAACCTGATGGAGGTCAGTATAGATGGACTAATAGAACAAGTCCCATACACAGCTAGAAGCCCAAATATTTTTTCAGAGGTAGATGCAGAAAAAAATTATATTCAGTTTGCAACCTGATGGAGGTCAGTATAGATGGACTAATAGAACAAGTCCCACACACTGCTAGAAGGCCAAATATTTTTTCAGAGCTAGATGCAGAAAAATATTATATTCAATTTGCAACCTGATGGAGGTCAGTATAGATGGACTCATAGAACAAGTCCCACACACAGCTAGAAGCCCAAATATTTTTTCAGAGGTAGATGCAGAAAAAAATTATATTCAGTTTGCAACCTGACGGAGGTCAGTATAGATGGACTAATAGAACAAGTCCCACACACTGCTAGAAGGCCAAATATTTTTTCAGAGCTAGATGCAGAAAAATATTATATTCAATTTGCAACCTGATGGAGGTCAGTATAGATGGACTAATAGAACAAGTTCCACACACTGCTAGAAGGCCAAATATTTTTTCAGAGCTAGATGCAGAAAAATATTATATTCAATTTGCAACGTGATGGAGGTCAGTATAGATGGACTAATAGAACAAGTCCCCCACACAGCTAGAAGCCCAAATATTTTTTCAGAGGTTGATGCAGAAAAATATTATATTCAGTTTGCAACCTGATGGAGGTCAGTATAGATGGACTAATAGAACAAGTCCCACACACTGCTAGAAGGCCAAATATTTTTTCAGAGCTAGATGCAGAAAAATATTATATTCAATTTGCAACCTGATGGAGGTCAGTATAGATGGACTAATAGAACAAGTCCCATACACAGCTAGAAGCCCAAATATTTTTTCAGAGGTAGATGCAGAAAAAAATTATATTCAGTTTGCAACCTGATGGAGGTCAGTATAGATGGACTAATAGAACAAGTCCCACACACTGCTAGAAGGCCAAATATTTTTTCAGAGCTAGATGCAGAAAAATATTATATTCAATTTGCAACCTGATGGAGGTCAGTATAGATGGACTAATAGAACAAGTCCCACACACAGCTAGAAGCCCAAATATTTTTTCAGAGGTAGATGCAGAAAAAAATTATATTCAGTTTGCAACCTGATGGAGGTCAGTATAGATGGACTAATAGAACAAGTCCCACACACTGCTAGAAGGCCAAATATTTTTTTCAGAGCTAGATGCAGATAAAAATTATTTTTAATTTGCAACCTGATGGAGGTCAGTATAGATGGACTAATAGAACAAGTCCCACACACTGCTAGAAGGCCAAATATTTTTTCAGAGCTAGATGCAGAAAAATATTATATTCAATTTGCAACCTGATGGAGGTCAGTATAGATGGACTAATAGAACAAGTCCCACACTCTGCTAGAAGGCCAAATATTTTTTCAGAGCTAGATGCAGAAAAATATTTTATTCAATTTGCAACCTGATGGAGGTCAGTATAGATGGACTAATAGAACAAGTCCCATACACAGCTAGAAGCCCAAATATTTTTTCAGAGGTAGATGCAGAAAAAAATTATATTCAGTTTGCAACCTGACGGAGGTCAGTATAGATGGACTAATAGAACAAGTCCCACACACTGCTAGAAGGCCAAATATTTTTTCAGAGCTAGATGCAGAAAAATATTATATTCAATTTGCAACCTGATGGAGGTCAGTATAGATGGACTCATAGAACAAGTTCCACACACTGATAGAAGGCCAAATATTTTTTCAGAGCTAGATGCAGAAAAATATTATATTCAATTTGCAACTTGATGGAGGTCAGTATAGATGAACTAATAGAACAAGTCCCACACACTGCTAGAATGCCAAATATTTTTTTAGAGCTAGATGCAGATAAAAAATATTTTTAATTTGCAATCTGATGGAGGTCAGTATAGATGGACTAATAGAACAAGTTCCACACACTGCTAGAAGGCCAAATATTTTTTCAGAGCTAGATGCAGAAAAATATTATATTCAATTTGCAACCTGATGGAGGTCAGTATAGATGGACTAATAGAACAAGTCCCACACACTGCTTGAAGCCCAAATATTTTTTCAGAGCTAGATGCAGAAAAATATTATATTCAATTTGCAACCTGATGGAGGTCAATATAGATGGACTAATAGAACAAGTCCCAAACACAGCTAGAATCCCAAATATTTTTTCAGAGGTAGATGCAGATAAAAATTATTTTTAATTTGCAACCTGATAGAGGTCAGTATAGATGGACTAATAGAACAAGTTCCACACACTGCTAGAAGGCCAAATATTTTTTCAGAGCTAGATGCAGAAAAATATTATATTCAATTTGCAACCTGATGGAGGTCAGTATAGATGGACTAATAGAACAAGTGCCACACACTGCTAGAAGGCCAAATATTTTTTTAGAGCTAGATGCAGATAAAAAATATTTTTAATTTGCAACCTGGTGGAGGTCAGTATAGATGGACTAATAGAACAAGTTCCACACACTGCTAGAAGGCCAAATATTTTTTCAGAGCTAGATGCAGAAAAATATTATATTCAATTTGCAACCTGATGGAGGTCTGTATAGATGGACTAATAGAACAAGTCCCACACACAGCTGGAAGCCCAAATATTTTTTCAGAGGTAGATGCAGAAAAAAATTATATTCAGTTTGCAACCTGATGGAGGTTATATAGATGGACTAATAGAACAAGTCCCACACACTGCTAGAAGGCCAAATATTTTTTCAGAGCTAGATGCAGATAAAAATTATTTTTAATTTGCAACCTGATGGAGGTCAGTATAGATGGACTAATAGAACAAGTCCCACACACTGCTAGAAGGCCAAATATTTTTTCAGAGCTAGATGCAGAAAAATATTATATTCAATTTGCAACCTGATGGAGGTCAGTATAGATGGACTAATAGAACAAGTCCCACACACTGCTAGAAGGCCAAATATTTTTTCAGAGCTAGGTGCAGAAAAATATTATATTCAATTTGCAACCTGATGGAGGTCAGTATAGATGGACTATTAGAACAAGTCCCACACACAGCTAGAAGCCCAAATATTTTTTCAGAGGTAGATGCAGAAAAAAATTATATTCAGTTTGCAACCTGATGGAGGTCAGTATAGATGGACTAATAGAACAAGTCCCACACACTGCTAGAAGGCCAAATATTTTTTCAGAGCTAGATGCAGAAAAATATTATATTCAATTTGCAACCTGATGGAGGTCAGTATAGATGGACTAATAGAACAAGTCCCACACTCTGCTAGAAGGCCAAATATTTTTTCAGAGCTAGATGCAGAAAAATATTTTATTCAATTTGCAACCTGATGGAGGTCAGTATAGATGGACTAATAGAACAAGTCCCATACACAGCTAGAAGCCCAAATATTTTTTCAGAGGTAGATGCAGAAAAAAATTATATTCAGTTTGCAACCTGACGGAGGTCAGTATAGATGGACTAATAGAACAAGTCCCACACACTGCTAGAAGGCCAAATATTTTTTCAGAGCTAGATGCAGAAAAATATTATATTCAATTTGCAACCTGATGGAGGTCAGTATAGATGGACTAATAGAACAAGTTCCACACACTGCTAGAAGGCCAAATATTTTTTCAGAGCTAGATGCAGAAAAATATTATATTCAATTTGCAACTTGATGGAGGTCAGTATAGATGAACTAATAGAACAAGTCCCACACACTGCTAGAATGCCAAATATTTTTTTAGAGCTAGATGCAGATAAAAAATATTTTTAATTTGCAATCTGATGGAGGTCAGTATAGATGGACTAATAGAACAAGTTCCACACACTGCTAGAAGGCCAAATATTTTTTCAGAGCTAGATGCAGAAAAATATTATATTCAATTTGCAACCTGATGGAGGTCAGTATAGATGGACTAATAGAACAAGTCCCACACACTGCTAGAAGGCCAAATATTTTTTCAGAGCTAGATGCAGAAAAATATTATATTCAATTTGCAACCTGATGGAGGTCAGTATAGATGGACTAATAGAACAAGTCCCATACACAGCTAGAAGCCCAAATATTTTTTCAGAGGTAGATGCAGAAAAAAATTATATTCAGTTTGCAACCTGATGGAGGTCAGTATAGATGGACTAATAGAACAAGTCCCACACACTGCTAGAAGGCCAAATATTTTTTCAGAGCTAGATGCAGAAAAATATTATATTCAATTTGCAACCTGATGGAGGTCAGTATAGATGGACTAATAGAACAAGTCCCACACACAGCTAGAAGCCCAAATATTTTTTCAGAGGTAGATGCAGAAAAAAATTATATTCAGTTTGCAACCTGATGGAGGTCAGTATAGATGGACTAATAGAACAAGTCCCACACACTGCTAGAAGGCCAAATATTTTTTTCAGAGCTAGATGCAGATAAAAATTATTTTTAATTTGCAACCTGATGGAGGTCAGTATAGATGGACTAATAGAACAAGTCCCACACACTGCTAGAAGGCCAAATATTTTTTCAGAGCTAGATGCAGAAAAATATTATATTCAATTTGCAACCTGATGGAGGTCAGTATAGATGGACTAATAGAACAAGTCCCACACTCTGCTAGAAGGCCAAATATTTTTTCAGAGCTAGATGCAGAAAAATATTTTATTCAATTTGCAACCTGATGGAGGTCAGTATAGATGGACTAATAGAACAAGTCCCATACACAGCTAGAAGCCCAAATATTTTTTCAGAGGTAGATGCAGAAAAAAATTATATTCAGTTTGCAACCTGACGGAGGTCAGTATAGATGGACTAATAGAACAAGTCCCACACACTGCTAGAAGGCCAAATATTTTTTCAGAGCTAGATGCAGAAAAATATTATATTCAATTTGCAACCTGATGGAGGTCAGTATAGATGGACTAATAGAACAAGTTCCACACACTGCTAGAAGGCCAAATATTTTTTCAGAGCTAGATGCAGAAAAATATTATATTCAATTTGCAACTTGATGGAGGTCAGTATAGATGAACTAATAGAACAAGTCCCACACACTGCTAGAATGCCAAATATTTTTTTAGAGCTAGATGCAGATAAAAAATATTTTTAATTTGCAATCTGATGGAGGTCAGTATAGATGGACTAATAGAACAAGTTCCACACACTGCTAGAAGGCCAAATATTTTTTCAGAGCTAGATGCAGAAAAATATTATATTCAATTTGCAACCTGATGGAGGTCAGTATAGATGGACTAATAGAACAAGTCCCACACACTGCTTGAAGGCCAAATATTTTTTCAGAGCTAGATGCAGAAAAATATTATATTCAATTTGCAACCTGATGGAGGTCAGTATAGATGGACTAATAGAACAAGTCCCATACACAGCTAGAAGCCCAAATATTTTTTCAGAGGTAGATGCAGAAAAAAATTATATTCAGTTTGCAACCTGATGGAGGTCAGTATAGATGGACTAATAGAACAAGTCCCACACACTGCTAGAAGGCCAAATATTTTTTCAGAGCTAGATGCAGAAAAATATTATATTCAATTTGCAACCTGATGGAGGTCAGTATAGATGGACTCATAGAACAAGTCCCACACACAGCTAGAAGCCCAAATATTTTTTCAGAGGTAGATGCAGAAAAAAATTATATTCAGTTTGCAACCTGACGGAGGTCAGTATAGATGGACTAATAGAACAAGTCCCACACACTGCTAGAAGGCCAAATATTTTTTCAGAGCTAGATGCAGAAAAATATTATATTCAATTTGCAACCTGATGGAGGTCAGTATAGATGGACTAATAGAACAAGTTCCACACACTGCTAGAAGGCCAAATATTTTTTCAGAGCTAGATGCAGAAAAATATTATATTCAATTTGCAACGTGATGGAGGTCAGTATAGATGGACTAATAGAACAAGTCCCCCACACAGCTAGAAGCCCAAATATTTTTTCAGAGGTTGATGCAGAAAAATATTATATTCAGTTTGCAACCTGATGGAGGTCAGTATAGATGGACTAATAGAACAAGTCCCACACACTGCTAGAAGGCCAAATATTTTTTCAGAGCTAGATGCAGAAAAATATTATATTCAATTTGCAACCTGATGGAGGTCAGTATAGATGGACTAATAGAACAAGTCCCATACACAGCTAGAAGCCCAAATATTTTTTCAGAGGTAGATGCAGAAAAAAATTATATTCAGTTTGCAACCTGATGGAGGTCAGTATAGATGGACTAATAGAACAAGTCCCACACACTGCTAGAAGGCCAAATATTTTTTCAGAGCTAGATGCAGAAAAATATTATATTCAATTTGCAACCTGATGGAGGTCAGTATAGATGGACTAATAGAACAAGTCCCACACACAGCTAGAAGCCCAAATATTTTTTCAGAGGTAGATGCAGAAAAAAATTATATTCAGTTTGCAACCTGATGGAGGTCAGTATAGATGGACTAATAGAACAAGTCCCACACACTGCTAGAAGGCCAAATATTTTTTTCAGAGCTAGATGCAGATAAAAATTATTTTTAATTTGCAACCTGATGGAGGTCAGTATAGATGGACTAATAGAACAAGTCCCACACACTGCTAGAAGGCCAAATATTTTTTCAGAGCTAGATGCAGAAAAATATTATATTCAATTTGCAACCTGATGGAGGTCAGTATAGATGGACTAATAGAACAAGTCCCACACTCTGCTAGAAGGCCAAATATTTTTTCAGAGCTAGATGCAGAAAAATATTTTATTCAATTTGCAACCTGATGGAGGTCAGTATAGATGGACTAATAGAACAAGTCCCATACACAGCTAGAAGCCCAAATATTTTTTCAGAGGTAGATGCAGAAAAAAATTATATTCAGTTTGCAACCTGACGGAGGTCAGTATAGATGGACTAATAGAACAAGTCCCACACACTGCTAGAAGGCCAAATATTTTTTCAGAGCTAGATGCAGAAAAATATTATATTCAATTTGCAACCTGATGGAGGTCAGTATAGATGGACTAATAGAACAAGTTCCACACACTGATAGAAGGCCAAATATTTTTTCAGAGCTAGATGCAGAAAAATATTATATTCAATTTGCAACTTGATGGAGGTCAGTATAGATGAACTAATAGAACAAGTCCCACACACTGCTAGAATGCCAAATATTT
Organism: Phyllobates terribilis; assembly: GCF_046119375.1. NCBI lineage: Eukaryota > Metazoa > Chordata > Amphibia > Anura > Dendrobatidae > Phyllobates > Phyllobates terribilis. The sequence continues at coordinate 217,466,938 of NW_027362762.1, read as the reverse complement.
TTTTAGAGCTAGATGCAGATAAAAAATATTTTTAATTTGCAATCTGATGGAGGTCAGTATAGATGGACTAATAGAACAAGTTCCACACACTGCTAGAAGGCCAAATATTTTTTCAGAGCTAGATGCAGAAAAATATTATATTCAATTTGCAACCTGATGGAGGTCAGTATAGATGGACTAATAGAACAAGTCCCACACACTGCTTGAAGCCCAAATATTTTTTCAGAGCTAGATGCAGAAAAATATTATATTCAATTTGCAACCTGATGGAGGTCAATATAGATGGACTAATAGAACAAGTCCCAAACACAGCTAGAATCCCAAATATTTTTTCAGAGGTAGATGCAGATAAAAATTATTTTTAATTTGCAACCTGATAGAGGTCAGTATAGATGGACTAATAGAACAAGTTCCACACACTGCTAGAAGGCCAAATATTTTTTCAGAGCTAGATGCAGAAAAATATTATATTCAATTTGCAACCTGATGGAGGTCAGTATAGATGGACTAATAGAACAAGTGCCACACACTGCTAGAAGGCCAAATATTTTTTTAGAGCTAGATGCAGATAAAAAATATTTTTAATTTGCAACCTGGTGGAGGTCAGTATAGATGGACTAATAGAACAAGTTCCACACACTGCTAGAAGGCCAAATATTTTTTCAGAGCTAGATGCAGAAAAATATTATATTCAATTTGCAACCTGATGGAGGTCTGTATAGATGGACTAATAGAACAAGTCCCACACACAGCTGGAAGCCCAAATATTTTTTCAGAGGTAGATGCAGAAAAAAATTATATTCAGTTTGCAACCTGATGGAGGTTATATAGATGGACTAATAGAACAAGTCCCACACACTGCTAGAAGGCCAAATATTTTTTCAGAGCTAGATGCAGATAAAAATTATTTTTAATTTGCAACCTGATGGAGGTCAGTATAGATGGACTAATAGAACAAGTCCCACACACTGCTAGAAGGCCAAATATTTTTTCAGAGCTAGATGCAGAAAAATATTATATTCAATTTGCAACCTGATGGAGGTCAGTATAGATGGACTAATAGAACAAGTCCCACACACTGCTAGAAGGCCAAATATTTTTTCAGAGCTAGGTGCAGAAAAATATTATATTCAATTTGCAACCTGATGGAGGTCAGTATAGATGGACTATTAGAACAAGTCCCACACACAGCTAGAAGCCCAAATATTTTTTCAGAGGTAGATGCAGAAAAAAATTATATTCAGTTTGCAACCTGATGGAGGTCAGTATAGATGGACTAATAGAACAAGTCCCACACACTGCTAGAAGGCCAAATATTTTTTCAGAGCTAGATGCAGAAAAATATTATATTCAATTTGCAACCTGATGGAGGTCAGTATAGATGGACTAATAGAACAAGTCCCACACTCTGCTAGAAGGCCAAATATTTTTTCAGAGCTAGATGCAGAAAAATATTTTATTCAATTTGCAACCTGATGGAGGTCAGTATAGATGGACTAATAGAACAAGTCCCATACACAGCTAGAAGCCCAAATATTTTTTCAGAGGTAGATGCAGAAAAAAATTATATTCAGTTTGCAACCTGACGGAGGTCAGTATAGATGGACTAATAGAACAAGTCCCACACACTGCTAGAAGGCCAAATATTTTTTCAGAGCTAGATGCAGAAAAATATTATATTCAATTTGCAACCTGATGGAGGTCAGTATAGATGGACTAATAGAACAAGTTCCACACACTGCTAGAAGGCCAAATATTTTTTCAGAGCTAGATGCAGAAAAATATTATATTCAATTTGCAACTTGATGGAGGTCAGTATAGATGAACTAATAGAACAAGTCCCACACACTGCTAGAAGGCCAAATATTTTTTTAGAGCTAGATGCAGATAAAAAATATTTTTAATTTGCAATCTGATGGAGGTCAGTATAGATGGACTAATAGAACAAGTTCCACACACTGCTAGAAGGCCAAATATTTTTTCAGAGCTAGATGCAGAAAAATATTATATTCAATTTGCAACCTGATGGAGGTCAGTATAGATGGACTAATAGAACAAGTCCCACACACTGCTAGAAGGCCAAATATTTTTTCAGAGCTAGATGCAGAAAAATATTATATTCAATTTGCAACCTGTTGGAGGTCAGTATAGATGGACTAATAGAACAAGTCCCATACACAGCTAGAAGCCCAAATATTTTTTCAGAGGTAGATGCAGAAAAAAATTATATTCAGTTTGCAACCTGATGGAGGTCAGTATAGATGGACTAATAGAACAAGTCCCACACACTGCTAGAAGGCCAAATATTTTTTCAGAGCTAGATGCAGAAAAATATTATATTCAATTTGCAACCTGATGGAGGTCAGTATAGATGGACTAATAGAACAAGTCCCACACACAGCTAGAAGCCCAAATATTTTTTCAGAGGTAGATGCAGAAAAAAATTATATTCAGTTTGCAACCTGATGGAGGTCAGTATAGATGGACTAATAGAACAAGTCCCACACACTGCTAGAAGGCCAAATATTTTTTTCAGAGCTAGATGCAGATAAAAATTATTTTTAATTTGCAACCTGATGGAGGTCAGTATAGATGGACTAATAGAACAAGTCCCACACACTGCTAGAAGGCCAAATATTTTTTCAGAGCTAGATGCAGAAAAATATTATATTCAATTTGCAACCTGATGGAGGTCAGTATAGATGGACTAATAGAACAAGTCCCACACTCTGCTAGAAGGCCAAATATTTTTTCAGAGCTAGATGCAGAAAAATATTTTATTCAATTTGCAACCTGATGGAGGTCAGTATAGATGGACTAATAGAACAAGTCCCATACACAGCTAGAAGCCCAAATATTTTTTCAGAGGTAGATGCAGAAAAAAATTATATTCAGTTTGCAACCTGACGGAGGTCAGTATAGATGGACTAATAGAACAAGTCCCACACACTGCTAGAAGGCCAAATATTTTTTCAGAGCTAGATGCAGAAAAATATTATATTCAATTTGCAACCTGATGGAGGTCAGTATAGATGGACTAATAGAACAAGTTCCACACACTGCTAGAAGGCCAAATATTTTTTCAGAGCTAGATGCAGAAAAATATTATATTCAATTTGCAACTTGATGGAGGTCAGTATAGATGAACTAATAGAACAAGTCCCACACACTGCTAGAATGCCAAATATTTTTTTAGAGCTAGATGCAGATAAAAAATATTTTTAATTTGCAATCTGATGGAGGTCAGTATAGATGGACTAATAGAACAAGTTCCACACACTGCTAGAAGGCCAAATATTTTTTCAGAGCTAGATGCAGAAAAATATTATATTCAATTTGCAACCTGATGGAGGTCAGTATAGATGGACTAATAGAACAAGTCCCACACACTGCTTGAAGGCCAAATATTTTTTCAGAGCTAGATGCAGAAAAATATTATATTCAATTTGCAACCTGATGGAGGTCAGTATAGATGGACTAATAGAACAAGTCCCATACACAGCTAGAAGCCCAAATATTTTTTCAGAGGTAGATGCAGAAAAAAATTATATTCAGTTTGCAACCTGATGGAGGTCAGTATAGATGGACTAATAGAACAAGTCCCACACACTGCTAGAAGGCCAAATATTTTTTCAGAGCTAGATGCAGAAAAATATTATATTCAATTTGCAACCTGATGGAGGTCAGTATAGATGGACTCATAGAACAAGTCCCACACACAGCTAGAAGCCCAAATATTTTTTCAGAGGTAGATGCAGAAAAAAATTATATTCAGTTTGCAACCTGACGGAGGTCAGTATAGATGGACTAATAGAACAAGTCCCACACACTGCTAGAAGGCCAAATATTTTTTCAGAGCTAGATGCAGAAAAATATTATATTCAATTTGCAACCTGATGGAGGTCAGTATAGATGGACTAATAGAACAAGTTCCACACACTGCTAGAAGGCCAAATATTTTTTCAGAGCTAGATGCAGAAAAATATTATATTCAATTTGCAACGTGATGGAGGTCAGTATAGATGGACTAATAGAACAAGTCCCCCACACAGCTAGAAGCCCAAATATTTTTTCAGAGGTTGATGCAGAAAAATATTATATTCAGTTTGCAACCTGATGGAGGTCAGTATAGATGGACTAATAGAACAAGTCCCACACACTGCTAGAAGGCCAAATATTTTTTCAGAGCTAGATGCAGACAAAATATTATATTCAGTTTGCAACCTGATGGAGGTCAGTATAGATAGACTAATAGAACAAGTCCCACACACTGCTAGAAGGCCAAATATTTTTTCAGAGCTAGATGCAGAAAAATATTATATTCAATTTGCAACCTGATGGAGGTCAGTATAGATGGACTAATAGAACAAGTCCCACACACTGCTAGAAGGCCAAATATTTTTTCAGAGCTAGATGCAGAAAAATATTTTATTCAATTTGCAACCTGATGGAGGTCAGTATAGATGGACTAATAGAACAAGTCCCATACACAGCTAGAAGCCCAAATATTTTTTCAGAGGTAGATGCAGAAAAAAATTATATTCAGTTTGCAACCTGACGGAGGTCAGTATAGATGGACTAATAGAACAAGTCCCACACACTGCTAGAAGGCCAAATATTTTTTCAGAGCTAGATGCAGAAAAATATTATATTCAATTTGCAACCTGATGGAGGTCAGTATAGATGGACTAATAGAACAAGTTCCACACACTGCTAGAAGGCCAAATATTTTTTCAGAGCTAGATGCAGAAAAATATTATATTCAATTTGCAACTTGATGGAGGTCAGTATAGATGAACTAATAGAACAAGTCCCACACACTGCTAGAATGCCAAATATTTTTTTAGAGCTAGATGCAGATAAAAAATATTTTTAATTTGCAACCTGATGGAGGTCAGTATAGATGGACTAATAGAACAAGTTCCACACACTGCTAGAAGGCCAAATATTTTTTCAGAGCTAGATGCAGAAAAATATTATATTCAATTTGCAACCTGATGGAGGTCAGTATAGATGGACTAATAGAACAAGTCCCACACACTGCTAGAAGGCCAAATATTTTTTCAGAGCTAGATGCAGAAAAATATTATATTCAATTTGCAACCTGATGGAGGTCAGTATAGATGGACTCATAGAACAAGTCCCACACACAGCTAGAAGCCCAAATATTTTTTCAGAGGTAGATGCAGAAAAAAATTATATTCAGTTTGCAACCTGACGGAGGTCAGTATAGATGGACTAATAGAACAAGTCCCACACACTGCTAGAAGGCCAAATATTTTTTCAGAGCTAGATGCAGAAAAATATTATATTCAATTTGCAACCTGATGGAGGTCAGTATAGATGGACTAATAGAACAAGTTCCACACACTGCTAGAAGGCCAAATATTTTTTCAGAGCTAGATGCAGAAAAATATTATATTCAATTTGCAACGTGATGGAGGTCAGTATAGATGGACTAATAGAACAAGTCCCACACACAGCTAGAAGGCCAAATATTTTTTCAGAGCTAGATGCAGAAAAAAATTATATTCAGTTTGCAACCTTATGGAGGTCAGTATAGATGGACTAATAGAATGATGCTATGCCCAAAAGGTTTTACTTCACTAGGTGCAGTAAAAAAATTGGTATTCTATACACAGGTGGTGTAGCTTGCAACACAGATAGGCTACTCCACTGACTAACACACTCTGCAATAGGCCAAAAAGGATTAGCTTTGCTAGATTTAGCCAAATGCTGTGAAAAAAACTTGCACAGCACTGGCACCGACCTGCCTGGCAAAAACTGATAGGAACTGATGTAACTTAGTCCTGAAAAGGACTGCAATTACAATTAGTCTTTACTCCCACAACCTATCTATTTAAGAGCACAAACCTGCCTGATAAAAGTCGTAGGAAATGCTGTAACCTAGTCCTTAAAAGGACTGCAATCACAACTATTCCCTACTCCCAAGCTATCTGTAGATTTGTGCGAAAATTGGCTTGAAATTAACAAGGTATAGCGCACACAGCAACAGCGGTGCCGTCTAACACGCAGCTGCAGCACTGAGAAAATGGTGGCGACGGGGAAAATGGCTGGGTCTTATAGGGCAAGGACATGTGACATACACTGCCAATGACACATGCCCTTGCTTGTGTGAAAAAAAGCACTTCGCTCCGTGTGTGCGCTGCTGATAGGCTGACAGATTGCACCTCCCCACTGTAAATGCGGGAAAGAGAAAAAAAAAATGGAGATCTTCATTATTCCTGCAGAGATCCATCCCCTGCCCCTCCCCCCGCCCCGCTGTACACTCAAACTGTGTATTAACATTAATTGTCATCATTACTGAGAAAAAATCCAGTTATGATTTTGGTGCACGAACAGTTATCTAACATAACCTCGAACAGCCGAATTTTTTTCAAATCGGCTCTAACACCGCCCAAAACAGCTCGAATTTGAGATTGGCGAACAGTTCGAGTCGAACAATGCTCATCTCTATTAACAAGTAACTAAAGATGTTGTCTTTTTTGATAAAAACTCATTATGACTGTTTACATCTAAGGATCCCTCACCTCCTTCTTAATAATGAAACTGTGTATGCAGAGATTAACTATGAAATCTTTCCATTTATTCTCATGCTTTGAATGAGATTAAAACATATGACTTAAAATGGTAGGTAATCACATTTACGGTATTAAAGCACTAAAAGGCCACCGATGGACACAGGGTACACAATGTCTTTTGCCACATTGTACCATATGACTTCTGCTGAATTACACAATGAGGACCCAATACATCAAAGTGTTTATGCCCATTCTCTGGCATAATACACTTTGAAAAGTCACAAAAATGTTGTGACTTTTAGCGTTTTCACGACAGTCCTGGCAAAATACGCCAAAATTAGCTGATCTGGGGTGGGATGGGGCATGGTAATGCCCGTTTATCTAATTCATTACTAGACATAGAGTAGATAATGCCAGAAATCTCACTCCATTCCCAATCCACTCAATTTTCCATTAATATGCTTGGATACTGGACTCTGTGAACAGCCAGCTTCTTTAGCAATGACCTTTTGTGGCTTACCTTCACTGTGGAGTGGTTCAATGACTGCCTTCTGGACATCTGTCAAGTCAGTAGTCTTACCCATGATTGTGGAGCCTACTGAAACAGATTAAGGGACCTTTTCAAACGCGTAGGAAGCCTTTGCAGGTGTTTTTGTTAATTATTCTAATTTACTGAGAAAATGACTTTTGTGTTTTCATTGACTGTAAACCATAATCATCAACATTAACAGAAATAAACACTTGAAATAGATCACTCTGTTTGTAATGACTCTATATAATATATGAGTTTCACTTTTTGTATTGAAGAACTGAAATAAATTAACTTTTTGATTATATTCTAATTTTGTGAGAAGCACCTGTATGTAAATGACCGCTCAGCACGTCAGCCAGAACACAATGACAGTAATGTGCAAATCCGGCTGCGGTGACAAGCGCTGGCGTCAGTAAGGTTATCACAGTTTAGAGCCGATGAACTGCAGTAACCTTTCCTGAAGTCACCGTCAGGAAATCTCACTCTTTGAACGGTGACGTAGTAAGGTTACAGCAGTTCATTGGCTATGAACTGCGATAAGCTTACTGACGTCAGCGCTCTTTGCAGCAACCGGATTCACATGCTTCTGTCATTGTGTTCCGGCCGACGTGCTGAGCGGTCACGTTACTAATGTCACCGCTTAGCACTGCATCCGAATGTAGCAGAGTCAGGGATCGTCGTGGAATGGATTTACGGTGGACCCCTCTGGAGTATTTTATTTTTTTAAAATAATAAATGGATAAAAGAGAGTCGAGGAGTGCGATTTACAATTAAAGTACTTTTCTCTGTGTGTGTGTTTATTACTTTTGACTATGAGGTTAGTAATAGGAGTGTCTGGCAGGCGCCACCTCTTTACTAACCCCTGGGCTTGATGTTAGCGGACATTACACAGCTGACATCAACCCCAAAACCATTACTCTGCTTGCCAACGCACCAGGGCAAGCGGAAAGAGCCGAGGCTGAGCGTCAGAATTGGTGCATCTAATGGATGCACCATTTCTGAGGCGGCTGAGGGCAGGTGTTATTAGTCTGGGAGGCAGCTAATATCCATGGTCCCTTCCCAGCCTATTAATATCAGCTTACAGCTGTCTGCGTAGCCTTTGCTGGTTATTAAATATAGGGGAGATCCCACCTTTTTAATAACCAGTATTGATGAGCGAGCACTAAAATGCTTGGGTACTCGTTGTTTGAGTAGAGCAAATTAGAATGATCGAGTGCTCGGTCCGAGTAACGAGCCCAATGTAAGTCTATGGGAAACTCGAGCATTTTTCCGGCGGCCCCCCGGCGGTCTGCAGAGGGTCTAAAAATTGCTCAAATTAATGGGAACAGTGCTCAAATGGCATGGGAACAGCATGGGGAAGACCTCGTGAAGCATTTCTGACTCCCAGGTCCCTACTGTCAACAATGTTGTCAGAGGTATTATGCCACTTTTACGGACTCACAATAAAACATACGAAACGAAACCAAAATAGATTTTCCTGGGAAATATGTTAAGGAACATCCTTTCCAGGGTAATGACTTGTATATAAGGCAAAATAAATATACAAAAACAAAAATGCTCCTCCACACCTTGGGCTATGTTCACATGTAGTGTTATTGATGCGTTTTTGCACTTTTGCATTGCTTTCAACCGTGACAAATGCATTCACCGGGAAATGTCATTTTAATATTTTACAACCTTATCTGACCATGTGGTTTGTGACACATCATCAGGCACATCCTGTTTCATTTATGATGGAGGGACTCTGAAAGTCACAAAACCTATTTTTATAGGGCCATCAGGCGGCCCTTACTATTCTTAAAGGGCCAGCAGTCGGCCCTCGCTATAGTTAGAGAGCCATCAGCCTGCTATGCTTTGTTGTTCCCATTATTAACGAGTGGGTCTCCTGTACTGTTATTGCGTATGTAGTGACTGCAAGGGCTGCCAAAAATTTGGACGCAACCCAATACCCCTTTGAAAAGACATAGAGGAGGGTCTCAGTAAAAAAACTGTTCCCATTATAAAGAAGCAGGTCTCCTATAGTGGTAATGCCAATGCTGTGACTGCAAGGGCTGGCAACATTTGGGAAAAACTCCACTAACAATTTAAAGACACATAGAGCTGGTCTACAGTAGCGACATGTTACAATTAGAAAGGAGCGGGTCTGCTATACAGTTATACGGCATGCAGTGAGTCTAACGGCTGCCAAAATTGAGGAAAAACCCCACTAACAATTTAAAGACACATAGGGCTGGGCCAAAGTAATGAACTGTTCCCATTAGAAAGGAGAGGGTCTGCTATACACTTATGGGGTATGCAGTGAGTCCAACGGCTGCCAAAATTTAGGGAAAACCCCACTAACAATTTAACGACAAATAGAGCTGGGCCAAATTAACGACATGTTCCCATTAGATAGGAGAGGGTCTACTATACAGTTATAGGGTATGCAGTGAGTCCAATGGCTGCCAAAATTTAGGAAAAACCCCAATAACAATTTAAAGACACATAGAGGTGGGCCTCAGTAATGACATATTCCCATTAGAAAGGAGCGGGTCTCCCATACTGTATGCCTATACAGTGACTGCAATGGCTATCAAAAATTTGGAGGAGCTCCAATGCCCCTTGCAAGAGACGTAGAGGTCGGAGCGCTCCTGAAAACAATGTTCCCATTATTAGGAAGTAGGTCTCTCATACTGTTTGCCTATGCAGTGAAGCAACGGCTGCCAAAAATTTGGAGGAACTCCAATGCCCCTTGCAAGAGACGTAGAGGTCAGAGGGCATCCTGAAAAAAATGCTCCCATTACTAGGAAGTGGGTCTCCCATACTGTTTGCCTATGCAGTGAAGCAAAGGCTGCCAAAAATTTGGAGGAACCCCAATGCCCCTTGCAAGAGATGTAGAGGTCAGAGGGCCTCCTGAAAACAATGTTCCCATTATTAGGAAGTGTGTCTCTACTGTTTGCCTATGCAGTGAATGCAACGGTTGCCAAAAATTTGGAGGAACTCCAATGCCCCCTGCAAGACTTGTAGAAGTCAGACGGCCTCCTGAAAAAAATGTTCCCATTATTAGAAAGTGTGTCTCCCATACTGTTTGCCTATGCAGTGAATGCAACGGCTTCCAAAAATTTAGAGGAACTTCAATGTCGCTTGCAAGAGACGTAGATATGTTGATATGGTATATATGGTGGTGATATGGTGGTGGAGGATGAGGATGCGGAGAAGGAGGAGGACAAGAGCAAATAGCAAAATCAGGAAGCATATACCCATGTCTGGGTGTGAAGACAGAGGTGCATGGGAATGGAGTTAGACCTCCCAAAAAAAGACACTGTATTTGAGTTTATTTTACGCTGCTATCATTTGGTGGTGCTGAGAAGTCTGGCCCAATCCAGCCCTTGTTCAATTTTATAAGAGTCAGCCTGTCAGCATTTTCAGTTGACAGGCGGATGAGCCTATTGGTTATAATTTCACCAGCAGCACTAAAAACCCGCTCTGACAAAATGCTAGTGGCAGGGCAGGTCAGGACCTCCAAGTCATAGAGAGCCAGTTCATGCCACGTGTCCAGCTTGGATATCCAATAAATATAAGGCACAGAGGAATCATGGAGGACGTTGGTACGGTCGTCAAGGTATTCCCTCAGCATCTTCTGAAACTTTTCCCTCCTTGTGAGAGTACCCCGCGCATCAGGGCTTGTGCGATGGGAGGGTTTGAGAAAACTGTCCCAGAACTTTGACAGTGTTCCCCAGCCTCTGTTGGATTACATTTATGTCTCTCTTGCCTGTACTCCTTGGTTGTCCAACAAACTGTGACCTCTGCCGCCAGCGTTTTCAGATGGGAATATTTTAAATAATTCCGCAACAAGGGCCTTCTCGTACGGCCCCATTTTATTATGCCTGTCCTGCGCAGGAATAAGAGACAGAAAGTTCTCATTGTAGCATGGGTCTAGAAGTGTCACCAACCAATAATGACTGTCACCCAAAACTTGGACAACGCGAGGGTCACGGGAAAGGCAGCATAACATAAACTCAGCCATGTGTGCCAGACTGCAAAGAGGCGAGACTTCCATGTCCTCACCAAGAGGACGACTGACTATGCTCTCCCCCTCATCCTCCTCCTCTTCCTCCTCCTCCCTGTCCTCAAGCCATCCACGCTGAACAGACGGTATGACAATTGTGCAGGTAGTACCATCTATAGCGAATGAAACTAGCTCCTGCTCTTCCTCTTCCTCCTCCTCCTTTTGCTCATTGTCACCCAATCCACGTTGGGATGAGATGAGGCTGGGCTGTGTGGAATCACCCTGTATGGTTCCTTGCTCCATCTCATCGTGCTCCGCCTGCAATGCATCCTCTTTAATTGTGAGCAGAGAGAGTTTCAGAAGACAGAGAAGCGGGATGGTTACGATAATTATGGCATCATCACCATCTTGGTGGAGTCCTCAATGTTTTGGAGGATGGTACATATGTCTGACATGCATATTCACTCCTGAGGTCTTATGTGTGGAGTCTGAACTGAATACCGACGGTCTTGTTGATGCTGGTAGTCAACAACTGCCCTCTTCTGCTCACAAATCCTTCCCAACATTTGCAATGTAGAGTTTCAAAGTGTGGAGTCATCGCAGATCAGTCGGTGAGCTGGAAGCTGCAAACGATGCTGAAGCACGGCAAGGGCGGCGGAAGCTGTATCTGACTTTCTAAAATGGGCACACAGGTGGCATACTTTAACAAGCAGATCCGACAGATCCGGGTAGGTTTTGAGAAACCGCTGAACCACGAGGTTAAGCACATGGGCCAGGCATGGTACGTGTGTGAGTTCGCCTCACCTCAGAGCCGCCACTAGGTTTCGGCCATTGAGATACACGACCATGCCTGGCTGACGAGTCAGCGGTGTCAGCCACAGATCTGCCTGCTCTTCAGAGCTGTCCACAACTCTTCAGCATTGTGCGGTTTGTCACCTAAGCATATTAGTTTCAGCACAGCCTGTTGCTACTTGGTCGAGGCACTGATGCAGTGCTTCCAGCTTGCGACTGATGTGGTCATTTCGGAGATGGAGGCTGAAGAGGAGGAGGTGCAGGAGCTGTAGAATGTGGGGGAGACCCTGATTGACCCAGGGCCCGCAATCCTCGGCGTCGGGAGGACATGTTCCGTCCAAAGGTCCGACTGGGTCCCAGCTTCCACTATATTAACTCAGTGTGCCATCAGCGAGATGTACCATCTCTGCCCACAAGCACTTGTCCATGTGTCCCTGGTTAGGTGGACTTTCCCAGTAACTGCGCTGTTGAGGGCACGGCTAATGTTGTGGGACACATGCTTGTGTAATGCGGCGACAGCACACCGGGAGAAATAGTGGTGGCAGTACTGAGGGACAGCCACTGCCATCAGGTTGCAGAAAGCTTCCGCCTCCACGGGCCTAAAAGGCAACACTTTGAGCGCAAGCATTAGCTAAATGTGTGAATTTAGTAGTGTGGCCTGTGGGGCGTTGACTGCGTATTTGCGCTTGCGTTCCCAGGATTGTGGTAGGGACAACTGAATGCTGCGCTGGGACAAGGACGTGGAAGTGCTTGCTGATGGTGCTACTTGAGAGTGTGCAACGACAGGTGCAGGGCAGGAAGCATTTTCGCATGCGCCATGGACAAGGGATTGGCGTGCATGAACAACAGCAGAAGAAGCAGTGGTGTCACCCGCAGACACTGTAGCTGGACCCTGGGGTTCGGCCCACTTAGTAGGGTGCTTTGCTGCCATGTGCCTGATCATGCTGGTGGTAGTCAGGCTGCTAGTTTTGCTACCCCTGCTGATGCTGGCCTGGCAGGTGGTGCAAATGGCTTTTTTAGGGTTATCTGCAGAGTCTTTAAAAAATAACCGGACTTGGGAAGACCTAACAGTTGTATTGGCAACTTCCGTCGTGTTGGCGTTACGAGGAACGCTTTCCCGCCTTGTGTCTGTGGCCACCACACTGCTTCTTCCTGCCTGTTGTGGTGCTACACCTCCCTCCCCCTGTGTGCTGCTGTCCTCGCTCTGTATGTTCCCCTGCCAGGTTGGGTCTGTTAGTATATCTTCCACCAGCTCGTCTTCCACTTCCGCACCCTAGTCCTCCTCCTGACTTTCTGGTAATTGTGTCTCATCATCATCATCCAGCTCTTGCGACAGTAATTGCACTTTCACACCATTGTCTTCATGTGACCGTGGCTGCTCAAATATTTGGGCATCGCTACACGCGTTCTCCTCTTGACTCGCTTGAAGCTGGCCGGGCGAGAGACCCGAATCTACAAATGGAAAAGTGAACAGCTCTTCTGAGTGTCCAAGTGTGGGATCAGTTGTCTCCGGGCACTCGGCATGGTGGGAGGAAGGAGGATCAGGGTGAGAAATATGCTGTCCAGACTCACGGCTACTGAGCCGCGACCATGTGGAAGACAGGGTGGTGGTGGCAAAGTGACTGTAAGCATTATCTGCTATCCAACCAACAACCTTTTGACACTGCTCTGGGTTCAATAGTGGTGTACTGTGGTCCTCTAGTAATTGGGACAGGAAGGTCGAGCGACAAGATATGGGTGTTTGTTGTGGCACAATTTCAGCTTGCCCATGGCCACGTCCTCGGCCTCTGCATGCACCATCACCATCACGTCCACTTCCCCGTCCCTTGCCATGCACATTGCCCATTTTAAATGGAGGACAATACTTTCCACGTTCACGAGAAATGGCTGATTTTTGAAAAGCAGTTATATGTGATACGTCTGACAGAGAACCACGATTTTAAATAGCAAGCCTGCAATTTACTAATATTATTCTACACAAAGACCTAGTGTGAATAGCTTGACCGACACACTGCAACAGAATGGAAATGGAAGAAATGTCTGATTTTGGAACGGTCTTATAGGTGATATGTCTGACAGAGAACCATGGTTTTAAATAGCAGGCCTGTAATTTACTTATATTATTCTACACAGAGACCTAGTGTGAATAGCTTGACAGACACACTGCAACAGAATGGAAATGGAAGAAATGTCTGATTTTGGAACCGTCTTATAGGTGATATGTCTGACAGAGAACCACGGTTTTAAATAGCAGGCCTGTAAATTACTAATATTATTCTTCACAGACACCTAGTGTGAATAGCTTAACCGACACACTGCAACAGAATGGAAAAGAAGGCTAATATTTTCCACGTTCAGTTCAAATTTCTGGATTTTTATTGCTGAAATATGGAATAGATCTGGCTTTATTCTGCAGTGCTAACAAGCAAATGGAGCAGAAAAATTGTGTACTCTGGATTGCTTTTTAAGCAAATAGCCAGGATTAAAATAAAATAAAAATTTGCTTTGGCCCCTGATATCTGGGACTGTCTATAAATATCTCTAACTATTACTGCAGCAGCAGACAGGATGTTCAATGGACCCTCTTGTGCTGTATCATACACTGCAGTCTGCCACATACACTGCCTGCCTGCCTAGCACTGATTATATGCAGCTGGATCAGTCCTCAGAAGGACTGTTAGTTCAGATGGATATATTTACAAAGCCAACATTGATG